>NC_067155.1:57754959-58354959 GCF_903995435.1 Acomys russatus | reverse complement strand
GAGACAGAGAGACAGAGAGAGAGGGAGAGAGAGAGATACAGGCACAGTAATGAGGAAAAACGGTCTGTAATGGGATGCAGGTGGGCAGGGTAGAAACAGAAAGCTTCAGGAGTGAGAGGGAGGAGAGAGGAAGGAAAGACAGATTAATTGCTAAGGACAGTGGCCTTCAGAGAAGGAAAAAGAGGGGATGCCTAGAAAGGGAAGAGTGGGCTTGAGGGCACAAAAGGAATTTTCAGTGGACAGAGAGGGTCCCAATAGAGAGATTTTTATGCCTGTGCAGGGTGCACATGTTTGTACATGTGTGTGTATGTGTGTGTGTGTACATGTGTGTGCATATGTATAGAGACCTGAGGTGACAAACAGAATCCCCCTCCATCGCTCACAACCTTGGTTTCTTAGATAGGCGCTCACTGAACCTGGACATCATCAGTTCAGCTAGAGTGCTGACCATGAGCACCAGGCCCCTCCCCTCCAGGGGTTATACAGTGTAGGGTTATACACCACACTACCTCACCCAGCTTTTAACTGTCGGATGAGAATCTGAACTCAGGCCCTCTGCTCGTGCGGCAAACACACTTTACGACAGAGTATGTCCCCAGTCTGAGAACCCTGTGTTTTCTTAGCTAAGGCGACCCAAGGGAGCTTTTTACAGTGTTGGTTGGAGCAGATGAGCTCTTGGCTCTGCAGCCTGCAGTGGTTTCCTCTGACATCTTTTTGCCCAGGTCATGAAGAGGGTCCCTGGGATGCACCCTTCACCTTGCTCAAACTCCTCAGTCATGGTCAGGCCTGGTGGCTCATACCTTTTAATTTTAGCACTTAGGAGTCTGAGGCAAGAGGATTGTGGAGTGCCTGATTGGCCTAGTATATATAATTCAGAGCTAGCCTGGGCTATATAGTGAATTTGAAGGTAGCCTGGGCAACATAGAAAGACATTGCCAACGTAAAATAAAGCAAAGATGAAGAGAAAAGCAACATTTCCCTTCCCTAACATGCTATCTGTCCCCTTTTCGGCACTAGACTTTTGCTCTCTCTTCTCTCTCTCTCTCTCTCTCTCTCTCTCAAACTCTCCCTGTCTCCTCCCTTCCTCCCCCTCTCTCCTCTCCCTCCCTCTTCCCCCTCCCCTCCCTCCCCTCCCTCTCCCCTCCCCTCCCTCCCCTCCCTCTCCCCTCCCCCTCCCTCTCCCCTCCTCTCTCCCCCTCCTTCTTCTCTCCCCCTCCCCTCCCCCTCTCCCTCCCCTCTCCTCTTCCTCCCTCTTGCCCCTCCCTCTTCCCTCCTCTCCCTCTGCCCTCCCCCTCCCTCTTCTCTCCCCCTCCCCTCTCCCTCCCCTTCCCCCTCCTTTTCCTCCCCTTCCCTCTCTCTTTGATCACCCTGACCAGGGCTCTTTGTCTGTTCACTCCTCGTTGTGTTCAAATATCAGAGCACAGAGCGAGGTCGCCTTTACCCCATGCCCCCCTTGGGCCACCCTTCCCATTGCTGCCACGTATTCACTCCTCTAACCTGTCTAAGCTCTTTAAGTGACTTCTAAGTGAGAATAAGACACCCTGCTCCCCTCCTCACCCATCACTCTCTCCCCAGTACCTAAAGCTTCATGAACATGTACTGATGTCTGGGCCCTGCTGAGGGCAGCTAGCTCATAGCTCTCATCACTCTACTAGCTATTTAGATTTTTTTCCCCCATTTGATGTGTGGTGTTAGGCCATTGTAGTCTCACCTGTGAAGCTATCTGAACCACTGCCATATGTGTGCGTGTCTGTCTGCATGTGAGTGTGTGTGTGTGTGTGTGTGTGTGTGTGTGTGTGTGTGAACATGGAAATAACACTTCTGTATGTGCAGACAGACTGTGAGGAGAGAGGAACACAAGGCCTGGATGGCTACTGCTTCCCAAATTTCCCTCCTTTCCTTCTCAGTGGACCATATGGGTTGTGGCTCACACCTATAATCTTAGCACTTGGGAGGCTGAGGTGAACATTCAACGCCCTTCTGGGCTACATAATGAGCTCCAGGCCAGCCTGGGCTACAATGTGAGGTCCTCTGTCTGTAAGCGGCAGAAGAAGGGAGAAAGGAAGAAAAGTAAAGGGGAGGGGGCCAGCGGGAGGAATCCCTATCCCTATCCCTACCCCAAAGCTTAACGAACATAGAAAAATGCAGCTGATTTGAGGGTTACTGTAGCTGAAGCTCACGCTGGCCAGTGAGACTGAATTTTACAGTGGAACACTGAGGAGTGTCCACCCAGGTGCCCCAGGCACCCAGCCATGCCCAGGTAGTCGCTTGCAAAGTCGTTTTGTACAAAATCCCTGAAGGCGCAGAACCTGGACCCACCTCTGCGCACCTGCTGGCCATACCCTGTCCCTTCCTACACAGCCCGATCATAGGCAGGAACATAGGCTTTGTGGGAAGCAATTGAACGTCAGCCAGCTCAGCGGGTTCGGGGTCTTGGTCTTCCTGTTGGGAACAAGTCCTGATGCCGAAAAGAAAGTGGGAATTGATCTGAAAGCCTTTCGCAGTCTTAACAGCGCTTGAGCAGCGGGCTCCTGAATTAGAGGCCTCACAGCGCCCCCTGCTGGCTGGTGGCTTCTGCTAAACTCTTCCTGTCACCAGTGGAAACCGTGATGGTGATGTCTTTGCTCCCAGGAACCAAAAGCTGACGTGAGCTAGAGAGAAAAACCAATCATATGAGATGCTGTAACTGACAAGCTCAGTATCCTAGAGAAGACAAGAACCTCTTGGGAGAAGAGAGGAGCGTTCCAAACCCTAGAAACACAGTTAAGCCTCCCAAGTTGCCCACCGTACTGCAAACGGGGGATCAAGTAATGACTTCACATTTCTCCCCACCCTACATACACACAGAGATATGTGCCAGTTTAGCTATTTTTAATAACGGTGGCTATTCATAGCACAAAGGGGCTCTTGGTTGTGCCAAAAACATCCCTAAATAGCAAGTACTCTTGGTCTATTCAAGTGTGATTTACATGTGGGGAACGCCAGCTTCTCCCTCCACTGAGACCAGTTGGCAACAAAGAAAGAGCAAGGTCTGGAGAGGTAGCAGCCCGTAGCTCAGAGTGCAGATTCACCCAGGAACAGACTCAGCCAGGTGCAGGCTCAGCCAGGTGCAGACTCAGCCAGGTGCAGACTCAGCCAGGTGCAGACTCAGCCAGGTGCAGGCTCACCCAGGTGCAGACTCAGCCAGGTGCAGGCTCAGCCAGGTGCAGGCTCAGCCAGGTGCAGGCTCAGCCAGGTGCAGACTCAGCCAGGTGCAGGCTCAGCCAGGTGCAGGCTCAGCCAGGTGCAGACTCAGCCAGGTGCAGGCTCAGCCAGGTGCAGGCTCAGCCAGGTGCAGACTCAGCCAGGTGCGGCTCAGCCAGGTGCAGGCTCAGGCCAGGTGTGCAGGGCTCAGCCAGGTGCAGACTCAGCCAGGTGCAGGCTCAGCCAGGTGCAGACTCAGCCAGGTGCAGACTCAGCCAGGTGCAGGCTCACCCAGGTGCAGACTCAGCCAGGTGCAGGCTCACCCAGGCGCAGGCTCTTCTGTATTCAGACTCACCCAACAATAGACTGGCCTGGGTGCAGACTAACCCACAAGACACCATCAAACCTCTACCTAGGTTCATAGGTATGATGTGCAATGCAGTATATTTGCTCCAAGACAATTTTATTCTTTTTTCTTCTTTTCATATATACACCTGTTCACATGTATGAGGCTCATTATGCATCCATGCCTACATGCACATGAGAGCCCCAGGTTAATACTGGGAATCTTTCCACCTTATTCTTTGAGGCAAACCCTCTCAGTCAAACCCAGAAGCCCCTGAAACTCTTGCTAGCCAATTAGCTCCAGGTACCCCATGTCCCCACTGTCTGAGGTTAAAATTGCCAGCAGACTACCACACCCACCTTGTACTTAGTGGGCTTGGGAGAGGTGAAGCTTGTACTCTTATTTGCAAAGCATTTTAGCCGTTGAGCCATCTCCCCAGGCCCCTTGCTTTCTCTCTATTTTTCCCATCCATCATCATCATCATCATCATCATCATCATCATCACTGGGGATTGAATCCAGAGCCTCTCATTGGCTAGGCAAACACTTTACCACTGAGCTGCAGTCCCCATACTAAGATTTTTTATTTCTATGTCTGGGTGTTTTGTCTGCATGTATGTCTGTATACCATGTATATGTAGTGCTCAGAGGCCAGAAGAGGGCGGAGGAGCCCCTGGCAGTAGAGTTACAGAGAGCCACCATGTTGGTGCTGAGACTTGAACCCGGGTCCTTTGGAAGAGCAGCCGTTGCTCTTAGCCGCTGAGCCATCTCTGCAGCTCCAGCCCTGAGGCTTTTTAATGGACTAAAATAATCATACTTTAGGCCGGGCGGTGGTGGCGCACGCCTTTAATCCCAGCACTTGGGAGGCAGAGGCAGGCAGATCGCTGTGAGTTTGAGGCCAGCCTGGTCTATAAAGTGAGTCTAGGATAGCCAAGGCTACACAAAGAGACCCTGTCTCGAAAAACCAAATAATAATAATAATAATAATCATCATCATCATCATACTTTGAGTATCTTATGTATTTGCTAGTGTGATGTTTTCATTGTTGGTGGTGCTGGGGATCGAACTTAGACCCTCCCCCATCCTGGGCAGGGTTAGATCTCAGGTAGTCCGTAAGTCTCTTCGGCCAGAAGTAACAAGAAACAACTCCTTTGGGCAGATGGGAACCACCTCACAAGTTCCTCTGGGACAGGTTGAGCCCTGGATATATGGACTCCCTGAGACGTGACAGTCAGGGGCTGAAGCCCCAGTCCTCTTTTCACTTTGCTTTGCCTGCCCAGCCTGGTCTTGGACTCAGGAGGCAACCTTGAACTTGCCGTGGTCCTGCCTCAGCCTCCTCAGTAGCTGTAGGTATAAAGATTTCTGCCACCAGAACCAGCAAAAATTCAATTTTTTTTTTTCTTCTTTAAGACAGGGTGTCACTATGTTGCCCTGGCTGTCCGACAACTCACTCTGTAGACCAGTCTGGACTCCAACTCACAGAGATTCACCTGCCTTTGTCTCCTGAGTGCTGGAATCAAAGTGTGCACCATTATGCCTGGCCCAAAATTCATTTTTGTAAAAAAAAAAAAACAATAGGATATATTCATGCATATGGGTTGTGGTGTTGTTGTTGTCTTAGTTTTGGCTTTTTGGTGTTTTGAGACAGGGTTTCTGTCTGTAGTTTTGGCTGGCATATGAGTGTTTAACCTGCATGTACGTCCGTGCATCACTCACATGCCTGGCACTGGAGGAGGCCAGAACTGGGCATCAGATCCCCTTCACTGAGAAAGAGATGGTCGTGACCCACCGTGTGGGTACTGGGAACCAAACCTAGGTCCTTTGCAAGAGCAACAAGTGCTCTTAACCACTAAGGCATCTTCCCAGCCCCAAGAATTCATTCTTTTGGGGTTTTAAATTTTTTTTAAAAAGATTTATTAATTATTATGTATACAGTGCTCTGCCTGCATGTACACCTGCAGGCCAGAAGAGGGCATCAGATCACATTACAGATGTTTATGAGCCACCATGTGATTGCTGGGAATTGAACTTAGGGCCTTTGAAAGAGCAGGCGGCGCTCTTAACCACTGAGCCATCTCTCCAGCCCTCTTTTGGGTTTTTTAAAGTTCCATTTTATTCTGTGTGTGTAGATGTTTTGCCTGAGTGTGTGTATCTGTGTGCCATGGATGCAGCACCCAGAAGAGGGAATCCTATTCCCTTGGAACAGGAGTTACAGGTGATTGTGAGCCACCATGTGGGTGCTGGGAATTGAACCTGGGTCCTCTACAAGAGCAACCGGTGCTCTTAACCGCTGAGCCATCTCTCTAGCCCCAAGAGTGTGTTCTTGAAGCAGCTGGTTAATGCGGTCCTCCTGAACTTGAAACGCACAAACCCATGCAGAAGGTGTGAGCAGGTGCACAGATTTCTTCTTCCCAAAGCCCTTCACTCTCACACACTGATGCATCTACGCACGAGAGACCCTGAGCCTCTGGCCAGCTCTTTCCTATACTACAATATAGAACCTTCTTGCAAAAGAGAGTAGAGGGCCAGCAAGAGGGCTCGGGGGTAAAAGGCGCTTGCTGCCAAGCCTGACAACCTGAGTTCAGTCCCTGAGACCAGAAGAGCAGGAGGAGAGAACCAAGTCCCTCAAGTTGTCCTCTGACCTCCACACATGTCCGTGGCAAGCACATGCCATTGCTACCACCATACATGTGCACACATACACACAACATGCACAAGTGCATGTGCACACACACATTTAAAAAAAATAAGAGAGAATTCTTAGAATTCTGTAAGAACTAGAACTTCATAAATTGGAGACATCCTGCCTGTGGCTCCAGTGAGCTGCTGGTTCCTGAGAGACCACTGATGGATAATAAGGGCATAGCTAGCAAATAGTTAACCTTGGAAGCCTGAAATCCCTTCAATCAGCAAGGTCTCAGGGCGTACTCTGTGTCAACCACTATTGTGGTGGGGGTAAAGACAAAGCCAAGGTGGAGTGTGTCGCAGTGTTCATATTATACTGTAGTGGTAGAAAGTAAGGCAGAAGCAGGAATATAAGGGGGACAGACAAAATGGCAGGGCTCAGAGCTTGGGGGGTGAGAAGGGACCAGCATGGGAAACTGAACTGGGAACACCAGAGAGACCATGAGAGCTCGGAGGCTGGATCCAAGAAGAGCGCTGAGATAGAGGTGAGTCATCACACATGTGATGCCCCTGGCCCAGGACCTGGCTGTTGGCTCTGCGATGGAGAACCAACTGGCAAGCTTGGCAAAAGCTATGGGGTGAGTGTTCGGCATGCACCTCACCAGACCAGAGCCTGGGAGCATGGAAGGAGGAGCTCTGCAACCAACAGAGGCAGGCCAGGGGACAACGTAAGGACAGGGTGGTGGTCTCTGTCCCATGATCCCCCTTGTTCCCTGCAGCCGATCAACCATCTTCGTGCGTCTCCACACTAATGGGAATCAGGAGCTGCAGTACCAGCCAGGGGATCATCTGGGCGTCTTCCCGGGCAACCACGATGGTCTCGTGAATGCCCTCATTGAGCGACTGGAGGATGCGCCACCCACCAACCACATGGTGAAGGTGGAGATGCTGGAGGAAAGGAACACGGCTCTGGGTGAGGCTCCTCACTGCATCTGCTAGAAGGGCTGGGAGGGCCTCAACCCCAGCTGAGCAGAGCAGCTGACAGGGCATGGCCGGCCTCGTTTGTCCATGAGGGCTTCCTACCTCACTCCAGCCAATGGACATGTCAGCAGTAGCCTCTTTTCCTCCTTCTGTCTTTCTGTTTCCTTCCTTCTCTTCCTCCCTCCCTACTTTCCCTCCTTGCTTCTGTTCTTTTTCTATCTCCCTCCCTCCTTCCCTTCCTTTCTTCCTCCTTTTCCTCTTGCCCTTCCCCGCCCCCACCCCACCCCCCGCCCAGTCAAAGCCAATGAGTCTTCGAGCTTCACCTTCCCCTCATAGATATGGGCGGGCTCCAGGACAAGGAGCTGGTGGTGGCTGTGCCTGACAGCCTGTGACGCCATGACTGTCACCTGTATAGAGGAGCAAACTAGAACGTAAAAATGGCATGCCATCCATCTGTAAGGGCCTTCCTGCAAATGCTCCTGGAAGGAGCCACTATGAGGAGAGACACGCCCCTCTTAGTGAATCCAACCCCACATAGTATCTGTGTTAGACCAGAATTACCGTCATGTCTTGAGCTGATGATGGGGCAGGGGCTCGTGTTTGGAAGGGACACAGAGGCAGAATAGGCTTTCCTCTGTGGAGGAAGGGTTCCTGGACCCCTAGATGACCTCGGAATCTATACATGCCCAAGTTCCTTATAGAAAAGGCGTGTTTACACAACACTTATGCATGTCATTGTATTTACATACCACCTATGCACATCTTCCTTTTACTTTAAACCCCTCTCTAGAAGGCTAACCCCCTGTAATGTAATGCTGTATAGTCGCTACACCATACTGTTTAGGGATAATGAAAAGGAAAAGTGCCTGTACAGTTCAGTACAGATGAGCTTGCTTTCTCTCTTCATTGCCTCCGTCCCTCTGTCATGTGCACTAAATGCAGAAGCCTTGGACAGGGAAAGGCGGGGGCACAGCCAAGTTAGAGCAAGGTGTGTGTGAGGTCAGGATGCCTGCCATCACACTTGAAAGCTGTGTGGTCTTGGACAGATTCCTTAACCTCTCTGTGCTTCCTTTTCCACGCTTGGAGAGATGACAGTGGTGAGGACCAAGTGACCAGATCATCCCCACTGTGCTTCCCCAGGTATCATCAGTAATTGGAAGGATGAACCTCGCCTCCCACCCTGCACCATTTTCCAGGCCTTCAAGTACTACCTGGACATCACCACGCCGCCAACGCCCCTGCAGCTGCAGCAGTTCGCCTCCCTGGCCACCAGTGAGAAAGAGAAGCAGCGGCTGCTGGTTCTCAGCAAGGTGGGTCTTGGGAGCCCTGCAGGGCCTGGGCTTTGAGAAGCGATGAAACTGCTCTTCCAACTGTTAGCAGCAGGTGGCAGTCTTGAGCAGAGAAGGGGCGGAGAACGGGGCAGGAGGGGTGGAAGCATGTCCTCATTTGCATATGGCCGCCATATTGGCTCGTCCCATCTCTCCGCAAATGGAGAGTGGCCCCTCTTGAAACCCAGTAGGCTCTGGCTACCACGGACGTTGCTGTAACTCTTACCACCTTCCTTTGCGATTTTGAGCGCTTGTCAGTACCACCTTAATCCATACATGGAAGAAAGGGAAGCAGAGATCCTCATAGTGGGTTTAAAGGTGCCCGCCCCAAGCTCCTATGCAGCCTTGCTCAGTAAGGCATCAAAGCCTGGGGATGTGCCTCAGTGGGTACAGCTTTTGCCTAGCACACAGGAAGCCCTGGGTTCGATCCCCAGCATCACATAAACTAGATTTGGTGATACATGCCTGATATCCCAGCACATGGCAGGAGGATGGATCAGGAGTTCAAAGTTAGAGAATTCGATGCCAGCCTGGAAAGCATGAGACACTGTCTTTAAAAAAGATAGGACTGGCAACATAGCTCAGTGTGTAAGCATACCTGATGTCAATTCAGTACCTCGGGACCCACCTACGCCTGAACATTTTCCTCTAACTTCCACTTGCACGCGCATGCGCACACACACACACACACACACACACACACACACACACACACACACACACCTGTGCCCAAAAAAAATAAATAAATAAAGGCTGTAGGCTGAAGAGATGACTCAGCAGTTTAAAGCACTGGCTGCTCTTGCAGGGGGACCAGAGGACCAAGGTTTTCTTCCCAGAACCCACATGGCGGCTCACAACTCCGGTTTCAGGAGGTCAGGCAATCTCATTTGACCCCTGGAATTTGACCCCTGGAATCACGGGGCAAACTCACGGTGAACACACATGCACTCAGTCAAAACAGTCATACACATAAAATAAATAAACCTGAATTTTAAAAACAAATATTATTTAAAATAATGACACCTACTGCAATGGACCACCCAACATACCCTTTCCCAAATTGGGGTTGGGGGATGCCATGGGGTCTCCTCCCCAGGAAGCAAGACCTAGCAGAGGCAGTTTCTTTTGCTATCCAAGAACGGGGCCTGGGTGGTGAGTAGCAAGGGAAAGGCTCATTAGCAAGTGCATATTATCAAGAAATGTGAAAATAAACACCAGAAGGTATGTAGGACTCTGAAGTGGGGAGCCGGAGACAGATGGCATGGTAGAACGGGCGGCCGGCACTGCAGCCTGAGCTTAGTGCGATTTTATAACTTTTAGAGTATGCATAATTTAGACTAGAAACTTGTGGTTAATGGGGTGGGGGGTGAGTACCAAAAAGGAACATTTTTTTTTCATAGTATTCGTTGAGAGAGAATTTCATATAAAGTCCATTTCTTCTTAAAAGCACAGAGTCTCCAAGACAAGAAAAATGAGTGACGTGGTGATGATGATGATGGTGGTGATGATGATGATTGTTGTTGTTGTGGTTGTTGTTACCGTCTTTGTCCAAAACATCTGGAGAGGGGGCCGCCAGAGGGGGCTGGGAGACTGCAAAACAAAGCTGACCCCAGAGAAGAAGAGAGAGAGGTCAGATGAAAGTGTCCCAGCTTGCACTGTGATTTCTGAAAAATGGCCAAGGTCCTTGTGGGGTTCTGGAGCCAAAGTCATAGTTCTCTAGAAGGGGTTACCTTGACATGTGGCATGGCCTTGAGCATCCTGAAGAATCGAGGTAGCGGTCCCTGGTCCCTGGGAGGTCAGTTTTACGTGAATGCCCCCATTCTGAGTCCTCCACTGGAGGCTCTTGCTTGTGAGATCTCTGTTGTGTTTTGAATATGAATTGTGGGCTAGAGGGTTTGTTCAGCAGTTTAGAAAACTTGCTGCTCTTCCACAGGACCCAAGTTTGGTTCCCAGCACCCACATCAGATGGCTCATAACTATCTGTTAACTCCAGCCCCAGGGGATTTGGCCTCTGCTGGCACCTGCACTCAAGTGCACATACTCGCATGTAGACACACACACATATACACACCTATACATAATTAAAATAATAAAAATAAAAATTTGAATGTGCAGGGCCCCCCACTCCTGCACTTGGCCCCCACTGGTGGCGCTGTCTGAGAAGGTCATGGAGCTCGTGATGGGCAGGGCCTCCTTGGAAGAAGTGAATCATTAGGGGTGGGCCTTGAGGTCTTAAAGCCCAGCCACACATCCCAGGCTATTCCCTGCTTCGTTCCTGCTGCACGCATGTGCAATGGGAGGGCCACCTGATGCTGCTGCAGCCACTTGTCCACCATGATTGGCTGCATCTCCATGATTTATAAACCAAAACCAACCCACCTTCCTTTTGGGTCTATTCTTGTTGGGGATTCAGACAAGCAGCAAGAGAAAGTGAGTCTCCAGCTCCTGGAGGCCAGTGAGGCAGTGTTGATGATAGATACCTTTAAAAGCATCGTTATCAGGGCTGGAGAGATGGCTCAGGAGTTAGGAGAACTTGCTGTTCTCAAAAAGACTGGAGTTCAGTGCTCAGCAGTCACATCAGGTGACTCACTACCTGTAATTCCAACCTGTAACTCTCAACAGGCTGTAATTCTAACTCTAGGGAGTCTGGCGCCCTCTTCTGGCCTCCAACAGGACCTGCACTCACACACAGATACACAGACACAACACACACACACACACACACACACACACACACACACACACACACAGACAACACAGATGTAGAAACATATACATAAATAATTTAAAGTATTTTTTAATGTAAAAACTATTCTTACCTTGCAGGCCACACAAAGCGTGTGACAGTCAGGAATTGGTGGGCTGGCTAAAGGTTGGCCTCCCCAGGTCAGATGTAAAGCCTAGTCCCGGCTTACCAGGACTCTTGAGTCTCAGCGCCCTCCTCTGAGAAACCGGATGAGGATAAACAGCTGTTGTAGGGTGTCTATGGCCCCTGGAGTCCTCACGTCAAAATTAAACTCCCTCAGTTAGATTGTCATTTAACAAGGGGCTGACATTAAGGGGCAGGGGCAGGGCTGGGAGTACAGCATGATGGTTGGAGGGTAGAGTGTGTGCAAGGCTCTCAATTTGATTACTAGAACTGGTACTATAGAAGGGGACAGAGAGCTGGGCAGTTGGGGTGCACGCCTTTAATCCCAGCAGTTGGGAGACAGAGGGAGACAGATTGCTGAGTTCGAGGCCAGCCTACTCTACAGAGTGAGTTCTAGGACAGGACATCCAGAGCTGTTACACAGAGAAACCCTGTCTCAAAAAAGCAAAAAAAAAAAAGAAAAGAAAGAAAGAAAGAAAGAAAGAAAGAAAGAAAAAGAAAAAAAGCCGGGCAGTGGTGGTGCACACCTTTAATCCCAGCACTCGGAAGGCAGAAGCAGGCAGATCGCTGTGAGTTCAAGGCCAGCCTGGTCTACAAAGTGAGTCCAGGACAGCCAAGGCTACACAGAGAGACCCTGTCTCAAAAAAGAAAAAGAAAGGAAGAAGAGGAGGAAGAAGGAGCAGCAGCAGCAGTTGAGGGTGGGGGGAACAGAGACAGGAGGGAGGCAAAGGAAGAAGAGGGGAAGGAAGAAAGAGGAAAATGAGGGAAGGAATGGGGGGTCTTCTACAAAGCAATTGAATCAAGGGCTATGCATTCATAGATTGGATCAACATTGTTTATAAAAATAAACCAGGGCTGGGTGGTGGTGGCACACACCTTTAACCCCAGCACTCAGGAGGCAGAGGCAGGTGGATCACTGTGAGTTCCAGGCCAGCTTGGTCCAGGACAGCCAAGGCTACACAGAGAAACCTTGTCTCAAAAAACAAAAAATAAAACAAATAAACCAGGAAAACTTCTTCTCCCCTTCTGCCATATTAGAGCTTGTAGCTGGCACCATCTATGCACAGTAGCTCCTCCCTAGACACCAGATAATGCTGGTGTCCCTGTCACGAACCTCCCGAGTATGCAAGAGAGAATTCTATTGGGCCAATTAAAGAGCGTTGGGTACTTTCAGAACGTCTACAGGCATCTCTGTAACCAAATGCCCAATGAGAGGCAACATAAGGTGAGAAAGGTTTTTCTTGGGCTTACAGCTGACAGGATGCAGCCATCATGCTGGGTCACAGTGAGCATGCAGCAGTCACAGTGAGGTAGCTGGTCACATTGCATCTGCAGTCAGGAAGCAAAGCGTGATCAGGAAGCGGGACTAACTATAAAACTTGATGTTCTGCCCCCTCATGACACTTCCTCCAGCTAGGCTCCTCCTTCTGAAGACTCCACAGCCTCCCCAAACTGCCCCACCCACTGAGAACCAAGTGTCCAAACACACAAGCCTGTGTGGGACTGTTCACACTCAAACCACAACCATTAAAAGTCCATCTGTTCAACCAAGGACAATGCATACAGTAAACACTGAACCCCTACTCAGATCTAGCCAATGGACAGGACATTCTCCACAGTTATGTGGAGAGTGGGGACTGACTCAGACATGAACTCTGGTGTCCCATAGTTGACCACTTGCCCGTGGTGGGGAGGCCTGGTGGCACTCAGAGAAAGGATAAGCAGGCTACCAAGATGAGACTTGATAGATAGCCTATGACCATATAGTAGGGGAGGAGGTCCCCCTCAGTCATAGACCTAGGGAAGGGGAATAGGGTGAAAGTGGGAGGGAAGGAGGAACGGATGGATACAAGTGAGGGGAAAACAATTGAGATGTAACCTGAATAAATAAATTAATTAATTATTTAAAAAATTTTAAAGAAAAAAAAAAAGTCCATCTGTTGCCGGGTGGTGGTGGTGCACGCCTTTAATCCCAGCACTCGGGAGGCAGCGGCTAAAGGGTCGCTGTGAGTTCGAGGCCAGCCTGGTCTACAGAGTGAGTCTAGGACAGCCAGGGCTACACAGAGAAACCCTGTCTCAAAAAAAAAAAACAAAAAAACAAAACAAACAAACAACAAAAAAACAGTCCATCTGTTTCAAAGCCGGAGCCACGTGGCCCCACTTTAGGTACCGAATGCCCTCCGGTCAGTTCACCTTTTCCCTGGCCCTCCTCCAAGCCTCACAGGAAATCCAGGGCCTGAACTCCAGCCCCTCTCTGTTCTCTCTTGCCACAGGGGCTGCAGGAATACGAGGAGTGGAAGTGGGGTAAGAACCCCACAATGGTGGAGGTGCTGGAGGAGTTCCCGTCCGTCCAGATGCCCGCCACACTTCTCCTCACTCAGCTGTCACTGCTGCAGCCTCGTTACTATTCCATCAGCTCCTCTCCAGACATGTACCCCGACGAGGTGCACCTCACTGTGGCCGTCGTCTCCTACCACACCCGAGGTACGCGCGTGTGCGGGGAAGTGTGTGCTGGGAGACCCTTGGGTCTGCATTTTCCTCCGAGGTGTCTGGAGGTCTCTCTCTCTCTCCCCCCCCCTTCAACTGCCTGTGGAACAAATCCAAAGTCTTGCAAGACACTCCCAGCCAAGCCCAGGGACTAGAGCAAAAGAAACACAGCAGGATGAGTGTGTCCCCATGGGTGAGCTAACCCTGAGTGTGGTTAGAAATAGGTGGTGAGACGTAGGCAAGGTAGCTAGGTGAGGTGGTGGCGCACGCCTGTAATCCCCAGCACTCGGGAGGCAGAAGCAGGTGGATCTCTGTGAGTTCCGGGCCAGCCTGGTCTAGAAAGGGAGTCTAGGATAGCCAAGGCTACACAGAAACCCTGTCTCAAAAAGAAAAGAAAAAGAAAGAAGGGAGGGAGGGAGGGAGGGAGGGAGGGAGGGAGGGAGGGAGGGAAAGAAATAAACAAGGTTTGTGTTTGGGAAGCTGAACCCTCTCTGAATCACACTGTCCTCTCAGACTCCAAAGTGGCACCTAGAACAGGCCTCCCCCCACCCTGTCTTCCGTGCTGTGTAGCGCTCGCAGGGGTATCAAACAGGCCTAGCTGGAGCTCAATTACACAAGCTCTCTTGCGGTCAAGTAATTGAAATGAGCCTCGAGGCTCGGAGACCCATTCAGAGCACCTTGACCCCGGCCCTCGAGCGGGCAGGGTCTGAGTATTCACAACCAGACCAATCCAAACCCTGAGCACGTGCCAACCTTAGCTCACTCCAGTCGTGCGAGCCCCACTTCCTCTTCAGAGGCAGAGATCCAGATCCAAGGCAACAGCACTTGGTATTGAGCTGGGAGATGCCTCCCTTAGCGGGGGAGGATGGGGGAAAAGTGAAAAGATACATGCCATAATGAGATGGACCACCTGCTCATTCCATCAGATGGGGAAGGACCGGTTCACCACGGTGTGTGCTCCTCCTGGCTCAACCGAATACAGGCTGACGATGTAGTCCCCTGCTTCGTGAGAGGGTGAGTGGCCCGTGAGGACAGGTGTGTGGCCATCTCCCATCAGCCATGCACTGGAGTGTATGAAGGACCAGCCTGAGGAATTCCCAGTGCCCACTTAAAAGCAGCCAGGCTGACACATGTCTGTAACCCCGGTGCTGGGTTGGGGAGGCAGTGACGGATGGGTCTGCAGAGCTTAGTGACAGCTAGCCGAGGATGAATCGGTGAGCTCCTGGTTCGGTGAAAAGCCCTGGCTCCAAAAACAAAGTGGAAGGGGCTGGAGAGATGGCTCACAGGTTAAGAGCACTGACTGCTCTTCCAGAGGTCCTGAGTTCAATTCCCAGCAACCGCATGGTGGCTCACAGCCATCTATAATGTGATCTGATGCCCTCTTCTGGCCTGCACGTGTACATGCAGGCAGAGCACTGTATACACAGTAATAATAAATATTTAATTAATATTTAAAAAAACAAAGTGGAAAGCAATAGAAAGACATCCAGTGTTGACCTGTTGACCTCCAATGTCCACATGTACACATACACACATGCATGCATGTGCGCATACATACACATGTGTATATATATGAAATTTTATAAATGTGTATGTTTTCATATATACATATATGTATATATAATATGAATTTTATAAGTTAAACTTCAACCCATGGTGATTTTTCACCCTATTCCTACCACCCTGGGGTCATTGGATAATGTCCAAAGACAGCTTGGATCGTCATTAATCATGGAGTTACTCCTGACATCAAGCTGGTAGGAACCCAGGGCCAGGGTGACACTTGAACTCCCACCATGCATATAATAGCTCCCCAACAAAACGGTGCCCATCCCCAGAGCCAGAACACATGGACAGTCCCAGTTAGCTCAGAGAAAAGAATTCCCACTCTAAAAGAGGGCCCATGGTCCCACTAGCCTCTCTAAGACGGCTACCTGGGCTACCCTGGGGTCGGTCATTGGTGTTGGAGTGCCACGCAGCAAAGCTTCTGTTTCTTCTTTGTCCAGTGCCCCTAGCTTCCACCTGCCTCGAAATCCCCAGGTCCCTTGCATCCTGGTTGGCCCAGGCACGGGCATTGCACCCTTCCGAAGCTTCTGGCAACAGCGACAATTTGACATTCAACATAAAGGTACATGCAGTCCAGGGGCCACTGACCTCTGACCCAGAGAAAAATGTAGGGCCCCAGCTCCACTTCACTGCCTGGGGAGTGGAGAAGAGGGGCTCCCACACTGATGTGGTCACAGCAGTGCCGTTTGAACGGCCCACCCAAACAGACCTGCTACATGGCCTGTCTCAGGGACCTGAAATCTCATCCTCAGAGGACAGCTCTTTGACTGGAGACTTGGTCTAAAAGCCCAAAGCACTCGTCCTTGTCAAGTGGATTTGTGTGTGTGGCTACCTCATGGCCATCCCAAGAACAGGCTTGCTTTGGGAGAAGGGGAGAAAAGATTCCCAGTTGCAGACTGATTAAACAAACAAGGAGTCAAATAGGACAGGACAGAAGGACAACACAAATCCAAATTTAAAACCCAGACCAGGTGTGCTAGTGCGTATCATTAAAGACTCGGAGGCAGATGAATCCCTGGGACTTCGGGTCAGCTTGGTCAGCACAGTTCTGGGCCAGCAAGTATTAATGTAGGTAGATATGTAGATGGATGGATGGGTGGATAGAAAAATAGATAGATAGATAGATAGATAGATGATAGGTAGATAGATAGATAGATAGATAGAAAAATAAAAATGGCCCATACAGATATGCTTCTGACAGAACAGACCCCAAGAGGTCGTTGGCAGTGTTACCATTGGCCCATTGCACACCAAACAAGAAAAATATAGTCAATATTGAACACCTATAGACTTATAAACAATTATTTTAGAGAGTTTACATCATTTTTATAAGTGGAGTTGTAACTGAAGGTACAAAGGACGATGTATAGGCGTTCTAGAAAATGCTATGCTTCAGCCAGGCCTTGGTGGCCTTTAATCCCAGCACTTGGGAGGCAGAGGCAGGCAGATCACTGTGAGTTCAAGGCCAGCCTGGTCTACAGAGTGAGTTCCAGGACAGCCACGGCTACACAGAGAAACTCTCTCTTGAAAAAACCAAAAAAATAAAGAAAATGCTATGCTATTTTACATGAGGTTTTCATACCTGGGAAAACCTGGAATCATCCTTTTTCTTGCATCCTGAGGGATAGCTGTGCTTCCCTCAAATGGGAAAACTGAGGCCCTGAGAAGGCTTGCTGAGGTCATACAGAGCCGGGATCAGACCCAGGCCATGGGGCTCCAGTCTGAGCTCTGAGAATTTTCCAACAGCGGCTGCTAAGGAGTCAGGGCTGAGCGAATGAATGGAGTGAAACCAGGGAAGGAATGTCTCATGAACGACCCCTGTTCCCCAAAGACTGTGCTTGTCCATGCGCATGGATGCAAATGTGTGGGTGCCCCTGTGTGTTTAACTATCTGCCCCATGCATGTGAGCTTTCCTCTGCACGCTGTGCCCGGATGCCCCTGCACCCCAGTTCCTGTAGCTCAACCACTGCCCATGTGGGCATCAGAGCCATCTGTGATACGGAGTCTTCTTGGTCCCCAGGAATGCATCCCTGCCCCATGGTCCTGGTCTTCGGGTGTCGACAATCCAAGATAGATCATATCTACAGAGAGGAGACCCTGCAGGCCAAGAACAAAGGCGTCTTCAGAGAGCTGTACACTGCCTACTCCCGAGAACCTGACAGGCCAAAGGTAACCCAGCCCACACCCGGCACAGAGTGCGAGCATGAATAAATAAGCTTGCGCATGTCAACTCCTCTTCCCCCTCCCTTACCTCCTCCCTCCCTCCTTCCCAGTTTTTATTGCCCACTTGGAACAATCTAGAATCGCCTGGGAAGGGAGGCTGGAGGACTCGCTGGACTGGGATTGGGTTAATCAAGTGGGAGGGCTCACCTTGAATTTCATGGGCGGTACCCTGGCCTGAATGAAAGCCCGGATAGAGCAGCCCTCCCGCTCTGCCCGTGACAGTGGACCACCTGACTAGCTGCTTCATGTTCCCACCACTGTGACACTGTGACATCCTCCCAATGATAGAACTGAGCTAAAAATCAACCTCCTCTGCCCTAATTTGCTTTCATCAGGGTATTTTATCACAACAACAGAAAGGAGACTAAGACACCCCACTTCTGAATGTACCCAGAAGGCCTGTTGAGGACCAAGTCCCTTGAAAAGACTTAACAGATGTGTTATATGATCTTGCTATGTAGCTTAGACTGGCCTAGAACTCACTTTCTGTTTGTTTGTTTGTTTGTTTTTGGTTTTGTGAGACAGGTTTTCTCTGTTTAGCCTTGGCTGTCCTGGACTCACTTTGTAGACCAGGCTGGCCTCGAACTCACAGCAATCTGCCTGCCTCTGCCTCCCAAGTAGAACTCACTTTTTAAAAGTTGGTTTTTGGGTTTTTTTTTGTTTTTTGTTTGGTTGGTTGGTTGGTTGGTTGTTTTTTTGTTTTTGTTTTTTTTTAAGATTTATTTATTTACTATGTATATAGTGTTCTGCCTGTATATGCACCTGCAGGCCACAAGAGGGCACAGGATCTCATCATAGATGGTTGTGAGCCACCATGTGGTTGCTAGGACTTGAACTCAGGACCTCTGGAAGAGCAGCCAATGCTCTTAACCTCTGAGTCATCTCTCTAGACCTAGAACTCACTCTTTAGCCCAACCGGGCCTAGAATTTGTAAACTTCTTGCCTCTGCCTCCCAGATGCTGGGATTATAGGTAAATTGTATAGGTGGATACAATTGTAGAATTGTATGGCACATTCTGTGTTGTGTTTATTAAAAAGAAAAACAAAAATGCAACTTTTAAATAGGGCCCAGCTGAGCATGGTAGCCCATACCTAGAATCCCAGCACTTGGGAGGCTAAGGCAGCAAAATTGTGAGTTCAGGGCCAGCCTGAGCCACACAATAATACCAGTTTCAAAAATAATTAGTTAGTTAGTTAAAATTAAAAGTTAAGAAGCTCAACCTCTTTTTATTTTACAGCCCATGGGAGAGAGCGCCAATCAGAATAGACATAGGCCACGGGACTGGAGCTCTGACTGCTGGCTTAGGGGGCAGGTTAGAGATCCCAGGGACCACACTAGGACCTATGACATGAGGAGAAGGGACCATGAGAGGACGTAGAGAGTGGCTGGTTGATGCCTGGTTGGGTGGTCATCAGTGGAATCTACCGACTGAACACCAGCCTCACACAGGAGGAGTTTCTGGGCCTTTAAGTAACTCTGCAATGCAGTGCCTCTGTGGCCACCTCGCCAGGCTCTAGCTTGCCCCTCACTTTCATCATGGCTGTAATAGCCAGCTTGTTTGGAGAGCTAAGGTTGGCCACAGAGCTTGGCAGCCCCTTACCTTGCCCCATGCCTGGCTTTCCTGCCCTGCCTATTCTCTGACCCAATGGTGACCACCACCCCTTGGGGAAAGGAGAAAGTAACTTCGGCCATAATAAAAACACTTGGCAAAAGCAACTTACATCAGAAAGGTTTTATCTGGACTCACAGTTAGGGAGTACAGGCTAAGGTCTGTCTGTCTGTTGTGGTGAGGAGGGCATGGCGGCAGAACCCGAACCAGACCAGTCATGGGTGCAACTGCAGTCGGAAGGTGGAGAGAGATGAATGCTGGCACTCACTCTGCATGCTTTCTCCTTTTATACACTCAAGAACCCCACCCAGCCTTTGGAATAGGGCCACCCCTATTCAGGGTGGGTTTGCCCACCCCCACTACCCCAGTCCAGAGACTCCCTCACAGAGGTTTGTCTCCTGGGTGACTCTAGGTTTTATCAAGTTGATAGTCAAAATGAACCTTACATGCTGGAGTGGTGTTCTCTGCCCCCTCCTCCTCCCTCCCAGATGATCTAGGGAGCACTGCCCTGGCTCCCTAGCAGAGGGTGCTCAGCAGCCAAGCCCCAGCTACCCGAGGCTGGAGTCAGCTCACTCCACATCATGGTTTGGTTCCCTCTTTCACTCTTTCTGGTCCCCTTGTCCCATTTCCCTGAGGCTAGCTCACAAAGTATCTCTCCCTACCCACAAGCCCCACTGCATCACACTCTGGTTCCTGGGGGGGCGGAGGCTGCGCTGGAGTCTCTCACAGAGGGGGTGCCCTCTCTCACCATCTTCCTCCTCTGTAGAAATACGTACAGGATGTGCTGCAGGAGCAGCTGGCTGAGTCTGTGTACCGTGCCCTGAAGGAGCAAGGAGGCCATATTTACGTCTGTGGGGATGTTACCATGGCCGCTGACGTCCTCAAAGCTATCCAGCGCATAATGACCCAGCAAGGGAAATTGTCGGAGGAGGACGCTGGTGTGTTCCTCAGCAGACTGAGGGTGAGTGACAGCTGGCAGCCAGCATCTAGAAGTTTCCCTCTCATCCAACCTGTATCATAATTCAGGGAGCTCTTTCTACCCTTGCAACTGAGTACATGGGCCTTGCCACAGGAGCAGAGTGTGAGAACTGAGTACACCATGGGCCTTGCTGCAGGAGCAGGGTGCTAGAACTGAGTACACCATGAGCCCTGCTAGGCAAGCCAAGCTCCTGGCCACTGCCCTCATCAGCATTGAAAGGAATCTCTCTTCCCAAACACACACACACACACACACACACACACACACACACAAAATGTCACTCTTAAATAATATTCTTCTTAACTGACAAACACACACACACACACACACACACACACACACACACACACACACCTGCCACGGGGCTTCTAAACCTGCCCCCTCTCCAACCCTATTTTCCCCCTCCTGTGCTGGAATCAAAACCCAGGGTCTTGTTCATGCAGAGGAAGCGCTGTACCACTGAGCTACATCCCCAGCCCCCACAGCTACTTTCTTTTTCCCCTCCTGTCTCTGCTGGTACCAATTGGCTGCGGCATCTCATATGGATTCAGCCTTCTGGGATCTGAGCTTCAGGAGTGAGTTGGAAACACAAGAGTGAGAATTAGAAGCTTCCACCTTTCTTCTGTGCTCAGAATCCTCAGGGAGGCCACCCTATACACCCCAAATACCCCACAGATTCTTTGCCTAGAAAGGCACAAAAGGGCAGGGTACTGCTAACCTGTAGCCTTAGAGACCAAAGATACCCCAGGACCTTCAGCTCAGCCTTTGCCTGGGTAGATGCTGTGCCATGTATCGCTCTGTCTGTCCCTCTCCAAGCCCCTTATCTGCCATTTGATCCATCCCCTGACTGTGTCTGTCCATAGGATGACAACCGGTACCACGAGGACATCTTTGGAGTCACCCTGAGAACATACGAAGTGACCAACCGCCTTAGATCTGAGTCCATTGCCTTCATTGAAGAGAGCAAAAAAGACACAGATGAGTAGGTCATGTCTACGCCTGGGGAGGAGGGGCTGCAGCTGGGGGAGGGGGGAGGAGTCCATTTTACCATGGGAGGGCGGTCCCCAGACCAAAATGCACAGCCATGATCCTGCTGCTATCTGGGCAGAAGGTTGCCCATTCGAGGCCAGCTTCTGCTACACATGGAGACCTCTCCACGATAAAACAAAAGAAAGGGGTGCCCATTCCCCAATCCTGCTAAGTCTGGCATTCCAAAGTCAGGGCACAGTGGTTAGCAAGGCCTCTGGGAGACTCTAAGGAGCCAGAGAACAGCAGTTCCTGCTCTGGGTGCTGAAGCCTGTCTAGGGCGCCACCTTGTGGAACAACTACTGTAGCTCTTGATGCCCAGCCCCACCCCCACCCATACGCTAAAAGTCACTGGGGATAGTCTCATAGATACAGATTAAAACGAATAGAATCTTGACAGTTTCCACTTGGCCTCCTGAAGTTGCTGGAAACAGCCCGAGGCAGCATGAAAGTGGTATGAAGGGTCATTATTTAAACCTTCCCTCCCAGGGTGCAACATGAGGACCAGTGTGCTGATGCCCACCCCATCTTCCTACACTGCCCTTTGCCCTTCCCCTTAAAGAGGGAGTCCTGCCGCCACTCTCCCAGTCAGAGCGGCTTCATTTCCTGAGCCTCCTAGCTGTTTCTCCTTCAGCTCAACTGTCGCAAACACTGTCTGTCCACGCAGCTTACACTATTGTTGCACGTGCACACGTGCCTACACATGTATATATACCTGTGCGCAGGCGCCTGCAGGGTTAGAGGCAATTGTGGACTGCCCCACATACTGGGAACTGAACTCAGATTCTCTGGAAGAGCAGCAAGTACTTTTTGACCATTGGGATATCTCTCCCTGACCTTCTGGTCTATTTATTGTTTGTTTTTGTGTTTTGTTTTGGGTTCTGTTTTTTGTTTGTTTGTTTGTTTTGAGACAATCTATACAGCCCAGGCTGGTCTGAACTGGCTCTCCTCCTGCTTCTGTCTCCCAAGTGCTAGGATTACAGATGCATCCCCACTGTCACACCCAGATCACCCAGAGAAAGCTAAGGAGCCTGGCTTCCATGTCACTAACGCCCTCCCCTTCTCATCCAACAGGGTTTTCAGCTCCTAACTGGATCCTCCTGCCCCATAGGATGGTGGGGTGGCCACCCCAAGTGCCCAAGCAAGGGCGGCTGCAGGTTGACTAAACGCGGACACACATGGCTAAACCTTCCCCAGGGGACCCCGAGTGGCCTCTTGTCCTGTTACTGTGTCCTGGTCCTTTCTCTCCCTCTGGGATCTCTCACCCCCAACCCTGGGTTTTCTCCTTGACTCTTCTGCTTGGATGCATCGTCCTTGTACCCTGCAGTGGCTCTCACAAAACCGAGTCCTCCCTACCCACTGCTGCCAAGGGCAGGTTGCGGTGCATGAAACCACTGGGTCATGGCTGTCCCTCCCATTGGGGTCTGAAGGTGGCTGGCACTGGGGCTTCAGATCATCCCCTCTTCCATCCTTTTTTATGATGGTGTGGGGGGATGTCAAGCCTAGCTCTTTGGGGTCTGTCCTTTTGCCTGCACATGTGTGCTGACCTTACATGTGATTCCACTGCCTTCGTGAAGGGATGTTCAGTGCCATGAAACGTGTTCCTAGTTGTTGTTAATCCCTCCCGTGTCCACCATGACAGGCCTGCCTGCGTCAGCCTCCCTGGGACACATCGAGCCCCCTTCCTAATCTAGATGAAGTGATCACAGAAGGCGCTGGGTGTGTGGTGAAGAGAAAGCTGTCCTTATGAAAGAGCCAATCCCACAATGCCAGGTGTTCAGAGTCTGACCCTGTCAGTCAGCAGAGGTCTATCTGGGAAATGTACTCAGACAGTGGATTGGGCAAGCCCCTCCCCATTCGCACCAATCCCAGCCATGGGCCCTGCTGCCATGCTGTGCAGAAAAGCATTCTGGGAATAAGGACTTTCGCTACCAAGATTGTTCAGGTAATCCTTTTTAAGTTTGTCCTCATTAAATGAATGGATGGGCCCTCTTTAGAGCTTTGAGCCTTAGCAAGTGTCGAGGAGGAACAGGATAGCTATTTTTTTATTTCCCCAAATGGGCTCACCTCCTGCTTGAAAATATTTTCCTTCCCCTAAAACGAGCAGAATAGGCGACAGTGAGGATTTTAGCCATGACAAGTTGGCCCTCAGAAGCACCCATCTTCTGAGTCAGCAGAGTGGCCCCTTATCTAAATGAATGACTAATTCATTAATCTATTCAAAGCTATACCAGACAGCCCTGACAGTCGAGAAACCCCCTTGGCCCCTCAGGCTGAAGAGCTTGGCTCTGGGTCCCATGTTCTGTGCTCCTGTTTGGTTTCGTGAGACAGAAAAACAAACAAATACATTTCCTCTCTGTCCTGAGCTAAGGGCTTTACAGCTGTGAGGGGCCAAAACCCTAATGACTTTAATCCCACCCACCCCCCCTCCTCTCCCTCCATCCCTTCTTCCCCTCTCTTCCCCCCTCCCTCTCCCTCTCTCTCCTCCCTCCCTCTCTTTCTCTTCCCCCTCTCTCTTCCCTCTCCCTCTCTCTCCCTCTCTCCCTCTCTCTCCCTCTCTCTCCCCCTCTCTCCCTCCCTCTCTTCCTCCCTCCCTCCCTCTCTCTCTTCTCCCTCCCTCCTTTCTTTCCTTTCCTTTCCTTTTTCCCCAGACAGGGTCTCCTATTGCCCACACTGGCTTTGAACTCACCATCTTGCATTTCTAATCTTCTTCCTCTACAAGTGTGCCTGCACCACCACATCCAGTTTATGCTTGGCCAGAGGGTCCAGCCCAGGACCTCCTGGATGCCAGGCAAACATCCTCCCAACTGAGTGACACCCCAGCCCTCAGTCCCCACCCCCAAGCTCAGAGGCAGGTCTCACATAGCACTGGATGCCCTCACTGTGTCCCATCACTGGAACATGAACTTTCCCCCAGTGACAGTCTCACCTGCCTTCCTCTAGTACCAGTGTTTCCTGCTTGGTCGTCTGTGATTATAGAGACTTAGGCCCCAGTGTCCCAGAGCTACCTATGTAGCCTGACGGCATGGCGGTGACCTCCTATTGTCCTTCCCAATACAGTTCTCAATGCTTTCTTCCAAGGGACTTTCTTCTCAACCCTTCAACCCTCTGGGGACACTTCTTAAGATGTAGCTGATTGCCCAGTTTTGAACTTCTGTGTCCACCCTCCACAGAAGAGTCTTCTCTCGCTGCACGCCAAGCTCAGTGCATGCATGCACGAGTGATTTTTCCCACTTCTGAATAAGGAGTGCTTATTCTGTGATAGGCTCTTCCCCACCCCCACCCCCAAATATCCCAGTGCTTCCAGTGTCGGGTGGACAGATGGAAGCCTTGTGTCACTTGCCAGAGAGTCCAAAGACGTAATTACATAACCAGGTTCAAGAGGGATGTTTGTTTTTCAGTGCTGGGGATCGGACCCAGGACTTCACACATGTCAGGCTGAACTATATCCCCAACCCCCAAGAAAGAATAGCTTAAAAAGACCTTTGAACTGATAACACAGGAAGCTTTCTCAGCTCCTGGCTAGAAGGTCAGAGATTAGTTAGTTCTTTTCCAAAAACCCTTTAAGTACCTTATTGAAAGGCTAAGCAAGGTGGGCATCCAGGGTGGGTCAATACTGCCCTCTGCTGGTAGCTTTTAGTTCAGACCCACAGGCTGCAACAAGTGCGAAGTGTAGCTTTGAATCAGAGACCAGAGCAGGTGAGCATTTTTGAAGACCCAATTTGCAGCCCGTTTGTTTACCTTGCCTTCCACAGTCACCAGTAGCTCCACCCCGTTTCACAGGAGTGGGTTTGGCCAAGGATGATCCCTCAGAACGTGAGGGCTGGAGACGTAATGACTCCTGTCCCCAAGGTCAGCCCGTGGGAGGGGAGAGGGCTTTCCTGAGTGTCCTTGGAGAAGGAAGCAGGTGTTTCTCTTTAGGGGGTTGGAATGCTTAGACCCCCTTAGGAAGCTTTGCAAGCAGCGCTGCTTGGTTCCTTGACATTTCTCATAATTCAGATTGTGCCAGGACAAGACAATGTCCCATGACAGTACCAACCCAAGCTCTGAGGAGCTCCTGCCTTCCCCTTTCTTTCTAACTCTCCATGGCTGGTGGACAGCATGAGTCCAGCATCAAGATTGTGGCCATCACTAGCTTGAACAAGGGGCAGGTAGGCTAAGTCAGCAAGACCTGGTACCTGTCATAAGAGAGTGAAGTCAGACAGTACAGATCCTAGCCCCCGCCCCCCTCACCCCCTAACCCCCAGTGGAAAAAGAAAGTTGAGTCTGATCTTAGTACAAAGGAAAAAAGCTTAATTGGCCAGGAAACATAGGACCAAGGGCTTGGATTTCCCTGACAAAGACCCCTGCTTCGGGATGCAAGGATTGAAGTTTTGTTCTAGCCCAAGGCAAAATGGACTGGTTCTGACCCTTATATCTGATCCCCATCCCTACAGAATCCCTCCCCAACTCCACCCCCCCCCCCCCCGTGTCTCTCTCTCTCCCCTTCTCCATCTCACCCCTTCTCCCCTCCCCCCCCCCCACAGACACATACACACGGGGGAGGGGGGAAGGGGGGGAGACTTTTTCTGTGCCCTAGGAAAACTCTGAGCTTCCAGACTGAGTTCAGCCAAGGTGTACTTTTATTTCCCTTCTACCTCTGCCTCTGCCTACTCAGGACCCAATTCGGACAACATTCATAGACAGGGGTTCAGCCTTGAGAGGTCCAAGCCGGACTGGCTTGCTTTCTTTCTTTCTTTCTTTCTTTCTTTCTTTCTTTCTTTCTTTCTTTATTAAACTGCCAGACCCTACATAGAGGGAAAGGCCCCCAAGAGGATGGGTTGACCATGCTGTGTGTCAAACACGAGGACCCAGGGACACCCAGGGAATCTGTTTCCTATTGTGAGTTGGGCATTTCAATTCCCGATGCCAAATGCTCCAAAAACTAAAACGCTTTGAGAACCAACAAGATATCAGAAATGAACACTTTAGCTCATCCACAGAAGTATTGAAAAGAATAGGGTGACTAGGCATAAAGCTCAAGGGTAGAGTTCACCTCGGATGCAAAGTCCTGGAGTCCATCCCAGCACCATCAATAAATTGCCTCAGGCTACGTGTGTAAGGTGTATATGGGAAAAATTTATGTTTAGAGGTGACCAGAGATACCATCATGAATATGCAAATATTGCAAAATAAAAAAAAATCCAAAATCTGAAACACTTCTTGTTGCAAGTATTTCAGCAAAGCACAGTCAACACGTCAGAGGTCAGGGAGATGCGGGGATGAGCGTGCTTGAGCTGTGACAATGACTTGGTTTAGTTCTAGGCAGTTCTGGATAACTGGGCATCTGTGACCCAAGGCACTCAGTGTCTAACGAGGTGTCCCCTGAGAGGCAGAAGCAAGGATGCCTTCAGGAACTGAGAACCTCCGTCTTCTAGATGAATTGGGACGTGAAAGTGACCAAGTCTGGTCATGACCCTTAGGAGATTCTAGTCAGGAGCCCACTAACCTTGGCTGCTGCCCTGTTTAGGGCTGAGTGAGTCTTCATGGCATGGTCTGTCTTGGGTACCGCAGGATGCTGATTGAATGCCATCTGTGACCTTTCCTACTAAATGCCGCTAGCAACCTCCTGCCATCTGTAACCACCACAAAGGTCACCAGAAAATACTGAGTGGCCCCTGGGAAGGCAGGCAGGACCTTCAGCCACTAGACCAAGAAACAATTGCTTTTGGCTCTCAGGGGCCATGAAACCCTAATGCTGTGGGCCTTCCTGTTACAGATCTGGGGGAGGTCAGGAGAGCCTGCCCTGGTTCCACAGTTGTTACTCTCACCTCCTTCAAACTTGAAACCCAAAAGCTCTGTGGAGGATGATATAGCAAAGCTCCCGGGCCTGAGGGTGGCTAAGTGTTTTCAAGGACACCATCTCTTAAGCTGGATCTGAGGCTATCCCCTGTCCCCATCCTACCTCGGTGCCCCGAGCTCTGTCTTCCCACTTCTGTTGCTGTGTCGTCCTTATGACTGTATGACCCACTCCAGGCTCAGCACTTGCTTGCCAGAAGTCCCAAGTCCCACATAGGATTGGGTGTTAACTGTGGGGTTATAGGGAGGCTGGGGAGAACGGGCAGAGCCAGGGTTCCGTCTCACCACACACAAGCTGTCAGAAACTCAAGATACCCCACCCCACGCACCTCTGACATCTCTATGCTGCTAATCTCTGCCAAGTGTCCCGTGTGCTCCAGCACCGCCACCTGCCCCCACGCCCTCCGTGAGGTTGTCCAGGCTGTGTTCTCGCATGTTCCTCTTCTATATAATCTTCATCTTCTCATTTTATGGGATTGAACACAAAGTCTACTTATGCTTGTTTGCATTGTGGTTAAACTATTAAAAAAAAAAGTGGACTGACTTGGCTGGCTGGTGTGTTTTGTTGCACTGGGTTGGAATGTCACACTGGAATGTCACACATCCTCCACCACCACCACCACCACCACCACCACCAGAGTCATGGCTCCAGGATCCGAAAGCACACATTGAGACTAGAGGAAACCAATCAGGGTATACAAGATGGAGTCTCCCTGGTATCCTGATTTGGGACCAGAAGACTAGGTTTTATCCATCAATCCCTCTTGAGGCATTGTACTCTTTAGCAAATGACCACTAAGGACAGTCCTGGATGGTGGCAGGAGTTAGGAGGACCTAGGTCTCATTCCCCATGTACACCCCCTCTCCTCTCCAACATCCAGCACCACCATCACTCAGTCCTTCCTTCCATAAAATAACCCTGAAGACCCCAGAGCTCAAGCCTAGCTTCGTTCCAGGCCCAGTTTCACATGAAAAACTTAAAAGCCCCCGCAAGGAGCCGCAGAGACGGCGCAGGGGTTAAAAGCATGAGCCACTCTCTTGCAGTGGATTCAGGCTCAGTTCCCAGCACCCACATGGTGGCTCATGGACCATCTGTCACTCCAGATCCAGGGTATTTAAATGGCCTCTCCTGGTCTCCACAGGCACGAGGCATTGATGTACACACGCCAAATGTTCATATGCGTGAAATTTTTTTTTTTAATGTAAAGCCTCTGCAAGAGCTGATGGAGAAGTGGTCAGTTTAGATGCCAAGACAAGTTAGTCACTGTAAAGGGTTGGATGGGTGAGCCAGGGCAGGGTGATATGCCTTCACATACTCTTCCTGACACAGCCCCAAGGGCAGTCACATCAGTTTCCCGTGCTCGGCAGCATAAAAGTGACACATTTCCATAGGTAAAGTGCTTGCTAAACTGGTGGTCCGTCCCTGGGCACCACAGGATGGAAAGAGAAAACTGACTCTTAAAATTGATCCTCTGACCTCCACATGCACGCGCATGCACGAGCACACACACTCTCTCTCTCTCTCGCGCACACACACACACACACACACACACACACACACACACACACCATTCCTAACTTCTCAGTGCTGACCTCACACTCAAAATCCAGTGCAAGGT
Source organism: Acomys russatus (assembly GCF_903995435.1). Taxonomy (NCBI): domain Eukaryota; kingdom Metazoa; phylum Chordata; class Mammalia; order Rodentia; family Muridae; genus Acomys; species Acomys russatus. The sequence continues at coordinate 58,326,279 of NC_067155.1, read as the reverse complement.
GAAGGTCAGGTATGGAGCAGGGATGAGGCCAGGACACTCATGCCCTCCTCCTTGCTGGGCTACAAAATGTATTAGCCAATTAACACCACGGCTAGTGAAGGATGAAAAGCCACAGGGAGCTTTGGTGTGTCACCTCCAGTCACGCGTCGCTGAAGGACAGGCGGCATCCTGAGAAACTCAGGATAAATTGACAGATGTGTCAGTATGCAGCAGGTGACTATTCACTCTCAGGTTCAAACCTTGGGCAACTGAGGCACGGGAGACCAGGCAGCTTGTACAATGTCAGCATCTAGTAAATGACACCAGTGGCTCTAGAATCTGCCTGTCCAAGTCTCGGGACCTGGGTTTCTAACCTGCCATGTTGGTCCGAATCCCAGCTCCTCTTCTTCCTCTTCCTCCTCCTCCTCCTCCTCCTCCTCCTCTTCCTGTGTAACTTTGGGTAAGTTACCCAACCTCTCTGTGTCTTCATTTCTTCCAGATAGGTTGGGTGTTGTAATTTGTTGGATGAGCATAGGATTTAATGAGTTGATGCAAGCAGTGCATCAGATGGGATGGGGCCCCGGACGGGTGGGTCGGGACGGGAGGGGATGGGATGGGATGGGATGGGATGGGATGTGACTGGATGGGATGGCACGGGGTGGAGCTGAATGGGTATGATAGGAAAATAAATAAGCCTGAATTCTTCCAATTTTCTCTTCCTATTTCCCTTCTGGCTATAAGTAGCTTCTCCATGAATCTATACGATACTTAAATGCAGATTGTTTTTTCTGGCCTCTTGAGGCCCCGTGTTAAGAGTCAGTTCCTGAAAACACACACACACACACACACACACACACACACACACACACACACACACACACACCACAACACACACACACACACACACACACACCCCTGCGCAGTAGCATTGGCTCTGCACCTGGCCTCCACATCTGCATGTTTAACCAGCCTCCCACCTGACATCTCCCCAGGCTGAAGTTTTCACAGGACTAGCCTGAGTTAGCTAGGGGCAACTTAAGAGTATTTGCCTCCCAGCCGGATAGATCCTCTTGCCTAAACAGCAGGGGAACTTTTTTTTTTTTTTTTTTTTTACTTTTACACCAAAACAGAACCTTCACAAGCACAAATCTAAGAAGGAAAAGGTGGCAACAGCATATGGTATGTGTGGGTGGAGTGAGGTGGGGGTGGGGGAATAAGACTATTGTTAAGGGCTGGAGAGATGGCTCAGAGGTTAAGAGCACTGGCTGCTCATGCAAAGGTCCTGAGTTTAATTCCCAGCAACCACATGGTGGCTCACAACCATCTGTATTGAGATCTGGTGTCCTCTTCTGGAGTGTAAGCGCACACGCAGGCAGAACATTGTATATATAATAAGTAAATAAATCTTTAAAAAAAAGAAAAGAATATTGTTAATCTCTGGAGAACAATTCAGAACAGGGATTCTCAAGCTGTGGGTTACGACCCTCTTGGGGGTCGAAAGACCCTTTCATGAGGTTATCTAAGACCGTTGGAAAACAAAGATATTACAATCTATAACTATATCAAAACTACAGGCATGGTGGCAAACACCTTTAATCCCAGCACTTGGGAGACAGAGGCAGGTGGATCACTGTGAGTTCGAGGTCAGCCTGGTCTACAAAGTGAGTCCAGGACAGCTAAGGCTACACAAAGAAACCCTGTCTCGAAAAACATAATAATAATAATAATAATAATAATAATAATAATAATAATAATAATAATAATGACGACGATAATAATAATAATAATAATAATAATAATAATAATAATAAAAGTAATAATAATATTGCTACTATTATTATTATTGTTTTATGGCTGGGGTCACTACACTATGAGAAACTATGTGAAGGATCTCAGCATCATGAAGGTTGAGATCCACTGCTCTGGAGTACAGCCTTCCCTGGTGAGATGACTCAGTGGGTAAAGGTGCTTGCCAACAAGCCTGACGACTGGAGTTCGATCCCTGGGACCCACCTGAAGGAGAGAGCTGACTGCAGAGTTGTCCTCTGACCAGCGCAGGTATATCATGTCACAGACACACACATGGGCTTCCCACTCACGTAGTAAAACTACACGTGTGTCCGTGGGTACTAGCGCATGCCCATAGTCCCAGGGTGGGAGGCAGGAGGGTCAGATTTTCAGTGTCTGCCACATTCAGAGTTTAAAGTCAGCCTGGAACACATGAGACCTTGTCTCAAAAAAGAAGATAAATGGGGCACTGGTGGCATGACTTGTAATCCCAGCACTGGGGAGGCAATCTCTGGGTTCTTCAAGGCCAGCCTGCTCCAGGAAAGCCAGAGCTACACATAGAACTGAGAAGGAAAAAAAAAATTTTTTTTTTCTCTTTACTTTACCCTTTGCAAAGTCACCAAAATGGTCAAACCAAGGGACAGAGGCGGGAAGCTGGCTCCATGGTCAAGAGCATTTGCCATGCAACCTTGAGAGACTGAATTCACATTCCCACACTCATGAAATAAGCCTGGTGTGCCATCCTGTAAAGTCGGTGCTGAGGGGACAGAGACAGGAGGATGGGGGCTTGCTGCCACCAACCTATCTGAAGCACATGAGCTCCGGGCTCAGGAGAGACACTGCCTCGAAAGAGTAATATTACACTACATCATATATATGTGTGTGTGTGTGTGTGTGTGTGTGTGTGTATGTGTGTATGTATATATGTATGTATATATGTGTGTGTGTGTATATGTGTGTGTGTGTGTATATATGTATGTATATATGTGTGTGTGTGTGTGTATATATGTATGTATATGTGTGTGTGTGTGTATATATGTATGTATATGTGTGTGTGTGTGTATATATGTATGTATATGTGTGTGTGTGTATATATGTATGTATATGTGTGTGTGTGTGTATATATGTATGTATATATGTGTGTGTGTGTATGTGTGTGTGTGTGTATGTGTGTTGTCTCTTGTGTGTGTGTGTGTGTGTATCTCTGTATGTCTCTGTGTGTGTGTGTGTGTCCTATCTGTCTGTCTCTCTGTGTGTGTGTGTCTGTGTGTGTGTGTGTCTCTATGTGTGTGTGTGTGTATCTGTCTGTCTCGGTGTGTGTGTGTGTGTGTGTATCTGCTGTGTTGTGTGTGTGTGTGTGTGTTGTGTCTGTCTCTATGTGTGTCTGTCTCTCTCTCTTTGGGTTTTCCCGCCGGGTTTCTCGTGTCGCCTTGGCTTGGCCTCCTTTGTGCCCCGGCTGGCCTTGCCCTCCGCGCTCCTGGCCTCTGCCTCCCGCGTGCTGGGCTTCAGGCGCGCCCCCCCGCCCCGCTCACTCCTCCTCTTTTCTCCCCTCTTTTCTTCTCTTTTCTCCGCCTTCTCTGGTTCCGCCCCCCCCCCCCTCCCCCCCCCTCCCCCTCCCCCCCCGGTTTCCCTTCTCTTTCTCTTTCTTACCCCCCCTGTTGTGTTTTCGGTCAACAGTTGAGGTTGAGCCAACACTCCAGCCCCCACGTCCACTCTCTGCTGGCCAGCCCCTCCCCAGCTCCACAGAAACCTTGTCTGCTGGGCTCATCTTCCCAGAGGGCATTAAGGCCACTTCTTCCCCTCCACCACTGCCACCACCACCACTGCCACCACCACCACAGCACGGCCCCCCCACTTCCCCCAAGGAGTAGCCCCTGGCCTGTGCCATCTTTGTCAACGCCCCATTCTACTGTTGAAGGTTGGTTACTTTACATTTCACCTGTGACATAGAATCAACCCAAGAAGTTGGGGAGGACTGTCCATCATGAGGGCAGGAGCAGGAGGCAGCTGAGGTGGCTCTGGGACTCAGAAGGGGACCCTGGCCCACAGAATGGTGCTGCCCATAGTTAGGATGAGTCTTTCCACCTCAATAAAATGTAATCTAGCTAAGCCCCTCCCCCATCCATATATGCCTAGAGGTGTGTTTCTGGCGACTTGAAATTCCATCCAATCAAGGATTGAGATTAACCCTTCGCTCCCTGGTTTCTAGAGTCTGTACCCACTTTCCTCCTTGTCCATTCCAGCCACTTGACAGCACTCTGTCTGTGCATATATTACCATGGCTTCTCTGCCTATGTGTATTAGTTAGCTCTCACCTCTGAAATGCTGAGTAACAAGCAGCCCTAAATCTCCTTCTTGGCTGCAGTGCCATTGCTGCAAAGGTTGGAGGGTGAGGCTCTGAGCCCAGTGTTTGTTGTGCAGGGCTAACCTCCAAGGCAAACTATTGCTATCTCCAGGAGTTCAGGTGGGCCTGCTCACAAAATATCGTCACAGCTAGGCTTGGTTTTTTGTTGTTGGTTTGTTTTTGTTTTGTTTTGTTTTTAGACAGGGTTTCTCTGTGTAACCGCTCTGGCTGTCCTAGACTCACTGTGTAGACTAGGCTGGCCTTGAACTCACAGCGATCCAACTGCCTCTGCCTCCGAGTGCTGGGATTAAAGGTGTGTGACACCATACCGGCTTTCATCTGGGCTTTTTAACTACTGACATTCCCTCTTACAAGGAGGGGGTGGGGAGAGTCATGAGACCCTCACCTGAGTAAGCAGCCAGCCCTCCCCAGCAGTTGTAGGTAATTCTGTCCTACTTGGAAGCAGCCTGGGTCAGGGGTGGGGCTAGAGTATACAGATGGAGAAAGAGTCGGAGGAGGGGGTCCATCTATGAAGCCATGATGACTTCATCGTCAATGCTGGATGCCAGATACAAGCTATTTGGCTGTTTCAAGATCACCCTCGCATCTGCCAGCAACTCTTCACCCAAGTAAGTCAGCCCCAAAACTCCCAGTTCTCCAGCAGAGTAAAACTTCTGTTTGTCATTTGGCAGCCCCTGGGAGGCAGATGCTATTTAGTTCCCCACCCTTGGAGAAAACAGCCTCATGACGCTCAGGGCTATGGGAGCCCTCAACAAGCCGAGAAAGACACAAGCTCTCATCCCAGCATCCCGGAAGGAGCATGGCTTATCAGTACCCATTTTTCAGTCCCATATGACTCACTAGGGGCTTCTGGTTTCCAGAGCTGTGAATCTCTTTGCGGGGGATTTTTGTTTCTTTTTTTGTTTTTTGAGATAAGGTCTCTCTGAATGACCCTGGTTGGCCTGGAACTCGATATGCAGACCAGACTGGCCTTCAGCTCACAAAGATCTGCTTGCCTCTGTCTCCTGAGCGCTGGGACTAAAGGTGTGTGCCACCACACCCAGACACTTTGTTGTTTTTAGCCAGAATGTGATTGCTGACTCTCTAAAGCAGCATTAAAAGCTAAAACTAGCCGGGTGTGGTGGCGCACATCTTTAATCCCAGCACTCGGGAGGCAGAGGCGGGAGGATCACTGTGAGTTCGAGGCCAGCCTGATTTACAGAGTGAGTCCAGAACAGCCAAGACTACAAGAGAAACCCTGTCTTGAAGAAAAACAAACAAACACCTAAAACAAAAGGCGAGAGATTTAGCTCAAAAGCTCGAAGGCAGAGTTTCCTTGCCCTTCTCCAGCTTCTGAAAGTTTCACAAATTTCTTGGCCTATGGTCCAGGTTCACTGAAGCCAGTGTTTCTCAACCGCAGTTATTCTCTGGCCTCTGGCCTCTGGCCTCCTGTCCACTTCTCCTGAAGGCCTGTGTAACAACCCTGGCCCCGAGTCACTCCACGTGGAGTCTGGGTAAAGCATTCTGACTTGATCACGTCTGAGAAGTCTCTTCCACAGTGACATGGGTGACCTATTCACCACCTTCCGGGGATGGGCACAGGGACGTGTTCCCAACCTTTGTCCTGACCACCACAGCCTGACCCTGACACCCAAAGACTCTAGTTCTCCTCAAATGCAAAAACACAATCTGACTGGTCCCTTGTGGCATTTTTATCCATCCAGTCCGAATCTAGTGAGAAGACACTGGCTAGCAAAGCTCATCTTCTGGGGGGAAGGAGAGCAAAAACGATGGGTCACAGTTAAATAGGATGATGGGGAAGATGGCCAGCAACAAGGAACACTCGAAGAAAGGGAGAGGGTTGGACAAGCAATGAAGGGAAAGTGAAGCTAGCTGGACCAGCCACAGAGTCTCACTTTATTTATGTGTATACACATGTCTTGTACGGGACTATCCTGGGAGCCAAACAGCCACCATCTTCACGAGCTCAGCTGTACCCTATTACCAAAAATCATCCCAGCTGGATTTGTTGACTGTTGACCTCTTGCATAAGGAGGGGGAGGGGGCAGAGACATCTGGGACGGACACTCGTAGCCACTCGCCCCAACCAAGTGTATTTAATTCTGCCCTAATTGCAGGTGGTCTAAGCAGGGAGCTAGAATATAGACTAGGGAAGGGCTCCATCCACACAGCCATAGGGAAGTCATCTTCCATGCTGGGTACACACTCTCCAGTGTGGGTGCTTTTAGCCCACTTATGCCCCTCACTTTACTCCATAAAAAAGCCTCATAAACCCACCGTTTCCCCATTTGGTGGGATCATACCTCAGTTTGCCATTGGGGCCTTAGGAGGAGGTGTACATGATGTTTATGTCTCCCCCAAGGAAGAGATTTTAGCAACTGTGTGTGTGTGTGCGTGTGTGTGTGCGCACACGTGCGCATGTGAGTGTAATGCCCACAGAAGTCAGAAGAGGGCGTCAGATCCCCAGTGCTGAGTTACAAGTGATTATGATCCATTAGACATGGGTGCTGGGAACCAAACTCAGGTCCTTTGACAGAGCAGTGCGTGTTCTTAATCTCTGAGGCGTCTCTCCAGTTCCTTGGTGGTGTTTTTTGTTTGTTTGTTTGTTTGTTTCTGTTTTTGTTTTTGGTAAAACAGTCTTGTGCATGACTAACAAGCACCCTTCCACTGACTTACATCCCCAGTCTCTGATTTGGTGGTGGTGGTGGCAGCAGTTGTATATGTCTAGGTAGTGTGTGTGTGTGTGTGCGTGTGTGTGTATCTATGCACACGTCAGAGCTTAGCTCTCGTTCCTCAGGGACTATCTACCTTATTTTTTTGAGATGTTTTCTTACCAACCTAGAGCACCCTGATTCCTTCTAGCTGGTTGGCTTGAAAGCCCCCAGGGACCTATCGGTCTCCACCTTCCTGGTACTGGGACTACAAACCCTCAACACCATACCTGACTTTCATTCTTTTATTATTTTAAAAATGCTCCGTTTGAGGCTGGGCGTGGTGCTGCACGCCTTTAATCCTAGCACTCAGGAGGCAGAGGCAGGCGAATCTCTGTAAGTTCAAGGCCAGCCTGGTCTACAAAGTGAGTCCAGGACAGCCAAGGCTACACAGAGAAACCCTGTCTCGAAAAACCAAAAGAAAAAAAAAAGGCTTCCTTTTTTATTTTTATTCATGCATATGTCTATGTCACATGCTTGCTGACACCAGAAGAAGCTGTCAGATGTCCTTGGGCTGGAACCACCCCATAGCTGCCTGGTGTGGCTTCTGGGAACTGAACTCAGGTCCTCTGGAAGAGCTCTTAACTGCTTAGCCATCTCTCCAGGCTCTGGGAATCAATTCAGGCCCTTGTGCTTGCAAGCATATTGTCTGCTGAGCTATCTCCCAGCCTCCTCGACCCTTGACCTCTTTCTTTCTTTTCTTTCTTTCTTTCTTTCTTTCTTTTTCTTTCTTCTTTCTTTCTTCCTTCCTTTCTTTCTTTAACAGAATATCACTGGATAGCCCAGACTGGCCTCAAATTTGCAACTTCTGTCTCAGCATCCAATCTCCTGGGATTCCTGGGGTGCCCACACCTGGTTTCAGTGCATATCTGAGGCTAGCTGGGTGGTAGTCCTGTTTTCTTTGGGTTGACCATCTCACAGGAAAGGATGTGTACAGTGTGGGGCAAATGAAAACTGCAGGCAGATCTCTATGAGTTCCAGGCCAGCCTGGTCTATAAGGCAAGTCCAGGACAGCCAGGGCTTACACACTGAGAAACCATCCAGCCAAAATTAACTGGGGAAACTGAGGCTGTGAGCTGGAGTTACTGTTGGAACTTTGCTTCCGTGGCTGAGCTTCTGGCATCTCTCCTCTGCAGGCATTTTTCTATCATGAGATAAATGACAGTAACCTCTGTGCAAAATGCTTTGCCTCAAGGACACAGGGCTCTTAACTCTTGGCCTGTTTTGCTGTTTTTTTTTCCCCCTCCCTGTCTCAAGATAGGGAGGGGAGCCCATCCCTAGGGGGCCTCATAGGACATCAGACAAAGACGTGTTTGAAGTAGAGGATCGGACTCAGCCTCTGGAGCCAGCTCCTCGGTGAACTCAAACAGCACACGGCAGTTTACTGACATAATGTATTTTACACAGCCACTTGGGTGTATGGAGCAGGTAAAAGGCAGGGGCCTGTGAGGCAGAAAGGCTCATCCAGCCTGAGCTCATGGGATGTGTGTTCCTGAACTCTAAGGAGGGTCTGCCAGAAAACAGAGCTGTCAGCAGGAGAGGAGCTGGACCCAAGGGTGGGGTGGGAGGTAGGGGGGTGGGGGGGGTGAGGTATGTTTGCAGTTGTCTCTCAGTGTGGAGGAGGGGGTGGTGGGAGAAGCTCCCTGAGACACCCCAAATCTATGGTTTCTCATGAAACATAGGAAGCACCTCGCTTATGTCCACCCCGCCCCCCACCAAAACTTTGTGTGTTGTGAAGTCATTTGCTTTTAGTTAACTTTAGAAGTCACTGGGTTTAGAGGTTGCACAGCTGAGTCCATGTATCTTTGCCCCCCCCCCCGCTCCACCCCCCACTGGCTCTTCTCATGGTAATACCTCAGATAACAGTTATTTTAGGGGACTTTTGAAAGATGGGAAGACTACTGTTTTTAAATTCGCCAACTCCTGTGTGGCACCAAACACTCAGAAATCACGTATTCTCAGCATTTTGACCAGTATGTCTGTAGCACATTGCCAAAAAAGGCTTCTTGGACTAGGGCCAAAAGCTGCACTAGTTTATGGTACAAATATAAATATTTAGAAGACAGTTTGACCACATGTCCATTTGACAAAGCAGCGGTAGTAGATCTCGCCCAACTAGGGCCTCCCCAGATATGGGCAGCTTTAGACTAGTTCTAGGGTGTCCGAAAAATGCATTCCCTCCCATGGAGCAGGCCTCAAATCCAGCTGGGAACTGGGGATGAGGAAGAGTACCGTGGGAATATGGGAATACTGTCTTCTGGATGCGACGTGGCCACTGCAATTGAGAACACGTAAGGCTGTGTCTGGCTGCATGGGGATCTGAAGAAGAAACGGAAAGAAGCAAAGGGCTTGAGGGTAGGGTAGGATACAGTAGGGTAGGGCAGGGTACAGTAGGGTAGGGTAGGGTACAGTAGGGTAGGGTAGGGTACAGTAGGGTAGGGTAGGATACAGTAGGGTAGGGCAGGGTACAGTAGGGTAGGGTAGGGTACAGTAGGGTAGGGTAGGGTTAGGGTAGGGTAGGATACAGTAGGGTAGGGTAGGGTACAGTAGGGTAGGGTAGGGTACAGTAGGGTAGGGTAGGGTACAGTAGGGTAGGGTAGGGTACAGTAGGGTAGGATAGGGTACAGTAGGGTAGGGTAGGGTATAGTAGGGTAGGGTAGGGTTAGGGTAGGGTGGGGTACAGTAGGGTAGGGTAGGGTGGGGTAGGGGCAGCTTGGTAAGAAGGGGCTGGAAAAAGCAAGCGGAGGTGAGAAGGGGTAGTTGGGGATGAACGTCTTCACAGTGCCTCCTATGCTAGTGTAATACTGTCCAAAATGCTTAAGATGTAAGTGTGGGAGGGTGTGGGTCTCTGAGTTCGAGGCCAGCCTAGTCTACTAAGTGAGCTCCAGAATAGTCAGGCAGGGCTACACAGAGAAATCCTATCTCAAAACAAAAGCAAAACTAAGTCTTGTCGTGTCTTTCAGACAGGGTCTCGAGAAGCTTAGGCTAGCCTCAGACTCACTATGTAGCCAAAGACGACCTTAAACTCCTGATCTTCTGCCTCCCAAGCGCTAACATTACAGGCAGACAACGTTACAGCAGTTTACTCATTGTGGAGTAACCTAGGGCGATTCTCAACCTGTGGATCATGACCATGGAGAAACATGTATTTCCGACCGTCTTAGCAACCGAGATACCCACTGCTCGCTCAGTAGCCACATTAGAGTTATAAAGTAGCAACGAAACTAAATTTCTGGTTGGGGGTTCCTAAAGCCATTGGAAATCTGTTTTCTGATGGTCAGGACCCACAGCTTGAGAAGCACTGATTGTGCACACTAGGCACGAGCTGTTACCACGCACCACATCCTAAGGCCATCTGTTGTTGGTATCATTGTGTTTAAACAAGTTCTAGCTGTGTAGTCAGGCTGACCTCAAACTCTCACTGCCCACCCCCAACTCCCCCACCCTACCCCTCAGCCCCCATGAGTTTCTGGGATTACAGGCATGTGCCGAAACATCTGACTTTTTAAAAGGTTTTTGACCCCTGGTCATTTTGCTGGCTGGTTAAATCAGCGGTGTAGAGCCTCCCAAGGGCCAACTGCACTTATCCTGAGAACAAGAGGCACTGCTAAAGGTGTGGGGGGTGGGGGGTGGGGGGTGGGGGGGGCCCCAAGCCTCCTTCCGCTGGATTGTGGGGATCATGTGCAAGATGGAAACACTCCCACATGCAATCCAGTGAAATACCCTCCCTTTATTTAGCAGCAGGGGGGCACTGGGGAACCAGCAGGATGGTGCAGGCAGGATGGAACCTGAGATTTCCGGCTTGTATGGGTACCTTCAAGCAAGTGGGGACTATTACCAGAGCTTTTCAGGTCAAAGCCTGGGTCTTAGTGGCCCTAACAGGCTAGACTCATCCACTTGTCCCAAATACACCAGTTGAAGAGACAGGCTATTACAAAGCACAGAAGAGAGGCTTCTTCAGTGTGGCCACATCGGGAAGAGGAAAATAGGCCAATGACCCCTAAAACAATGCTGGTAAGCTGGCATGATGTTTAAGAGATTCCTTGTTTTTTTTTGTTTTGTTTTTTTTTTAAGTCTCTATGTGCACCTCTGTGTTGGGGTATGTGTCCATGCATGAGGACAGAGGGTGACAGATCTCCCCTGGAACTGGAGCTACAGGCTACTGGGAACTGCCCACGTATAGGTAAGAGGTATCTCTGTCTAAGCAGTCTGGGTCAGGATGTGGTCCAGCCTGCCCCCCCCCACAAGGTGTTTATTAAGCTGTTGGATGGTGTGAAAGCCCTTTCTGGGAGGGATTCAGTACTTTCTATGGCTGGATCCGGGCCTTCAGCCTTTCTTTCCCTTTCCCTGGAAGAGGGGCTCAGTTAAGTTAATTGAGCACCATTGTTTCACAGCTCCATGAGTGGAGAGAAAATCATAGATGTCACTTTTTAGGACATCTCCCATCCCCCACAGGGGTAGTTACAGCTCCCAGGAGACAGTCACACATCTGGGCAGTCTAGAGCACAAGTATGTGGCATTTAGTGATTGATTGATTGATTATTGATTGAGACAGGGTCTTTCTATGTAGCCTTGACTGTGCTGGAGGTCAATACGTACAGTAGGCTGGCCTCAAACTCGGGAGCTCTTCCTGTCTCTGCCTCCCTAGTGCTGGGATTAAAGATGTATGCCACCACATCTGGCACACACACACACACACACACACACACACACACACACACACACACATACACATCATTTCTCTTTTTTTTTTCCAGTGTTGGGATGAAAACCCAGGATCTCTCATACACTGAACTAGCTCCCTACAGTATCTTTACTTCTCAAAGCATTTCCTTGTGAAATGTGTCTATTCATACATTATCTCTTTGATAAGTAAAGTTTGTATGCATACTTTGTGTGTGTGTGTGTGTGTGTGTGTGTGTGTGTGTGTGTGTGTTTGAGACAGGGTTTCCTGTGTTAGTCTTGGACTCGCTTTGTAGCCCAGGCTGACGTCGAACTCACAGCAATCTGCCTGCCTCTGCCTCTGCCTCCCGAGTGCTGGGGTTAAAGGCATGTGCCATCACCGCCTGCCTATATGTGTACTTTTTTTAATCATAGGAAAACAAGCAAACTAGACAATTTACCTATTAACTGCTGCCACTACAGCCTAGTGGCATTAAAAAAACAAAAACAAAACAAAAAAACCAAAAAACCCACTACCAGATTTTTCATTGCTGGGGTCAGAAAGTCAGCATTCATTAGGAAGTAACCTAAAGGTCAGGAGAGGAGGCTCTGCAGTTAAGAAAGAGCACTGGCTGCTCTTCCAGAGGTCCTGGGTTCAATTCCCCTCACCCACCATTCATAACACCAGTTCCAGGAGTACCAGGCACATACATGGTACCCAGATATACATGTAGACAGGCAAAACATATAATTTTAATTTTGCCACAAAAAAGTAACCCCCATTTTCCTCCTTCCCCTTGATCTTAGTAACCTCGAGCCTACGTTCTGTTTGAAGTCATCTTTCCTAAGAGCTTTCTCCAAGGAGGTCATGTGGAATTTGAAGTTGCCCTCTTGAGTCTGATGATTTTTGAGGGGCATGCCACCCTCGGGGTCTGCCCTGGCAGTGGTAGCAGCAGCAGCAGCAGCAGCAGCAGAATTCACACTTTACTTGCGGTTTTGAGGCATTCTGTCAGTCTTTTCTTCAAGGCCATAATGAGTTTTTCTGGCCAGGAATGTTTTTCTTACAGGTCTGGGAAACATCAGTCTGAAAGTGTAAGTATCAAGGAAGACCATGTCCCTGCCTCCCCTGTCACCAGGGGGAGTTGAGCTGGGCTATTTGCTCCTAACTGTAACCACCTGAGTGATAAAGATTTGAAAAGTTTTGTGGTTTTCCTGCAGGGCAGTTGGCCAGCTTGGTGGGTTCCCAGATGACTGGGCCAATTTAGGATGAAAGAGGCAAGACTGTCTCAAGAAGACAGTTGAAGGTCATGCCTTCTACCAAAGGAGCCTGTGCTCTACGGAGAAGGGCAGAGAGCCCCATGTATACAGCGTGGGTCACACCTGTGCTCTACGGAGAAGGGCAGAGAGCTCCATGTATACAGCGTGGGTCACACCTGCAGTCCTTTACTCGCCAATCTTTGTCGTCTCTATCATATTCTCTGTGGCTCACTTGGTTTAAGGCTTATTCAATAACAACTGGTGTCTTCGTTTGCAAAGGACATTTTGGCTGCCAGATTCTCCCCACCCCACTCCACCCTACCCCACCCCACTCCACTACCCCAAGGATTGTCTTTGGTTAATCTTTAGTCATCTATGATCTGGTGGCAGGCTGCACTAGGAGGGGACTGTCACTCTTGACAAGATCACTGATCAACTCTCCAGCTGCAGGAAGGATGGCCGGAAATGGTTTCTCCAGGTCTGAGTACCACCGGTGGTGGTGGTAGTGGTGATGGTGGTGGTGGGTGGGGGTGATGGTGGTGGTGGGGGTGATGGTGGTGGTGGGTGGGGGTGATGGTGGTGGTGATCATGGTGGTGGTGGTGGTGATGGTGGTAGTGATGGTGGTGGTGGTGATGGAGATGATGGTGATTAACCACAGCTTAGGGTCAGGGCCAAAGCTGGGAGGAGCAGCCCAGGGTGGACTGAGGACAGAGACAGATATGGTCCTTGGAGGCCAGGCTGTGAGAGGCCAGGCTCAAGCCGAGCATCCCCCACTCCAAGTTCATTATAGTTGTTCAGCTGGCTTCTCTTCCACCTGCGTGGGGCCTGCAGCGAGGTTCTGCATCCTACCTCAAATGCAGGACGGAAAATACCAGGAAAGTGAGGAAGGCAGCAGTCAGAAGCCAGGCCAGCCCTGGAGAAGGAGGGTCTGCAGACAAAACAGGGGAGGCTTGTCCGAGAGTGCGTTCAGAGCGGTGAGGTGAACCCAGGATGACACACCAATGGCAAGCAACAGCTATCTGGGATCTGCTTGGGCTGGAAGAAAAGAGATGTGTGTCAGCTACAGGCAGGTGACGTTGGTCCCTTTGTAACAGTGTTAGGGATTTCAGATTTATCCCTAAGGGTAAAAGAGCACCTTGGATGTCTTAGAAGGATTGCACTTTACTGTGCCCTTTACATACCAGCTGGTGGTGTGTTTTGGTTTTGGTAAAAAAAAAAGTTAAGCTGGGCGTGGTGGCACATGTCTTTAATCCCAGCGCTCAGGAGGCAGAGGCAGGCAGATCGCTGTGAGTTTGAGGCCAGCCTGGTCTACAAAGTGAGCCCAGGACAGCCAAGACTACACAGAGAAACCCTGTCTCAAAAAACAAAAACAACAACAAGTATATGATAATGCACACCAGAAGAGGGCATCAAATTCCATTGCAGATGGCGGTAAGCTGGGAATTGAACTCAGGACCTCTGGAAGAGCAACCGGTACTCTTAACCTCTGAACCATCTCTCCAGTCCTGGTTTTAGTTTTGTCAAGACAGGGTTTCTCTGTGTAGCCCTGGCTGTCGTGGAATTCACTCTAGACCAGGCTGGCCTCACACTCACAGATCCTTCTGCCTCTGCCTCCCAAGTGCTGGGATTAAAGGCGTAACCACGCAGGCCCAGCTGGTCTTTCTGAGCCTAGTCAGAATCTAAGTTCCTGAGAGTCAAGGATTCTGACTGTGATATCCATATTCCCACAGCACAGGATCTGACAATGAACTGAATTGAGTTTTTTTTGTTTGTTTGTTTTGTTTTTTTTGGGGGGGGGGTTTGAGACAGGGTCTCTTTGTGTAGCCTTGGCCATCCTGGACTCACTTTGTAGACCAGGCTGGCCTCGAACTCACAGCGATCCACCTGCCTCTGCTTCCCAAGTGCTGGGATTAAAGGCATGTGCCACCATGCCCGGCTTACTGAATTGATTTTTGTCTGCTTGTATTTTTTAGAGGGAGGACGGAGATCCACCTGGCAGGTAGAGGTGCTTGGTGTCAAGCCTCGGGACCTGAGTTCCTTCCCTAGGACCCACGGGATGGAAGCAGAGAACACACCACCTACAAGTGAATACACACACACACACACACACACACACACACACACACACACAAACTATAAAGGCATTACTAAAGATAAGCCCTGAGGTTCCCCTCCGCCCTTCACCGACACCCATGCACACACACACATGCATTAAGAAATAAAACAGGGGCAAGCACTGAAAATACCCACTCACGCCTGGTGACAACACCTGCCTTTAGAGGTTCAAATTCAGGTTTTTGTTCCCCGTGACTCAATCCGTGACTCGTGTTTATCAGCTTTGGTTTTCTTACCTCTGGAGTGGGTATGCATATGGTAATTATTGCATTGCTGGTGAGAGCATATATATCCCCAAATACAAAAGGTTGCAGAAGGGAAGAAAATTGAAAATGGATACACGCCGTAAATACCTCCTAATGTCGCACTCCGCACTTGGGAGGCAGAGGCAAAAGGACCAGTGGCTTGGGGTCTTTCTGGGCCCGGTCACATACAGAAGAGCTCCCCACCATCCTTTGGTTTGCCTAAAAGCAGGACACAGATTCAGGGGCTACTATTCCGCTCCACACCACCATGGGGCTCAAAATAGTCATCTCCGAAAAGCAAACAGTATGCTTGGACCAGCACCCACTGGAGAATGGGTCAGTCTTGGGGAAGGCCAAATCTCTTCCAGGAAATGCTTGGCATAAGAAAATTAACCGTTTTTGACATCTTAATTTTGAAACTAGGGAGGTAGGTCGGTAGAGTACATGCCTAACCCGCACAAAGCCCTGTGTCCCGCCCTGGGAACTGCCACCTCCGAATATATCTTGGTGATGCGTGCTTATAAACACAAGCTCTTGGGAGACAGAGGAAGGGAGAGCAGACATTCAAGGTCATGCTCCGATACATAGTTCAAAACCAGCCTGGCCTGCATCAGACTCTGTCTTAAATGATCTTTTGAGCTAGGATCTTGTAATGTAGGTGGCCCGACTCTTGATCCACCTGCCTCAGCCTCCTGAGAGCTGGGACTGCAAAAGTAAGCCAGATGGCCCGGCTTTGATTCTTAGTTACTGTCAGAGCATGAAGGTGGATGCCAGAGTACCACTTGCTTGAATCAATTCCCTTCTCCTACTCTGTGAGTTCTGGGATTGGACCTCTGGTCACCAGGTTTCCTTGCTGAGCCATCTCACCAGCTCCCCACTCCTAACTTTAATTTTTTTTTTTTTTTTAATTTTGAGACAGGGGTTTTCTGTGTAGCCCTGGCTGTCCTGGAACTCGCTCTATACACGAGGCTAGCCTTGAACTCACAGAGATCCCCTTGCCTCTGCCTCCCAAGCGCTGGGATTAAAAGGCATGGGCTACCACCTCCCAGCAATGCTTCACGAATTGGCGTCTCATCCTTGCACAGAGGCCATGCTAATTATCTCTGTGTGGTTCCAATTTTAGTATAGGTGCTGCTGAAGCGAGCAGCCAGCTTTAAATTTTAAAATGCCCCTGTAGCAATGATCTCTCCCCCCTAGCCCTTCCCTCTGCTCCCGGCCAAGTAGCCGGGACCCTGTCGTGGGCGGGGCGTTTCCAGGCCACGCCCATGGGTGGGTGTGGCGTGACTTCTTGGGTTCCCTATCACGCGCGTGCCCGCGCAGCGGCTCCTCAGGTACGCGGACAAGATGGCGGCGGTAGCGGGGGACAGCGCTATGGAGGTGGTGCCGGCGCTGGCCGAGGAGGCCGCAACCGAGGCCACGGGCCCCAGCTGCCTGGTCCAGCTGCCCGGCGAGGTGCTGGAGTACATCTTGTGCAGCGGTTCCCTCACGGCGCTCGACATCGGCCGCGTGTCCAGCACCTGCCGTCGCCTGCGAGAGGTGTGCCAGAGCAGCGGCCAGGTGTGGAAGGAGCAGTTCCGGGTGAGGTGAGTCGTCCACTCGGGTCCGAGAGCGCCTCGGCTGGGCGGGGGGCCCTGGCGTGGGCCGCGCCCGCCCGCCCGCGCGCTGCCCGCTCCAGGCCCCCTTCCCGCGGCCGCAGACAAAGGCCTGGGTCGGGGGGCCTCCGGAGCCCCAATGGGGTCGCAGCAGCCGCCCTCGGCCCTCGGCCGGTCCTCCCGCTCAACCTCGCGGTTGCGGCCTCACGCGCCTCCCGGCTGCGGGACGCGCATCTTTTGTGGCCCGCTCAGTGCAGGATGTTTACGTGCAGGCAGCGTTGCGTGCATTCCCCGGGCTTGCTAGGATGCCGGGATCCGACGTGCCATGCCAGCTTGTGACCTTGGTGGTGGAGGGGGTGATGTCCACCTCCCTTCTGGACGACCTGAGTCTTCTGTGATAAGACTCCCCCCCCCCCTTTTTTTTTTTTTTTTTTTGCCGAGTGGGGAATCAAATGAGATACGGCCCGGGTTTCGGGGCCTGGTGCTGAGAAGCTGAGAAGGCGCGCCATCAATGCGTGTGCATCATCGCTGTGATTGTGACCGCCACAGAGATTGGGGGTGGGGTAGGGGGACTGGTAGTAGAATCGCTGCCTTCATGTCGCCACGCCAAGGTCACTGCATCTGAGTAGTGCGGGAGTGCATGCATACCTAGAGAGGCTGGCCAGGCCCCTCTTCCCCCGCAGACTCCTCTTGCTGTCAGTGGTTTTTGCAGTCTCTCTCGGTGGATCTGAGAAGGGTGTTCTCTCCCTTATAGGTGGCCCTCCCTCATGAAGCACTACAGTCCCACCGACTACGTCAATTGGTTAGAGGAGTATAAAGTTCGACAGAAAGCTGGGTTAGAAGCCCGGAAGATTGTAGCCTCCTTCTCCAAACGGTTTTTTTCAGAGCACGTAAGCATCTGTTAATGTGGCTCAGACTTGGTCATGCTGCGCTCCTCTGTGTGTGTGTGTGTGTGTGTGTGTGTGTGTGTACACGGTTGTACATGTTTGTGTGTGTGTACACGGACGAGCCTGCCTTGGCTGCTTGGCTCTTGTTCATATTTCCCCTTTCAGTGCTCACACAATTCCTTACTTACATGGCTATAAGAGTCATTGTACCCTCTCCCCTCCCGCCCGACAACACGGAGCCATTTGTCCCTGCCAGCCCTACTTTTCCAAAGCCAGCGAAGGAATGAGATGTTGAGCAGGAGGGATACACAGGGCGGTGTCCACTGGGTCCAAATAAACCTCATTTCTTTTCAAGATTGTTGAACACACTTTGTGCACGCGCCACGTGATTTGAGGGTCATCAATGATTGAACACTCTAAAGCCCTTGCATTTCTTTTCCCAGGGAGGCTGCTGGAGTCAATGCCATTCTTCCTACTGAGTGGCGAACTACGTTATTTGTTCAGGAACTTGGGTTAAAAGCTGCCTCTAGGTCACTTCTGTTGCTCCCCCCGACACCCCCCCCCAAAAAAAACTGTCTGGCATCCATTGGCTCCTGACGGTTCTGAAATTTTGTTATCACTGCGGCTCTTTGTTCTGTGAGAGGTGTTGCACTGTGTAGCCCAGGCTGGCCTTGACCTCCTGTCCAGCCTCCTGAGGGCTGGGATCCCAAGTGGGCAGCCTCAAGCCTCGCTGAAGTTGTATGTTGCTTTTCTGGTTTGGAGTTAGTTGGGTTTTTTTTTCCCCTTGTCCAAAATGCCCCATGGAAATCAGTGTCCATTCTTGACACTACTTTTTGTAGGACTATGAAACTGTCCCCTTGTATTCTCAGTTCCGCCATTGATTGGGCGTCTACCAGTGGAGCTGATATTGCATGTTTTACCCTTCTAGTTCAATGAAGGTTATTTTCTGAAGATTGCTTCTAGCTTTCCACTCTGCTGTTAAGAGAGTTTATGAACAGTGTTTCTAAGGTGTTTTGGGTTTCAAAAGGGCAGGTCTGAACTTTGAACACATTTTAGCTCAGTCTCCTGTGGGAACTACAAACAGACATTCCTCAATTAGTTATAGAAATGCTCATGAGTGGGAGAGTGAACTAAGGTTTTGTTCAGTTGGGAGCAGTGCCCTGGCCGGACTGGAATCGCAAGTGTTCAGTACCACCTTAAGCATGTGCACACATAGGCATGTGGGATGCACGTTAGTCCCAGGCTCCTGCTTCCCAGGCTCTACCCATGATGCAGCTGGGTTTGTGTGTGCTCTTCACAGTCTGTGCCTTTATCTAGTAACGATGGATTGGCGAATGGTGAACTCTCCTCCTCTTTCCCTGTACTACTACTTACTTAACTAGAATGTACAGGGACTTGGAGCACAGCAGGGGCACACTTAGGGGCGGGTCCAGAGGTGGGTGATTGCTGTGACTCAGCACCCTGGTAGTCTTGTTTTCTCTATGTGAACACACATTACCCTGAAACACCAGCTGCTTTCAAGAGGGAAACTGGGGGAAGCCCCAGGACCTTAGCCAGAGACTCTCAGTGCTCCATCAGTTGAACACCTGTGTCTCCACCTCAACATATGTGTACTTCCATCCCGACCAACACACATGCACCATTGCCTCCGTATACATGTACCATTGCGTCAACATACAGAGCAGAATACACATCCAGCTGCTTCAGGCGCACCGCTGCCTTGGCCTTATGCCTTTGGCCTCTCCTAGTTAATGTGTAGCAGAGACCTTGGGAGAGTGGGTTCTTGCAGCCCCCAACCTGTGTGAGCTCTCTGTCCGCACGTAAGGATTCAGTACCAGCAGGCGCAGGCACTCGGACTGTGAGAGTGTAACTGCAAGTACCAAGGTCAGAATGTCCTGTGGTTTCCATGTTGCTTTCTGCCCTGGGGCCCCTAGGAGAGCTGCTGTCCCTGTCTCTGTGTGCAGCCACCCTCAACTTGCAGCTCAGCTGTGTGTCTGCCAGTGTCAGCTCTGCTGACGCTTGTGGTTGAGGCCTCCTGTGTGTGTCTTCTCCGTAGGTTCCTTGTAACGGCTTCAGTGACATTGAAAACCTTGAGGGTCCAGAGATCTTTTTTGAGGATGAGCTGGTGTGCATCCTAAACATGGAAGGAAGGTAAGCCGTGACTTTCCCGGGGTCGGCAGCATACCACATACCCACAGAGGGAATTGCAGTGGTGTGTGAGGAAGAACTGTGAGGCTCCAGATACTTGACATTTTGCCCCAGTTACCACTTTGAAAAGCTCTGTTTATATGAGACAACACGCCAGGACAGTTGGCACACTGTCAGTCCCTGCAGCCATGGGTTCCTCATCCGTGGAATCAGTAATGTGCAGAAAGCTGTGCATGGGAGCTCACGCCTATGATCCTAGTGCTCAGGAGGCTGGGAAGGAGAAGCAGCGCGTTTGAGAGCTGCATAGTGGATTTCAGAGCACCCCTGACACAGAGTGAGAGACCCTGTCTCAAAACACTATGTGTCAGGGGGCAGGGGAGACGGTCAGTCAGAACAGTTCGCTTTACAAGCATGAGGACCCACGTTCGAGCCCCGGTGTCATCCACTTGCTCTCCTAGTGCTTGCTTTGGTGGCTACCAGCTTAGCCACATGCAGTGGCTCCAGCGAGAGATTGTCTCAAAAACCAGTGTGTATGACTCCTGAGGAGTGACACCTGAGTTCGACCTCTGGCCTCCACATACGCTCACACCTGTGCATCACACACACACTTGCGTGAGCGTGTGGAGACTTTGTTGTTGCTGCTGCCTAAACAGTAACTACCTAAATTGCACTTAATAAGCCTGGGTCCTCCACAAACACACTCCTGACCAAGAAGAGCCCCCTGGGGACTGGAGAGCACCTGACTTCAGTTCCCAGCACCCATGTTGGGTGACTCCCAGCCACCCATAAAACCAGTGCCTCAGGATCTGATCCTCTTTTGACCTGCACGGGCTACTGCGATCACATGGACGTATCACACAGACACATCACTTGAAATAAAAATAGGCCCTTATCCCTTACTGCTGTTTAGAATGGCATATTTCATACTTCCTGCTGGGAAGCTTAGTTTCCGGTTCACTGGTGACTCGCCTTGCAGCCTACCCTCCTGTGGGAGAGACCTTCTGTTGTAAAGTTAGAGATAAGCATGCACTGAGAAATGTCCAGACTGGGGACAGCGTTTCATGGGGGTTGTGGGGAGAAGTGAGGTGCTTCCACCAGGCCCTCACCCCATCTGTGTGTAGGTTTATGTGTGCACTGGAGTGTGCACTGACAGTGTTGTGTGGCCTCACAGTAGTCTTTAGGCACAGCAAGTGTGTGGTACATTTTATTACTTCATCGGCTTTATTTGTTGGCAGTGAACTTTTTTTTTTCTTATTTATGCTCTTTCCCTGTCCTTCCCACTTCCTACTTTTATGTTGGCCTTTCCTGACCCCACCTCTGTTTTTTTGTTTGTTTGTTTTATGTCTTTTGTAGTGTTGAGTGTCAGACCCAGGGCCAAGTAAATGCTCTACCCCTGAGCTCAGCCCCACCTGTATGCTTTTTTTTTTCAGTGTGCATTGGTGTTTGCCTGCATGTATGTCTGTTTGATCGTGTCAGATCCTCTGGAACTAGGGTTACAGTCGTAAGCTGCCATGTGGGTGCTGGGAATTGAACCTGGGTCCTCTGGAAGAGCAGCCAGTGCTCTTACCTACTGAGCAATCTCTCCAGCCCCTCCTGTGTGCTGTGTGTTGTTTAGCAGGGACCTACTTTGTCTTATTTTATCTTGACTTCCTGAGAAAGGGGGAAAAGGATCAGTGTTTCACACAATGGAGGATGTATGGGAAACATACCCTCCTCTGCTTTTTTTCTCAGAAATACCCCCAGGGGGTCTGTCCCAGTGGACTGTTAGAGGACAGCTACCCTCTGTCCTGTGGGGTCTCCCTGGCTGGCGGACAGCTCCTTGCTGTACTGTGGTGTCTGCTCTAGAGGCTTCAGTTGGGAATAGGTTTCCTAAGTCAGTGTTGCAGTGTGTTGAGAAATGTGCAAAGACTTAGCCACAAACATGTGAGTTCTCTCCAGATTAGTTCACAATCCAGTGCTGCTCCAGGTAGACACAAGGAAGCAGCCAAGGTTTGAGGGTGGGAAGGTCTTTATTTTGCTTAGTTGTTCTTCCGACCGGATGACGTCATAAAATAAGTACAAAAAAGTAACTCCAAGAAGAGCCAGGGGAAAAAGTGTTTAGTGTAATGGCAAGTGTGCACTGTGAGCTAGTGGGACAGAGTGTGAGGGAACTGGTCATCTGAATCTCTGCAGAAACAGACATGGACAGAGGGATGCCAGGAGAGATCCCTAGTAAGAGAGGGGAGGAATTTGTTGAGTAGGGAGTACTGCGTGGAACTGGATACCTAGCCTGGCACAGTAAGCCAACCTTCTGCTCAAAACTCACTCTTGAAGTGTGCGCAGCTGACACTAACACTGGCTGGGCAGGCCAGGCTGGGAAGCTATTGGTGTCCTGCAGAGACTGCCACCCCAGGGGGGGGGGGGCGCATGACACTTTCCAGGAGAGTGTCTCTGCCCTGCTGAATGAGCATCCTGGGAAACACCTTGGAGTTCACTCTCTGCAGGAATGTTAAAGGCTCTGGGAAAGGCTGCTTCTGCCACCTAGTCAGGTCATCAGAAAACCCGACATTGTTTAGCCTGGGAAAGTGTGTATTAGTAGCTGTTTTCTAAACAAGTGTTGTAACCACATTGCCCTTAGGACACACGTGTAATGACAGGCAATGGTGTGCCACCTAGAATATTTGGGGTTGCCAGTCTGCGTGGTGACCCTGTTTGTATCCTGTCCTGTTGTGGAGAGCACATGGGGGAGCAAACAGTTTCTGTGGATACTCAAATGCCCCTCCCTGATTGCACCTGTGCTGTTCTGTGTGGTCTGCAGGAACAGGGTAGCACAATGCATTTAAGAGCTTGTACTGGGCCTGAGAGAGTGGCCTGAGTGGCCGTTACCCAGCAAGACACTTGTGATAAAGTTACTAGATTTTAGAATCAGAAAGGGCCTTTGGGTATCCAGGCAAAAGAGATGAAATCACTTCTGTGCAAAAGAAAGACTGTCTCCTCACTTTCTGCCAGAGGGAAAAGGTATTCTAAGACGTAAAGGAAATGCCAGCCAAAGATTTTTATATCCAGCTGAACTGACTTCCAAGTGTAAAGGCTAAAGACAAACTTGTCAGCTTTAGACTTTAGGCTCTTTCTGACACGTCTGCTAGAAATGGAGTTTGAAACCCAAATCCACAGAGCTAGTCTGACTCCTCGAGCACTGGGTGTATATTAACTTGATTGACCTGGCTCCAGACGAAAGCTGTCGAGGAGACTGTATTATGTGTGTGGTTAGGGTGGGAGCCCTGGCCTAGATTCAGCGTAGCTGGGGGAACACTGAGTAGTGATCTGGCAAGAAGGTTCAGCAGATAAAGATGCTTGCTGCCAAGCCTGATGACCTGAGTTCCATCCCTGGGATCCACACAGCACATCTGTAAGCTGTCCTCTGACTTGCACTTGTGCCCCATGGTGTACATGCACACCACACGTACATGGATGAACACACACACACACATACACACACACACACACTTGTCCACCCAATAACAAACCTAAATTTTTTAATAAGAAAGGGAATTGAGCAGTGACCATGGAGAGACCATGTGCAGAATACCCAGCTGCTCTCACTCAGGGAATGACAGGATAACTGGTCGTTACACTGAGGCCAGGCTTGTGTATAGAACGGAGACGTGCAGTAAGGCTGTGAATAACCATCCTTTCATCTCGGGTTGTGGAGGGAGACTTGTTCAGGACTAAGGATGCACCCAGAAGGCAGAAGGAGGTCAAAGGTGCATCGAACTTAAATTGGAAGTGTCGGGGTGAACTCACGGCCAGCCAAGTAGAAATGGTGATCCCAGCTAGCAGACTGCCATCTTCAGCTACTGCTTACCCCAGTGCACACCGGGTCATGGAGAAATGGCTGTTTCTCAGGCCTGTGTCAGAAATGTACAAGATGTGCCCAGACCTTCTTGGCACCTGGAGCCAAGACAGCAAGACTGCTGTCAGCCCTTCGCTTCAGTGTGAGGCTTGTGTGAGGCATCTGTGGGGCAAGGGTGTGCCAGCTGGGGTGGCAGCCTGGTGGAGGCAGGGCATAATGGACTGCAACCGACAGTCTTCAAGACAGTTACTTGGTCTTTGAATGAGAATCAGAACCTGTCATTTGAAAAATGAGTAGAAAGGATAATCTGGGCATTTGTGCTGTGTTTGCTATGTCTGTACCATTGGGAAACTAAAGAGTAGATGGGGGTTTGCAGGCAGGCCACGAAATTGGGAAGGATGGGTTCAGTTAGACTCTCCTCTAAGGAATTAGCAGACCTGGGCCCTGAGCAGTATCTCACAGAAGGGACAAGCCTTGTCACCACCTTTTATTTCTTTTTTTTTTTTCCCTTAAGGCAGAGTCTCACTCTGTAGTCCAGGCTGGCCTCACTTGCAGGCCTCTGCATCTGCTTCCTGAGAGGATCATAGACACAGGCCTTTTCCCCCTTGTGCTGGGGATGGAAGGCTGGAGAAGCAAGTATCTACCACTGATTACCCACACAGGTGGCTTTTGATGGAAGGCTACACCTCCTGGGAGGCAGCTTGCCACATAACTGGCATCTGAGTCCTATGGAGCCTGTCTAGCCACTTGGTTGTGCGTGTATTTTGTGTTCTTGTGTGTCTTGTTCATCGGTGTCTACATAAGCACACTCATGCCCCTGTGCACATGGTGGTCAGAGAACAGCTTGTAGGAATTGGCTCTTCTTTCTACCAGTGTGAGTCTTGTGCATCTAAACTCAGGCTGGGTGCCTTGCTTGCCAGCCTTTCCATCTACTCTCTCATAGGAAATTCAGAACAAGTTAAAGCTCTCATGAACGCATTTCAAACTGGGGGGAGATGGAGGGAGAGGCCGCTGTAGATAGCAAGGCCTAAAGCTCCTGAGCGCTTTAGGGATGTGTGTTGGTGGTTACACTAGAGCAGTGGTTCTCCCCTGTGGCTCTCCACCCCTTTGGGGCAGAACAACCCTCTCACAGGGGTCTCGTATCCAGTAACCTGCATCTCACATATTTACATTACAACTCATAACAGTAGCAAGATTATAGTTATAAAGTAGCAATGAAAATAATTTTTTAGCTGGGGGTCAGCACAGCATGAGGAGCTGCATGAAAGGGTTGCATTACTAGGAAGGTTGTGAACCACCACTCCAGAAAGATGCAGGAAATGTCCAGAGGCATGAAGTGTGACTGTGGCAGGGTGTCTCAGAGTTGTGCATCTTGGTCTGAGGGGTGGCTGTGGTGTTTGCCCCACACTTCTTTTGTTTGTTAGAGGTGACTTGCTACAGCAGATTTTAAAGAGCACAGGGAACAGACAGCTCTACTGACTGTCACTGACCTCTCTGTAGATAGGGGGAGGGGGGCAGGGTTACTGTTCTTAGAGGCTGCCACACACATTAATCCCGCCCCCTAGATACTGTCCTGTCCTGGGTGTTGGGGAGAGCTGGGGAAGCACGTTTTCTGCATGTCCTCAGTGCACCAGGTGTTTTGTAGGCACTGGGGATACAGCTGTGAACAGCCCCAAATCTGCCTTCACAAGCTCATGGGGTAGTGATAAAAACACCTAAGCTGTTTATTTTGGCAGGAATTGGGATGTGCTAGGGGAAATGCTGTGTGAACTTGAGTGTGAGGGGTTGTGGGTACCTGAGCAGAGAGCCAAGAGAAGGTACAAGAACAGACTGCAGGTGTCTGGGGAGGGAGCGTTCCACTGAGGAATAGAAGGTGCCGAGGTGACACAGCTAGACACGGGCTTGACAGGGCAGAAAGAGCCCTTGGAACTTAGATTTCAGAGGACATGGGGATGGTGTGAAGGGACATTTTGGGTCTTCATTAGAAATTGGATTTTTAGTGTGAGGAAGTAAAAACAGGAGAATTGGGGTAGAAGTCATGCTCTTGTGGCTGAGGGCCTCACTGGGACTCTGGACTGCCATGGCGGAGGCGAGAAAGGAGATGCAAGCAGGAGCCAGGCAGGCGGAGGGCAGTAAGACACCACAAGTGGCCAGCTTGATGCTCTTCTGTGCTGGTATTGGGAGAAGAGGTGCCAGGCGTTCAGGATGGCCCAGAGGCCTGACCCTCACAGGCTGACAGCTCACTGTCTCAGGTGTCTCCAGAGGAGAAAGGCTTAGGATGTCCCCGGTTATGCCGGAAGGTATGGTTTAACAGTTGAGGGTGCAGGTTTGAGTTCTTTGGAAAACCTATTCTGGAAAGTAACTTTTGGAAAGGTGGTCAGTGTGGGTGCACCTGACACCATGAGCCTAGGACTCCCTGAAGCCACCAGTCCAAAAGGAGCAGCCTGGGCCCCAAGTGTCAGAAATAGGGCCTGGAGACCGGCACAGTGCACCTCACTTCTCAGGATGCTGTTCACAGCCTTTCTCCAGAGATACAGAGGGTGTGATTGTCTGTGTGCCATCACACTGTCAAATCAGGGTGCAGGGCCCTTGGGATGCAGGTGTGTTTGTCCTGTTAAAGTGGTATGTGTGTGATGTGATGGCAACGCTGGGCAACTGACACTCTAAGTGGCTTGTTTGATTGCTTCCAGGAAAGCTTTGACTTGGAAATACTACGCAAAGAAAATTCTTTACTATCTGCGCCAGCAGAAAATCCTCAACAACCTCAAGGCTTTCCTGCAGCAGCCAGATGACTACGAGTCCTATCTTGAAGGTGGGTCTCTCTCTGTACCTGTGTCTTCAGCAGCTAGACAGCCTTTAAGAGCCTAGGACAGCTGTCTCTCCAAGTAGAGGGGAAAAGAAAGCCATGCCAGTGGGCTTCAGAAAGTTGGATTATGAGACAGGCAGCACTCAAATTTACAGCAAAGGTTCTGGTGACGGTTTCACTGCCGCTCAAGTGGCCTCGTGTCAACAGACTCATCACTGGCTTAGTGACAGTGGGGGCTGGATGCTTATTAGGGAAAGCACTTGCCACATGGGTGGGAGGAATTGATTTCGGTCTCCAGAACTGGTGTAGAAAGCCAAACTTGTTGGTCACACTTGTAACCTCAGCACCAGCGGGGAGAGAGGGGACTCTTGCAGTTCCCTGCTGGTGAACTTAGCAAATACAAGATGAACAGCTAGGAAGATGCTGAGGTTGACCCCTGACCTCAACACACAAGCACATGTGGGCCTGCAGAGTGAGTGACCTTTGGTAGTGAGACCAGTTCTTGCCCATATTTACCTGTGTCCCTGAAGCAGATGGGGATTGGTGAGGATAGGCTGCTCCCAGGGGAGGCGTGGTCTAAGTGGGAGGGAAGGGGAGGAGAGCGAGGTGTCCCCCAACCCCCACCCCCTGCTCTGTGCCAGGAGGAACTGGGTTGTTGGGGGAACAGTGAGAAAATGTGACTTGGCTTTTTAAACCCTGCTTTAATTCTCAGGTAGAAACCCTCCTGTGAAGTGTGTGCTGTGTGTCCTCCCTGCTCTGGGGTCACTAGATGGGCATCTTTCCCTCTCTAATATTCTAGGTCCTGCCCTGTCCATTAGGGTTCTCCAGGCTATCAGCAGGACTCTGCGCAATCCTGGATTTCCCTGGGCATCACTGCCTACTGCCCTCCAGTCAGCCAGCTCGCCTGACCTGCTTAGTCCCCATCGCTGTGGGAGCTGCCACGTTTTTCTGAGTGACTGCTTGCTTCCCAGTGCCCTCTGTGGTCTGGACCTCCCCTAACTTCACACTTTTCTGCTCTGCGATGCAGGGTCCTGATCCTGTATCCAGGCCTTTGCCCTACAGGTGCTGAGAGATGTGTGCTTGGCTTCACTTCCTTGTGGTGACAGCCCTCTTCCTACAGTCCCCTTTGCCCTTTAGCCCAGGGCTTGCTTCTGTGCTGGTCCCCCACCCTCTGCAGAGCTCACCGTGGCGGTCTCACACCCCTTCTGTGCATTTCTTTGCTTTTGTTTTTTGTTTTCTTTTTTAAATTCAGGGAACAGCCTAGCCATCTTCTGAGTGCTAGGTGCCCAGCCCTTGTTAAGTAGGTTTGTATGTTCAGGCCTTGGAGTAAAGATCTCCACAGCTCCCAGTACCTAGTGGAGATATGTGCTGATTGTGTAAAGGTCTGCTTAGGTGAAAAATCTTATAAACAAATGGAAAAGGTCATAGCCATCCTCTTGTCTGCTTTTATACTTGCTAGAGCTGAGAGTTAGGCTCTCTCTTGAGGTGTTGGTTATTTTTTGTTTGTTTGAGGCCGAGTCTCACTATGTAGCCCTGGCTGGCCACAAACACAGAGAGAGATTCCCTGCCTCTGCCTTTGCTTCCTGAGCACTGAGATTAAAGGTATACACCATCACACCAGTTTCTACTTATTTAATGGTTCAGAACAGTGAGACAATCTTTGTTTCCTGTAGGTATATATGAAAGATACTTGTTTTGCATTTTCAAATACAAGGTTACAGTTTCACAGTCCACCTAGATCACTAGGGAGGCGGTGGAAGCCACTGAGTGGCTGGCAGTAGTGGTAGCAGGTCTGGCTCCAGAGCCTTGACCCTAACTAGACGCCTGTGGCTGCTGAAGAAGCCTGCGCCGGTGGCACCGTGGCTAAGCTTCAGATGAGCACAGCCACCTTTGGGCAGCACAAGCCCTGGAGTTTAGGCTGGGTCTCCCAATGCCCTCAACTGCCTTCAGCTCCTTAGAGCAAGATTCTGGCCTAGCCTGAGGCCTCTTGAATTTAAAGGTAACTGGAAGGCTTTCAGGTAAAAATGTTCTGCAGGCAAATAATTGCTTAGGCATGACATGAGGTTGGCTGAGGCTCAAGCCAGTGATGAAACTGTGGCCCTGCTCTGGGGGGGCTAACAGGGCTCCTTCTCTTACCTGAGGGGGGCATGCCCTCTTCACCTGTGAGAGTGGGGTTGGTTGGAATGGTCTGTCTGTTATTCCTGCTTTCAGCATGGTTGAGAGGACTTGACTTGCAGTAATTCTTTCCAGTGCTTGAGTTTGGACTCACACAGCAGTGAGGAGGAGAGAAGTGGCCTGAGGGCTTTCTTGTGGCATTTGGTTCTCTGTATAATTGGATGTGGGAGCACACATGCTCCGCTTTCTGAATCATGACCTCCAAAAGAAGTGGTTTGTTTTGTTTTCCTAAATGGTATATGAAGTGCTTTGCGGTGACGGTGTTTGATCCTCCCCCTCACTGTTGGCGCAAGGCCTGGCAGCCAGGATGGGAGCTGGTTCAGTGTGCAGTGTGCCAAGTCACAGCCCCAGGGGCTGGCTCAGTAAGGCCCTTCTATCAGTCAGGTAGAAAGGAACGCTGACTCTGCACTTGTCACCCACAGGTGCCGTTTACATCGACCAGTACTGCAACCCCCTCTCCGACATCAGCCTCAGAGACATCCAGGCCCAGATCCACAGCATCGTGGAGCTTGTGTGCAAAACCCTCCGTGGCATCAACAGCCGCCATCCCAGCCTGACCTTCAGGGCGGGTGTGTAACTGCTTTGCATGAGCTGGGCTGCAGTGGCCCTGGGGGTGCTTACCTGAGTGATGTGATCGCCACCCTGCCTCCGACCCCGGTCACTGCGTGTTTGCGGTGTGCCTTGTGCCTTGTGCCTTGCTTGTGTTTGGGGTGTGAGTGTTGGGGTGTGCTTGCTCATGCTTGTGACCCAGAGGAGATCTCTGTGCTGCAGGCGAGTCCTCCATGATAATGGAGATAGAGCTCCAGAGCCAAGTGCTGGACGCCATCAACTATGTCCTGTACGACCAGCTGAAGTTCAAAGGCAACCGCATGGACTACTACAACGCCCTGAACCTCTACATGCACCAGGTGGGCGTGGCTACAGGTGGGCGTGGCTGCAGCGAGAGCGAGCATGGGATTTCCTCCCATAGCCATGGGGTGTCTGTGTGCTTACCATGTAGGTGCCCTTCCTTGCCTAACCCTGCAAGTGTGCACACACACGGGATTCAGACAGTGTCGGGGAATGTGTGCAGCTTCAAGCTGGGAAAGGGTGAGCGTGTAGGATCTGCGCCTTTACCTACTCCGTGTGTGTGTGTGTGTGTGTGTGTGTGTGTGTGTGTAGGCATGTCCTTCAGGGCTTCAGGGTCATCCCTGACAGGCTAGCCATTTCTTGCTGGCAAGTGCTGTTGTCTTTCCGTGTCTCAGTGAAGTCCGTTTTTCTTCTAGCACGGGGATAGCATTGTGGGGCAGACCTGCTACAGGACAGCAAGCCCTTTGACAAGGAGGGGGCATTTCTAGGGCTCCATTTGCTCATTCTCTCATTATGAGTGTTGAACTGCACAAGCCTGCCTCCGTTGGCTTGGAATCGTAGCCCAGCTTGTTAGCCATACACCTTTGATGTCCCTTTTCTTGTCTGTCCTGTTCTCTGTAACTTTTCCTGTTTCCAAAGTCATATTGTACACTTCTTTACATGCTTTCTTTCTGGTAGGAGGAGGCTGGCAGGTTGCCTGTAAAGAGCCTGGCAGTGAGTCAGCCCAGGTTCACAGGCTGTGTGGTCTGTACGCTCAGTACAGTCTCACTGGGTGAAAGGGTACAGGCAGCTGAAGACTTGAGGGTGGCTGTGCACTCCATGCCAGCAGAGCTGTGTGCGTATGGAGTATGCCAGTTACGGTCCTTCGCCTATTTTGAGATAGGCTCTCACTCATAGCCTAGGCTGGTCTTGAGCTCTCTGTGCTCCTACCTCAGCCTCCCAGGTGCTAGGACTACAGGCCTGGACCACAGACGCTGGCTTCTGTGGTTTTTTTTGTCACAGGGCAATACTGTTTTTGAAATATTTTAAAAATTTGAAAATTCAGGGATGTGTGTGATTGCTAAGTGGTGGAATGCGTGCTCAGTGTGCACAAGGCTCCAGGTTCCACGCCAAACCCTGCAAAAACAAAAGGCAAAAGCAAGAAATGGGTGTGGGGGTGGCACACAGCTGCAAACCCAGCACCTGGGAGGCCGAGGGCACAGGGTGGTCAGTTTGAGGCCAGCCTGGACAGTCGGTTCTCTCGGGGTGGCTGTTAGAAGACAGCCAGCGGGCTAGCTCTGGTCATTGACCTGGATGCGGCTCTGGAAGGCAGGGTGGGGTGATGGCGTGGCACTGGGCCAGCCCCTGGCCCTCCTGAACTTGCATTTTCCTCCCTCAGGTGTTGACTCGCAGAACAGGGATCCCCATCAGCATGTCTCTGCTCTACTTGACCATCGCCCGGCAGCTGGGGGTGCCCCTGGAGCCTGTCAACTTCCCGAGCCACTTCCTGCTCAGGTGGTGCCAAGGCGCAGAAGGGTGAGCCATCTCTGCCAGTTTTTTTTTTTTTAAGAGGAAATTGACTTTTTTTTTTAAGACTTATTTTATTGATTACATATACAGTGTTCTGCGTGCATGTATGCCTGCACAGATCTCATTATAGATGGTTGTGAGCCATCATGTGGTTGCTGGAAATTGAACTCAGGACCTCTGAGAGAGCAGACAGTGCTCTTAAGTGCCGAGCCATCTCTTCAGCCCATCTCTGCCATGTTTAATGGGTGCTGAGGAGTCGGTTCTGGCATTAAATTCGGAGTTACCAAGCAGGCGTCTGCTTCTGAGGATCATGTTGGGATTCTGGTGTGATGCTGTGCTGTTGTAACAGTGGCCTTGGGTGGGGAACGATAAGCACTCCTCCGGATGGTTGTCTCTCTCACACACAGGCACGTGAATCTACATTATCTCAAAAGTGTAACTTTAAAAAAACAGGTTTCCTGGCTCTCAAGGTCCCATAGTGTGAAGATCAGCCCCATCAAAGGGTTGTCTCTTTTCCACTCTGCCACAAAACATCTTCCTCCTCCCACACTCCTGCCCCAGCTTGTGAGAAGGGAGGAGCAAGGTGGGCAGCTTGCGGCCTGGCTGAGGAGTGCTACATTCTGGAATCAGCCTGTCCTTTTGCTCCCTGGCTTCTAAGGAGTCTCCATGTAGGGAGAAACTCATCCCTGGTGTCCTGTCCTGGAGAGTGGGCTGTGCAGTCCCTGAGCTTTGGTGCCAGGCAGGGCTAGCATTTCCTGTAAATGCTGGCTTGAAGAGTCTAAAGACAACCTCCATATGCATGTGCGTGACCTGCATTCGCCCACTTAGTCTCTCTAGTCCCTCTCTCCTGCTCTGTGGGAAGGAGCACAGCTGGATTCCATGTGCCTGCCTTTAAGAAGACATTCCACCAGGCCTAAAGCCCATCCTCACCCGTGACTTTCAGTTTGCTCTAGACTGTCATTATTTTCCAAATGTGTGGTCCTCACAGTGCATTGGTAGGTTATGTCTGGAATCTGGATATCTACTTCCTGTTACTCTTTAATAAAAAAATGGGGTTTTTAGCCCATCCTCCTCCCCTCCCCTCCTTGTGTGTGTATAAGATACTCATGTGGCATCCACTAAGGGCCTTGCACAATCTGAGCATTTCTGGCTTGTTTCATTTCTAGCACAAGTCTCACTATGCTACCCAGGCTGACCTGGCACTTGGGATCCTCCTCCTTCAGCCTCTCACCCTGACTGCTAGTGCTGGGGTCTAGCCCTGGGGTGAGGGTCAGGGCCTGAGGAAGGGTGGCTACAGAGCAGTGAGGGAGGAACGAGTCAGGCAGGGGATCGGGAGGGGCTTACAGCCTGACTGACTGGCAGTCCCAGTGCCTCTTTCTTTATACAGAACTCAGTAGGCAGAGTTAGGTGCTTGTTGTTCCAAAACATAGAACACACCATTTTTGTGCCCGGACACGTGCTTTAACTTCCACTTGGTCATAAGTTTAGTCGTCATTGATAAACCGTAACAGAACAGAGTTATCTTTTACAATCACTTTCCCTCATCAACCCCATAACCCAACTTTTAACAATTCTGAAGTTTCAAGGGCATATTTTGTCAAAGCAAGACAGCCTGTTCTCAGGTTGGTGGCTCGTGCAGTTTCAAGGGCACGAGACAGAAAGAAGATATCCGAGCCAGCCTGGTGGATTGTTACGTCCCAAGCAGTGTATAGTCAACTTTTAAAATAGTCAGAATGCAAATTGTCATAGGCCCAGGAAAAGTCTGCAGGCCAAATAAGTTTTTGCCGTAATACAATGTTTCTATTTTATATATTTGTACAATTTACTTCTGTGTCTAATCTTGGTTTTTTTCGTTGTTGTTCCTTGGTTGTATGACACCACAGTGGTCCTGTGTATGAGTTAACTTTTTCTAAGAAAAGGAGGTCTTAATATTTTATTCTTTATCATTTATCAGTTTACTTTGTTTTGATTATCTTGTTCCTAAGTAAGGAACATCCAGGGGCAGATGTGCCAAGAGTATCTTTGAGTCAGAGCCTCAGAAGGAGGTCTCTGGCATAATTATTGGAGTCACAGCCTCCATAGCATAAGGAAGATTTCAAGTGGGACCAGATAAGGATAGCGCCCTAAAAGCGGGAGGGGTAGTACGTCAGGACATTGCTGGAGAAGCTCAGAAGCAGTGCTCCGGGGAGAGGGTGTAAATGATTCCATCAATCCAATATCTCCCAGTTGTACAAATAATAAAAGCTCCTTAAGCATGCGACATGTAGAGATCAAGGCCAAAAAGTAGGGGACAGCAATTGCATCACTAGACTCAGCTGTGCTGGCTTTATGACTTCCGCTGTTCCATTAGAAGTGGCTGTGACATGCTAGTATTACAGGGCCAAGCTCAGACAGTGCTTTGTTAGTACCACTAGGCAGCCTGATAACCTGTCTGCTTTGGAGGCTGAGACAGGGGGATCACTGCCCTAGCAGGGTGGCAGAAACAAACCCTGAGGCTCCAGGGTCCATGCTGGTGTACACACAGGCCTTATTAGCAGCTGGAGTCTACCCTCCCTGCTGTGCCCTGGCAACACAGGGCACCCTTTCCCAAACCTTCAGAGTGCTGTCATCATTCTTAGCTTTCCCTCTTCTGCAGGTTGAGAGTCGGCTTGACAGTTCCTTAGGAGTCCTATGTGGAGGGCACTAGGAGCCTGAGACAAGTTTTTGGCCAGCCTGGGCTACTGTCTAGCCAAGAAACAAAAATTCTCCTTGGATATTGATTGGAGCTAGAAACTGCTTCTGGCACTAATATAAGGGTCCTGAAGCTTCCTGTCTATAACTGTGGTTTGAAATTGTTCATCTGTTCACACAGTCTGTTGGGGTCATCCTGAGCTACTGAGCATTTTGTCTCTAGCTGTGGCTGGGAGCTGTATATAGGGCTGGCCCTCAGCACCTGGCTGAATGAGACTTCAGTGCAGATGGTTTGTGGCTCTGGCTTTTGTGACTGTGATCACAGAGTCTGAACAGTGCTGCTTTGTTTCCTCTAGCTCAGTGCGCTGGCTTTGTGCTCTGTTGACTACAAAGCAGAAACAGACAGCGGATACCCTTCCCTGGGGATGACTTTTGAGGGTTTTGTTGTTTTTGTTTTTTAACTCTGTGTGTGTGTGTGTGTGTGCGCGCACGCGCGTGCGCGCGCACGCGCACATAGAAACCAGAGGACAGCTTGTGGGAAATTGTTTTTTTTCCTTCTATTATTTGGGTCCCAGGGATTGAATTTAGGACCTTGGACTTGGCAGCTAGCCAACACCTTTACCACTGCGCAATCTTTCCAGCCCAGGGAGCGCTTCTGCATGGAGTGCTTCTCCAGTTTCACCATTAAGTTCTCTGCCTGGGCTGACACCTCTTATTGGTGTCATCAAAACTGTCTTCTGCGTTGTTTGTTTGCTTGTGGTAGTCCTTTGTTGTTTGTTTTTACTATTGAGACAGGGCCTTACTCTGTAGCCCTAGCTTGCCTGGAACTTGCAATATAGATCAAACAGGCCCAAAATCAGACACATCCACCTGCCTCTGCCCTGGGATTGAAGTCATGTGCTATTTAGAGTTTTTTCCAAAATGTATTTTTTTATTATCTGTACATGTTTTTCACTTTTAGTCTACATATAGGAGTAGCTGTTTGGGTTTTTGTTTGGGAGACTTGATTTTTTTTATGTGTGCTATAGATTGAACCCTGCCTTACCACTGAGGTTCACGTATCCCCAGAACTGAGCTCCTGTGTTTGTGGCATATCAAGTCCAGGGAAGTTTTTAAAGCACCTTGGCACTTGGCCACATGCACGTTTTTTCAGTGTGTTTTACATCCTGATGGCTGCTTGTAGGAAGTTCTGGCCTCACAGCAAATGCCAACAAGTTCTGTGCTTTTTCAGAACATTTATGTAAGTCTCAAGTCTTTGCCAGAAGTGCGCTAAGAACGCAACTCAGGAAAGAACTCCGACTGAGATAGCAGCCAGAGAGAATGTTGTGTGATTGTAGTGGGCACAGGATCAGGATTGCTCAAAAGAAGCTGTCCCCACACAGAGCCGCGAGAATGTGTGAGCGTGTGTGAGCAGATCCGGGGTCAGTGCTCAGCACAGCCAGGGCCTTGATGGTGTGTGTGGCTGGGAACAGGGAAGTGCTGCCCTGACCCCCTCCTCTGCCTGGAGCTCCTTCCAGGGCTTTATTTCTGACTTGTTGGCTCTTCTTGGGCAGGGCAACCCTGGACATCTTTGACTACATCTACATAGATGCCTTTGGGAAGGGCAAGCAGCTGACGGTGAAGGAGTGTGAGTACCTGATCGGCCAGCACGTGACGGCAGCACTCTACGGCGTGGTGAACGTGAAGAAGGTGCTGCAGCGCATGGTGGGCAACCTGCTGAGCCTGGGCAAGAGGTGAGGGCCGCTCCCTGTGCACACTGGGGCTTCTCACACTGCTCCCACAGCCTGCCTTCCAGCTCTGCTCCCACAGTCTGCCTTCCAGCTCTGCTCCCACAGTCTGCCTTCCAGGGTTTCGGGTTGCAGCAAGAAGCTTATGCAATGAGCTGGCCTGTGCTAACTGTGACATCAGCTGTGTTTTTGTCCATGTGGAGTAGCCGCCCTCCGATGTTCGCAGTGGACCTAACTGCTGAGACACCAGATGCATTCTTCGGAAGTCAGAGTGTCTTACAGTGGCACAGATGGTGTCCTACTGTCTTGGTGCTGTGACCTCTGACCTTATACCTCCTATAAGACAACAGAGCCTGAGGTTAATTTTGTCCATAGTTCGAGGTAATCAGTCTTGGGAAATCACTGCAAGTAGTGTGTGGCACTCAGTTCCTGATGCCTAACAGCACTCAGTTAATAGACTGTTTCTGGAGCAGTGTCAATTGGTGGCACAGTTGAGCAGACTGCAGAGGGGGCTACCCTCTATCTGCATGCATATGAAGCTTGTCTACTCTCTAGCCCTCGGCACCAGAGCAGACACCTGTTACAAGTCCTGACCCCTAATTGACAGATCTACCCAGAACTCACTCTTTTTTTTTTTTTTCTTTTTTTTTTAAGAGTTATTTATTTATTATGTGTACGGTGTCTGCAGGCCAGAAGAGGGCACCAGATCTCATTATAGATGGTTGTGAACCACCGTGTGGTTGCTGGGAGTTGAACTCAGGACCTTTGGAAGAGCACCAGTGCACTCTGCAGCCCCCAGGCTCACTCTCAATGGTTTAAGCTCTGCAAGTTTGGGCACACGTCCATCACGGTGTCACCCTGGGTGGCAGTGCTCTGCTCTTCAGAGCTCTGGGTCTGCATTTGTTGCTGGGGTGACTTGTTTAGTGAGGGCAGGTGTTAATGTGGTACGGGAGTTATGTTCAGGATGGGTTCTGCTGAGAGCTTCGCAGTGTAGAACAGAGGAATGTGGGCGACAAAAGCCTCGGAGTGTGCACTTCACTGGGAACACACAGACTGAGCTGAGGTGTCTTCTCTCCCCAGGGAAGGCATTGACCAGTCCTACCAGCTCCTCAGAGACTCCTTGGACCTGTATCTGGCTATGTACCCAGACCAGGTGCAGCTCCTGCTCCTGCAGGCCAGACTCTACTTCCACCTGGGCATCTGGCCAGAGAAGGTAATTATCTTACTTTGATGCTTGGCCCTTGCTGTAGAGAGGAAAGCTGTAGCTCAGGCCAAGGCTGTTGCAAGGTCATCCTCCTGTTAACAAGGGAGGAAGTTCAGATTTGCCCAGTCTCCCAGCCCTGACCCACTAACTAAATGTCTTTCTGTCTTCTAAGAAGTGTTGGTTCTACCACCGGGAGTGGCTGTTGGCTTGGTGCCTCATCTCTGAGCACTGGACACAAAGCCTCTATCTGTTCTACACTCACTCAGTGCCACCCCTTGGTGCCTTCCTAGAGTCACCTGACTCAGCAAGGAGAGACAAGGCTTGTGCTTACTGCTGGCTTTGCTGCAGCTGTTGGACATGGGAAGACCTGGCTAAGGCTTCTTACTGTGCCAGCTGAGGGCTTTGGTTTTGTTCATGCCATAACCCCACATCTGGCAGTCAGTGCTGCGGGGAGGCCCCTGTGGATCCCAGAGCTGGCTTTGGGCTCGCTGTGTGTGGTTTTGTCATAGTCCATTCCTGTTCTGCCCTTGGTCTGGAAAGAGGCCATCAGTCCTTTTTGTTTGTTTAGAACATGCTGCAGAGGGCATTTGATTCTTGCTCTCATAGAATACTTGAGGTTCAGTTCCCAGCATGCACATGGCAACTCTGAACCATCTGTAACTCCAGCTCCAGGGGATCTGGCCCTGACGCCCATCCCCCATACCTACCTAGCATAATTAAACATAAAATCTTACAAAAATTTGTATTTTTAAAAAGAATGTAAATGCCCTTATAAGTGACTCTGTACAAAGATGTTCAGTGGGACAGATGTGGGCAACCCTGATTCCATAACTTAAGAAAAGATGTCCTCAAACTATGGCACCAGCCAAGGACAATACATGCAATAAACTTTGAACCCCTACCCAGATCTAGCCAATGGACAGGACATTCTTCACAGTTGAGTGGAGAGTGGGGTCTGACTTTCACACGTACTCTGGTGCCCCATATTTGACCACATCCCCTGGATGGGGAGGTCTGGCGGCACTCAGAGGAAGGATAGCAGGCTACCAAGAAGAGACTTGATACCCTATGAGCATATACAGGGGGAGGAGGTCCCCCTCAGTCACAGTCAGGGGAGGGGAGTAAGGGGAAAATGAGAGGGAGGGAGGAATGGGAGGATACAAGGGATGGGATAACAATTGAGATGTAATATGAATAAATTAATAAAATATATTTAAAAAAAAAGAAAAGTTGTCATGCATGGGCACATAGCCACATGCACTGGAAGCGTGTACCCTGGGACCTGTCACTGCCTTAGCAGCCCAGGCTTTAGTCCTTTGAGTTTGTTCACCCAGTTGTGTTTTGAGGGATTTCAGGATCACTTGGGAAGGAAAGAGCAGAGGTCCCTGCCCTGAGCTGTCCCAGTTGAGTGGCAAGTGCAGGCACGGGAGTGGGGCCTCCTGGACCTCTGTGCTTGGAATCCTAAGTGCTGCCTTGGAGTCTACAAGTGACTCTCATCATCCACTCTGGGGGTCCCCTGGGCGTTCCCTCACAGCATCACTCAGACCAGTCAGTCTCCCCTTTCTTGTGGCTTGTGCTGCCGGGTCGAGCATCTGGACACAGTGCTTTCGTTCTGAGCTGGGCCCTTCCCTTTAGTTCTTGGTGGCCAGCTCAGGAAAACAACACCCCAAGACCATGTGAGCAGTGCTTCTGGGCCTAGTCATTAGACATGGCTGCTCTCCAGAGGAGGTCAAAGGGTGGGCCATCCCAGAGGGCAGAGGGGCAGGGGTGTGCTGCCTGAAGAAGGCAGCCTGCCTGAGGCCTGGGGGGAGGGGTGCATGGATGTGTAGGTGTGTGGGATCAGAGGAGGGTGATAACAGTCTGTGGGGCATGGGCCTTGTTTGTTAGAAAGGACCTGTTCCCAAGCAGGAAGCTGACAGGTTGCCTGACTTTCCACTGTCTGTTCTGTGGAGTCAGGGTGACTTGCAAAGCCTGACCCTCCTGACCACTGTGGCTGGGGTGCGAGAGTAGAACCTGGTGGCCATGCTGAGAAACGTCCCTGCTCTTGTTGAAGACCCCCCTCTGTTCTCTCAGCTGTCCTGTGGCATGGCTTGGTTCTTAACAGATTCTGGGTGCTGAAAGGCAAGAAGTCACCTCTGCAGTGCTTTGAGCCCACCCAGGTGTCGCTGTCTCCAAGGAGAAGCCAGCTGTACTTAGTACCACCAGAGCCACGGTGGACTGTGACCCATATGGCTTCTCTGCAGTGTGGGAAGCGTCCTCCTCCCTTCCTGGATTGAAACACTGAGCAGTCCTATCAGCCCCATTGGGCCTGCCTGTGGCCACCACCCACCTACTCCCTGCCTGCTAACCTCACACTGTGTCCACTGTGTGCTGACTGCCCACCTTTGTTCCTGTTCTCTCCCCCAAAACATGAGCTGCCACTCCCAGCCCTCTCCCAGGCCAGTCTGGCCAGCAGCCCTTCTGTTGCTGTTGCAAGGCCAGGAGGTGGCCTTGCCCTTTCTTTCTCCTGCTTCTCTGCTGCTCTGCCTGGGCCATGTCCTCTGGTTCCCAGGCTCCTCTGGTCTCCTGTCTGGTGTCTCCCTGCCAGGCTGTACACATGGATGCTCTCTAGGCTTTCTTTACCCTGTGTACTGTCCCAGGGCCTTCCTTCAGTGCCTTTGTTACACCTCAACAGGGGCCGTCAGCATCCCTGCTTGGCCTCATTGTCCTGTATGCGGCAGTCAGGGTCACAACAGGATAGACTGGTCCCTGGGTGGCTCCCAGGTGTCTGTGGTCCTGCCCCACCTGCCTGACCATCTTTGTCGTCTCGTGCTGTTGTGTCTGCCATGCCCATGCTGTAGCTCCCTCTGCTGACCCCGCAGCTCCATTGCGATCCCAACCTCCTTCCACACTGGAACAGGTTCTTCTAGGAGGGGGATACACTGTGCTCCCCAAGAGCATTCTCTGCTCATAGCGTGTGGCAGCTAGCCAGAGACGCTCCTATTGGGGAATAACTGGGTGACTGTAGTTCCCTTGGACTTTGCATAATAGGCCAACATGCTACCCTAGACATGGGTGCTTAAGGCATGGGCTGTTAGGCCTGGGAGGAAATGCCAAGACAGGGTGTGTAGAGGGAGCCCAGGACTACCTATGGCACGCAGCATTCTGTGACCTTTGTCAAGGGCTCCTGCCACGTTCAGCTACGGCTCCAACAGACAGATAAGTCAGGGGAAGCAAGAGCTCAGTGAGGCCTAGTGGACAGGCAGGACTTGTGCCCACAGGTCAGCAGATGGGCCGTTTTGCAGCTGCCGTCTGCGGGAGCCTGGCCACAGCCATCTGTGCTGCTGTGTGTCCAGAGGAGGAGTGCCTCCTCCCAGTCCCTGAGCCTTGGGGGCTGTGTTTGGTTTTGATCAAGGTGGGACGGGTTGTTGTTGTAGTCTGTAGCCCACAGCGGTTCTCTGGATCTTACGTCCCCTTGCTGGGGTTAGAGCTGGAAGTCACCTCGTCCAGCCGAGGCCTATAGCATTGGTTGGGCACATGATGCCCACTGTCAACACTGTCTTCTGAACACACCAGGTCCAGGACACAGTTCCTTCTCCATGTCCCCTCACTCTCAACCTCACACACCCATGCAAGGAGCCGACACCTCCTGTGTTATAGTCTGAGTGTGGGCCACCTTTGTGCCTGAAGAGCCTATGTCTGCCTGTGTTGCAGGTCTGTTGGGTGGCCTCTGGGAAGGAAACGCAGTTCTTAATAGCCAAGGCTCTGTGGATCTGGTGCTCAGTGTGGCTGGAAGTAACAAAAACAAAGCAGCTGGTTGGCAGGTCTGGGCCTAGCGTGGAAGTTGCCTGGCCCACTGAGCTCAGCATACTGGAAGGCAGGCTTGTCAGAGACTAGTGTGTGCTCCAGTATGCATGAAGCCAGACTCCTGAGTGGAGGTGTTGTACATGGCAGACAGATCATGTAGGGTTGGCCGTGCTCCCGCTGCCAGCCTCAGCTCTGCAGAGGTGGCCATTTAAATGCTGCTGACTGGAAGCTTGCTAAGCCTGGCTCCTCCCTGACCAACATCAGCTTAAGAGAGGCTCACCTAGCTCTGCCAAGGGTCTTTTTGCCTTGGATAAGGGGAAATGTTCTCCTCTTAATGCAAAAATGACAGGTTAGAATAGTTTCTGCACTTTGAAAAACAAACAGGCAAGCTGGAGAGATGGCTCAGAGGTTAAGAGCACTGGCTGCTCTTCCAGAGGTCCTGAGTTCAATTCCCATCAACCATATGATGGCTCGCAACCACCTGTAATGAGATCTGGTGCCCTCTTCTGGTGGGCAGGCACACATGCAGGTGGAACACTGCATATGTTATAAATAAATAAAGCAAACAAGCAAACAAAAACAAGTCAGCATTCCTCCTCTCCTCCACTAACCAAGAGTGTTTGGCCCTTTAAGGATCCTGGTCCACAGTGGCGTGCTGCCACCTGTCTCTGTTAGACTACACGGGTAGGTGTCGATCCCACGCTTCGGAAAAGAAAAGGCCTGGCGAAAATATTATCTCCTAGTCTTTCTGTCTTGTCTTGAAGGTGCTTGACATCCTCCAGCACATCCAGACCCTCGACCCGGGGCAGCATGGGGCGGTGGGCTACCTAGTGCAGCACACGCTCGAGCACATTGAGCGCAAGAAGGAGGAGGTGGGCGTGGAGGTGAAGCTGCGCTCTGAGGAGAAGCACAGAGATGTCTGCTACTCCATCGGGCTCGTTATGAAGCACAAGAGGTGAGCGGCTGCCCCAGGCCTCTATGGCTGTCCGCAGGCTGCCGGGGCTACGCCACACCCTGGCACCTCAGGTCACTTCGCCCAGCACCCAGCCTGCACCCTGCTGCTGACTGGGAGCTGGGATGTCTCTCGTGGATGCTGGCTGCACGAAGAGTTTGTATAGGTTGAGGTTGAGCCTGGGGACTGAGCTCTCAAGGCAAGCTCCCTGAGCTCCGTCCTCGCGCCTTCCCTTCCGCCTGTCCCTTCTCCCCCAACATCTTCATGACCCGGCTGTCCTGGCCTGTACTTCTGCACATGTCTGCTCACCAGGCCGAGTTTAACTCCAGAGTGGTGGTGTGGGTTTGTGTCCCATGAGTAGCCTAGCAGCTGTGAGTTACTGTCCCCTCATGAAGCAGGTGGCACTTGGTCTTCAGGACTCCCTCAGTGGCAAAGGCAGTTCTCTGACCACACAGTCTTCCCCCACCCCTCTGTGTGAGGGTAGGCTGCGAAGGCTTCCCTGCTAGGGGCTACGACTTCCATTCGTTTAGTGAATTCTTTCTTCTGGTCGCTCTTATGGAAATTGCCAAACATGTAAGAGTGGAGAGGAGGGCACAGGAGGCAGCTGAAGCTCCCAGCGTCTCTGCCTCAGCAGCGAAGCCCGTCCCCCTCCTCAAGTCTGGACCAGTGAAGCTAATGCTACACACATTCACCCTGTCCACCTTCTGTGGGGATGGGGTGGGGGTGGGGCCCAGGGCCGGGTGGAGAGGGCTCTACTCCTCACGTTCCTTTCCCTGCATCTCCCAAGGGCAGTAAGCAGCTCCCTAGCCTCCTTCCAAAGCTGGGTGGGTTGCAGAATTTTTTGCCTGGTTGTTTGCTTAGGATCCTTTGTTCTCTTGGCTTTGGTGTCATCGGTTTCCTTCCTTCATAGATCTCAAGTCACACAGATAGTTAGTTGTGCCTCCTGAGGTCCACTTTTTTCTCAAAAGTTTTTTTCTTAAGCCAGGCATGGTAGTGCTCATCTTTAATCCCAGTACTCAGAAGGCGGAGACAGGCTAATCTCTTGAGTTTGAGGCCAGCCAGAGCTACATAGTGAGAAACTGTCTAGAAAAAAGAACAAAGGTTATTCTTTTCCATGTGATGTTTTTTTGCTAGCAAGAGGGTTTGTAAAGAGGAACAAGATATTCTGAAAAATGTCTTGACGTGGGGTAAAAGCCGGTACTGAGGAAAGGGCATGAGAGGGCCCAGCTAGGCTCTCCTGGTGTCCCTGCAGCTCTGAGGCTCCCCAGGAACTCATTGTATGTCTTCTCCTGCCCCACAGGTATGGCTACAACTGTGTGATATATGGCTGGGACCCCACCTGCATGATGGGGCACGAGTGGATCCGAAACATGAACGTGCACAGCCTGCCTCACGGCCACCATCAGCCCTTCTACAATGTGCTGGTGGAGGATGGCTCCTGCAGATATGCAGCCCAAGGTAAGGCGCCAGCTGGACCTCCACTAGCCCGGGCTGGCCGTGCTGCCATGCTATGGGCAGAGCTCGCCAGTGTTCATGGGTCCTCACCCTAGTGCAGCTTTCCCAATGTCCACAGTAGCTTCTATGAATACTGCCTAAGGTTGCCCTCATGTGGCCACAGGTGGAAACTGCATTCGCTAGCACAGTCCCCATGTGTTTGGAGACCCAGGAAGTCCTGAGGCTGGGATAGACAGAGCTAAAGAGTCAGCAATGGCTGTAGTGTGGGCCTACCTCTGTCCGTATGCCTCTTGGCTTTCATTTGTTTAATACTCCCGACCAGGACGGTGCTCAGTGATTTTATCAACAAGAGGGACCATGAATACTGACATGATGGACAGGTGTGGTCTCATGGGTACTAAATCTGTTTGGGACCCAGGCTCAGCCTGGAGCTGGTGGAAGCCACCCCCACTTTACCCTGCCCAAAAGGACGTGGAGCTAGGAGCTTGGTGATGGACTCCAGCTTGAAGCATTAGAGGTTCTCATGAGAGGTAAAAATGCCTGGAGGACTGAGCTGGGCAAGGTGGTGCACGCCTTTAATCCCAGCACTCTGGGAGGCAGAGGCAGGTAGATTGCTGGGAGTTCGAGGCCAGCCTGGTCTACAAAATGAGTACAGGATAGCCAGAGCTGTTACACAGAGAAAGCTTTTCTCAAAAACAAACAAATAAAAACAAAAAACTGAGGGCTGAAGGGTCAAGGTTTCAGAAGGCAGGAATTGTTCCCACATGAGTGATCATGGCCCATCTGAGGCCAGGAGGACCCCAGAGTACATCTCCAGGAACCTCGCCACCATGGGTTCCTAGGAAAGGTCCCTGGGTATCCTGGAGGACTCCACAGTGCAGTCTTCAGCCTTTGAAGCTGAGTCCAGTGGAAACCGAAACTCCATCATTAAAAGTCACAGTGATGTAAAATGGCCAGGCTTTGCTAGAAGACATTCTGTTACCAGCCATGGCTGTGGCTGTGGCAGTGCCAGGTGCAGCACTTGTCCATTCTACACAGAGTAGGTATGAACATCTTTAAATGGGGTGTTGAGATTTCTAGAAACAGTTCACTTAGTTTGTTGGCTTGATGCATTTGGTAAAACGAGCCCTCAGCGTTGGGTGTTTGAATAGGTCCTGCTGAAGCCAAGTGTGTGGCCCATTGACCCACTGGTGTGGGGAGCCACTGGGGTTACGTTGGCTTTTGCTGGTTCCTGGTGACACTCCTGTTGGCCACAAGACCATGGCGTCTCCCGAGGGTGACAAGAGATTCCTCCACAGCCACACACATGCATTCACTCACCTTCCTGGGCCAGCTCCTGTCTCAGGTACCTTGAGAAGGGTTTGTTGACGTCCTGGACTTCCAGCCTGGGCTCTGCTCCACATGCTGCTCGCCCTGCCTGCCCCTGCAGGTGCACCCCACATGCTGCTCGCCCTGCCTGCCCCTGCAGGTGCACCCCACATGTTGCTCACCCTGCCTGCCCCTGCAGGTGTACCCCACATGTTGCTCACCCTGCCTGCCCCTGCAGATGCACCCCACATGCTGCTCACCCTGCCTGCCCCTGCAGGTGCACCCCACATGTTGCTCACCCTGCCTGCCCCTGCAGGTGCACCCCACATGTTGCTCACCCTGCCTGCCCCTGCAGGTGCACCCCACATGCTGCTCACCCTGCCTGCCCCTGCAGGTGCACCCCACATGCTGCCTCATTCACCACTGATCTCTATTTGTTTCATCATGGATAGAG
The DNA here is from genome assembly GCF_903995435.1 of Acomys russatus. Lineage (NCBI taxonomy): Eukaryota > Metazoa > Chordata > Mammalia > Rodentia > Muridae > Acomys > Acomys russatus. The sequence continues at coordinate 58,281,802 of NC_067155.1, read as the reverse complement.
ATGGGGGCTTTTTTTTTTCTTCCAACATTTGAAGGAAGGAACATTTTTAGGACCCTGCCTCATGGGCACTAGAGCTGCAGGGGCATACCTACACCACATGGTGAGTGGCTCATGTTCCATGGGCATACTCACTGCCTGGTGTCACAAGGCAGCCCTGCACAGCTTAGCAGTCCCCAGTCACATGGTTCCTGCTGTGTGTTGCTCACTTGCAAAGCCTGTCGTTTGAGGAGGCTTCTGACTCCATCTGCTCTCCTGCGCCAGGACTTGGATGATGATGACCCTGTTGATGTTGTTTTCTTTTGAAGCGTCCAGGCCCTGGTTGCCTTGGGATTGTCTGACCTTCTGGCTTGGTTCACTGCCTCTTTACCTACGTTTTATGTGTGACCCAGCAGTGAAGTCTGAGGCCTGACTACATGGGTGTCACTACCCCATTAGGCTGCCCCACCCTAGGTGATGCTGAGTTCAACTATAGGAAGTCCATGGTCATACAGTGTCCTGTGAACATCGCTCCCTAGAGACCTGTGACTTTGCACTTAACGAGCAATTGGTCCACGGCTGACACAGGAGTGCTGTAGCTTGTAGAGTGTCTGCTGTGCCTGCTCAGTGACACAGAGATGCTTTTCCCTGCTACCTCCCTCCCTCCCAGAGTCTTGATTTTCTTTCTTTCTTCCTTCTTTCTTTTCTTTCTTTTTTTTTTTTTTTTTTTTTTTTTTTTTTTTTTTTTTCATTGTTGTTGTTGTTTTGTTTTGTTTTCAAGTCAGGTTTCTCTGTGTAGCCTTGGCTGTCCTGGACTTGCTTTATAGACCAGGTTGGCCTTGAACTCACAGTGATCCACCTGCCTTTGCCTCCCTGAGTTCTGGGATTAAAGGTGTGTGCCACTACGACCAGCTAGAATCTTGATTCTTACTTAAGTGTGTTTTGATTTCTAGGGACAGTTTGACGCTCATAGCCCATAGCCATAGGATAGAGGCCTTGACAAGCTAGATTTTTGATTTTTTAAGAAAGTGTGTGTGTGTGTGTGTGTGTGTGTGTGTGTGTGTGTGTGTGTGTGTGTGTACACACACACCAGGAGTAGAGGGATATATGTGTTCCAGGCATGTGTTGGAGGTCAGAGGCAACCCTATGGAGTTGGTTCTACATAAAGTCCCTCTTTATGTAGGACACAGGGATCTAACTTGGGTCCTCAGGTTTGAGCCAGTTCAAAGGTCTGAGAAACTATGTTTTTTGTTGTTTGTTTGTTTTGTTTTGTTTCTTTTGTTTTGGTTTTCGAGACAGGGTTTCTCTGTGTAGCCTTGGCTGCCCTGGACTCACTTTGTAGACCAGGCTGGCCTCGAACTCTCGGCTATCCACCTGCCTCTGCCTCCCGAGTGTTGGGATTAAAGGCGTGCGCCACCACACCCGGCTAAAGCTACGTTTTTAAGAGACTTATTTTGCTTTTAGTTATGTGTAAGTGTGTGCATGCGAGTGCAGCACCAGCAGAGGCCAGAGGCACTGGGTCCTCAGGAACTGGAGTGATGGGTGAGCTGCCCACACAGATGCTAGAAGTAGACTTGGGTCCTCTTGAGCAGGAGTGAATGCTGGGGCATTCAGTGGCCATGAGCTACATTTTTAAGCTACCACCTTAGATCTCCCTTCAGACATTTCTGAGCTAACTTATTTGTATTGTGTGTCACTTCTCTGGATCTAATTGTCAGTGACCCTAGTTCCCTGAGTAGAGAGGGGCCATTAGCAAAGCCGACTGTCCCCACCCTTCACAGGGCACTGACGCATGTGTCCACTAAAGCATGTGTGGCATCTTTGAACAAACTCAGAATTTCCGAGTCTTGTGTGTGACTCCCTTTTCCCACTAGGGGGAGCGCGCCACAGCACTTTGTTGGCTCCTGTCCCTTACTTCATGGCTGCTGCTGAGGTGCCATGAGAGATGGCATGTGCTGGGATTGCTTCTCCCAGAAGGCTGGGGATGGTTCGTCAGTTAGCAGAACGCTCTTGGTGTGGGTTTGAACACAGGAGCCCTAGATAGATGGCAGCTCTCCTTCTAGAACTTGGCTCATCCTATGCTGCTCTTCCTACCCCAGGCCCACACAGTTTGCTCCTGCTGCCACCTGTGCCAGGGTGAGGACCCCTGAGGTGGGGGTGAGGGGTCATTTCATGCGGCCATCTGGCCTTCCCTTGTTTAGATTCTGTTTGATGAGGTGGCCATGGACTGTGGTGTGCATGAAGAAATGAGAGAGCAACGTGTGGAAGTCAGTTCTCACCACCTCGTGGGTCCTGGGGGCCAAATTGAGGTCTTCAGGTTGGTGACACGTGCCTTTGCCCACTGAGCCACCATAGTGGCCTGGCGTTGTCTTTCAAATGGTAGCGCCCTCAAGCACTCTCTCCTGGTGGCTCCACCGTGACCCCTTGACTAGGGACACGGCCACACTTAGTACCAGGCCCTGTGTGGTCCCTGTTGAAGCAGTGAAATATGAATCTCTAGAATGCTGAGCATCAGGTAAAGCCAATGCAGATAAATGCCTAGTGTGCATTTGTTACAAATAGCACCAGGAATGAGTACCAAACCGCAGGGTGTGCGGGGCGCACCAAGGGTAAAGAACACATTGTACTGGTTCCCCGCAGCAGGTGGGAGACATGCCAGGTGCCCACGAAGGACTCAAGGTGCTGTTTCTGAGTGAGTGTCCATGGAACTAGAGAAAGCAACTGATGTGACATTAAGTAAGCGAACTCTAAGTGTTTGTGGTTATTAGCGTACATGACTTCAGGGTGTAGCAGGTGATGTGAGATGCACCAACCCCTTCAGTCTCTTCTCTCCTGCAACGCTCTTGGTTAGTCTCTGTGGCCTCTGCACTTGGGAGGTAGGAGGGGCATGAGTTTGAAGCTAGCCTGAGTATCTTAGTCTCAAAGCAAACATTAGATCTGCCTGGGATGCAGCTTGAGTGTAGAGCACAAGCCCCCCTGTGCAACGCCCTGAGTTAGGTGTCCCGGCGCCACGGAACAGACTGTGTTTATGTTCTCCTCTTCCGCTCCACGACAGGCTGAGGGCTGCTGGAGGTGGCCTCCAGGCGGCCCAGAGTGGTCTGTTAGCTCCCAGGTCTTGCCTGCTGTTGTTGCCTGCTCACCCAGGAGATGTAGCCCCAAGTAAAGGTGCTCTGGTGGAGAAGGGTGCCTGTGTGGCAGGGGCTCCTCCCTGTGGACAGGTGTGGATGCTACCTACAGCCAAGTGAGACGGTGGTTCTGACACTAGCCGCAGGCAGAATGTGCAGCTGAGGATCGCCTACCCATCTCCAGCTGTTTGCCAAGCCAGGCAGGGGGTGCAGAGAGTACCCAAGAGGCACCACTGAGGTCCTGGAGCCAAACATCCAGGAAGTGGATCTGTGTCCCCATTCCTCCCTCCCCGCAGTGGCCACCTCTGCCCTTTCCTCTGGCATTCCTGTAATACCAAAACATGCTTTTCGTTTGGTTGGTTTTGATTTTTTGAGACAGGGTTTCTCTGTGTAGCCTTGGCTGTCCTAGACTCACTTTGTAGACCAGGCTGGCCTAAATCACTCACAGCGGTTCACCTGGCTCTGCCTCCTGAGTGCTGGGATTAAAGGCGTGTCCTACCACGCCCGGCCCATACCAGAACATCTTGGTGGTAACTTTTGCTCTGTTTCAAAAGCACCCGCAGAGAGCCACTGCGGAAAGTGAAATGCTAACAGCAGTGTCTGGGGCCTCTTTGTCAACAGAAAACCTGGAATACAACGTGGAGCCTCAGGAAATCTCACACCCAGATGTGGGGCGCTACTTCTCAGAGTTCACAGGCACACACTACATCCCAAATGCAGAGCTGGAGATCCGCTACCCTGAGGACCTGGAGTTTGTGTACGAGACAGTGCAGAACATTTACAGTGCCAAGGAGGATGCAGCCGAGTAGACTCAGGGGATGCCGCATCTTTGCTGCTGCTGCTACCTTCTGGGGGAGCAGAAGGACGCGTGCTGGTCCCCTGGAGTCAGCACAGGACAGCCACCTCACCAGCAGCCCTGGCTGCCTCCCCAGTTTAGATGGCGTGTGCTCCTCCAGCCACAGAGACAGCGTTGCTCTCCGCTACACTAGTGAATCAGTTGAAAGGCACCGTGTCCAGTGGCATGGCTCGTCTGCTTGTCCCGTGGTGACAGTGTGTGACATTCTGTCTTCATGAGGTCTCACCGTCTACACTCTGTTCTCTCGTCCCCTTCCTATCCCTGTCTCCATCTCCATTGTGTCTGCGCTTCCTCTGCGCTTCCTGCTCGCTCTGGCACTCGGGCGCCCTGGGTCAGGACCGCCTGCCCTCTGCCTTGAGGTTGGTTGTGCTCAGATGGAGGCCTGGAGACGGGAGGCAGCATGGCTAGTTTTTTGGTTTTTTTTTTTTTTTTTTTTGGTTTGTTTTTGTTTTGTTTTAATACATGAAACACAGATTTCAAGTGTCCCCCCCCCTTTTTTTTTAATTTAAATTGGGAGAGCGACCGCTTCTCCCTTCTCTCCGGCTGGGTCTGTGCACAGTTGTGCCCGTTGTGAGCCTCTGTCATATTACACAGCCATGGCCCTTCCGAGTGAAGTTCTCCCCGTTCATCAGCTGCTCCTCCAAGATGACTACTCCTCTTTAACCCTAGGAAGCCACTGCAGTGTTGTGTGTGAGTCTTAAGTCGCTCGTGGCCCCGTTTCAGTGCTGAGGCCTGCAGATTTGGATGAATATTAAAACTTGTCCCTCCTGGTCCCCGAAGACCAAGAGAATGGGTTTGTGCTCTTTGGGTCAGGGGACTGAACTGCAGAAGCCTAGCCAGGGCAAACAGGCTCCATGCCCCGTCACCCCTCAGTGTCACGTCTACACCCTCGTTTTGAGCGAGTTGGGCTTGTGGGGAAAGGCGTGCATGCTTTGGGCTTGAAGCTGCCAGTCTGAAGGCTCCAAGGCACTGGCTCCAGGTTGAGGTCTAGCCTCGGGTCACCCTTAGCTTCTTTCTGCCTGATACTGTTCCTGAGTGTGAAGGGACTGAGCCTGTAGCAAATCTAGCAAGTATACCTGGTTCTCAGGCGAGCTGCCCTGTAGGTAGTAGGTACTTACCCATTGGGCCAACGGCCCTCCTACCCTGCATTGAAAATGCCGTTGCTCTAGTGAATGGGGCTTTAGGAGGCTGCCTGCGGCCACGCCTGCCTGCCTTCTGCATGTGTATCCACACGCCACTCCAAATGACCACGTGCTCCTCGATCGCCCTTCACCACCCCAAGATGGCCAAGGGAGACCGTTTGGCAGTCTCTAGAAGGATGGGAGGCTTGGGGCTCTTGCAGCCCATAGGCTCTTGTCCTGTCAGAGCCAGTCAGGCGGGTTTGAACTCAAATTTAGAAATCTGGCCATTCAGGGCATCTGTCTGAGGCTAGGAGCTCTTACACCTCCTCGCTGAGAGGCGAGCGAGATTCACCCCACACTGGTTCACAGTCCACCCAGTGCGAAGCAGCCACAGAGCATGCTGGGAGACTCCACTGCTGGGTTTCTGCTTTGATTCCCCTTTTTTCCATAGAGAACCATCAAAGCTGAGAAAGATGGCTTCCCTCCCTGACCTGACTGTAAATATGTACCTAGACTGTTTTTAAATGTGTTTCTTCACGAAGGCTTCGTTTGGCTGAGGGAGCCTATATCACCCGTGTAAGTTGGTATTTGGGCACTTTATATTTTTCTAAAAATGTGTTTTGGATCCTGTACTCTAATAAATCATAAGTTTCTTTTTAAAAATTTTTCCAAAAGTTTTCTCCATTTTCAAAAGCCCTGTTATAAAAAGTAGAGCTTTCACAATGTTAAAATACTAAATATTTGGTTATAGCAACTTCTAATGAACGCCAAGGGTTTTTTTTTGTTTTGTTTGTTTTTTATTTTATTTTATTTTTTTGTACAACAACTAATAAATGAACTTACCAAGAGAAACCACACCAGCGGCCTGCCCACTTTCATTCAGTAGCAAGAGAGGAGAAAGCAAGGTCTCTCTTGAACAAAGTGGAAATAAAGGAAAGCCAAGCCTAGGGTTTTTTTTTTTTTTTTTTTTTTTTTAACATTTGACAAGTGTCTTGCTAAGTGTAGGCTCTCTGGACCCTGTTGATGGCTGGAAGACGTGTCCGTCCGGCTGTCAGATGAGCGCTCCTCTGGTCCGCCAGCCGAGAACTGCATATTCATTCAAGGAGGTGGCGTGTGTTGTCACTGTGGCTTGCTAGTTAGCTGCAGTCCACTCGGGGATGCCATGCTGCTGACACAGGTGGGCCTGCAGCTTGCTAGACAGAGAGGCCACATGGCGGGACCTGCTCCCTCAGCAGGACCCCACATGCTGGGATTTACACCCTTCCAGGCCGAGCATCTGCAGCCACACTCAGAAGTGGGCTCAGAGGGACCTGAGATGTCCAAGGCTGGTCCATCCCTGTCACCCCAGTTTGCCAGGGCCTTGTTTTCCAGCTTGGAGTGCCATTGTGGTCTCAGTGTTGCACTGGCTGCTTAGGCTCGAGTTTGGAAGTGTTTCTTCCTCCTCACCATCTTAAACAGCCAGGCAAGCGGCAGGTCCGTTTCCTAGGAAAAAAGAGCTGCTTGTTTGCTTTAGTCCTGACTGGAAGTGGAGACAGTCACCAGATAACCAGGGACTTCATTCAGAAGCACGTGTCCTGCCCTCATCCAGGCATAGCCCTTACTCTCTCTGTTTATCTGGCCTGGTGCGGGCAGAAGGAGGGAATACGTACAGAGGTTGAGCCACAGGGCTCTTTATTGGAGAACACTGATGGCTGTCGTGCACATCCTGGCTTACAGAAGGTACCGGCCTAAATAGTGTCCTGGCCATGTGCCTGGCAGAGCCAGATCTCCAAATGCCTCACCTGAGCTGGGTGTTATCTCTTGTCTTTTTTTTTTTTTTTTTTTTAATTTTAAAAGGTATGGTGGCCCCACTCACTCAAGGCTGCCGCTGGAGTTGGCCCTAGTTACTGTAGAGTCCTGCTGTGTAAGCCTAGGCCCACTGTTTGGGTAGGTGGGTGAGTGGGAAAACCACCACTGAGCTCAGCCCTTCACAGCCATGCTACAGACACAGCTGCCTCACTGCGCTGCTCCCCTCAGTGTTCTGAACATCCCGAAGCCTGGGGGGTTCCAGACCATTCCCTTCTGTGGATACTAAGTCAGTGTAATAAGAGCATAGCCTGTGGCAGCCGCTTGACAACAACTGTACCAAGTCAATGCCACTTCTGTAATAAATAGACCCCAAAGCCCTGAGCCTCAAGCACCATTGGACTTTTCCTGCTCTGAGATTGCTGGGAAGCGGGGTGAACTGACATTTGGAGGCCCAGGATGGTGGCTGCCAAGGGTCCGCTGGGGCTTCTCCCCACCTAGTCCGAAGAGATTAAGGATAGAGGGGACACCCTTAGGAGGTGTACAGGTTCCTGTGAACAGATCAGGACTGGTCTACTGTAGCCACTCACACAGCAGGTGAGGTCCCTGCGTGGTAGCTGCCACAGGTCACCCCTGCACATGCCACAGCAGGGCAGCTGGCACTAAAGATGGCCGTTTGGGACAGTGACAACAGTTGCCCAGCCTTGTGCCATCAGACACAGTAAATAGCATGGCATTGTCACACAGTCTCCCATGCAGATCGGAGTGGAGAGACCGCAGGGTCCCCGGGAGCATGTGGCCAGCCAGCATGGTTGAACTAGTGAGTTCCAGATAGATCAGTGAGAGCCAGTTTCAAAGGAGGTAGGTGGCCTTACTGAGGAGAACAGCTTGAGGTGGTCCCCTGCCCCCCACCCTCACCCCCAGCGCACACAGGTGCACACGTGTGCACTGGAACGTACACATTCTTTTTTTAATGACCTGAGATCCAGGGCCACCCTAACCCCAGCAGAGCCTCAGAGACACCTCCTCAGTGGGCGCCATGGTTTTCATGTGTCCACACCCAGAGTCCTTCCTGGTCCCTGTGTCCCACATAGTCCTCCACCAGCCGTGGGGACCACAAACTCTGAAGTAGTGACCAGGACCCCAGCTCCCAAGTCCCTTGGGGAGAAGCAGGGCCTGGTCAACTGAGGCCAGAGCACACAGGAGCAGCAAAGGCCTTATAAAACCTAGCAGTGCTCTTGGTCCCAACACTGTTTACCACGCCCACCTAAAGGTCCTTTCTCCCACCTGCCTCTCCTATCGTCAAGGAGTGTCATAAGCTACCTACCGCCAACTTCGGGGCCACATTAGTTCTTGATCCTTTGGGGGGTTTTGTTGTTGTTGTTGTTGTTGTTGTTTTAAACACACTGTCACTCTAACAAGTGACACTCTGAGATGTCTAATTGGTTACCAAATAACCTACATAAATGCCACTGGGAGTTCTTTTCTAGAATGTTCCAGCCTCCTCGGTGGCCATGTGCTGCACTCTGTGTGATATGATGGTTCCCTCCGAAGCTATTGCAGCTCAGAGATTTTCTCATCTCTCTTCAAGGCTGAATAGTACGCCGCCATGTCAATATGCCACACTTGCGTTTACCTGTTCCTCTGCCAGTGAACACCAAGGTGGTTCCCTGCCTCCGCACAAAGCACACGACACAGTGCCGCCACTCTTTCCAGCCACTTTCCCCTCCTCAACCCTGGCTGCTGCTTTCTGTTCCGGTGGCTCTGTTTCCTGTGGACACTTGGACCTATGGAACGGTGCCCACATGGTCTTCTGTATCGGTCCTTTCTCACTCGGCGTCAGGTGGCGATCCCCGCCAGGAAGAATACTGCCTATGACAGGTGACACTGTTCTTCCACTTGGGCATTGGTGGACACTTGTTCCCGCCTCAGCCATTGGGACCAGCATGCCACGAGGCCCTGTGAAACTTCCACGTCCCATGAACTCTGTCAGAACCTGCCGAGGATAAAGCTGTCTTACTGGGAACGTGACCTGTGCCTGCGAGTGCTGAGGGGAACAGCTGATGTCTGTCTTGCTGAGTCAGTGTTGAAAAATTAAGGGCCACTGAGTGCTCAGCTGTAAAGGCATTTGCCACCAAGCCTGGAAACCTGAGTTTGACCTGGGCATGTGCTGGAAGGAGAGAACCCTGCCCCCCACAGATTGTCCTCTGACATACGCACACTCTCACATGAACATGCACACACACAGACACACACTGTCTCGCTTGCTCTCTCACATGCATGCCCATACAGTCATACATGTGTACACAAAGGCATGCATACATAAATATATAAATAAACAGATAAATGTACTTTAAGTGCTTCTCAAAAAAAAAAAAAAAAAAAAGAATGTGGCCAGGGTTGATCCCAGCCACAGAGCATGCACTCAGCACACAGAAGGCCTCTGGTTCTGTCTCCACACTCCACACTGTGACCGAGACCTGATCGCTGGGTCACCCCGTTTCTGTGACTCTCCACACACATGCATTTTTGCTGTTCCTTTTTTGTTTGGTTCGGTTTTTCGAGACAGGGTTTCTCTGTGTAGCCTTGGCTGTCCTGGACTCACTTTGTAGACCAGGCTGGCTTTGAACTCACAGTGATCCACCTGCCTCTGCCTCCTGAGTGCTGGGATTAAAGGCGTGCCCCACCACACCCGGCTCCTTTTTGATCTCTCAGTGCCCTGATGCATTTGAAACCAGCTGGCACTTCTGCCTGACACCTGGCGGGCATTGGCAGAGAGTCAGGAGACGCCCCTCCCCCTCCCCCCAGCAGCACCCATCACCCCTGCAGAAATGAAATGCTGAAGAAGTGACCTTACGCCGCACATGGGCAAGGTTCCACAATGCTGTGGTCCCACCCTCTGCAGCACGCTCTGGTCCCCAGCAGGGATGACTGTCCTGGATGTCATCCTGGAAAATACAGGCGTCCTCACACAGTCAATCCTCCATAGCCCAATACAGCAGGTCAAGTCAGGCTCCAGAAAGTTCTCTCGTTCTAGGTGTGAAATTCAAATCAAACAACTTGTATTGCTCTCAGCTGAGACGTATCACCTTGAAGGCATGGGTTCTAACACTTTCCAGGCACAGGCTAAGTGCTAGGTCCCTGTACTCCCTTGACCCAGCAGGAGCCTTAGCCACCACTGAGCCACAGGAATTATAGTGTGGTCACTCACGAAGGCTGGAGGCCAGTGTGTGGTTTCCCCTGGGTTTTTGTTTGTTTTAATTAGCTCCTTTAAAAAAACAAAACTGTTTTTTCTTGGTTTCCTGAGACAGTCCCAGACTCACTTTGTAGACCAAGCTGGCCTTGAACTCCCACTGATCTGCCTGCCTCTAAAGATTTATTTTATGTAATCCCAGCACTCGGGAGGCAGAGGCAGGTGGATCACTGTGAGTTCGAGGCCAGCCTGGTCTACAAAGCAAGTCCAGGACAGCCAGGACTACACAGAGAAACCCTGTCTCGGGAAAAAACAAAAGCAAAACAACAAAAAAAGATGTATTTTATATATATATATATATATATATATATATATATATATATATAAAATATATATATGCTCTATCTGCATGTACACCTGCATGCCAGAAGAGGGCATCAGATCCCAGTACAAATGATTGTGAGCCACCATGTGGTTGCTGGGAATTGAACTCGGGACCTCTGGAAAAGCCATGTCACCAGTGAAACCCACCCCCCTTTTTTTGTCAAGTGGTTTTGTGTCTTCATTTGATCTCATTGTTAAGCTCAGGCTGTCTTGGGATGCTTGGCCTCTTCACTCAGCCTGCCTGGCTGCTCGAGCCTCTGCACCTGCTGTGAGGTCTGTCTATGAGGGGCAAGGCCGTTCTTTGCAAAGAACATAGCAGTCTCCATTCCCAGAGCACAAATGAGCTAGCCTCCTGAGAGCTGCGCTTGGCACAGAGATGCTGACACCCGAAACACAGTCATTTTATTGTCCTGGGCACCACGTTGTGGCAGCATCCAACGTGGATGGATATATTCAGAATTCTTCCAGTTCACAGGAAAGGAGATGGAGCCGCGAAGAGGCTGAGGAACTTACTTGGGCTGGCACAGCCCTGAGAGACAGGGCCCAGAGCTCTGCTCAGCTCTGCTTGGGGCTCACACCAGCTGTGCTCGCAGCTCTCCTGGTCTCACCTGTTTGAACACCCCCTCCTCCTGGGAAGAGCTAAAACCAAGCCACCCTCTCCCTGAAGGCGCCTGCTGTTCCTTCACTCCGACTGTGAGTGAAACACACAAAAAGTAGACGCCCACACTCTGTGACAGGCGGGGGCACGGCTGTGTGTATGTGTGTGACCCCACTTCACCTTTCCAGAAGCTGCCAGCCCAAGATGCTCAGAGGCTGGCCTCTTAACACTCCTTGATCTCACAGGCTGGCAGCTTAGGCCCTGCAAGCAAACGTGTTGTTTATCGAGGTTTTCCTCCTGTGTACTCTCCCCGCTCACTAAAATGCTCCAGGTAAGTGCCATCTCTCATGCCTTGCTTCTGCCTGGTGCTGGGGTGGGTATTTCTGCTGAGCAAGCCTAGTTCCCTGGTTCTCAGACAAGCATGGTGGGGCTGTGAGGTTGGGGACGGTAGTCCCTGAGGGAACCACGTAGACTGGGACAGCACTGGTTTATGGATGAGGGCACGCAGGCAACTGCCTTGCAGTTCCCCCTCACAGTGAGACTCCTCGCCTGCAGCATCCAGGCATGAGTCACCCCCAGCGTAGCTAAGAGCATCACCCCCGTGGAGTTCATTAAGCCCCAGTGCCCTGCCCAGTGACCTGCCCAGAGGAGGCTATTGAGCTGGGAGCACAGCCAGGGCACAAGATGAACCAGGCACCCCGCCAGCTGGTCGCATGGCCAGGGTTCCGCTGTTCCCTCCAGGGAACCCCAGTTTCTCTGTGGGGATGAAGATGTGGAGGTGTGGTAAGTTTCCACATCCTCTCCTTGTGACTCCGGAGAAGGCAAGCCTGGGTGGCCAGCTTCGAGCTCCTCCTGTGCCCACACTGCACAGATGGAAAGCAGAGGGACAGGTACCTGCTCACCTTCTCATGGGCAGTGTCCCTCTTCTCCACTGAGGCCTCGGAGCTGCCGGAAGCACACATTTGCCTGGGGATGGCATTGCTGTCATCTTAAAGTGAAACACTGCTGCATGCAGAGCCAGGGCACCCAGAGGCCAGCAGTGTCTCTGGGGGTTGTATCGGACACCCACCAGGGGTTGAGGAAGCTTGGGGTCTGGCTATGAGCTCAGTAATACTATCCTAAGGCTGTGGGTACTTCCTGTATTCACTGGGAGTGAGTGACGTGGAAAAAACCTGAGAGCAGGCCCTGGAGCCTCCTAGTTGTTGCCAGCAGCATGGCCATCACAGACCCAGAAGACACTGACCCCAGGGGGAGGCCAAGGGCCTGGGGGTGGACACCTGCACATGGCTCACCCAGCTGGGCAGGTGCTGTAGGCTGGTGGCTGTCCAGAGCAGATGGAGTCTGGTGGTCCATGCTGGTCACCCCAGTACTCGAGAGGCTAAGACAGGAAGATTGCAAGTTGAGGCCAGCCTACCCACATAGAGATACTAAATGTAAAAATTAATCATAGTAATAAAACATTTAAAATATAATATTCTGGGCTGGGCCACAGCCTGCTGGTCCAATTTCAGCCACCAGCATAATAAATTAAATAAAGATATTCTACAGTAGGCCCGGGGGACATGCCTGTCATCTCTCAGTACTGGGGAGGTGTAGACAGGAGAGTTTTGACCAGTTCAAGGCCAGCTGAGAACTTATGTGTAATATTCTGCATACTGAGATACAGACAGAAAGAGTTAGCTTGAAGTAGGCTATATCTTACAAGCATCACTAAGCGCTAAGGAAGCCCCCAGGAGCGTTTTGAATGCACTAACAGACACATGTGGTTCTTAAGCACTGTAGTTATGGAGAGACTGAGGGGTTCATACACAGCGGTCGTCCATTTACAAACTCAGGAGAATTCTCTTGAACCTTCCAAAGTAAAAACACCTGCTACTGTAGTCTGGCCGTTCAGCATTCCGCAACCACGGACTTAAAAACGCCTCGCCTACCTCTGTGGGTGACAACACATGTCACACCAACCTGGGGACCTGAGTTCCATCCCCCGTAACAGTGGAAGGAGAGAACCGACTCCATGAGGTTGTGCTCTGATCTCCTCACGCACACCGTGGGCATGCACACCCACACATACATGCAGTAATATAACTTAAAAATTGTTCAATGAATGGTTGTGGCCTACACCTGTAACCCCAGCACACAGAAGGTGGAGGCAAGAGGATCATCAGTTCAAGGTATGTTCGGCTCCTAACAAGTTTGAGGCCAGCCTGGGCTCCATTGGGACTTCTTCCCCCAAATTATTATGTAGGAAAAGATAGTGAACCCTGCCACCTGGGCTTGGGGCCCCTTCTGAGGTAGCACCTCATGTTTTCTCCCCAGCATCCAGGGCTCCCTGGTTTTTATGTATCTCTGCTCTTCTTTTTTTTTTTTTTTTTTTTTTTTTTTGTCCTCCGCTCTTCTTGGTCCTGCAGCCCAGGACTGCGGTGCCCGTCCCTGACCTGACATCAGGATCCGGATGTGGTTCCCAGGTACCCAAGGGTGATGCTCTGGCCCGACCATGAAGCCAGGAGGGAGGATGTGGCCACACCCAGCACAGCTGCACACCTCCCACTTCCCCAGCATCTCCACGCACTTCCACCTCAGGTGTATTTATAAAAAAGCCTGCAGAAGTTGGCAGACCTGTGCCAGGCAGAGGTGTGCTCCACATCCTGAGAATACTGGCGGGGCCTGGCAGGGGCTGCTAGCCTGTGACATCATCTGGGAGCAGCCACCAGGCATGTGCCACCATCACCATGCGTGCACACATGCACGCGCGCGCGCGCGCGCGCGCGCACACACACACACACACACACACACACACCAGCCACAGCTGTTGGGGAGGTTTCCTGTCCCTCCCTTGCAGAAGGCTGAGCAGAGTCTGGGGCCTCTGGGCATATGGGAGGAGGGGACAGACGCCACAGGTATGCTAGCTGAGGCTGGGGATTTAAGTTGCCATTTTCTAAGTCCTGATTTGCTGGCTACCTGGCCTGACCAGTAGGAGGGAACAGGAGGCAAAGTAAGCCTGGTGGAGCCAGGCAGGTCCACCCCTACAGATTTCCCTCCTATTTACTGCAGACCTCAGGCTGTCCCCTGCCTGAAAACAGGATGCTCTGGGGTCCCAACGCCTGCTAGAGCCTGGATACTCTGGGATCTGGAGTAGCCACCAAAACTGGGAATGTGCTCAAAGCCCAACAGGGGCCCACATGATGGCTAAGAGGGAAAGGCACTTGCCGCAAACTCTGACAACCTGAGTTCAATCCCAGGAACCCACATGATGGAGAAGACCAAATCCTGCAAGTTGTCTGCCCTTTGACCTCCACATTCACACTATGGCATGTATGTAGCCACAGATGCACATGCACACACACATGCTGGACTTGATTTTTTTGTCTTTTGTTTTTTGAGACAGGGTTTCTCTGTGTAGCCTTGGCTGTCCTGGACTTGCTTTATAGACCAAGATGGCCTCGAACTCAGAGATCAACCTGCCTCTGCCTTCCAAGTGCTGGGATTAAAGGCATGTGCCATTACGCCTGGCCTGGACTTGATTTTTGACATGCAATTCTCGTGTGTGTGTGTGTGTGTGTGTGTGTGTGTGTGTGTGTGTGTGTGTGGACAATTTAAGAGGGACTTAGTTCTCTCCTTCGGGGTGGGTCAGGTCATCAGGCTTGGTGGCTGAGGCATCAAGCTGGACATACTGAAATCACCTTAGGGACATCCTCCTGTCCCTCACTATGTCACCATGTCTCATCTAATAGGGGTACAGGCATGGCTGGGCAAAAGTCTTAACCACCCCCTGAGAGTAGAGGCTAATGAGCAGCCTCATTTGGGCATGCTTGGGGTCCCGCTCATTTTATTGGGGGGAGGGTCTCATCTGCTTGCTCAGGGACTACCCACAAGCCCCCACAAGGAGGCCTTACCCTGTAGCTGCTTCTACGCTTGTGTGGATGTGGAGAGGCCTGTGGGTTTATGCTGACCCAAGACAGTGGCCTGTGGTCTATGCCCTTTGGTTGGTGTGCAGAAAATGCTGTCAGAGAAATGGAGTGTGGGGGAGGGAGCATTTACCATGCCACCTTGCAGGGCCATTGCTGTAACCCCAGGGCAAGCTCATTCTATTTTCTCTCACTGCCCACCTTGGACTAAGGTCCCCTCAAGACAACTAATGCCTTTGGTACCTGTGTCCTGTTGCTCCATGGGGCCCCAGGGGTCTGGGGTCACCCTTGCCACACCCTCCTCTCTACCCAGAAATCCCAGGTCTACCCCAAACCCCACAACATCTAGTGGCTTGCATCCATGCCTGGGGGCGGAGGGGTGGGCATGTCACAAAGCCTGCCTTCTTCCTTCCTCTGTGGTGGCTGCTCCTGGGAGATAGACTGAAGGGAAGCAGCCAAATTGTCCTCATAGCAGATACTCTCCCCCATATTTTCCCCATTGGGGCACAACTGGGATGCAAAACCGGCCCTCTGTGCCTCCAGCCAGGGATGACCAAAGTCACACCTGCCCGCCAGCAAGCTTCTGGGTGGGCCAGCACTTTGTGAACCTTGCTTCCCATGTCACCTAAGTGTGATTGCCACAGGGGACCCAAGACTTCAGGGTGAGGCATTTGTCATGGGGCTTGAACTACTTGGTCCCGTGGGCTCTCCCTCCCTCAACCCCCAGATCTGTAGCAGAGGCTGGCAGTCTAGTCTATACAAACATTCTGTGTCTGCATGTGTACACAGGGCAGGCCAGCTAGTCTGGCCTAGGTGGCCCAGAGATGCCTTTGGAGGTCACAGCCCACTGTGCACATCATACCCTGGTCTGAATCTAGATCCAGTGCCACCTCTTCTGGGGACCACTCTGATTCTCTGTGGAAACAGCCGAGTTGTCTAATCCTGGGGGTCTTTTAAGTTTGCCTGGAAACACCAATGTGGTTCCTTTTGGAAGTGGGAGGGTGGGGCACTATCTCCTCCTCCAGCCCAAACCCCCCACCCCAGCTCTATGATCCTTACCTACCTCTGCACACAGTGGGACCCCCCAGCTTGGCCACGTTGGGGCCTCCCCCCCTGAGTGGAAGTGACCCACACCCCACCCACACCTCCCACTGGCTGATGAAGGAGGAGTGTGACATTTGCTTCTTTGTCCTGTTGCAGCCCTGAAGGGGTTGGGCACCAGTGGACAGTCCGAACACTTCTCCTCTCCTGCCCCTGCCTTGTCAGCAGCCAGCAATGACTCGGGGTTCTGCTGAGTCAGCGTGGCCAGGCTGGGCCCTTCGCTCTGCAGCACCTGCCTGGGCTGGTCCCTGATGAAGGCTCTTAGATTCAAATTTCACCCCATGTAACGCCCCACCCCACCCTGTGTTTATCATCTGCATCTTGGTGCATCTCAAGGGTGCAGGTGTTCAGAGGGGAGGAGAGAGGGAGGAGGAGGGAGAGAGGGAGGAGGAGAGAAGAGGACCCTCTACAGGGCTCTCCTCACCTCTGCTGCCCCAGGCTGGGAAGGAGGTGGCAGGCTCAGCCCACACAGCTGGTGCCTTTAACCCTTCAGCACAGCTCCAGGCCCCTAGAAACAGCCTTATCCTCCAGGCCAGGTAATCAAGATGGACGTGGGAGCCTAGCTGAAGGCCAGTCAGGGGCAATTACCCCATGCACTGGCTCTAGTTTCTCTGAAGTCCCCACTCGCTCCTCCCTCCCTGCTCCCAATGTATGGCCTGTTACAGTGAAGCTATATGAGGGAAATGCACTTGGGTCCAAGGAGCCAGGCCCCTGCCGTGCCCCAGGTGCACCCGGATACAGTACACTGTAGAGTCTCTGACGGGATCTCGAGTAAGTGCATCAGACCCAATTTCTGCCCAAGAAGTCCAGCATTGTTTTGTCTCTGGCTACATCAGGACCAATAGGGAACCCGGGTAAGGCTGTAGTTTCACTGGGAGAGAGCCTAGCATGCTGGGAGTGGAAAGGCCAGTCCCCAGTTATCAAACTGAGCCCTGTGGTCCAGGCCTGCAGTCCTAGCTCTCTGGAGACAGACGGATCTGAAGTTCAAGGTCATTTCAACCACATAGTGAGTTCAAGGCCAACCTGGGCTACATGAGACTATACCCTTCCCTAGGTTGCTCCCCAAGCCCCATGAAAGGGAGGAGCTTGCAGTGTGGGTAATATGACATGGGAAGTTCTGGGCTCTCACCAAATGGCTCAGTGGGTCTGAAGAAGTGTTTCACTGTCCTATCTACCGTTCCCACATCTCCAACATGGGATGTTAAAGGGATGGCGTCTTCCCAATTGGCCATGCAGTCCGAGATGATGTAAGGAAAGCCACTGACACGTGGAGACCCTCCTTGTCGAGTAGCCCCACCCCTGTGGCCACATTAGTGTCTCTGGCTTTAGAAGTCATACATAAAAAAGAAAGACTGCCGGGCATGGTGGCGCATGCCTTTAATCCTTGCACTTGGGAGGCAGAGGCAGGCGGATCGCTGTGAGTTCGAGGCCAGCCTGGTCTATAAAGTGAGTCCAGGATGGCCAAGGCTACAGAGAGAAACCCTGTCTCAAAAAAAAAAAAAAAAAAAAAAAAAAAAAAAAAGACTGAGGGCCAGGCGTGGTGGCACATGCCTTTAATCCCAGTACTCAGGAAGCAGAGACAGGCAGATCACTGTGAGTTCAAGGCCAGCCTGGTCTACAAAGTAAGTCCAGGACAGTCAGGGATACACAGAGAAACCGTCTTGAAACACATACACACACGAAAGAAAGAAAGACAGACAGACAGACAGACAGACTGCCCCCTAGCCCCCGTATCCTTCTATCTCGAGCAGCTTCTTGTACACCACTGCTCACTACAGTGTGAGTCACAGCCACCAAAAGACAGAGCCCACCAAGTGTCCATCATCTGAAGGACGAATAAACAAACAAACAAACAAGGCTGTCCCATTGTGGAATAGTATTCAGCTCTGAAAAGGAAAGGAGTACTACAGTGTGCCACAGTGTGAGCCATCCCTGAAAACAAACCTACCTTATGTGGAATCAGCTAGGTGAGTAAGGCCACCCCAGGCAAGATTCTGTTTACACTGAAGCTCCAGAGTTGGTGAGTACCAGGGGCTGGAGAGGAGGGAAGATTGCGGGATCATGGCTGACAGCGTGAGGTGTCTTTGGGGAATGAGAAAAATGTTGTAAAGTTGACTGTGGCAATGGTCACACAGCCCTGGGACAAAACTATAGCTCATTTTAATCAGGGAACTCAATGGAGACGTCATATACACCTGCGGCCAGCCAACCTCAGACCACCCGAAGGTGGGACTCGAAATGTCCACATCCCAGCCTCTGGACTGCAACATCTGGACCCCGGAACCGGACTTTTAGAAAGAACCGGAGGCAATTGGCATTCACACGCAAACACACACACACACACACACACACACACACACACACACACACACACACACACACTAAGCAGAGTGCCCACCCTGTCCCCACCATGTCTGTGCCCTGGGGGTCTTACAAGCTCAGACTCTGTCCCTGTTGTTGTTGTTGTTTTTGGTGTGTGTGTGTGTGTGTGTGTGTGTGGTTTAGAAGAATACAAGTCTTCTATCTTCTGGTAGATCTAGTGGCTGAGGGGCTCAGTGGACCACCAGCCGGTTGTATTTCTTTTGCAGCCTAGGGGGCAGGAGGGTGGGAGGGATTAGGGGCTTGGGGGTGTGTCTGTTGTCCTGCACTTTTCAGCCTTTAGAGGCTACATTCCTTGGCTCAGGGCCCCTTCCCCTCTCTTCAAGGCCAGCCATAGCTGGCTGAGCCAGTGTCCCATCTCCTATTACTCCAGACCTTATTTTTCCATCTCCTTCTTTCCTGTACAGCACCCCCCCACACACACAAGGCTGTGTTTGCTGGGGACCCATCTGGTCAGTATAGAGAAACCTCAAGGCCTCCCTCTGCAGTCCCCCTCCCCCCCAATGCCCATGAACAACAGTCCCACGTTTGAGGGATCAGACAGTTCCTTGGGGTGATGTGCTGATGGAAGCTGCTCCTCAGAGTCCCTCACGGACTGGGTACACTGGGCTGTGAGGAGAGCCACATTCACCCACTGGTGTACACTGGTCCCAAGGCTGCCCATCTTTCAACTGCCAAGTCCCATAGAAAGGGCATCGAATTTGCAATGGATTCTGGGCCGCGGCCACCTCCCCACTCCAATGCAGATTTGAAGCCCATCCAGGGACAAGCTTTCGTTTGCCCCTGCCAGACCCAGCGATTGGTCACTATTTATAACTATGTAAATAATGGAGAAGCGCACTCAAGCGCCCTCCCCAAGGAGACCCAGTCTCCTATTTTTAGGCCCCCCTGGCCCATGGAGTTTTGTCCCTCTGAGGTCCAGCACGAGTTGAGAAAAAGATCGTTGGGGCTCAGTGGTTCTGCAACCTAGGAGGGGTTGGGGATGGGAGCCTGAGAGGGGTGAGAGGCCTGAGGTGACCTGGGAGAGGGAGTTGTCTCAAGGTCCCCAAGGATGACGGGAGGGACTCCTAAGGTCCCCTTGTTGAGTCAGGTCCCAGTGAGAGCGCATTTAATAAGAAGGGCCTGGTGAAAGGTGGGGCCTGTGAGTTATTCATTGACCTACACTCGAGAGTGCCCTACAGCGTCACCTTCCCTTGTCTGAGAAAGGGTCTTACATAGCCCAGGCTAGCCTTGAACTCTGTGTAGCCAAGGATGACCTTGAGTTCCCCACCCTCCACTTCCCAAATGCCTGGTAGATGCTGGGCTTGGGAGTGTAAACGCGGGCTTGTCCTGCAAGACAGGCTAATATGGTCCCTACTGGGCCACAGCCTCAGCTTCCCCCTCCCCTGCTGGGCCCTTTTCAGAGACAGGGTCTCACTATGTATCTTGGACTGGCTATGAGTTCCCAGCAATCCTCCTGCCTCAGCTTCCCAGGTCTGGGATCACAGGCCTGTACCAGGACACCTCTGTCTTTAGAAGGGCGTGGCAGGACCCTTGCTGTTGGTCTCCTATTTCGTGTGGTCCAGCTGTCAAGCTGGCTTAGAGTTACTTCTAACTTCTTGGAGTTTGTGGTTAGGTTAAGAAAAGTGCCCCGTACCACTGTGGTATTCCCGAACCCTAGAGTCACCCCCCCCACACACACACACACACACTCACAGGACCGTAGAGATGGCTGCTCAGGGTTCACATCACATCCACACTCTGATTCTGACTCATGGCCCACTAGGGACTCCCAGTAAAAACAAAACAAAACATCAGCCGGGCGTGGTGGCCCATGCCTTTAATCCCAGCACTCGGGAGGCAGAGGCAGGTGGATCACTGTTTGTTCTGAGGCCAGCCTGGTCTACAAAGCGAGTCCAGGACAGCCAAGGCTACACAGAGAAACCCTGTCTAGAAAAACAAAAACAAAAACAAAAAAAACAAAACAAAACAACAACAAAAAACGAGGATGTGCCCCTGGTATCCTTCCAGTGCCCCCCCCTCCGCCCCACTCCAGCATCTGGTACCCACTGGAGAGCACTGATGACTTTTCCCATCCCTGTTTGCAGACTGTGGTCCTTAAGTCACCCACATTCCTGGCTCTCCATAGCCAATGCCCGAATGACATACATGGATGTGTGGAGCTGCCACAGTCCATGGTGGAATATGAGCAGGTTTGTGCAGAAGCTTGTTAAATAGAGGGGGATCCTGCAAGTCCTTGCTGAGTTACTGCTGGCTTGAATTGGCCACATAGGGCGTTTATCTACACTGCGGAAATTGGCAAGCACCACGGATGGACTTCTTAGAGGGTGTTGTCATTTCTGGCGCTTGGAGCCGATACGCACTTACTTAACCTTCACAGCCACCCACCCCAGGAAGACAGCACCGCGGCTCTTGCCGTCTTACAGATAGGGAAACTGAGGCTCCGGGAGGGGAAGTCACCCACTTGAGCAAACACGATCCCCTAGCAGAGCTTACAGCTCTGGGCTCAGCTGCCCTCTGGTTCCCTAAGGATCAGACTTGCAAATCACACTGGCACAGAGACAAACAGGTTTGTATGCCTCTAGCTTTTAGTGGGCAGTTCCAGGGGACCTGTGTCTGCAAGGACAATTAGTTACCTGGTGACTGAGAGAGTTCTGGGGAGGGAAGTAGTCCTGTGTTGGGGAGGAAGGAGGCCAGCCGCCATGGTGTGCTCCAGGGCAGCCAGATCCCTACCCAGCTCTGATGACACCAACAGGAGCATTGGTTAAGACTGATTAAACGCGGAGGAGTCCTGGACCAGGAGCCACAGGCTTTGTGTGGACAGCATCCTGCTGTGTGCTCATATCGCTGCTAGAGGGGGAGTGTGGGTGCCACCACAGCACCCACAAGGCTACCCGGAGCTGTCTGTCTCTGTGGGGCCACAGATGGGGACAATTATGGACTCTGACACTCAGTTTGGACATTCAGATCTCTGCTGTCCACACTCCGTCCTCAGCTTGGTTCCCATGACTCTCCCACTCCATCTGGAGTGAAGGTGGTGTCTTATCCCTGTTGGCAGCTTAAAGACCTAGTCAGGACCCTTGCACATAGTAGGCCATCAGCAAACATGCACTCAATGAGTGAGCGAATACACAACTCAAACTGTGGCTCCCTTTCCGCCTTCTTGAGGGCTGCTCTTGAGCCCTGGGGGGAGGGGCGGGCTCTCTTTGCCGACCACAACCCAGCCTTCCTCTAGGTGGCTGGAGTGGCTGGTGGCTTGCTTGGTAGCATCTGGGGAAAAATAGAGGGACCCTTGATAATAGTTCCGCTGAGATCCTGTTGGAAGAGGAGGATCTGGGCAGGGGGGTTGAGCACCCACGAAAGGCACTGTCAGCTGGGGGGTGCGGGGAGGGAGAGTGGGGCGGCGCTGAGAACGCAGCTCCTTTCTAACTGGAGACTGAGTTGCATAGGTCCGTGGCATGTTTTAGGAACCCCAACACCTAGGGACCTGGAGAGCCCTTTCCTACCCTCCACCCCCAAAAAGGTCTGTGTGGGTCCTGGGCGGCTCCAGGTAGGACCTTTGGGGAATGACCGGACTCATCAGAAGCCCAGAGTGGATGGTAACTCGGGTTTTCAGCTGTGGGGCCAGTTCCTCTGGCTCTGTCAGGAGCCCTGTTGTTGGAAGAGCTGCCAAACTGAATCCTGGGTTGGCCAGAGTGGGCTCCTGAGAACCCCAGCACCAAAGAGCCCGCTTACAGCCTTGACTAGCGAGATGAAAGATTCTGGGGACCCCAGCACTTCCAGCCAGGACAGACTGTTGGCACCTGAGCCTTTCCGGTGTCAGCAAGCAGGCATGGCCGGCCCCCCAAGCAGCCTTGAGGTTGAATTCCTCCAGGGCCCTCCTAATCGAAACACTGGCCTCTCCCTCATCAACTGGACACTACTCCACGAGACCTCCAGCCTCTGCGCCTTGCTCCGTGTGAGCCCTTCAGCGAGCATCTCACTGCTCCTCTCTTTGAAGGTGCAGGTGGTGGTGGTTAGAGCAGCAGCGTGACTGGCCAGGCAGGACCGCCTAGCTCAGAACTTAGTGGGCTCCCAGGGTCCACCGGCGCCACTTTCTCCACTCCCTAGCAAAACTGCAGCCACCTGCGGCGCTCGCTCCTCCCCGCGCCCACTTGGGTTCCGGGCGAGGGGGAAGGGCGACTGCGCTCTCTCCCACGCTCTCCTCTGTTGCAGTCCCCGAAGCTCCGCCACTGGACCCCGGAGGGTGGGCGGTGGGATGCCGATCCCGCTGCCCCTAACCCCACCCCTCGGGGCTGCGGCAGGAGCATGGCCGCGTTGTGTTCTTCCCATGCCTACCTCCTCGTTCCCGCCCCCGCGGCCGGGAGTGAAGCGGGCGAGCGCTAGGACCGCGTCGCTCCGCCGTCCCGCCGCTATAAGAGGCCGCTCGGGCCCCACGCGGAACCGGCTCCGCGCCTCTGTCCCCGCGTCTCCACCCGGCTCGAGCGCAGCGCAGCACAGTCAGTCCCCGGCCTCCGAGGGGCGCCCCGGGCCCCGCCGCGCACCATGGGCACTGCCCACTCTGCGTCCGAGGAGGTGCGGGAGCTCGAAGGCAAGACCGGCTGTGAGTACCACACAGTGGCCGGGCGCCCGCTCGGGGACTGTCGCCTGCAAGCCCCCGGCTTCGTGCCGCCGCGCTGTGTGACCTTGGGCCAGTGGCTGGCTATCTCTGTGCCTTGCTCTCCGGCTGCTCCAGATGGCTTCCCGCCCGCCGCTGTGCGGGCGAAGCGGCCGGGAACAGTTGGCTGGGACCTCAGCCTCTGGGGAGGGTGGCCCGGGAGGCGACCTGACCCCAGCCTACCATGGCCAGGGCGGAAAACAGGGCAGAGCCCGGCAGGTAGCTGAGGCTGCGAGGGTCGAAGCCCGGGTTGCCCCGGAGAGCGCTGAACGCGCGCCGCACCTGCAAGTCTGCTGCTGGGGATGGGCAGGGCGGAAAGTTTGGAAGTGGCGGGACCTGGAGGAGCCGCGCTACCCGTGGTGACCTTAGGCGACGGTCACCCTTCCGCCTCCCCGTGCGTCCCCGCCCCAGGGCTGCAGGCTTGGGCACCGAGCCCCGCGTCCTCCGAGCTGGCTGGCACTCCCGGGACCGCAGAGGCCGGGCGGGGCGCGCGTGGGGAAGCGCCCATCCGCCCCGCACTTGACTCCGGAGCGACCGTGTGGACCCGGACCCGCGCGAGAGTGTGCAGGCGCGTGGGCAAAACCGGCTTCGGTGGCGGGACAAAGCCGGAGTTAGCCCTTCCGAGGCTGTGTGACCTTGGGCCAGTCAGTTTGCTTCCTCCATGGACTGGGAGGCTGGAGCCCCGTGGGTGCTGCGGCGGGAGGGAGCTGATGAGTTGAAAACATGCAGTCAGCCCCACCCGAGAGGGGACCCCGCTGCCAGCCGCCTCCCTAGAGCCCGGTGAAGTCATGGAAAGGCACTGCTGAGTGTCTACACCCGCGCACACAGTAGGCAGAAGTGCACAGTGGATCCTAGAGAGAGTTGTTTACACAGCCCGCTAAGGGCGCCATCCGGAAGGTCCCAGCAAGAAAGTCTGTGAGAAGTGTGCGCACATTGTGTGAGGCTAGTGGGAGTGTGTACACACGGTGTGCACTTGTGAGTGTGTGCACCGCTGTTTGAGACAGGATCTCAATGCGAAGCTCAGGCTGCTGTGATCTTGGACCCTCTCAGCCTCAGTCTCCCCAGTTCTGGGACTGAAGGGCCGTGCCCTACCCCACCCAATCCTCCACCCCCGCCTTTGTATTTTCTCTCTGAATACATCTTACTAACCACAAACCAAAAGTTTTATAAACCCGCCTCCTGAGGCCCACATGATGGAGGCCGAAAGGAGTCCCTATCCACTCCTGACTCAGTTTGACCGATTGCTAGTTGCTGCCTCAGCTGGTGCTGGGAAGGAGAGCTGGGATTCCAGGTACAGGTTGGGTCCTCCACCCCAGCAGCTCCCGGAGCCTTCTGGGGGGGGAATTCCAGTGGGCTGTGGGTTTGACAGTGATGGGCCCAAAGCATGCTGGGAGCCTTGTCAGTTTCCTGGGCCCAGCCTCCCACGGTGACAGATGCTGGGCTCAGGCTTAGTGGCTGCCTGGAGGTGGCTGGGGCGGCTTCTCTTGCTGCCTGGGCTCAGAATTAAAGTCCAAAAGGGGGGGGGGGGGGGGCGCGGATCCGAGGCTATACTGCCAGGGATGGTGCTTCCTGGAGTCCTACAGGCCCGGAAGGTGACTGGTACAGTCTGGGCACTTTCACCCATTTGACAGATCTTTATGGACCAGAGTTTTTGAGGATGTGGAAGTGATGAGAGAGGCCGATATCCTCGAGCAGAATGCGCAGCACACAGACCCACCCCATAGGTGTAATGTGTCCAGGGATAAGCAACGTAGGGAGAGGGGTTAGGGGAGGGGTGAACAGATAATTGAGAAGGAGCCAGTCAGCCAGGCATGGTGGGGCACGCCTTTAAGCCCAGCACTCCGGAGGCAGAGTTAGGCAGATCGCTGTGAGTTCGAGGCCAGCCTGCTCTACAAAGTGAGTCCAGGACAGCCAAGGCTACACAGAGAAACCCTGTCTTGAAAAACAGGGAAAAAAAAAAAAAAAAGAGGAGCCAGTGACAAGAGCATTGGTGTGTAGCAGGTGCCACGGCCCTGTGGCAGGAGGCAGTTGGTCAGTAGGTGAGAGTGGCTGATGATGTAGCAGTCCTCCAGGTCCAAGCTGAATGCAGCCCAACTTGAGGGGCCCTTTATGCTCCCTGTGACTCAGTGTCCTCTCCTATCAGTTGGATGGCTCAATAGTACCTTCCTTTGAGGTGCTGCCTAGCCCTCAGAGCCACACTGAGGTAGGTCTTGGCCCCTCTATCCCTGCTGTGTGACCTTCAGCAGGTCACTGCCTCTCTAGGCCATGGTGCCCCGCCTGGGTATCACTTCTGAGCGGTTGCGTGAACCTGGGAGGTGACGTAAGGGGAGAAGGCGCTGGGCTGTTGTGGAACTGGACAGGACCATGTCTGTGAGAACCTGTGGAAAGTGTCCCAGGTCTGGGGGGGCTGGGGGTGGGGTGGGGGTGGAGGGCACACTATACCTAGGCTTGTCCATTCCAACACTAAGGGAGCAGTTTATTTATTTATTTATTGGTTTTTTTGAGACAGAGTTTCTCTGGCTGTCCTGGACTTGCTTTGTAGACCAGGCTGGCCTCGAACTCACATTGATCTGCCTGCATCTGCTTCCCGAGTGTTGGGATTAAAGGTGTGCGCCACCACGCCCAGCTTTAAGTGCGCACTTTACAAGACATCCAGTAGGTCTTCACCCACATCTTCCAGGAAGGGTGATGGAGATATAGCCATTTCCTCTCATGAGGGAAACTGAGGCTCAGAGAGAGAAGTGTCTTGCCTACAGCCCCATAGCTGGGAGTGGAGGCTTCCCCACCACATGTTGTGAGGAACCCGCTGCCCATGGCGGATTGCTTTTCCTTCCCTCACCCCAGGACCTTTGCACAAGCCTTCCCTTTGCTGGTCCACTCTGCACTAACTCGAGTGTGCTATTTATATGGGAGAATCCAACTGTCACTTCGTCCTTTTTTCTCTGCCCTGTCTCAGGGCAAAGTTCCTGCTGCCACCTTCCAGGGCTCCCTTCCAGAAAACTACCCTGCTTTGTGCTCTCATGCAGCCTCGGTGGGCACATCAGATCCATTCTCCCTTAGCTCCTGCACTCCTCCCACTGTCTCCTCAGACCATCACCTGCCTCACCCTAAAATGTGCTCCCGATCTCCACAGAGTTGCTGGTTGGCAGTGAGACCACAGGAGGCTCACACAGGGAGGTGGTGGGGCCATCAAGCCCTTCATAACCCAGAAAGCCTCTCTGAGCTGAGGGCCGTCTCCTGCTCCAGGCCTTGCCTTGTCTATGCTAGCCTGAGCCACCCCATGAAAAACAGGCCTGACACGAGCTTGCCTGCTTGCACAGGGTTTAGCCCTGCTGCTGCTGCTGCTACTGCTGTGTGCCACCTCCTTCCACAGTGAGAACTCGCTGATTGTCTCAAGCCTCCCTCCCAGCTAAGCCTGTGCCCTGCCTAGACTGTTCCCCAGCTCCCTTAGCCCATGCCCCACTCCTGGGCTCCTGGTTGAAGGCAGACAGGAGGATTCTGAGAAAGGCAGAGGGTCTGGCCCTCCCATCTCTTGAAGCTGCCAGAAGAAGCAGAACCTTGGGCCACAGCTCAGGCCTCATGGCGACATTGGCAGGCCCGTGCCACCTGCCTAGCACCAAGCACGGGCTAGTGGTCAATAGCGAGGCTGTATTCCAGGGCCACTGCTGGCCCATTGCACCGATGAGGTCATGGAGGCTCTGCAGATGGATGAGTGGGAGAGTCTCTCTTCTAGGGGAGGGCCAAGGCTGGCTAGGGCCTGGTTCCTATTTTTTATATTGAGTCCAGTCCCTGGGAGGCGATTTCTTGGGCCATAATCCTCTTTGTCTTGTAAATCTGGTGGAACCTGGGGCCTCACACATGCTAGGCAAGTGCTACCAGTTAGCTGTACCCCTGAGTCCCCATCTAAAGAATTATGAGACAGTCATCCCCTTGTAGACCAGACTGGCCTTGAACTTAGGACCCTCCCGCTTTAGCCTCCCAACATGGCCATCTCTGGTCTGTATCGCTGTCTGGGAGCGGCCCCTGCCCATTGTTCCTTGTGCTTGCATTGCAGGCCCTGGATGGGGGTGGGGGATGGGCAGGTCCTGGGTGGGGTTGGAGTAGGGGTGGGAGGTCGGGTGGGGGGATGGAGGAGGGGAAGCTGGCATAGTGTGGGGTTGACACATCTGGGCTCAGCCATCTACTAAGCCTTGAGAGCAGCCAGGCAAAGCCACTTTCCCCCAGCAGTGGCCAAGGCTATCAGCCCTGGGGGCCCCACAAAAGGGGGCTTACCTCATATTTCTTTAGGTTCTCAACACAAGAACATTAGAAGCCACTTGTACCTGGCATGGTAGCACAGGGCTGTTGTCAGCCCAACAGATGGAACAGGAGTTTGAGGCTAGCCTGGGCTGTATGGAGAGACCTTGTCTCTAGAAAATGGGAGGGGGGCGGGGAGACACTGGAGAGATGGCTCAGTGGTTAAGATGCCACTTGCTCTTCCAAAGGTCCTGAGTTCAATTCCCAGCAACCGCATGGTGGTTCACAACCATCTGTGATGTGATCTGATGCCCTCTTCTGGCATGCAGGTGTACATGCAGGCAGAACACTGTATACATAATAAATAAATAAATCTTTTTTAAAAGGGGGGGGATTAAAGCAATTACTTTTTTTGTTTTTGTGAGACAAGGTGTCTCTGTGTAACAGCCCTGGTTGTCCTGGAATATCTTTGTAGACCAGGCTGGCCTCAAACTCTCAAGAGATCCTCCTGCTTCTCTGTCCCCTGAGTGCTGGGATTAAAGGTGTGCGCCACCACACCCGGCAGCTACTCCCCATCTGCCCCTGTAGACAGTGACTGAGGGTGGCAACCTCGTGGCCAGTTTACAGACAGAACAGAGACTTTCTTAGCTTAGAAAGTGACTGCCCGGGGTCACTGAGTTGCTAAACTGAATCCAAAGCAGACCCTCAGGAGAGGTTTGAAGTCAGAGAGGGGTGTGGAGGGCAGTGGATGGTGGGAGGCAGGCAGGCAGAGAGAAACCCCCGAGGGTAAAGGACAGAGCCTGCAGCCCCGCGGGTCCCTGGCAATGTCCCTGAGAGGAGGGCATGTTATAGCAACAAGCTGGTATACTGAGTTGTACTAGGCCTCTGAGCCGATAGGATGGTTTCTGGGAGCTATGGAATGTTCTAGAACTTGCATCTTTGGTGATGGGCAGATATAGACTGGAGTGGGAGCCACCCCCCCTCTCTCCTGGAGGCTTCCCAGGTGCCTCACCACATCTGTTCTGAAGAGGAACCTGTGTTGTCTGTGGAGGAGCAGGTGGCAGTTGCTGGGGTTGCCAGTTCGGGGACCTGCAGTAATGAGTTCCCTAGTGCTTCTTCCCACCTGGCCTCCCATCCTGTTTGGGCATGGCATTCTGTTTTGAGCTAATGCTTCCACCCCCGGATGTAGCAGGGAGGCTAATCAGAGCTCAGGCAGACAGCCTGCTGGATGACACAGACCAGACGGCTGGATGACAGGCCAGGCTGAATGCCTGGTGTACAGATCAGGAGCTCCGAAATCCCCCAAGGGCTTTGGTCCCTGGTACCTTAAGCTAAGGGACGCGAGGTCTGCACACCTCTGAAAGACCCATTGCTCTCAGGACAAGTTAGGGCCAGGGCCGGAGGAACAGTCCTATCAGCCAGCCTGTCACTTGCTCCGACTTAATTATTAATTCATAAAGCCAGAAGGTCGACTGGGCATTTCCGCTGGCGGCAGCGGTTACCTTATGCACTAGGACAAAAAAAGGTCCTTTGTTGTCCCTGCGGCGTGACCTTTGTGGATGGGCATGCTGTCAGGAGTGGCCTTCCACTTGGGAGGCGACAGGAAGTGCTCGAGGTCATGCCAAGGCCTGTCCTCTAGAAGAGAAGGCAGGAGGCAGAGGCGGTGCTGAGGAGGCTGGGCCTCTGAAAGACTCTTCAAGAGGAGCCTGTCTATACCTCAGGGCCCTCTGTGGGGAATATCTTACCCCAAGGGTCACAGGTGGAAGAGGGTTCCCCCAGCAAGCATGGGCTAAGCACACAGAGTGCTCCCAAATACAAACTGCCGAGCACCTGGTGTGACACCCCAAGTGGAAAATTCCTCCCTGACCTCATGTGACAGGAGCAGTCAAGATACATGCAGAGAGCCTTTGGGGGCAGTGCACTGTTGGGGTGCTTGCCTAAGTAGGGAGGCTTTTGGTTCAGTCCCCGGCACCACAAAACCAAAGCAAAATAAATACTAGATGTGGTGGTGCCCACCTTTAATCTCAGCACTCGGGAGGCAGAGAGAGGCAGATGGATGTGAGTTCAAGGCCAGCCTGGTCTACAGAGAGAGTGTTAGGACGGCCAGGGCTACACAGAGAAACCCTGTCTCAAAAAACTAAATATATATATGGTCTCAGTCCACAGCCTGCCTGCTTAGGTATGCATGGAGCCCTGGGTCCAGTAAGCTAGCACCACATAAAACCAGTATGGTGGGTCCGGGACTTGGGAGATATAGGCAGGAAAGTCAGAAGTTCAAGGGTATCCTCAGCTACGTATTGAGTCTGAGGCCATCCTGGGAATACATGAAACCCTGCCTGGGAAAAAACTATTACATGAAGTTGCTTTTGTGTTTTGTGTTTTGACCAGGGCTGCATCTCTAAGACCCCTCCCTCACTCATAGCAAAGCAGAACCTAGAACAGAGTCCAGGGCTTTTCTAGTCACTCTAATTAGAGAGTGATAAACTGCAACACTCCAGCCTAAGATGTATTTTAAATTACATCTGTGTGTGCTCGAGCATGTCAGAGCTTGTGTGTGCATACCCCACAGCACAGACTTAGTAGCAAGAGCCATCTGACGAGCCATCTTGCCAGCCCTGCATGGCAATTTTTACATCCAAATTCCATAACTTATTCATCTCTTATCTTTGACATACCTAAAGTGAGCTCTTATCTCTGCCTTTGTGCTAAACTTTGTCTGGCTCTGTGTTTTTACTTCTGAAGCTTACAAGCTGGCTAATTATTATTTTGGGCAGACATTTGTTCTTGCAAGCACTATTCCTTAATGGATTTGCTTTTCTCAGTTAATAAATTTTCCCCGTAGATTTCTCAGCAAGGATCTGTGAATTATAAAGTGAACTCTCTTTTGCTGGTGTCTGTGAGTGAACATTGGGCTGGGTATAAAATTTTAGCTTGCTGGATGATTCCTTTGCCCCGAGTGTTCTGTTTTAGATTACTATTGATAAGTTAGGTTTTGTCTAATGGGTTTGTTGTTGTTGTTATGAGTCAATGTTTTTATATACTCATACCTGGGAATGGTTTATGCTGTTTCATTCTAAAGAAGACTCATATCTTCCATCACAAAAATATTGCCACCTTGTGAGTGATCTTACTCTTCAGTGGTTCCTGTTATAAATGTTGGACCTTTTTTTTTTTTTTTAAATATTTATTTATTTATGTTTACAGTGTTCTGTCTATATGTACGCCTGCATGCCAGAAGAGGGCATCAGATCACATTATATAGATGGTTGTGAGTCACCACGTGGTTGCTGGGACTTGAACTCAGGACCTCTGGAAGAGCAGCCAGTGCTCTTAACCTCTGAGCCGTCTCTCCAGCCCATTGTTGGACCTCCTTGTTGCCTTCTGAACACCTCTTGACCCTTCTTTCACGTTTTCTTCGCTACTCCGAGCCACATTCAGCGTCATTTCCTTAGGTTTGCCTCTCAGTTCACTAATTCTCCCTCCAGCTTAGGTTGAAGCCTTTACCCATTGTGCTGACTAGTTTTTTATCAACCTGACATAAGCTAGCGTCCTCAGAAAGGAGGGAACCTCAGCTGAGAAAACGCCTCCAGAAGATGCAGCTATAAGGCATTTTCTTAATTAGTGATTGATAGGGAAGGGCCCAGCCCACTGTGGGTGGTGCCATTCCCTAGGCTGGTGGTCCTGGGTTCTGTAAGAAAGCAGGCTGAGCAAATCATGAGGAGCAAGCCAGTAAGCAGCACCCCTCCATGGCCTCTGCATCAGCTCCTGCCTCCAGGGTCCTGCCCTGCTTCAGTTCCTGCCCCGACTTTCTTCGATGAAGGAAGTGTAAGCCAAATAAACCCTTTCTTCCCCAAGCTGCTTTGATACGGTGTTTGATCACAGCAAGAGTAACCTTGACTAAGACACCCATTAAATTTTTTAAAATTCTAATTACAAACAAATTGCTCTAGGCTCATGCCGAGAGGAGTTTGAACAGCTTTCTTTGTTCATTTGCTTATATGGTTTGGCTGGGTTCTGAGTTCAACTCCTGCTGGGGCTATTTCTGTCTGGGCTCCTGTGCGTCCTGACTTCCAAAGTGCGTCCTGACTTCCAAAGTCACAGAAGTGACTTCCAAAGTGCTGTGCATCTGTTGTGCTAAGTGTCTCAGGGTTCTTACCGGTCTGCAAACACTTCCTGTATTAACTCCTCAATGTGGGACTGAGGTGGGGTAGCCCAGTGGAAAGTGTTTGCCACACGTCCGTGCCAGGCCCTGGGATGCTTGTCAGCGCTGTGCAGTTTTGACCAGCTCCTGGCACAGGGTTAGGGTTATGACCGGGCTAGTAGCTTCACTTCCTCCTCCTCCCTTCTCCCAGCAGAGGTGGTGCCTCCCTCACTGTCCGGCAGGAGCACTGCTGTGTGGAAAGCTACTGTTGGTGGTTCAGTGTCTTGTGGGGTCTTGGTTTAAGCTTACCCAGACCCAAGGCCAGGTGGGTCTCTCAGTGGGTTTAAAGCCCCCACCTTTAGCCATCTGGCAACTTCTGTTCAACACCCAGTGAGGTCTCAGTCTCTCCTGGCTTCCGGCATCTGGTGTGACCTCCCTCCCCTCTTGTCATGCAACCGAGTTGTCCTTGAGCTGGTGATCCTCCTGCCTCAGCCTCCTTCCTTAATGCTGGATTTTCAAGCGTGTGCCACTACGCCCTGCTCAAGGAAAGCCTTTTCTTCTAAGCTTAGCAGGTCATTAAGGTAGTTGCTGGCTTTCTGCAGTCGCCATGTGTTCGTAGTAGCAGGTGGCGCCCGTCCTAGCCCTCAGAAGCAGGACCAGGTTCTCTGACTTAATTCCCCTGTGCATGAGGCGAGTTACCACTTGATTCAGCCTTGGGATAAATTGGGAGCTGAGATGGTTCTGAAGGCAGGGCTGAGCTGTCTCCTGGCGGCATCCCACCCACTCCCTGAAATGTCTGTTTGGATAGAGGTTGCCCCACCCTTCTGAACGGCTCGGCTCTAGTGCAGAAATGTAGCGTGCCCCTTGATCACAGCTTTTGGCACAGAGCACAGCACACAGCAGGAAGAACAAATCCTCCTCCTGCTGTTCAGAGCTGTGTGACCCTCAGCGAGCCACGCAGCCTCTCTGATCCTCCCTCCTGAACAGGGAAGTGGGCGTGCTGCCTGCACTGTTAGGAGAGCTGAGCTCAGCCCTGGCTCAGCTCCTGCCTGTCAGGCTGTCATCTCTCTTTATTCCTGCTATAAGGCCACCGGTAAAGAGCAAAGCTGAGGGAGGCAGCACGCCTCAACTGTGATGCTAGAGCCATGCTCTCCCACTCTCACAGCTCCCTGCATTATCGCTTGCTCAGAGCGCAGGGTGTGTGGGGAGTGGAGGCAATCCACCGGTCATGTTTACATGTTTACTCCCCCTCCTAAGGATCTGTTCTGTGGAGAGGAAGCCCACAGAGACCCCAGCGGGACCCCTTGGTGCCCGAGGTGACCACAGATGATGTTTCCATGCAGAGGTGGGCTGGGCTGGCACTGCCCGGGGAATCGATGGTCTTTGTACTGGCCTGTAGTCAGTATGGTGGGTTCCTGTCAGGGCTGTGGCTGCCAAGGCGCTAGCAGGTGGAGGAGGGGTGCTCATGAGAGAGGGCAGCTGGCACAGATCCCCTGTGAGGCTCCGGAAGCCCAGGCTCTTCTCCCCGCCCCCCCCCCCCCTCCCACAGCATTAGTCACTGCTGTGTCTGGAGCCCCAGGTGGCCTCCCTGTGGAGCCCAGAGCCAGCAGAACAGCCCTGAAGACCGGGGTTGCTCAGGGCTAAGCAAACCAGTCACAGCCAGGCTAACAGCTCTCTAGCCAGATCCAGAGCTAAGTAGACTCTGAGTTTTGTTTGTTTGTTTGTTTTTAGTTTGGGGCAAAGTTTACGTGACATAAAATTCACCAGTGTAGGACTGACTCAGTCCGTAAAGTGCCCTGTGATCTCGAGGACCTGAGTTCGGTCCCTGGCAGCCGTGTTTAAAAAAGAAAAAATGAGTAACATGCATCTAATTGCAGCGCTGGGGATGCAGAGAGGGGCGGAGACCCTGGCTCAAAAAAAAAAAAAAGCGAGTATGACAGAGGAAGACACCAGATGTTGCCTTCAGCCCCCTCCATGGGTGCAGACACACTCATTCACTGACCGTTGGTGTAACTACTGTGAAGTGAGCAGCTCGGTTGGCTTCACTGCACATAGTGTTCTAAACCACCATCTCCCCTTCTAGAACATTCCTTCATTCCCGATTAAGCCCTCCGCCCACCTGTTATCCATCTTTACCCTCTCCTTCTGGCCCTTGCCCAGCGTGAGTCCACGTTGTATTTCTATGAGGTCACCTGGTCGGCAGCTTGACATGGAGACAAGTGGACCAGGTGGCCTTGGTGCCAGGTACACTGTTGCCACCTTGGAGAGCTGTGAATAGCATTTGTGACTGGGATGGCTTAGTCACCATGGGAGCCACCTCCTGGGAGGTGGGAGCTGCTCTTGTTTTCTCAGTGGAGGAGGTAGAAGCGTGCCTGCTGAAGGAGGGGCTCGAGGCTGCTTCTCTGCAAGCTGAGCCGATGGCCTGTCCCTGGGCTGATCCTCTGTGTACCCGGGGAAGCGGCCTGAAATGGTGAGCCACAGGGCTCCAGGTACCCTGTTGGCTGTGCCCCTCGGTGTCAAGCCTCCTAATTCACACGGCCGCCTAAGGCCTCGTTTAGTATTTTATGTGGGTTACATGTTGACTTGGGTAGTATTTGAGATACCGTGAACCGAAGAGAAAATATTCCTAAAATTAATTTCAGCTGGATGTGGGTCAGCTGTCATGAGAAACTCGGGAAGCAACTTACCACTTACACTTATCCTTATTCAGGCTGTTGTGGCTTCTGGGCACAGCCAGAGATGGGGAGGCTTAGGGAGCCCCTCAGGAGAGCAGGCACAGCCCCCCACCCATCCCACTTGTTCTTGATGTCCGAGCCCCTGGCTTCTCCCCTGCTGGCTCCCATAGTACCTGTGTCTACTCTCAGTCTTGCATGTGTGACAGGTGTTGGTCCCTGCAGGTGAAGATTCTAAAACTTGTCCTAATGGATGAAGTCAGCAAAACCCACCCTGCCACCCCCCACTCCCCACCCTGTGTCCACCTTCCCTGGGTCCTGGGTCCCTGACTCATTAACTCTACGTCCTCTGCCACCATGCCCTCCCATCCCTTATGTCTCAGGCTGCAGGGACTCCCGTCGGACATCCCCCAACCCCCACCCCATCTTTCCCATCATTTTTCTTCCCAATAAAATGTGAGGTGCAGGCCGTACATGGGTGGTGCATGCCTGTAATCCCAGCACTTGGGAGGCAGAGGCAGGCAGATTGCTGTGAGTTTGAGGCCAGCCTGGTCTACAGAGTGAGTCCAGGACAGCCAAGGATACACGGAGAAATCCTGTCTTGAAAAACCAAAAAAGAAAAAAGAAAAGAAAAACAAAGTGAGGTGCAGAATTCATATGACCACCTAAGGTCTCATTATTATTTTATGTGGGATATATATTGACATGTTAGTATTTTAGATATTGTGAATAAAAATATACTCCTAAAATTAATTTCAGCTAGCTGTGCATCAGCTGTGCAATTGACCACTTATCAGAAGTGTAGCCAGGCGTGGTGGCGCTCGCCTTTAATCCCAGCACTCAGGAGGCAGAAGCAGGTGGATCACTGTGAGTTCGAGGCTAGCCTGGTGTACAAAGCAAGTCTAGGACAGCCAAGGCTACACGGGAAAACTTTGTCTCAAAAAACAAACAAACAAACAAACAAGCAAAAAAACAAAACAACAACAACAACCCCCCCCCCAAAAAAAAACAGAAGTGTATAGGCGTGGTGGCCACACCTTGATCCCGGCACTCGGGGAAGCCAGCTGAAGCTGGTTCTATGAGTTGGAGCCAGTCTGGTTTACACAGTGAGCTATATAGTGAGACCCTATCTCAAACACACATAGGCTGAAGAGCACAAGGCCCTGAGTTCGGTCCCCAGCAGGGCATACACGGGGCTCGGCAGCACATGCCTATAACCCCTGAGCTCAGGTGAAGATCAGAGTTCAAGGTCATCTTGGACTAAATAAATGGGTCAGAGGCCTGCCTGGGCCTCATGAGAGCCTGTCCCAAAAAGGGAGGAAGGGAAGTGTGTCAAAGGACACACTTAGAGATATAAGACCACCGCGTGTGTCCATACCTTGGCACCGAGCCAAGGATGACTTAATGATATTTTTGTGAGCGTCTGCTCTCACATATAGACTGTGGCAGGTGCCCGGGGGTGTTGTTATGGCTGATGCCTAAGCAGTGTACAGATAAAAGCCTGAAAACAAGACAAGTCTCAGGTCCCGGTGCTGCGGGCTCCGTCCGGGCGCTCAGCATGAACCTCACCGGAAGTATCACCTTGGCTGATTGGACCATCCCCTTGCCATGCTGGGGAACATTAAATATCGATTCTCCATACTCCCTACTGGGTTTTCAAGGGCTGCAGGTGCGGCTCAGTTTGTAACGTGCTTGCTTAGCACGCACAAACCCCCGGGATTCAAATCCCAGAAATACTTAGCCAGGTGTGGCCAGGCATGCTCATAATCCTAGCACTTGGGTGGTAGAGGCAGGAGGATTATCCTCAACTACAAAGAGAGTTCAAGGCTAGCTTGGGATCTCAAAGACTCTGTCTCACATATGTTTTCAAGGTTCTATAATATTCCAACTCAAGACTGTCCTGGGATGGCTGTGCTTTCCTCGAGCTCGGCACTTTCTGAACACAGCACAGCCACAAGGCCACAGGCACCCTATCCTATGTTCGTCCCCGTCATTTCTGTTAGGTACGCACGGGCTGTGGGGACCCTGGTCAGCCTGCATGCTGTCTCCGCCGGTGATATTCATGGCTGTACTGTTCTCCAGAAAGGTAGATGCTGTCCTGGGTATTGCTTTGCCTTCCCGATCATCTGTGACTGTGTGTGCCACGTTGTGGGGGTGCAGGCCTGCCTGCCTGTGCTGTGTAGGGTGGATGAGCTAGTGCCTGGAGTGGTGCCTAGCCCGGGCTGGCAGCTTCCTAGTCTTCCATGGTGAGCGGCAGCTGCTAAGGACGCATCAGATCGCAGTGTGGTGGATTCTTGAATAGAGGGGAGGCTTGAGCTGGAGGCCGAGGGAGGGAAGGCGGGGGTGGAGGGGTTGGGGGGCTGGGGGTTGGGGGGAGCTGTTAGGGTTCAGATAGTCACCGCTTCTAGAATGACAAGTAGGGGCTCAGGGTAGGGTAGGTAGAGGGTGGATGAGGTGATTGCAGGTGGATATGGCAGGTCCCCAACCTAGGAACTGTTTTGTATTGGCAAGTTTGGCCTGAGCTGGACATGGTCCCCAGGAAGACCTGAAGGTCCTGAGCATCGAGCACCTGGGGTACACAGATGTTGTCCCATGTGGGGACAGCATGCTTGGGACCGGGTTGCTAGTGCTATGGTCCTCAGCCTTCTGAGTGGCAGCTGTCCAGAGTAAAGCCAGAGATGACCATGTGGGCCCCCTTTGGTCACTCGCCACCATTCTCTGTGTACCAGGGGTGTTGCGTATCTTAGGAACTTCCTCTTCCTCCTGGGCCCACCTTCTCCTTTCTCTTTCTGCTCTCCCTACCTGGCTCTCTCCCCTCTCCCAGCCAAGACAAGCCCCACAGGTGGATCCAGGACAGGATGGCGGAGGTGGGGAGGGGTGGGTGTGCCGTGAGTCAGGTACAAGTTCCTATTTCTTGGGTGGTAGGAGGACAAAGGCTGGGGGAGTAGCTGGTCCCTGGCCCTCCATCAGGAGCTGTCACTCATAATGACCATATGACCCCGGAGCTATCCCAGCAGGCAGAAAGGGAGGCTCTGCTGTGTCCCTCAGTCATGGTGTAGTGTGGTCAAGGGAGATGTCACAAGAGGGATGGCAGTGGCCAAGTGAGGAAGAAGGCACAAGAATACGCCAGGCGCGGTGGCACACGCCTTTGATCCCAGCACTCGGGAGGCAGAGGCAGGCAGATCTCTGTAAGTTCGAGGCCAGCCTGGTCCACAAAGCTAGTCTAGGACAGCCAAGGCTACACGGAGAAACGGTGTCACAAAAAACCAAAAACAAACAAACAAACAAAAAACAACAACCAAAAAAAAAAACCCAAAAAAACAGATTGACCACCTCAAGTTCAATGTCATTGATTCCCCCTGTCCCCTTTTCTTCTGTCTCTCATTTCCCCTTCCCTCTTCTCAGTCTCCTCGGACCAGATAGAGCAACTGCACCGGAGATTCAAGCAGCTGAGCGGGGACCAGCCCACCATTCGGTAAGATAGGTAGCCAGGTGGGGCTTGCAGTGGTTTTCTATTCCTCATCTCTTTCATGTGGCTCTGGGCTGGCTCCAAGGGCTGCCCCAGTTTTTGAAGCAAAGCTGTTGATTGAATTCTCCTGGCTCTTTCTAAGACACGATGTGGCGGGAGGAAGGGGCTCTTTCTGCTTCTACAGGATCAGATACCTGCAGGGGTGGGATGAGGTGGTGAGGATGGGAGGGGGGGCAGGGAAGTGGGTGGGGTGGGGGCAGGGCAGACAGACACCAGGCCCCTGTCCAACCTCTTTTTATGTCCTATGTGATCTGGACTTGTCCTGAAGTCTCCTACACACCTAGCACCTGCTGGGCCCTCCCTGATCCTGGGAGGGTGAGAGCCAGCTGACCGAGCTGTGTGCCAGGGTGTTGGTGTCACCCTGATGGTCTATCTCTAGACTTTACTTCCTCTGGGTCATTCCAGCCTTGGACAAGATGGGGTGGGTGACATTTTCCACTGTGGTGTCCTTTGTTTATATTTTGGTACGAAGGTGAACACAGCCCACACATTCTAGGCATGCGCTTCACTATAGCCCAGCTCACTTTGTTTTTCCTTCTTTTCCCTTAGTTGTGTTACACTTAGTTTTCTGGGCTGGCCTTGGACTCACTCTCTAGCCTTGGGCTCATTCTCTAGCTCTGGCTGGCTTTGGACTCACTCTCTAGCCCAGGCTGGCCTTGGACTCACTCTCTACCCCAGGCTGGCCTTGGGCTCACTCTATAGCCCAGGCTGGCCTTGGGCTCACTCTATAGCCCAGGCTGGCCTTGGGCTCACTCTCTAGCTCACACTGGCCTTGGGCTCACTCTCTAGCCCAGGCTAGCCTTGGACTCACTTTATAGCCCAGGCTGGCCTTGGCCTCACTCTCTAGCTCTGGCTGGCCTTGGGTTCACTCTATAGCCCAGGCTAGCCTTGGGCTCACTCTATAGCTCAGACTGGCCTTGGACTCACTTTCTAGCCCAGGCTGGCCTTGGGCTCACTCTATAGCTCAGACTGACCTTGGGCTCACTCTATAGCTCAGACTGGCCTTGGGCTCACTCTATAGCCCAGGCTAGCCTTGGACTCGCTTTATAGCCCAGGCTGGCCTTGGGCTCACTCTATATCCCTGGCTGGCCTTGGGCTCACTCTATAGCCCAGGCTAGCCTTGGACTCGCTTTATATCCCTGGCTGGCCTTGAGTTCACTTGTCATCCTCCTACCTGCTGGAATGACAGGGGGGGGGGGCACCAGACTCTAAAGAGACTTGTCACAGACTTTCTAGCAGATGGTAGTGCCCTAACATACACATGGAGTCTCAAGGTGACGTCATTGAAACACGGGTGCAAGCCTTGCACGGGTTGCAGGAAAGCATCTTCCTTCATCAATGTGTTTTGTTCCGTCTTTTGAGGGAACCATGTGCACTCACACGTTTTCTTGCCTGCCACACAAAGGCACATTGTTAACCTAGAGAGTCTCCCGGAAGGTTCCATGGTCTGATGGTTCTGTGGCCTCTGGTCTCAATTTGCCACACATGTTATCAAAGACCTGACTGTATTGTGCAGAGCAGCAGTTCCGCCCTTTAAGCCCAGAGGAAAAGCCTGGCGACCCTGTGAACTCCCCTGGCTTCTCACTGGCTCTCCTGGGCCTGATTCTGAGCCAACTGCCATGGCCAGTGACCAGAAACAAACTGTTTGCCTTGCAGAGAGCATTGTGAAGGATTAGACTCTGGGGTCAGACCCAGCCTTAACCTGGGGAGAGGCTTTGAGTCTAATTGCGTCTCCTCAGACTTGAGGTGCAGGCGAGAAATCTGGGAGACAAACTTCTTGAACCTCCAGCTGTTGATTGTGTAGCTGTGGGCCAGTTTCTCTCCTCTCCCTCTGCCTCTGCCTCTGCCTCTCCTCCCTCTCCCTCTCCCCTTCCCCCTCTCCCCTCCCCTTTCTCTCTCTCTCTTTCTCTCCCTCTCTTTCTCTCTCCCTCTCCTGGCCTTCTGTGTAAAGCAGGCTGTTTCTTTGGCCTTAGAGCAGAGCATTAGGCCCACAGATGTGCACAGCTGGTTCCCAGGCATCTGGCAAATGGGCCAGGTTTGTGCCTCCACCTGAGTGTGGTGCAAGCCTGGCCTACCTGCTTAGAGGGTGTAGGAGTCCTGAGTCCTGTTGGGAAGGGGATGCCTGAGAGCTCCCATTGCACAGAGGTGAGCTTGGGATCCAGGGAAGGAGGACGGTTAAGCAGTAAGGTGGGAGTGGTATTGAGGAACTTCTGTGCTGTAGGCAGCTTCCTGGCCACTAACATGGCTAATATTTATGGTTGGTGGCCTCACCCCATGTGGGTGCTCACACAGAAGGTGTCCAGGGGCACCTTAAGAAGGCTGTAGCATCTAAGCCAACCCATTGTGTATCGTGAGCAGTGTGACCAGTTGGGTTCCTTAGGGCTGTAGCAAGGAGAGTAGCCACAGACTGGGCTCTCAGGGGAGAGGCTGATCCCCAACTTCAGTACAGGAAGTCGTAGCTTGAAATGCTTCCTGCATGTTTGTGTGCCTGACCAAGGCCTCACCCCAAATGCCACGGCACATGACAGCCGCACATCCACTTGGCCACCAAGGTGAGCCCTCACCCCTCCCCTTTGCTCCTTAGTCAGTGAATGGGGCCTGCCCACCCTCAGAGCTGCCCTGTGGTGTCTGTCTTTCTGTCTCTCTCGCTTCTAGTCCATCAGAAAGTGCGCGATTGTACTCAGAGTCTGAGGTTGCTGTCTGTCCTGTTGTCCTTCTGCCCATCCCGCTCATCCGTCCTCTAGTTCTCTGTCCAGCCTTGCCTGGGAAGACATTTGTCCTGTGAGGCATGGTCCCTTCTCTGAAGAGTCCCAATGAGGCCTCCATTTCCCCAGTATGGGAAACACCCAAAAGTGAGTGCTGGGAGGACTTGGCAGAGCCCTGAGCTTGAGGAGGAAGGACCTTGGCCTTTCAGAATGGGGAAGCCCTCAGAAACCAGAGCCTGACAGCAAGACCAGGACGTGGGGCTCACTGTGAGCTCTGCCAGGCCTCAGAAGCTGTCGGAAACTAGCCCACAGCACTGGCCTTGCAGAAGAGCTAGCCCAGCCCTCAGTGGCTTTCCTTTGTGGGTCTGGGGGCTCGTCCTACCCTCTGTGTGAGTCCCCAGGGGGCTCCGGCTGGAGCTGGGCAAGAGTGGGTGCCTATAGAGCTCTAAGTCTTTCCAAAGTGAAAAAGTACCACCTGGAGGAAGTGGAGGAGTGGGGCCTCCCTGGGGCCAGAGCGCTTCTGTTAGCCAACTGCGTGACTGCAACTTACTGGCTAGGCCTCCTTGGCCTCCATGTTTCCGTCTATGAAAGTGGGCCCATCACTGTCACCACTTGTGCGTGTGAGGGTGGTTGAGCCTTACAGTGAGTGGCCTGGCACGAGGAGGGCACTTCACAACTTGGGGGAGATGGTTCAAAACACCCCCAGGCTTCATGCTGCTCCTTTTGAGAGGCCTCTAGCAAGTGCTTTGTACTGAGCTTCCCCCCCTCGCTCAGTCCCTTTTTTTTTTCTACTTTTGAGACAGGGACTTGCTAAGATGCATAGGCTTAGCCTCAAATTCTCCATCCTCCTGCCTCAGCATCCAGAGTACTTGGGATAACAAATGCTACTACCCCTGGCTAGAAAGAAGGCAGTTTCTTCCCCTCTTTGCCTTGTTTGTCTCCAGGATAGCCTAAGTGCCTGCCCTTCATGGTGGTGTTCCAGTGTGACATAGCTGGGTGACTCTAGGCAGGTGACTGTCCCTTTCAGGGATCATTGGCACCCTGGGCAGGTCTCCCTCAAGTGAAGCACCTGCGTGCACACTCACTGTGACTGTCATCTGAGCAGTGGCCAGGAAGGAGGAGGGCCTCTGGTGATCTGATGGTCTCCGTGGTAACCTTGACTCTTTCCGTCCAGGGTTCTGGTTTCTTTGTTTCCTTCTGTGGTTGTTGGAGACTACGGACTGTGTGGGGGGCAGGGCAGAGCCCTTGCACATCCGGCCCTGAACTCCTGTGTCCTCTCTTGGTTGCCAGTTGCAAGGGCAGTTAGCCGTTATCCTGTGTGGAAACTCCCTCTGTGGAAATGGATCGTGCTGTGCTTCTAGTTGTGTTAGTGAAACCGCAAGGTTTTTAGTAGTTTTGGGGAGACAGCATTCCCATGTACGAGCCAGCCGTTTAAGCTGCGCTGTCACTTTAAGCATCCCAGAAAGAAAGCTTCTCGCCGTCACCTACCCCATCACCCTGGCAACCAGACTCCATGTGTAGAGCTTCCATCCTGAACGCGATGTTCTTGAGGCTCCTGGCAGTGCGTGTCCTTGCTTCAGTCCCCTTGTTTGGTTAGGTTCTCATCAGTCTGTGTCTGTGAGCCCCG
Organism: Acomys russatus; assembly: GCF_903995435.1. Lineage (NCBI taxonomy): Eukaryota > Metazoa > Chordata > Mammalia > Rodentia > Muridae > Acomys > Acomys russatus. Next base: position 58,239,812 of record NC_067155.1, on the reverse strand, counting down.
GAATGGCCTTGAACTTGTGATCCTCCTGCCTCAGCCTCTTCAGCACTAGGATCGCAGGCATACACCACCATGCTGCTGTTGAATTTGTTGTTGAAACGGGTTCTCAGTGTTCCTCGGGCTGGCCTCAAAGTCCCCGGCTCAGATTGAACCACTGCACCCACTTGACTGTTCCTTTTTAAAAGTGTCGCGTGTCTTACTATGTGAAGTAATTCATTCATCTCCTTCCACTTTATGTGGCTTCTGGGAATTGAGCACAGGTCACCAGGCTCACACAGCAAGTGCCATTACGCATGCACCCCCCCCTCCATCTCACCACCCCGACCTCCCCCCCCCCAATTCCTTTTTACATCTACCCTGCCCAAATCTAATTTTTAGTCATATGGTGGAACCTGTTCTGTTGGGACAACTGTCTTAAAGGTGCTCTTTTCCCACACTAGGCTCTGGTGACTGTAAAAAGGTGGCTGGTCTGGCTAGGTGCCACCCATACAGCCGGGAGGGAGGATCAGGAAGCCACCACAGGGGTGGTGAGAACAAGAACGATCCGGTCACTTGGTTCTGCTTATGTCTGGAGCCTGAGACCCCCCCCCCCCTCCTGTGAGGTGAAGCCAGGATGGGACAAGGGACTGTTTGTGGGGCCTCCCAAGTCAAACAGCCTCAGCCCCCAGCCCCAGTCTATTCTGGTGTCACATCCCTTCCCTAATGTCCTTGCTTTTGTTTTGTTTTTAATCAGCCAATCCCTCCCACTCCTGAGCATTCCTTCTTGTCCCCTGGCGTACAGGGCTGTGCCCTAGGTCCCTCAGAAGGTCACTGCCATAGAACAGGCACAGGCAGCCTGAATGGAGGCTGTGCTCCTCCTGTGAAGACAGGCAGTTGAGACGTGGTGTGTGTGTGTGTGTGTGTGTGTGTGTCCCTGCCAAGAGAAGCCTGTCCCCACTCCTTAGGTGTCATCTGACTCCCTCAGCCCTACCCCGCCCCCTGCCTTTGGCCTCAGTGGCTCAGCCTGTTGTAGACACATCATTTGAATGGAATCATGTGACCTTTCACTGCTAATGCCTTTCCAATGTCATCAATCTTAGGGTTTATCTTCCTGCAGTAGGTATCAACATACCATTTCTTTTCCTGGCTGTGTAATATTCCTCTGCATGGAAAGTCCTCAGTCCAGCTATTGATTTATCTGGGAGCAGGTGTTCTGTTGGCCCTGCTGTGTTGTTTTTGAGGCTTGTTCCTGGGGAGACTGTATGTGCTTGCTTATCTCAGGCACATGCTGGGTGGTGCCAGGTCCTGAAAGGCTCACAGAGTCTATTTCCTTGAGGCCCGTCAGGCCAGTATCCTACTGCTGGGAGCCTAGAGCAGCCACTGCAGGGCTTCTGCCCCTAGACTCTGCAGGTCTTATCTCCTGAGTGTGAGTGTCCCACCTACCTCTCAGGTTCCTCCAAGTGTCAGGCTCCCCCAATCCTCCCACCCTCACCCAATCTGCAGGCAAAAGGCCTGAGGAGAGAGTGGGGCTGTTGGGAAATAAAGTGATGCCGTACTGCCCGTGTCTGATGGCATTGAGGACTGACTGATCTCTTGTGACTTTCTCTCCTGTACATCCTGGAACACAGCAAGGAGAACTTCAACAATGTCGCTGACCTGGAGCTCAACCCAATCCGATCCAAAATCGTTCGTGCCTTCTTTGACAACAGGTGTGCTTCCCCCCCTGGGCAGGCTGACGGGGGCTACCACTCCCATTATTAAACGCAGAGGCTGGGTGGGGCTGGACAGTCCTGGACGGCCTTGGACAGCTCTCCTGGGCTCCCTCCACTTGTGCGTTAGTCATTGCTGGCAGTGTGACAGACGACTCCAAACTTAGCAGGTTTTGTTTCTTTACCTATGTATGTGTGCCCATGTTCACATGTATGTGGGTGTACATGTATGCTTATGTGCTGGTGGGGGCCAGGAGACAACCTTAGCTGGCATTTCTCAGGTTGCTGCCCTCGTTTTGAGGCAGGACCTCTCAGTGGCCTGGAGCTTGTCAATTTGGCTAGGCTGGCCAGCCGAGGGAGCTCGAGGGACCCTTTTCCCTTCACCTCCCCAAAACTGGGTTCGCAGGCACCTACTGAACTTTCTCCAGTCTGGCTTTTTATATCTTATCAGTGATTCTGGGATAGAACCCAGGGGCCTCGGGCGGGCGTGCTAAGCAGCCGCTCTTGCACTGGCGTCTTTCCCCAGCCCTAAGCTCAGCATTGACTTCTCATGGCTTTTGTGGCCCGGGATGTTCACGCTCAGTTTCTCCACCCACCTGGGCCAAGGCTAAGGGCAGGAGGTATGCTGGAGGCATGGCTCCAGCCCTGGCTGCTAGGGCTCTAGAGATCCCATTGGATGATGAGGGCTCTGACCTCTGAGCTAGTAGGTCTGTCATTTAATGGGGGAAAGGAGGCTGTGGCAGGCAGCTCAGGCACAGATTCTTGGGAACATACACCCAGAGGGCCCAGCTGTCATGTGTTTACATGTGTGTGTGTGTACACTCCACTGTACTCTGTACATCTAGAGGTCAGACCAAGAGATTTTTAAAAATATTTATTTATTAAGTATATAGTGTTTTGGGGCTGGAGAGATGGCTCAGTGGCTAAGAGCACTGACTGCTCTTCCAGAGGTCATGAGTTCAATTCCCAGCAACCACATGGTGGCTCACAACCATCTATAATGTGATCTGATACCCTCCTCTGGCCTGCAGGTGTACATGTAGGCAGAGCTCTGTATACATAATAATAAATAAATAAATCTTTAAAAAAAAAGTATATAGTGTTTTGCTTGCATGTATGTCTGCACACCAGAAGAAGGCACAAAAAAAAAAAAAAAAAAATCTCATCACAGATGGTTGTGAGCCACCATGTGCTGCTGGGAATTGAACTCAGGACCTTTGGAAGAGCAGGCAGTGCTCTTAACCTCTGAGCCATCTCTCCAGCCCCTCAAGAGATGTTTTTATGTACTGAGGTCCTCCCTTCCCCATGCTGCCCCCTCAGGAACCTGCGCAAGGGACCCAGTGGCCTGGCTGATGAGATCAACTTTGAAGACTTCCTGACTATCATGTCCTACTTCAGGCCCATTGACACCACCCTGGGCGAGGAACAGGTGGAGCTGTCCCGAAAGGAGAAGCTGAAATGTGCGTACTGAGCCCCAAGCTCTCCGACTGGGAGGGATGAGGGGGGTGGGTGGGGGTGGGGGGATCCCCAAGAGTGGGCGGCCAGGCCATTTGTAGGAGGGAATATCGCCTGTGTCCACTGAGGAGTGGCAGCATTGGGGAGGCCTCTCTGAAGTTGCAGCTTGGTGGGGGTTATGGGGTAGTATAGTGTAAAGAGACCTGGGTTTCCCTTGGGACCCCCCCCCCCACTCAGCTGTGTGGCCTTGAACCGGCATGGTGTGCTGATTAAATGTGGGTGGCTGTGGAGCTGAGGTCTCTGTTCCAGATAGGACCTTGTATCTGGGGCTGGGGAGCCCCCAGGATCCACATCTGCTCCCCCATGGCATGCTGTGAGCAGTAGTCCAAGGCATGTCTCCTTTCACCCCGTGCTCTTTCCCATGACTCCTCACATCCCCCTACCTTCTCAGGCTCTGAGTGTTTGGCTATGTTTAGCACTGGAGTCAACGTGAGGCCCAGAGTGTCCCCTGGGCCTCCTGTGTCATGCTCAGGAGGTACTCACAATCTCAGTGTTTGTTTACTTTGAGGGCTGGGGTGAGGGTCACTACAGGTCTGAACCAGTTCAGGGCTCCTATCTTAACACATATGAACCTTGACAGCTCACCTGTGAAAGCGGACTGTGGCAGCCACGGGGTCAGCTAGGACATTGTTACCAGGAAATATTCTGCATGGTTCTGGGCATTTGGTTCTTGACAGGTGCCAGAGTAGAGTGCTGGGGTAGCAGGGAGAGGCCACTCAGCACCTCATCTCTGTGGGGCCACTGCCAAGATTGAGAGAAGCAGCCAGGCCCTGCTAAGTCCTCTGCCACCCTCAGGGTCCACCTTGGGCCAGTCAGCATTCAGGATGTGGGCAGTGTGGCTCAGGATTTGGCATTTTAAGATAAAACCTGATAAGTGGTGTGCTCATGTGATGTCCAGTCCTGTCACGTGTACCTGTCCCGTCCTATCACGTGTACCTGCCCAGTCCTGTCACGTGTACCTGTTCAGTCCTGTCACATGTACCTGTCCAGTTCTGTCATGTGTACCTGTCCAGTTCTGTCACGTGTACCTGTCCAGTCCTGTCACGTGTACCTGTCCAGTCCTGTCATGTGTATCTGTCCAGTCCTGTCAGTGTATCTGAAGTGTACCGGGGGTGGCTGGTGCTGCCTCCAACTCCCATTTTCCAGATGGGAACTGAGGCTCAGAGAAGTCATTTGCTCAAGTCATTCCCCTAGGGAGAAGCCAGCTAGGTCCCAGTGCCCTGTGCCCTTGTGCCCTAAGGCTTTGGTATCCAGATCTTGCCACGATGTCTAGTGTATAGTTTGGAATAGCTTCAGAGTGGGAGTCTGGGGAAGTTAGGGGGCTGGGCTCCCCTCCTGGCTTCACCTAACTGGCTCCTACCTCCTCTGCTACCTGCAGTTCTGTTCCATATGTATGACTCGGACAGCGACGGCCGCATCACCCTGGAAGAATATAGAAATGTAAAGTGTGCTCCCTTGGCCCCGCCCCTCCCCCCTTCTCGGACCATCGTGGAGCCCCAAGGTCACCAAGTGTCCGCCCCACTGGCAGGTGGTGGAGGAGCTGCTCTCCGGGAACCCTCACATTGAGAAGGAGTCAGCTCGGTCCATTGCAGATGGAGCTATGATGGAGGCTGCCAGTGTGTGCGTGGGGCAGATGGTGAGTGCCCCTCCCAGTAAGGGCGGGGAGCAAGAGTCCACCAACCCCCTCCCCCATCCCAACCCATCCCCCCGCAAGAAACACAGAAGGTCTCAGTGGCAGGAGCTAGGTGTGCCCAGCTAGTTGCTCTAATCAGGGCTTGGCATGGAAGAGGGAGGTCAGAACCCACTGTGGGCTCTTCCTGCCCCACTTTGGGAGGCTGCAGGTCTGGGGGGGCTGTGTGATGCAGTGAAGGAGAACTCAAAGCCTTAGGTGGGGCCACTGTGCCCTCTCTCACCCCTCAGGGGCAGCACTGGTAACAGTGCCCCACGCACATTGCTGCATCCTCACGGAGTGGAAGTGTTCTCAGGCCTGGACATGGGGGCCAGCACCTTTAGTTTGGGAAGACCGTCAGTGTTACGGGGGCAGCAGAGGGAGGGACTAACGAATAGGGGCTCGGCCATATGTTTACGTCTTTGTTTCATGGTTTCTGCCTTATTCTACTGGTGGGGGAAACTGAGGCTCAGCACTAAAGATTCTGTAGTGCTTGTCATCTTTCTGTGTGAGGTTTCTCTTACATGGTGGGGATGTATCCCAGCAGCCTCTGGGGATGACTAGGGTGGGTGGGTGAGTGGGTGGCCACCTCCATGGGTGGGGGCTTCCAGTAAAGCTCTGGCCTCCATGTACCTGTGATGCCAACAGCTTCAGCGTGGAAGCAGCTCCAAGCCGGAACCTGCCCTTTCGGGCCCTTGCCAGTCACCGAGGACCAGGTCCTCACTCACCAGAGGCCGTGGTGACAGAGCAACCTTCCTGGCTTCTATCAATCTGTGCTTCTCTCAAAGGAGCAACTGCCCCTGGTAAAATGGCCAGACTACATGTGAACCGCCTTAGGGAAGGGCCCTGACCCAGTGGAGAATGGAGCTCCCCTCGTAAGTGTGGGGGAGCCAAACACCCATTTGGTTTAATTACACTCTGTTTCTCTAAACGACTCCCCATCCCACTCCACTTTCAATTGGTGACTTTGCTTAATTTGCTGTAGTAAAATTGTTGGCAGCTGGTGCCTGCTGATTTGTATAAAATCTACTCTGCCTCAGAGGTGGAGGCGTCCCCAAGTGCAGATCCCCAGTGCGGTGGGGACAGAGCCACCGGGGAGCCTGGCATGTGTGTCTACCTCAGGAGCACAGGCTGTGTCTTCAGCCAGATCAACCCAGACCCAACCCTGGGGCTGAGCTGTGGCTCAGGGCAGCCACCGGCTTCTGATGGCTAACACTGTTTCTGACCATGGCACTTGCCAGAGAGCCACCCACCATGTTAACTTTGATGTCCTTCCAGAGCCACTTAACTGACTTGGGCGGGGACTCTAAGTAGCATCTTCAGGCCATCTCTGTGCAGGGGAGCTTGATGGGTAGAGGGTGGGGCTGCTGGGCTCCCCAGCCACCGCCTTCTGTCTTAGCCAGCACCACCCTCCTGCTCAACTCCCCACAGTGGGAGTCTATAATTAGCTCCCCTCACTCAGCCTGGGAGCCTGGTGGCCTGGAGAGGGAAGACTGGAGTGGGATAGCCCCTGGGGACGAGGCAGGCTCAGGCCAGGAGAAAACTGGGTGCTTTTATTAAATGTTTTAAGAAACAAAGAAACCTTAAGAGGGCATTGACCCTTGCCCCCAGGAGCGACCAGGAGAAGGTGAAAGGTCATTCCCTCTCCATGCCTTTCCCCAGGCCTTTAGGGAACCACCCTTGGGGGCTTTTTTTCCAGTGCCGGTAGACACAGTTGTGTGTGTCTCTGCTGTTTCCTTGTGTCAGATCACTTGCATTTTGGAGGTTCTGAGTTTTGAACCCAGTGCCCCCATGCTAAGCTCAGAGTACCACTGAGCTCAGCCTCACCCCAGCCTCCAGGCACAGTTACCCCAGATGGCCTTGGTTGGGCATGACCTCCTTTCTCTTTCAAAGAGACACTTGTCCAAAGGGTAGATGGGGGGCTGGTGACACTTTGACAAGCATGCTGGGAGCTGCAGGTGCTCTCTCCTGTGGGGGTCCTACTCTCGGCTGTGTGTAGTCTTATAGCCTTTCCACAATGAGAAGAGGCTAGCCTCTTGATAGCCATGGATGGCAGAATCCTGGTGTAGGATGCTGGGGCAGTACAGGGGACCCGAGTACGTAGCAGGAACCTTTGGGGATCCTGCACTGGTGTTCACTGTCACAGGGGGCTGCTGGGATCCTTAGCATCAGCCCTTCTGCTCCTACAGTAGGAAGGACAGAGCTGGGGACTCGATTTGTCAAGCATGCTAGGCCCCTGGCTGAAGCCACACTCTGTTCCCGCACCATGGCTATCATGGTGATTCATGGGTACAAGGGTGGCCACAGAGGGCCCTCCATGCCCTTACCCCAGTGGGCTGTGAACATAGATTAGCCTAGAATAGTTCTGTTATCAGTACAGGGAGCAGAGGCAGGACCCAGGCTGGCAGGATCTATTTTGGTGGCTGATTTCTAGGGATGGGGTAAGGTGGGCTATACTGGGAAGGAGATCCCATGCCTGGAGTTCCCACTGTTTTTCCCCAGAACCTCCTGGAGGATGTAGCCTCAGCCTCTGTTGGGTTCCAAGAGACTGGCCTTGGTTAGCTTGGTTAGGAACAAATAAGCCCCCATTTCATTCCATTCCATTCCTTCATTCATTCGTTCGTTCATTCACTCATGGTCTTTTAAGACAGGGTTTCTCTGTGTAGCCTTGGCTGGCCTTGAACTCACAGCAATCCACCTGCCTCTGCCTTTCTGAGTGCTGGGATTACAGGCATGCACCATCATGCCCAGTGACGCCCCCCTCCCCTTTTCTAACTCTACCTCAAACATGCTGGCCCTGTGCTCCGGGTGCTGGGAGGAGGAGTGGCCCGTCTAAGAAGACTGGGAGACTCTGGCCACTCACTCTGTCTCCAATCTCGTCTTCAGGAACCAGACCAGGTGTATGAGGGGATCACCTTTGAGGACTTCCTGAAGGTGGGTGCCAGTGGGAAAGATGGAAGGGCCTGGGCATGAGGGCTCCAGGACATCATGAGGCCCTTGTGGAACTGTGGTTGTCAGCGGATCCCAAGTGCCCCCAGGCCCCAGGCTGTCTATAGGAAGGCCCTGCCAGGCACATTGCCGTGTTTGGCTCTTCAGAAAGGGTGACTTGAGCAGCACACAGGTAGCTGAGAGACATTAATCTCTCTCTCTCTCTTGGGACACTGGCACTGTTTTCCTGGAGCAGTCACTTTTCATAGTAGAGCATGGATTCTGGAAGATTCTGAAAACTTCCTGCACCTGGACGAAGACCAGCATTCAGCAAGCAGACAGAAGCTCTGCCTCCCTAGAGTGTCCTGCTGGGAGTTTTAAGTGCCCCCTCTCTTGCCTGTGCCCCCCTCCTGTGATGGCATCTGCAGCCAGTCTGGTTGATTGCTTTCACTGTCACAGACACACTCAAGGGCTAGGTGCTAAGACTGGCTCCCCGCTGCTGCGGTGACCAAGTTATCCGGAAGCATGAAGAAGAACATGCTAAAATCATGTCTCTGAGGCTTTCTGGGCATGGAGGTCAGGCCACAGGAGGACCTATGAACTCCCAGTCCAACTTCTGAGCATGCAGGGTCTGCCAAGGCCAGTGCCCGGAGGGAGCCTGGAGCCTGTAAGGTTCTGTTTGTGGCGGTGGGGGAGGAGGGGCACTCTCCTCTAAGTCTGCCCCTCTGCCCACCCGAGGGAGGCTGACTGCAGAAAGGCAGCACAGCCCGGGCCTCTCATGGAAGGAGATGAGGTCAGGAGATACACGTCTCACATCAGAGGCCCACACCCAAGGCAGGACAGGGTGTGTGGCAGGGGAGGCCGGGAGCTGATGGTGTGTGGGTCTGTTCAGCCACGCACTGGGATCTGTATGTCCAGCGGTGTGATGCAGGGCACTGGGGGTACAGGAGCACTGAGGAGAAGGGGCAGGTGCCTTGAGCATGGCATGGCGGCACACAAGTGCAATGCCAGCACCTGAGGCTGAGGCAGGGGCATCTTGAGTTCGAAACCAGCCTGGGTTAGAATTAAGACTCTTGTTGCAACAAACCGAGCCTACGACTTTCCCTAGGGCTCTTCAGATGCTAGCTCCCTGATTGATCTCTTCTAGCGCAGCCCTGCTCCCCGGCCCCCTCTGTGACTGTACCCTCTGGAAGATCTCAGCTGAATTCATTGTGGAGTCCAGGATCTTTTCCAGAGAACATCTCAAACTCGCAGCAGTTGGGGGTGCTCTCTGAGAAGTAGAACTGTTTGTGTGTCCCCACAGGACCTGTGTGTGTGTGTGTGTGTGTGTGTGTGTGTGTGTGTGTGTGTGTGTGTGTGTGTGTTTTGGGGCAGTGGGAAGCCCAGCTCTAAGGCCTATTGCATCCTGGGGTATGGTACCCCAACATCACAGGGAGACACAAGTCAACCGCCTGCTAGGTCCCTCTCTCCCTGTCCCATCCTGTGTCTCCCTGTGCCCCCCCCTCCACTTGCTAACTCCCAAGGAACTAGAGAGAAGCTGACCACCTTGAGAGGGACAAGGTTTTGTCCTATAGGTTAATGGCCTTGTGACCTGAATGTCCAGGCCCTAACTGGCCAGGGTTGGCAGTCCACAGTAGTGTCACTCTACCTGAGTAGAAGTTTGAAGCAGAAGGCCTCTTATCTCACAGAGGTTATGGTAACCAAACTGGCGGGTTATTTAATGAAGTTTGCCAGGTAACAGCCCCTCAGCCTACACAGTCCTCTGTGGATGAGGGTGACCCAGCCTGAGTCAGGAAAGCAGCCAGCATGGTGGGGCAACCCTGGAATTGCACTGAGAAAAGGAGGCTTGTTGTGTAGGGAACTCTCAGAGCCCGGGGTGGAGGTGGGGGTGTGAGCTCTAAGAGCCCACCCATCAAGGAGTCCTGAGTCCACATGGGACTGAGCATCACTTGGCTCAGCCTTGGAACCCAGCCTGTTTCTCATCAGCAAACAGTGGCTCAGCTGTGACAGAAGCAGCAGCAGGAGGGAAGGCCCAGGCCAGCTCAGGCAGGGGTCTGGCAGTGGTGGGGATGCTTCCTGACGCCACTCCCTCTGTTCCAGATCTGGCAGGGGATCGACATTGAGACCAAGATGCACATCCGCTTTCTCAACATGGAGACCATCGCCCTCTGCCATTGACCATGCAAGAAAGGGGGTGGCTGAGGCCTGCTGTTGAGCCCTCTGCCTAAGCTGCTGTGACAAGCAGTGGCGCTTCACTCTTCCTTTCTGTGGGGTGTGGGATGCCACTGTTTTTATCTCCGTGGATGTTAATAAAGGTTTCCTAATGAGCCTGGCCTCCCCTCTGTCCCTCACGTCCCCTAAAGGAACCTGGTCCTTGGTGACATAAGACTGATTCTGAGGCGAGACTGGTGAGGAAGGCCCTATATGCCCTGTCTGCCGCTGTTCCTGGATCTTCTCTTTCCTCCTTGAAGGACCGGGCATCCACCTGCGATTTCTACCCATGGGAAGCCAGGATGAGTCTGTCTGTCTGGGCAGGCTTCCAGAAAACCTGGGACATAGGTAATGGGGTTTTCTCAGCACCATCGGGGCTGGCTGGATGCTGACACCTGCACCTGAGGGTGGGCACCTGCAGCCACGACTGTCACGGCTCCTCCCGACAGCATGGGCCCAGCTGTGAGCCCAGGACACCCCATCCCTACACACAGGCATCTGTGGAGACCAAGATGTCGCACTGCAGGTAAGCAGCTCGGGCAGCTCAGCTTGGCGAGGGCTGGGGGCGGGGGTGGGACCGGTAGAGCTGAAGTGTGGCCACTTGTGCCTGAGGAGCAGAGTCCCCTCACAGCCTGTGGCTCACTAGTGTTTGCTCTCCAGGTCTGTCTCAGGTGTTGCCTTCATGATGCTTTGTTCCTTCTGTTGACACTGGGCGGTGCCTCTCTAGACTCTGGAAAGTTCTCTGGGTAACTGGCAACTCTTGCTGTTTGCGTGCTCAGTTGGGTTTCAGGTTCATAGTCTCAACACTGAGCATGCCATTTCATTTGCATAGTCTCAGGCCCTAAGGGCCACAGAGGGCAGTCATGGTGTGTCCTTACTTCATCGCCTGCCGTTTCCCTTCCATGTCCTTGTCACACATGTGTAGATGGATGTGGCTATAAGCACTTTTTAAGTTGTTATTTTGTGTGATATACATGCATGTGTGAATGCGTACATGTTGCCTACAAGAGGAGTCAGATCCTTTGGAGCTGGAGGTACAGGGTGCTGTGAGGGCATCTGGCTTGTTCTATAGGTGCCAGGATCCAGACTTTGGGTCTCATAACTGCACAGCAAGTGCTCTTAAACACCAAGCCATTTCTCCAGCCCCTGTTATTATCATTAGTATGTGAGTGATGTGTGAGCATGGGTGTGCACACGCTATGGTGTAGTGTAAGGTGTCAGTTCTTGCTGTCCACCACGTTGAGGTGGGGGGAGCGGGGGAGGATGGGCGGGGGAGACTCTCCCAACATCTGCTGTGCACTCCAGGCCAGCTGGCTCACAGGCTCTGGCAACTGTCCTGCCTGCCTCCCATCTTGCAGAGCTCAGGGATTACAGATGTGGACTACACGTTCAGTTAAAAAAAAAAAAATGTATATGCCTGTGTTTGCAAAGCCACAAGAGGGCATCAGACCCCCTGGAACTGGAGTTTCAGGTAGCCATGAGCTGCCTGGTGTAGATGCTGGGAACTGAACTCTGCCTTTCCAGCCCTTCCCCCAGCTCTTTTTTTACATGGGTCCTAGAAGTCAAACTCAATTTCTTGCAGCAAACGCTCTTACCTCCTAAGCCGTCCTGCTGTCCTGGTGCATGCATTTTAGTTTTGCTGGTTTGGTAAAATAATGGTGTCTGCCATTAGTACTGCCCAGGGGACAGTGACTCATGCCTGAACAAACAATGCTGTTGCCAGCCAGAATGGGGCAAATTGTTCTGGTCTCAGTGGAGACACCCTGCCCCCCACCTCCTGCAGCCTCCTCTCTGCCTGGGGGTGCTTGTCATGACTGATAGCAGGCTGTCTCCATGGTGATGTGCCAGATTCAGTGGCTTCTTTTACAGGTCCCTTCCATGCTGCTGTCGCCAAGCAGGTTGTCTGGGGTGGTTCTAAGTGGTAGATGGGTCTTCTCAGCAACAGGTGATTCCATGGTTAATGTGCATAAAGTGGGGGGAAAGGTAACTTGACAGGGAGTCCTGGACCACTGCTGGTATGAGGTTCAAATCAGCATCTCAGATTTAAAAGCAAAACACACTGTGCGACCAATTATAGAGGTGCACAGAGACTGCTCGGGAGACGTGTTAAGATGGCACTGTGTGTGTGTGTGTGTGTGTGTGAGAGTGCAAGTGTGAGTTTGAGTGTATCTGTGGGTGAGACTGGTTACTATATTAGATGCCAGAGGCACGTAAGGAGTCTCGGGGACTGCAGGTGTTCTGCGTAAGCACTTAGCAGGCAGGGCTGGCCTCAATGTGTTGGGCCTGGGATGGATGCTGGACTATAAGGCCACCATCACCACCCACGCATCTCTGGACTGGTGAGGACAGAGGTCCGAAGGCACTGCCAGGGCTGTGTTTCTGAATGTAGGTCTCAGTTTGGCAAAGGCCCCGACAAAGCAGCCGGCAGGAGCAGATGTAGAGGCTCCCACCTCCCTGCTCAGAGCCAAGCAAATCCTGTCAGCTTTGGGGAGAACCCCGCCAAGGTGCCCCCCACAATTTGGGGGCCTCCTGGCTTCTAGGTTTTGGTTGGCTCTAGGGCTCGAGAGAGCCAGCAGGTCAGCAGGGAGACATCATGCATGAAGTATCTGATGCTTGGCTTCTGGAGCTCCCCAGTGCTCCCTGGATGGTGAGTGAGGGGGGCTGCGGGCTCAGTGGCAACTATCACCTTGGCATCTCACGGCCCTGGCTATCCTGAGACTCGCCCAGTTTGTTTCAGTTGTGTCCTTCTCAACAAAGGCAGTTCATGAATGTAAAATGTTTTCATAAATAATGGATTGCCTTCCCTCAGCCGGTGCCCGGAGTTCTAGCTGGGAAGATGCTGCGGTGGACGCGCATCAAACGTGCTCGCTTGTGCTACCCGCTGAGGGCTTGCTAATGTCTTTGAAGCTCTGGGCACAGCTAATCCAAACAGCTAATTAAAATGAGATTGACTCACTGGGAGCACAGTTCTCCAGGCCCAGAAGCAAGCTCATTTGTTCACAGTGGCTAGGACCAAGCTAGGCCAGGACCCATTCCCATCGCACAACTCACTTGGAGTACTACTGCTGGGCTCCCAGCACACTTGGCGGCAGGAGAACCATGAACTGGTGCACGCCTGCTCCCAGGAAGTACAGACTAATTCCTTAGTACCCCATGGGGCTTTTGGCCTTGGAGCAACAGGGCTGAGTGGTCTGCAGGGCAGGGGGAAAGTGCGTGGGTTTCCTGTAGGACTGCGGGGGTGTGGGGGTAACTGCAGCCAGGCCCCCCATCCCTGTGTAATGTGAGCTAGACAGGCGCCTCCATCAGCAGTGTGAAGCAGGATCTGTGCTGAGGCTGGTTTGGGGACAGGTGTGTACATGCATGCATCCATCAAACACACAGCTAGTGATCTGATTCAGAGATGGAGACTGACCAGCAGGGTGGAGCCTGAGGGTGGAGCAGCAGGTGGAGCTGGGGCCTCAGCAGTGCCTGCCACCCCCTTCTACAGCCATCTAGTTGAAATTGGGATCTAGCCGTATATCATTGTCTTGCTACTAACTTTTGTTTCTGTTTCTAGAGATGCATCCTCAGAATTAAAGCCCCTGCTTTATTTAGCCTCCTGGGTGCTAGAGTAACAAGTGGGTCACTGTGTTCTACATAGAAAGCTGCTGCTTTTTTTTTTTTTTTAAAGTTTGGTGGTGGTTTGAGGCTAATGACTAATCTGATAGGTTTCCCAGAGAGCTGTGTGATAACAGACCTCCTAGAAATGGCTTGATGGATACCTTCAGCCTAGTGACACATAAATCATGGGCAGGGGACAGAGCAAGGCAAGAGCAGCCTGCAATTCCGACACCCTGGGAAGCCAGGTTCTTCAAGACTTGAACAAAACCACTGTTAGGCTCTGGCTCACATTCCTGTTTGCTGTGCTAATGAGGGCAGGCCCTCAGGTCTGAGCCTGGATCCCATCCCCACTGGCCTGCAGTTGACCAGGCCAAGTTCCACTGTGCCGGAAGTGACCCAAGTGGGTGGATGGAGAAATGCAAGTCACCTTGAGGGTTTGGCAAACACCATCCTAAAGGCTGCTCTTGCATGCCGTGACCTTGAGGACGCCAGAGCCGGAACCGGGCCACTCCCAATGGCACCAGAGGCACCTTTGTCGCTCTTCACCATGAACTGGACAAATGCCAACAGGGCTTAGTACGGGAACACAACTACAGGAGGGCTTAGAACTTCGGCTGGAGCAGGGTGGCAACATAGTGACACCATACCTGCAAAGGATAGCCTTCTCTTCACAGGGAAAGTGGTGGCACTCCAGGGCTGCAGTGGGTGAGTGGGTTTGTCTAGGGAAGGGCAGCTGCCACAGTAGAGCTCAGCTGGGCACAGGCTGGTGTTCCTTTCCCTTTCCAGGGTGAAGTTCCCCAGTGCACGGCAGTAGGCGGCATCGGAGGCTGAGCGCAGGATGGTGCCCAGGAGGAAATCTGCCACCGCACACAGACGGTGCTGGCCAAGTCGCCGCAGGCCTGCCGCAGTAGCCAGGTAACCATCTGGCCGGGCTGTGTGGGATGTGTGGCCACAATGCCACGGCCGGTGCCATCTGCTGCTTCAAGCAAGAGCTCATGGGTAGTGGTGTACCTTCTGAGCCACTGTCTGAGGCAGTTAACACGTGAAAGCCTCTCTCCAGGGGAGGCAGGTCTCAACTCCAAGGGAATGGCTTGTGATGCTGCCAGGTAATGAGTGGCCTGGGGGTACGCCACCTTTCTTGGAGGGGTTGTGAGCTCAGGGTGGGGACTTAGTGCTTTGTCCTGAGGCGATAAACCCCACTGCTGGGCAAGGTGGGTGGTTCCTAGAGCATCTTTCCAGGGGAGCTGCTGTGTGGGCTGCATGGACAGGCAGCCCAGCCACGGATGACCACACTTTCCCCTCGAGGCTGCCCATGTGCATGTCACGCCGTCCCTCCCCCAACCCTTCCTGAACCTGTGGGCAATAAGCCAGAGCTTCTTGAACAGAGTCCCGGGACCAGCGCTGTGCGTCCTTACAGGAGCAACAAAGAACAAGGCCACGAGTCAGTCCAGACTTTTAATAACAGAGTAAACATGGCCACTTAAGGCAAAAAGGCAAGCTGCCTCCCTGGGGTGTGTCCTGGTGTCTTCTGGCTTTGCAGGCAGCACAGGGAGCTAACAGAGGCCACCTGTCCCCAACCCTATGAGCAGATGCAGCAGCAGCAACCTCAGGAGCCAGATCTCTGGGTACATGTGCTGCTCTGTGGGGAAGGGCTGTCTCCCAGGAGGCTGACAGCAGACAACACCCGCAGCTGCTGTGTGAGGGGCCAGGTCCCCAAGTTCTCTTCTTGAAACCTGGGTGCTTTTCCTAATCGGGGATAGGGGGAGTCTGCTTAAAACTACTCCGGCTGAACTGCCTTCACTCTAGTCATCTCTGCACCTGCTCTTAAAGGTCGTCAGTGGCTTTCTCATGGCTGCACAATCTGGAAGGGAGCTAACCTGCACAGCCAATTTGTCTGAAAGAACTTTCTCCAGTGGCCCAACTGAAGCACTGGGAATGCTTGAGTGAAGAGGGAGGTGAGCTGCCGCCTGGGCACGCTGATGTGTGGTTCAAAGTCCTTCCCCTGGGAGGGTCTGCAAGGAGAAAGTCTCACTTCAGCCGGCTCTGTGCTCCTGTTCAGCTGGACAATGGATGTCTGAGGCCTGAGTGTCTTTCCCAGAGAACCTCCATCCGGCCACACGCATATTGGTGGAGGCTTGGCTCAGTGACAGCACTTGCCTCACACACACTGGAAAACAAGAGCTGGCCACCGAGGCCTAGTGGGCGCTCCTGCTTCTACGCTGTCTGGGCTGCTCTTGATATTACTCCATCTTAGGGGTCAGCCCCCTTCCCTCAGAGGTACAGACCCAATAAGGAGCTTCCTGGTCCACCAGCTTTTTGAGCTGGTATTTGTTGGGACAGGGACTCTGCCAGACTGGAGTGGACCTCTGCCTCCTGAGACCTAGTGGCCTCTGTACAGGTGGGGATTTGAGGAGCTGACTGGGTCTCCTGAGCACTGCATATGGATCTGCCTGTGATACTCTGAAGGCAGAGTTGGTGAGCTACATCTGCTGAGGGAAGACATACCAGCAGCCAGAAACAACCTATGGTCCTTTCCCACTCAAGGAAGGATGGCTGTTTGCGTCGCAGCACAGGTACCAGACAGAACAGCAAGTGAAATGAAGTGGTCCTCCCTCACACAGGTTCGGGTGGGTCTGTAATTATGAACTGTGTGAAAACCACTGAGGATGGCTGGACTAGGGTCAGGAGACCACTTGGAGCCAGTACACAGACACAGGTGAAGGCCCCGTGTCCCTAGGAGTGGAAGGACGGTGGAGTATCACTGCTGCGACAGGCTGAGGAGGGGGAGGAGCCCCTGCAAAGGTTAACCCTGAGTCATAACTGAGTCTCACCAAAGCCCCCGGATGGAGGAGGAAAGCCAAGACAGACTCCAACTCTGTAGGTGGCTACAGAGGCAGCAAGGCCTCAGGAGGAGTGGTCACTGTCCCCAAACGTCCACTGTGCTGCAGAGCTTCCTTATAGCTCCAATGTTTGTGAAACTGGCCCTTCCCACGTCTACATGAGTGACTCTAAGCACTGTCACAGGGGAAAGATAATGCTAGGTCATAGCTGTACCCAGCCATGGTGTCACAGGGTGAGCGGCAGGCAGGAAGAGGGCTCTGAAAGGCCAGCTTGTCGACTGCAAACTCATAGGCATGAATCAGGCCACGGTGTCTAGAGGAAGCAGAGATAAGCACCAGTCAAGGCTGCTGTGGGGAGAGGCCGCACAATCTAGGCTAGCCCTCCACCATGACAGAATGGGCTCTGAGCTCACAGTATGGCAGATACACAGAACCGAGGTAAGTGAGGAGGCCCAGAGGACAATGTTATGACGAAGCATCTGATGGGCTTCAGCTAGAGGGCTGACATTGTGGCCCTGCTCTGCCCCGGATACCAGGAGCAGCTGCAGAACACTGCAGACAGACACTCAGTATGTGCTCCTGGTCTGTAGCAGCCTGTGTTCCAAATTTCTACAAAACCCAAGGCCCACAGCTGTGGCACCCTGGGAGGCCTATGTGACTGGGGACAGAGCAGGGAAACCACATTAAGCCATTTCTCAGGCTGTGTACAAACTCAGCCAACCCCCCCCCCCACCCCCACTGACCTCCTGTGGCAGGAGAAGTTGTCCAGGTCCGAGTTGCGCACCACCTTCTCGTAGGGCACGTTAGCAGTGATGAGGCTGTGGCTATTGAAGGCCACGTAGCGCACAGGGTGCCTGTAGCAGTGGGGAACAGCACGGTAAGGCTGGGGTGCAGCCCTCTAGGCATACCTTCACTGTGGACAGCAGGCAGGCGCATGGCCCTGTTCTGTACACCTGCACCTTTTACACATTCCAGTCAACGGCTTCAACAAGTTGGTGTACTTGGGTTGTGAGGATGATCGACTGGAAACAAACCTATAGCACAGCACAGCGCAGAGGCCCACAAGCTGCAGAGGTGAGTTCTTATCCTCAAGGTGAGGCCACAGCGGACAGCCCCTGTATCTGCTGAGGCTACACTGTGAGCCACAGGACAACAGAGTGCAGTCTCCTACAGAGGGATGCTAGTCTCAGAGGCTCCAAACTAGCTGGAAGGTAAGGTGCCCATCTCTGCAGGAAGGAGGCGGTGTGACCATGTGGGGCTGACTGAAGCCACCAGGAAGGAAGGAGGCCTGTGGCAAGAACAGCTGTCCTGGGAGAGGACCAGGTCCTACAGAGAGAAGGCCCAACGGGTGGGTAGAAATGGTGCCCTGGGACGGTGAGCAGGAATGTGAAAGCAGAGAGGCTTATATTGTGAGGGACCTCACTTCCTTGGGGCTCCCCTGAGTGGTGGAAAGGTGTGGCAGCCTACTGCATCACTGCAGAAGCTCAGAAAGACTTATGCTGTTTTGAAGGCGCAGAGAACTAGCTTTCTACAACAAATACTGGCTTTCTTGACATTTGAGCAAGTGCTGAGTCCAGTGTGGCAGTTTGAGCTGCCTTTTGGCGCCACCTGGTGGCACCATAATGCATCACCATTGAAGTTAGGGTCTGGTAGAGGGAGAGACTGTGGTACCATGGGGGCTCTGGTCTGATGGAAACTGGTGGACAAAGTATTCACCACCCTGCGAGCCAGCAAAGAAAGCGGTTTTACTTTTCTATCTTTGTGGGTGTTGCAAAGCCATCGAGCCTGCACTAGAATGAAGGCAGAGCTATCTCGGTTTTGCATCTGGGGTGGGAGAGTTGCATCTGCTGAGATCTCTAGCTGAGCACTTCCACAATTCCACACCCACTAGCTAGAGAACAGCCAGAGTTCTGCTAGAGAGGACTGCAGAGCAGGCTCCACCACCAAGGGCATACGAGTCAGGGGGGAACCCCAGGCTGCTTCTAAATCCAAAGCAAGGCAGACTCTCATGAACAATTTTACCACAAGACCCTGCCTCTGCTCCCTCCGGATAGGACCCTCCTCTCCTCAACACTCTTGCTCAAGGCCATGTGCGCTCCCCTTACTTGTACCCCGTGGGCCCTTCTTCATTGTAAAAGGAGTCAGAAGCCACACAAAGACCACACCTGGACACAGTAAGTCTGGTGTGTGGGGGACTGGTGCCAACCATCCCCACCATGACCACACACTGGAAACTAGTCTCCCTATGCTGGCTCCTTCCTTTCCCTGCTAATTAAGATGAGGGAATTCAGTGACCAGTACAAAGCTGTGAAGACCTCACTGCATCCTCAGCAGCAAGGTTGTTGCTCATGAGGGCGTGTGCTACGCAGGGCAGAGAGGAGCTCAAGTCTCTGGATTAGTGTCTTTCCAGGTCTAGGTCTCCTCTCCTGCAAAGCTGCTTTTAGGATGGTGGCAGTGAGGGCGCAGGCAGCCTGAGGACCACTCCAGCACCCACAGTCCGCATGCAGCCGGAGCCAGCTTACCTGGAGTGCACCTCCCACAGCTTCTGGTTCATGCGGTAGTCCCACACAGACACCAGCCCCTCCTCGCCGCCACTGACAATCTTCCAGTCATCCATCTGGACTGCCGACACTCCAAGTTGATGGGCGGACAGCGACAGTGCAATTTTATCGCTGCGGAGGTCATGGAGCCTCACTCTGGAAGATGAAGGAAGAGCACCAGGAGGTGAGGGTTACGGAGGAAGCCTACACCACCGGCACTGCGGTCCCTGCAGATTCCCTGGGAGCTCTCCCATGGGGGATCATCTGCAGTAGGAGAGCAGCTTTCTCTGCTCATGCGTGCTGCCTCCAGGGCCCTGGGCATCAGTGACACTGGCTTCACTTTCTCTTCAGGCCTGAGGGCATCATGGGAACTTGCCTGCTAGTGTGTGGTCACCAGGCATAATCACAGATCAAACCTGACGTGTACATGGAGGATGAGGATGGCTGTTGCAGTTCTGTGTCAGAAAAGTTGGATTTCAGAGCAAATTGTACTAAACTTGCCTGGGGGTTGGGGAGCCAAAGCTATGGAGACTTAACTTCCCTTTCACAGGAAAGCATTATGGCTTTCCTAATGCCACTCCCTTAGTCTTTAGCGTCTCTCCAGGCTTCCTGGGTCTCTACAACTTACCCAGGTTGTCTGCTTAAGTTCATTTTTTTTTAAATCTCAAAAATTGAAAATTTAGATGAATAAGTGCCTTTCTAGATTAGTGATTGGAAACAACAGTCAATCCCCTACAAAGAGCAGCAAGCAAGGGCTGGGCCAGGCATGTAAGAAGCAACTGCCTGCAGAGCTCTGAATACAGGAGCCCAGGGAGGGAGGGGAGCTCCCATGCACCAGGAAGGTGGGTTGCTAGCCCGACTAACATCAGGTAGACAACCTAGTGCCCACAGCAGCAACAGGGCCACAGGAAAGCCCTGGAAATGAGCTAGCTCACACATACTGCACACAGAGGAAAAGCACAGTCCCTGCTTGTCCAGGACGCCTCCAATGAGCCAGGCACCATTAGTAGCACTCCTGCCCACTGGTAAGATGATAAATACAGTCAGATCAGCAATTACACCAAATTTAAGAGACAGAGCAAATATCAGTATTTATATGCCCAAATCAACAACTTAAAATATTGTTTGTATTTGTCTGCATGTATGTGTGTACCACATGTATTCAGTGCCTGCGAAAGCCAGGAGGCCTTCACATCCTCAGGAGCTGGAGAGACAGTTGCTACTTGCCATGTAGGTGCTGGGACTTGGACCTGGGTCCTCTGGAAGAGCAGCCTGTGCTCTTAATTGATGAGCTACCTCTCCAGTCCCAAGAGCTTCAGTTTGTATAAATAACCGCTATGTATAAGAAACATCAAGGGGTTGGAGAGAGGGTTCTCCAGGTAAAAGCATGGGTTGCTTTTTGGAGAGGAACAGAGGCTGGTTCCTGGCACCCACATCAGGCAGACCACAAACTCCTGGAACGCCAGCTCCTGGGGATCCGGTGCCCTCTTCTAGCCTCCGTGGGCACCATATAATCTTACAAGGATTTCGGATTTTTGACAGCAATTAGTGTCAGAGTGTGCTGTGTTTTCTCATCTTGGAGCTGAGGTGCACGTAATACCAGCTACATAGGACTAAGGCAGAAGAACTCCAAGTTCCATGCCACCCTCAACAGCTTAGTGACATTTGGTGTCAAATAAAAATGTGCCTGGAATGTCGTGTGGTGGTAGAGTGCTTGCCTAATGGGGAAACTTCTGGGCTTACTCAGGAAGCTGAAGCAGGAGGACTGCTGAGAGTGTGAGGCTAGCCTGGGCTACTGTATGGCAAGACCTTGTTTCAAATTAAGAAAAAATGTGGGGCTTCCTACACATAAAACCCACAAGCTGCCCTGAGAAGATTATACAAGTATGTCAGATGATGGGCAGGGAGTCCACAGCAGTGGCTCCTTCCTCATAACAGGTTCTGCTGAGATACAGTGGGGATCCACAACTAAGGAACCCCCATGGAACAGAATGCCTCCTAAGGACCCCAGTGGCACCCAAGTTACAACGCTATACTGCTCCTAGACCCTGGGCCTGGTGGTGAAACACATGGCTGACACACAGACACACACACCCCTCTGCAAGGACTGAGCCCAAGCACCCCAGTGTGAGGGCTAGGCTGGAATGGCTGAGAAGGCACTCTCACGGGGTGTCTCGAGAGTGGACAGGGAAGAGCCTGGACTTGGGTAGGGGTTCAGTCCAGCACACATCCCTCTCCCCGAGACTGCAGACTCAGTGTGACAACAGCCACACACTCCGGCCACCGTGACTCCCTGCCTTGATGACTGACCACACCTTCCAACCCTGACTCACACCATTAAAAATGTGGTAAAAACAAACCTAATACCCCTTTAACTGCTCTGTGGGGCTTAGGGGAGCCACCTCCCCACTGCCCTGTAGAACTGCAGACCTTTTAGACGCAGAGCTGAGCAGCTGTGGGAAGGGAGAGGCTGCTGTTCTCAGTCTACAGTGCAGGGTCGGTGACGAGCCATGGAACACCTTGACTTCTTGAAAACAGGCGTCCATCTTCCAGAATGAAGACACAGGCCCTGAACATGGGCTTCAGGAAAAGGCAAGAAGGGATTGCAGCATGCTGGGCAGTGAGAGCCATGGGGGCAGGGTCATCACACCCAAAGGAGGGCCTGGAGGTAACGGGCTGGGGACAGGAATCACAGAACCAAGGACAGATCCGGAGAGAGCATATGAGGAAGTCTTCAGCAGCCTGAGGGGAAGGAGTTTACCAGGTAGGAAATGATCATTAGGCTGACAAGGAAATTAGAGGCAGCATGAACGACACTGGATTTCAATGACTGGATAGGGATGGCATGATTAGCTGTGCCCCACTTCAGGCAGCCACAGGACTTGCCAACAGTGGAGCACGGGGCAGACGCTTAGATCTCTACCTGCTCACAGTAGCTTGAAGCGCGAGCAGGTGTCATGTCTCTACACCATGTGCAGATGGCCCATGGGGACAAGAATGGCTCAGCTGAGATGGGGGTCAGGGACTAGTCCTCCTGAAGTGAGCAGCATGGAGGCTGCTGTACTTTTGGGTACAGCCTATGCTTCCCGCAAGCACAGCTCACAAGTTAAGTGCTAACAGCAGTTCCTTGGGAGGGGAGGTGCAACCAGAGCCCCAAGGGAGGTCTGACTTGACTCCAGACACTACCATGCTGTTAAAGAGTCAGGCCTCATAGGGGGTCAGCTCCACTCTGGTGCACAAGAACGCACACACTCGACTTGTCTCAGACAGTTTACCTCTTTCTTAGCTAGTGTTAGGTGGTGCAGTGTGGAACAACAGAAATCTGGTGTGGTGCTCCAGGTCTGGAATCTGCACCAGGGAGGTGAAGGCAGGAGGACCAAGAGTTTAAGGTCATCCCACAAGGCTACAACAAAGCAAGTTCAAGATCAGCCTGGGGTGTAAGGACACACCACCACCAAACAAACAACCAGGCTAACCAAACACAGAAAATCACAGTCTTGGGGTGCAGGATGGAGGCCACACAGCAACATGGCAATGCAGAATCATGGCTACAAGTAACACTCCCAGGCACCAGTGGGAGCGTTCCTCTAAGCACTCACAATTGCCTGTCTCCAGGCAGAGAGACCCAAGGCTGTTGGGCACCCTGGAACCCTGAAACAGATGGGGGTGGAGTGCTTCCCACACACGATGGCTAGCCAGGTCTGTCAGGAGGCCCTCTGTGAGTGTTTATGGTGTGGCTGTTATGGACTCGCAGGCAAACACGTCTGGTCCAGTAGTTCAGAGTTTGCCGTCTGCTCTTCTGCTGTGTTTAGAGCAGCTCGATGGCGCCAAACAAGACAGCAAACACCAGAGACACAGCACATCAGGCTCGCCACGGAAACAGGGACACCTCAAGTCAGCGGCTTCTCACCTCAGACAGAGCTGCATGCACTGCAGTGTCCTATCCACTCCAACCACCAAATTCACATTAGAAAGCAGGTATTGGCCCACAACATCTGACAGTGCAGGACCAACCTAATATGCAGCATGGTTTGGCAGAGCTGGAGCCTCAGCACTCAAATCGCACACTGCACACTGGGAAACAGGTAGCCCAGCGAATGGGCAGACACGTGCCAGGTCTACTGATTCCAGGGACAGGAAGCGGCCAATGGTAAAAACAATCCTCATCTAGTGTGTGTTACCAACTTTGCCTGTTCAAAGAAAAATAATTGGTCTGAAAGCTATAATTGTCTTATGTTTAATATTCATGGATGGGTTTGGAGGACAGCCCCAACACTCCCTCTCTGCAGCCCTCACTAATGAAAACTGCACCATAGGAGGCAGCTTTAGCCCGCCAATTAAAACAAAAGACACCAGAACCTTCCAAAGACTCCAGCAGAGGAGCATCCATCTGATGGGCAGGAAAACGCGCTGGAACAGAGAGGGAGGCACGCTCTGGTTGGTCCTGTGCGAAGAGCTTTGAATAACTCATTATAACACTTGCAGATGGAGTGAGCGTAATGTTCGCGCCCTGCACGATCCCTGGCAGCAAGCAGCACACACACAAGCGTGTACCACAACTTTCTGTGTGCTGGGCAGGAAGGAAGCGAGAAGACTCTTTAATTGGGGGGGGATTAATCACACCTTGGGGTGTGCTTCCTATTGGTTTGGACTTACCAGTCCTGCATGATAACAAGGCAGCCTGTGGTGGCAGAACTGGCAGAGTTCAGACCCTGGCTTGGCTGTTCTTCCGTCTGACCTCACTGCACCTGAGCTCTGGAGGAAGACTACATACATGTCTACCCACACAGCACTGACGGCCTTACTAGAATGTTCATTTTCATAGCAACTGAAACACTTGGCACTTTTAGGTGGACTTGTCTAGTGCTAGGTAAGTAGTACCAATATGGTGGGAGGTTTCTACGTGAGAAACAAGCAGCAACCTTCAAGGGGTGATCCCCAAATCTCTTAGCACCTGACTACTACTCAGCATCTACTGAACCCCAAGCCCTGCGGCTCATGAAAAGCCAGCCTGGGACAGCCTGTGATAGCACCGAGGGCCAGTATTTTGCATTTTAAGTATATGAGTGAGGACCAGCAAGCTGGATCAGCAGGTGCAATGCTTGCAGCAAGCCTGGTGCCCTGAGTTCCATCCCTAGAACCTTGGTAAGGATGGAAGGAGAGAACCAACTTCACAGTTGTCCTTGGACCTCCAAGTGTGTACTGTGGCAGTGTGCCCATCATCACGCACACACAATGCGTACTGTGGCACTGTGCCGATCATCGTGCACACACAATGCATTTTAAAACTATTACAGAGAGTTCATGTAACTATGTTGCACTTGTTGTCTTGTTCTTTTTAAGATTTTAGTTTTAATTGTGTGTCTGTGTGCATGTATGAGCAATGTGAGTGCAGGTGCCTGCAAGAGTCCAGAAGAGAGCATCTGGTCCCCTGAGCTGATATTACAGGCAGTTGTGAGCACCTGATGTGGAGCTGAGAAGCAGGCTCAGGTCCTCTGGAAGGGCAGCATATGGTCTTAACAGCTGGGGCAGCTGTTGGCCCATTTTGTTTTTTATAGCGAGCCTCACTATAGAGCCCAAGCTGTCCTGAGACTTGTGTGTCAGCCTCCCACTGGTGTACCACACCCAACTCCTACCAAAAAAACCGCCATCCTGTCACCCACAGTGACTGTTGAGCAAGGCTGGCTTTTGGAAGGTTAAGTACTCTATGCAGTATACCCTAACCAAAAGATGTGCTAAGTCCAGCCAAGCGCTGGTGAGACTGATAACCAGGGCAGAAATAGGAATAGGAACACACATTTTTTTTTTTATAATCAGTTAATTTTCAAGGATGGAAAGAACAATCTTGTCAACAAACTATCCTGAGATAACTAAGCACAAAGCCAAACTCCACCTTGCACTATACCCAAACTTGCCTAACAGGTCATGCATTTCAAATACAAGAGATTAAATTATAAAACTCAAGAAAACAGATAAATAACCCTGGATTAGGAGATGGTTTCTTATAAATAAGTGATAGCACAAACAAAAGAAAACTAGGTAAATAGCACTCCATCAATAATTAAAATCCATACTTTAAAGTACATTGTCAACACGTGAGAACATAGCTCAAACAAGGAAAGGAAACACTTGCAAAATGACACATCTGACAAGGGACTTGTACCCTCAACAATAAAAACCTCAATTAAAAATAGGGTTTGGAGCCAGGTGGTAGTGGTACACACCTTTTTTTTTTTTTTTTAAATTGAAAAAAGTGGTTTTATTTAGGTTTCAGGCCATGCTTATTAGATAATTCTTATTTTTATTTCCTCAGTCACAGTCATAGCGGATGGGAGCAAGGGGAAAATGGGAGAGAGGGAGGAATGGGCAGATACAAAGGATGGGATAACAAAAACTTTCTTGATTAGATTTGAGGCCTGATCCATTGGAATTGTAAAGATGATCAAAACCCCAGGCTGGGTGGTACACACCTTTAATCTCAGCACTTGGAGGCAGAGGCAGGTGGTTCTATGAGTTCGAGGCTAGCCTGGTCTACAGAATGAGTTTCAGGACAGTCCGGGCTGCATAGAGAAACCCTGCCTCAGAAACCAAAGAGGACTTGGGAATGGGTGTTGTAACACATGACTGTAATCCCAGAACTTAACAGCAGATGCAGGGGATTGCCTCAAATCCTACACAGCAAATGCTAAGCTAGTTGGCTAGACAGTGAAGTCATGTTTCAAACCCTCTCCCACCTACCATATCCCCCCCCCAAGCAGGGTGTGGATAGACAACTTGCCGTGGACTGTGCACATAGGCTGTGAGCACAGGAAATGGGTCCTTAGGCCCTGGCACCGGGGCGATACAACTCAAAGCACAAGGACACAAAGACTGAGCAACAGCACTGGCTGAAGAATCTCAGGGCAGGCACCCAGGAAGAGCATGCCAATTAACCACTGACACCAGCAACGCAATTCCCAGATATCTACACGCAAAAGAACTGAAGACACACCAAAAATTACACATCAATTAGGATAATGGTCAAAACTATTAAGAGCTATAATTAATTAAGCCACCCTGATGTGCACTAGCTTAAAGAGATGGGCAGATGTTGTGCTACTTGGATTAGATGCTGCATTAGATGGATGGCTTACCTTGAAACACATTAGACTAAGTAGAAATAAGGCAACCACTTACATGGACATGCACAGGTAAATGTACACCAAAGGAAAGTCAGCTAGTGGTTGGTCAGAATGGAGAGGCTGGGGAGACAGCAGTGACTGCTCACGGCACAGGGGCTTCTGTCTGGGGTACTGTCCAGGAACTGACTGTGCGTTTAAGCTGGCAGGTCACATGGCACGTGAACTCTACTCGCAGGAAGGAGTTCTGAAGATAAACTTGTGGTGGGGAGATGGCTTTGTAGGTAAATTGCTTGGCAGACAAGAATAAAGACCTGAGTTTGGGCCCCCAAGGCCCAGGTGAGGCCGGACACAACAGCACATGTCTATAATCCAGTGGTCCGTCCTATGATGAGATGAGAGATGGAGACAGGAGAATCCACAGAAGCTCCTGGACCAGCCAGTCTACGTGCACAGCCAGCATGGAAGAAGCAAGAACTGAGAGAAGATGCTGTCCTCTGATCTTCACATGCGTGCTACACACACCCACACAAATGTGCACACATACACCCACTGCCCCCTCCTCTCACCCCCCACAAACTATATCTGGGAACAGTGAGAATTGTCCGTCCAAGGAGTGTACCTTAGCAACCCAACAGCTGCTGTCAGCACTGACTCTAGCCCTGTCTCCCTGGAGGAGCATGATGCGCTCCAGGCCAGACCCTGGGTGTCACTGGACAAGAGAGTCCAAGAGGCACAGAGGGAAAGGTCTCACTTGACACAGCCCTATGCAGGCAGCTTCAAGCTTCCTCCACTCACTGACGAGAATGTGGGGGTTCTGGGTTCAGTTTGCTGCTCGCCCTCGGTCTGACCACCAGCAAAACCACAGATGAAATACAAAAACCAAGCACCTAGAGCTGCAGAGGGCAGTCAAGATGATGGACTGCAGCGCATCCCCCGGGGAAGTGTCTCTGCCAGGAGGCTTCCCACTGTCCCCAGGGTTTTCTTGTGACCCTGCCCTGAGGTGGGGTGGGGCAGGAGGCTGTAACCACCTTCCTGGAACTGAATGAGCTTAAACACCCTCTGTTTCCTCAGGAGAAAAGAACAGACTAATGACTTAAGGTTGGGGACAGTGTGCCCATGCAACTACTCCTAGCTACTGGGCATGGCTGCTCTATCAGGGGTTAGCCTGCATAGATGGGAGAACTTACCCACAGTGGATTCCATAGAAATTACACACTGGGACATGGGAAAAATGGAGGAATCTGGACTCTTAGATGAGGCAGGGTCTTGACTGACAAGAATGAGGAGGTTCTGGGTTCAGTGTGCTGTCCTCGGTCTGACCACCACCAGCCTTCTGTCCTCCGAAGGGACTGTAAGCCTTCATTGGAGATGCAAGCCCAGGCCTGTGCCTTGGGTTTACTCTAAAGGTTGGGGGCAGCTGGGCTCTAACACTGGGGAGCTCTGTCCCTGTCTGCCATCTAGTGACTGATGCTGGGCTGAGGACCTGGGACCTTCCCACTTAAAAAAAAACTCAGTTCCAGGGCTGGAGAGATGGCTCTTCCAGAGGTCCTGAGTTCAATTCCCAGCAACCACATGGTGGCTCACAACCATCTATAATGTAATATGATGCCCTCTTCTGGCCTGCAGGTGTACAAACAGGCAGAGCACTATACACATAACAATAAACAAATCTTTAAAAACAAACAAACAAACAAACAAACAAACAAACAAACAAACCTCAGTTCCACTATATTTTAAAACAAAAAGATGGTTTTCTCTAGATCAATGTTGGGCCTCGCACAGACCAGAAGGCCTTCTGACCTGGGCACATGGCTCCTCATCTAATCACTCCAGAGGAAAAGGAGCTCTCCTGACAATACCTATGTGTCCCCGAGTACAGGATGTGAGTGTCAGCTGACAGTGGCTGTGCCGTCTTGGAGCTGTCTGGGCTAAGGTCTTCAGATACAAGGGGCTCCCCAGCTCTGCAGTAGGGCTCACAGTGTGTGTATACTCTGGGCGGAGTCCACAGCTCTAGGCTTGATATGGGGAGGTCCCCAAAAGCCCCTGACATCTGCTCCATTGGAGAAGAGTGGAGACTGTCAGCTCAGTTCACAGAGAGTGGTCTGTTTCCCTGGCTACACATTGGGGCTATTTTGCAATTCTAGGTGGTGTGTGCGCGTGCGCATGTGTGCACGTATGTGTGCACGAGCGCACCTCTCAACAGGTCATGTGGAAGTCAGAGGTCAAGGCCGGCTGTGCTCAGTTGCCCTCTACTTTTGAGACAGGTTTCTCACTGAATCCAGAGATCCCTGACTTGCTGTTCACTGAACTCTGAGTACAGTCCTGCCTGTGCCCCTTCCCCAGGGTTACAGATGAATGTGACCATGCCTTTTTTGGTTGTTATTATTTTGTTTTTAGACAGAGTCTCAGTATGTAGTCTTTTCTGGCCTAGACCTCACTATGTACATTAGGCTGGCTTTGAACTCACAGAGATCTACCTGCCTTGGCCTCCCAAGTACTAAGATTAAAAGTGTGTGCCATCAGGCCCAGCATGCCTTGTTTGTTTGTTTTTACATGGATTCTAGGATGCAAAAATTCAGGTCATGTTTGCCCAGTAGTCATTTATGGGCTGAGCTGTCTCTCCAGCCCCGCAAGCCTTAGCATACCGGACTCAGAGCTCCATTTGCAAACCCTATCCCCTGAGTTGTCCAAGGAGCCCCAATAGGATGGACTGCCGGCCTCCCCCCACAGACCAGGCGAGGGCCCTTTTTGCTCGAGGTGGGAGTAAGGCCAGTGGGTGAAGCTCAGGGGTTGGAAACACTATGTGACCCAACAGTGATTTCTGCAAGCTGCTACTCTTCTGGGACAGAGCTCTGGGATTTGGCACTAAGAAACACCCTTGCCTCAGAGCTGATACCAACATCCGAGCAAGCCCAGCACCTGCAGCCCCGGGCCGGGCCCTGGGGAGGGGTGCCAGCAGTCTTGGTCCCTGTCCAGTCTACCTCTCTCTGGGGCACTGGATCAGACACAGCAGTTAAGTAGCCAAAAGGCACAGAGAAAGCAAATGAGAAGACAAGGGGAGAAACTAAAATCCGGACGGGAAGGGTCTTTTCAAACCCATCAATCCTGCAGTGCGGAAGGCTGGCACTGGCCCCTGTAACCAGGAAAACTGATTCCCTCAGCCAATGTGTTAAAGAGAAGGCCGCTAATCAGCTAAATAGAAACTGGAATCTATTCCCATTAAGTCTCTTTCCGTCACTAGAGGGACACACAGCGCTCTGAAGTACACTCTTGGCATCACTTGGCAGGCGGCCCTATTGTGCTCAACGTGGCCCATCCCTTAGGTTATTGTTTTTAATATAGGAAAGCGAGTTTTTCAATGCCAAACAAATTCTGCAGCAGGGGACAAAAGATATTCCAAATGGTCTTGCTGGACCTTCCACCAACTGCCTGAAAAGAGAACTGTCTTGTGGTGTTTCAGAAGCAGAGCAGAGGTGCAGCAGGTCCAACTATTACCTAATGTGAGACTGTGCTCCAAGTCAGAGGGTGGGGCAGGGCCTGTGGGCAAGGCTGAAGCACAAGGCACTTGCGACCCAGAGCCACGATGATAGTCACTGCAGCCCTGATCTACTTACCTCCTGTCCATGTTGCCACTGACCATGAGATTGGGAGGGCTGTCCCGGAGGTTGACACAGGTAAAGTCTCCAAGTGCATTGCCCAGCTTGGAGAGGCAGCGTTCTGCTTCCAGACTATACACCAGGATCTGAGAGGGAAGAAAGCACAGGTGTCAGCCCCACATGACAGGGCCATACACTCTCCACGTGCTGCCCCTGAGAGCATTTTACTGTGCCCACAGAAGGGGCTTTGCTGCTCAATGGCTTGAGAGTGGAAGGACGTGGCCACTCCAGTGACAGAAGTCCAGGAGGGGGAAAACCAAAACGTTCCTTGACCCAAGTATAAGCAAAAGCGGGAGGCAGAGATGAATGATGAGGCCAGGCGGTCTGCTTTCCCCACAGCTAAACTGTACCCTAGCCCAGGCACCTGCTTTCTTTCTTGTTTAAGGAATGAAAGCTACAGGTCACAGGGCTTAGCTACATTGGGGTTACCTGACGAGCTTACAGGGGCCAAAGAAGCTGCACTGTGGACACTATACTAACATGGTGGCTCACGCTAAGCTATAGTCCAGCCTCTTTTCCCCACTCTCCCCTCCAGGTTTGGGAATTTGGTGCTGGGCATGGAAGCCAGCAAGCAGATGCCTGCAGGCTCCAGACAGTGCGGCCCTCCTGGAGGGTGTGTGCCTCTTCTTCAGCACGGTATCCACAGTATCCTGCAATCATCTTTTGGTTTTGGTTTTGGAGACAGGGTTTCTCTGTATAGCCCTGCTGTCCCAGAACTTGTTCTGTAGACCAGGCTGGCCTTGAACTCAGAGGTCCATCTGCCCTTGCCTCCTGAGTGCTGAGATTAAAGGTGTATTTGGAATGGTTCTTAAATGAAAGACATTACTAGCTCAACTGGATGGCATTTGGTAAACAGTACACAGTCCTGGCCCAAATTCCCAGGGCAAGGGCTTTCCCGCTCCACTCCCACTGACTTCTGCTAAGCGTGCATGGTGAGCACTCTGGGTTTGCAGAGCAACTCTGCCATTCCTGTGGAGACCACATGAACTTTTCTGGTTAGCCCGGATACTTATCACTTATGAGTGGAGATTCTTACGTTGGTCCAGAGAAATTCCTAACAAGTTGAATCATCTCCACTGTGGGAACCATCAGTCTCAGGGCGGCACACATTTCTAACATGTTATCTTCAAGAATCCGTGGTAGTGCACCACCACCAGCACCGCGCTGGTCAGGGTGATGAACTACTGGCAAAAGGCAGCGGCAGAGTCCACAGCACCTTCTCAACATCTAGTGCACAAGGCAAGATGCAGCGGGAACCAAGCGTTCCTGACAGAAAGGTGGGTCTGCTTGCTTGCTCCTTCCGTCCTTCATTCACTCATCACTCATCCACACCCGTAAAAACAGGGTCTCACTGTGTAGCCCTGGCTGTCCTGGAACTCAGTGTGTGGATCATGTTGGCTTCCAACTCACAGACATCCACCTGCCTCTGCCTCCATGGATCAAAGGCATGTTCCATGATTGGCTCATGACACAAAGTTTTAAACAATTTACAAATAACAAAAATGGTGCTGTTTCAATACAGACATGACCAGCTCCATCTTCAGCAGCTAAGTGGACATGATCACGGGCAGCTTCTGGAAGGAGAAAACTGAAAAGCAGCAACCTGATAGTGTGTTTTCAAAATGTCCCCAGCAGTAAGCAGCAGTTCTGAGGTAAGATGCTCCAGGCCCAGGCTCTATTCCGCGCATGCACAGAAACGCCACAGCACCCCCTGTATAAGTGCACCTACCAGTGTAGCAATTTTAAAAGATCTATTAACTTTTTAAAGCAACCAATTTTGGACCTACTTATCATCATTCCAGTATTCTGGAGTAGCCTTTCTGTTTTTACACAACACCAGTGTGCCCAGCAGGAAGGCAGGCCCTCAGCAGCAGACAGGCACAGCACAACACCTGAGGCTCACACAAGCCAGCAGCAGCCTCTACTTTTTTCTAGTTCCTCTTTGACACGTGGATGAATCATCTCTGAGTGATATGGGGAGATAATCCCCGCCAAAAAGACTCTGTGAATTCATCATAAAGACATCTAAGTCAGCAGTCAGGTATTTCTAAAAATGTTCAATAATTCAATGGATCAGAACCATCCAAAGAGAACCTTTACCATTGCGTTTAGTTAAAGACCACAGAGACTGGAAAACACACTACCATCTCCAAGGCAGGACTGCCACGCTACAAGTCCCTTAACGACCTTTACCATGGCTCCCTCCCTCCCACACTCTCTCTCTTTTAATAAGGTTGAGCAAATGGGACTTCATTTTATCTGATTGCCAGAGACTAGTGAGATCAATTATTCATGCTCACACTCCCTCTTGTTAAGACCATGCATTAGACTAATTTTTCTCTTTATTGCCTTGGTTGGATGAGTCTTAACCCACGACCACTTGAGTTGTTCTCAGAGGCGTTCAGAGATGCTTGAGAGAAGGGGAAACTCCCCCCTCAGCTGCAGTCTGGGAGCAGATGCTCTGCACTAATGTGGCCACGGAGTCGATAGATTAGCCAAGCATCAAATGCAGGTTCGGCAGTGTTAGCAGGCACGTGCTGCCATCCATCCGCTGTGTCTCTAGGAGTTATCCTAAAGCTAAGCCTGCAGAATGCTGCATCGTGTAGACGTCTGCAGGTGATGCGCTAAGAGCTCTCATGTCTCCCTTCTGTGTGACCCTATGTGAGGGACCAGGCAGGAAGCTTTCTATTTCTGTTTGTTTCCCCCTCAGAAAGCTTAAATTGTTTCTGCTAAAGCACAGCTTTAGAATGCTAGCTTTTAACTATCCTGACTGCTCTCCAGTCTGTTTTTAAAGACACATTTCATTCAAATATAATGCCTTGTTTAGTGATGACAGCAGTAAATTAAGTAGCAGAGGAGTATGCTGGCCCACTGCAACCATCCCAGGACCCAGGACCCCCGAGCAGTCGGGTAATGAGATGTAGACTGTTAGTGTGAAGGTCTGTCTCTCTTGTTCTGCACATGTAAAAGTCCTTTCTGTGTGAGGCTGGTGTTTTCCAGATGCTGATGTCCCCACTACAAGTGCTCTGCATCTTTTGAATGGCTAGGAGAGCATCTGTGCATACATAATTCCAGTCTGGTAAATAAGTTGTTTCTTTTTGGTTTTTAATAACATTTAGCAGCCAGTAACACACATTTATGAATCCTCTTCCATGTAGCAGGCCCTGGTGTGAACGGGTATGGCAGCCGACGTACTGCCAGATCAAAGAGCCAAGTCTGGCCAGCTGCTGCTGGCCCAGCTGTGCACTCTTCTGCACGTGGGACCTGCCTCTTCTGGGACCCCAGAGCCATCATATTGCTGTGTCCTAGCAGCTGGTGTCTCAAGCAGGAGGAGGGCTGGTGTACTGGTCAGTGTAGGAAGGAGACGGCCACAGGTCCAAGATCTGGAAATGTGAACGATGCTCTGGGTGAGGAGGCTGGTGACCAGGTCTGTTTAGGATGTCAGACAAATCATAGTGGGAGGGCTGGAAGATGGCTACCACCTTCACAGAGGCTTAGCTCAAGGCTTGCCACCCCTCCTCACTCTGTGAAACCATGATTCAGCACAGGACACTCTTCCTAACCCTGGGGCTGACGTCACCCGTCTGTGGGCATGAGCCAACAGTCAGGGATGGCTTCAGAGTGCTCTGGAGCCTTGCTGACAGAACTGTGGCCATGTTCTGACAAACTGACTTTAATTTGACCAAAGCTTGGGAAGGTGGTGGCTCACCACCTCAGAGCCACAGGCTGCCTGAAGAGCGCAGTAAGCAGTAAAAAGGCCTCTCCCTACGATGTTGGCACTGCATGAACCTTTGAGTCAAAGAGAATTTTCCTTTAAACAAGGCATGTTAGTTGGATACAGTGGCCAGGACAGCCAAAGCTACACAGAGAAACCATCTCAAAAACAAAACACAACAACAACCAAACTAAATAAGGCACGTGCTAAGCAGAGATGGAGTGAATTCCAAAGACACAGGAAGGCTGGACTCAAAGTCTTGGAGACTGCAGACACAGCTGACCCTTCTTCGGCCTCCTTGCTACCCAGCCTCTCTCATCACTACCACATATACTTTGCTCTTTGGGGGAAAAGCCACGGGCAGAAGCCAGTTTTGAACAGAGCGAGCCAGGCTCAAGCTCTCCATCTGCACCCAGTCAAGTGTGCTCCGCTCGCCCCAGCACCACCCTCGGCATGCGGGGTTCTCCCTGTGCAGCGGAGCAAGAGATGTTTATTGTCAGCATGCTGCATCTGGTGTTCCCAAGTGCCACCCTGAACCATTTATCTGCTTGCAGCTCTCCAACACTCAGGGTCAAACAGTCCCAAGACTGCCTGGCATGCCAGGTATGGCTTAGTTACTAAGCACTTACACACAGTGGAGAGTGCTTCCTTGACTCTCTGGAGCAGAAATGCTGCTGCCCACCACCTTTCCCCAGAGCTCAGCACGATCAGTAGGTACCAGATGCCATGGTCCTGATGTGAGCCTGCATCTGGCTATCTGCATGCCTTTGTGTTTAGTGGTAAGTGTTCAAGACTGGGAACCTACCGAAGCTAGACTTCCCTCCAGTTTAGGCCTTTCCTTTACTGCTTATCTTCCCTCCACTCCTGGGTGGCCTTGAGGCTTGTCCAGGCAGGGGCCCGAAAGTCCACCCACCCAAGCCTGTCGGAGCCCCTGCTGTCTGACAATGCAGCATACTAGTAAGCCTGGCAGAAAGCTTCTCAAAGTGTAGCTCAAGTCTACTACCAGACCACCCTTTGCACATTTCTCACCTCAAGAGAAAGAGGTACAATTCACAGCTACCCAAAAGTGCTGGGAACATTGAGACCAAAAAGAAATGAGGAAGCCTGGCTAGAAGCTTCTCTGGGGACCCCTGACAATGGCAGGTGGGGACCCAGCATCTGGCAGCACAGAGGATGTTACAACTGAGATCTCTGCATAAAGCTGAGCCTGTGAACCTCAGAAAGCTGGTGGGGTGAAGATGGGACCCTGGCCTGGGGCAGCTTGGCTCAGGGGAGCACAATGCTCCCAACCACTGGAGCCACCCAAACCTCTGTGGTGCCTGCAAATCAACAGCAGCTGAGCATCTGCTCGCACTAAAGGCCGAGTCCTGCAGAGCCGTACAGAAGGCTCCTGAGGAACTGGCAGTAAAGGGCAGGGTCAGCTGCGGACAGGCTGGGTTGGCATGCACAGCACCTACTGGGTGACAGAGCAGGCAGCAAACTGAGCACATCTGCGACACTGAACTCTGTGTTTCTAGGAATCACAGTAGACAGACAGGCTGAGCAAAGACTGAGGGCAGTCCAGGCAGACATGGTGAGCGGGAAGCTAGATTTGAGCAGTTCCTCAGAACACAATGCAGTGAGTGGGGATCAGCACTGGCCCAACACCCATCAAAACTGAGCTCCATAGAGCGAACAGAGATGCTGTAAACAGGTACTGCCAAGTGTTTGCTATGGCTGAAAGGAAACCCAAAAAATCCCCAACAGGATAAATTGAAATAAATCCATACGGAGGTTCCGGAATGAAACCACAGAGAATTAAGTCCAAGCGATGACCTTTTGTGGTGGTTCTGTTGTTTGTTCTTGAGACAGGGCTTTGCTGGGTTCCCAGGCTGACTCAGAACTGGAGGAACAGAGCTCCTAAGAGTGAAGGAAGGGGCGGGGTTCTCACGGGGAGAGCAATTGCATTCACAGTCACTGCCCTACCAGCATCAATGGGTGTCAAAACCAGCAGCGTCTTCAAGGGATTGAGCAAATGCCTGGTTCTTCCTAGAACCATGGCCACCTGGCTATGCTGGCTTTCAAGGTGGACAATGAAATGAGGACGTTTCTGGTAGAAACCCAGCCTTGGGCTTCAACAACAAAGTGAATAAATTGAAAAGCACTCCAGAAAAAAGTCTGAGAGGACGGGAGGGTAGTGACTTAAGTAACTACAGAGAAACAGCAGACCCTGACTGCGCAGGGAAGCAGCAGCACTGCTGCGGGCAGACTCTAGCCACCACTCCAGTC
This sequence comes from Acomys russatus, assembly GCF_903995435.1. NCBI lineage: Eukaryota > Metazoa > Chordata > Mammalia > Rodentia > Muridae > Acomys > Acomys russatus. The sequence continues at coordinate 58,204,064 of NC_067155.1, read as the reverse complement.
ACATGCCAGAAGTGAGAGAAATGTCCCAGAACCACCAGATGCCAGTCGCACAGGGTGAGCGCAAGTCTACTTCTCCGATTCCAGAACAGCGTCTGGCGCAATGCAGGCTGACCGTGCACCAGATGAAGTAGATGCGGCATGCGACTCATCCACACTATCTGACCATGGCCACAAGTGACTCTGTCTTAGAAAGACACATACGCTGCTGTCTACCCAGCAGTTCAGCTGCCTGCTGCAGCTCTGCAAGGACAGGCCATTGGCGCTCATTTTTGTAAATACACAAGACAGGAAGGGAACGGCTACACATCCTGGTAATAACAAGCGAGATATTTCATCACAAAGCAGGGTGTGCACACTGCCTCGCACACAAAGCTCAGTGCACAGCCCAGGGAATTCACAGATGAGCTCAGATTTAAAGGATGAGAAAGATGGACAATTGGGGAGGGCAAGGAGGCTGTGGAAAAAAGTAAATCACACACAAAACAGCCAATAAAAAAAAATAAAAAAGCAGTTAATATACATGAATAATGGATGTCTGATTTAAAAGCAGTTTACTCTGATATGATGTAATTTTTGACAAGCAGCCAGAGACGATTTTAAGTCCTTGCCAGAGATAAGTCATATCGTGAGGCCTGGCGCGGCCGTGTCTGCGAACATGTGGAGAATGACTTTCACCACCGTCTCAGAGGTGACTTAACTGTTGGCAAACAGAAACCTGCCTCTCAGGTGCCCTAAGCAGCACCCCAGCAAGACGCAACACTTAAAGAGATGGCTCCCCCACATGAGCACAGTTCCCTGAAAACAGCCCCCAACAGTTTCCATGACGAGCTCTGGCACTGTCCACACTCACCACACAAAGGGAGAAGAAGCCTGGCGGCTTCCATGTTTAAGTTTTAATTGGAGTGACAAGCCCACAAGGCCAAGATATTTCAGGGATGGGATGGTGTTGCTGAGTGTTACCAGGCACTGGGTAGGCAAGGCCCTACACACTCCTCACCATGTGCCAATGCACCTGCAGCCCTGGCTGTTCCAGCACTGGGCTCTTCCTGGGAAGGCAGTGCCAATCACATAGGCTGTGCCAGGCTTGGGGCTTTGTGATGTGGGCAGATGTCTACAAAGGACCAGACCGTGGCTAAACCAACACCTACTGTGACCCAAGCCTAGAGGAGCCAGAGTGAGTGCATCCCTGTGGAGTCCAGGACTCTCTGGTCTCCATGTCCAGAGTGGTACAGGTCCCCTTAGAGCAGTGAGCAGATGCAGCTTCCCCCTGCTTCAGCTATCTCCTTATGTAGCCATCACCACAGGGGAAGAAGGTAAGGCTGTGACCACCATGAGCATGGTCAGGTGACAGAAGGGAACAGGAAATGCTTGTTGTCCAGCAGAGGTTAGAGTCACTGTGCAAACGTGCCAGAAGACTGCCTGCCTGCATGGTGTGCCTCATCACAGAAAGCAGCACAGACAGACATGCTGCATGTGAGACAGGGGCCAACGCATGCACGGTGTGGGGAGAAACCGAGGCTGTATACCAGGACATGAATTCTTTAAGGTGCAAATGCTGCATTATCTGAAATGAGTGATCAGAGCTCTCTACAGTCTACAGACCTGATGGCATTGTCCAGGAAACTCAGGTATTTACCAATTACCCTTTCTTTTGACCAGCCTGATTTCTGTTTTAGCCCCAAATTAAACCAGAGAGGCCGGGAGTGTAGACAAGCAGAAGGTCTCTAAACCAGACCATGGAAAGAAATGGCAGCTGGCTGGCTGAAGGGGGCTGAGATCACAGTGAACAGGCATGCGTTTGCTGTGGGTGCACAATCCTCAGACGGGGTGTCCTTACTTGCTATATACATCCCTACAGCACAGCAACCTCTGCTCTCTGCATGATCCATGATGCTGTCCCTGGGGACCTGCAGAGCAGTGTGACACTCAATTCTCCCACAAGCCCTTCTGAATACACGCCAGAGTCTCAGCCACCACCTGCACTTAGCCACCAGGACACTGAAAGCCATTTGAAATAGCTTGCCCCATATTATGCAGGGACCAGTTGGGAAGCAGGCCAGGCACAGCCCAGCCCTTCTCACCCCAGCTACCACACTGGAGTGCCTCTTCCTGATCCTTGCCCACACTGGCTAGTCCTAAGAGCCAGCACAATTCTGTGCGCAGGACTCGACTGTGTGCACAATTTATCTGACCCTCACAATGTGAGACAGAAGGTGGGATTCCCACTTTTCTCACTTTGTACAAGGAAATGGAGCTCACTGAAGGCACATCTCTTACTCAGCTAAGAAGTTCTGGAAGTAGGGCTTCACTGGGGGGCTGGCCATCAATATTCCCGCTCTTTAAACCTCTGCCCAGGGCACCTCATACGCAGTACCATCAGTGTCAACAGTAGCCCTGGGAGCAGCACACACTGCAGGCTCTCAGCCCTACCTGGCCAGGACACACTGACCCCAGACGTGTCAGGACCTGTGTACACCACTTAAGGGCACTGCTTCCCAGCTGTTGAAGAACTTGGTGTAACCCTTGCCTCTGGCTCCCTGGTCACTCCCTCTGGTAGGCTACAGTGCTGGTAGCAACAACGTCAAAGTGTGAGCTACCGGTTCCTGAGGGCTGAGGTCAAGGGGAAGGAGTGCAGGACTGAGGCTGAGACCTACTCTTCTGACAGGACATGAAAGGATGAGATGGGAGAGGGGAAAGGAGGCATCTGCTAATCCTGGGTGGAAGGAACCCCACATTCAAGAGGGGAACACCTCTGGGCTGTGTTGAGAGACTCGACTCATCTTGTAGGTGTGGGTAGAGAGCTAGAAGCTAAGGTGGCATCTGACTTCTGAATGTTGAAACCCAAGGCTACAGGCAGGCAGCAGGGCCTCACCCACAGTGCTTGCCATGGGCCATTTTTCTGATAAAACTGGAAATAGTTGGTGGATGTGTTTGACCAAAGAGTGCAGAGGCTGCAGGTGTATGTGCCTTACCAAGGAGCTCAGAGGTGTATTATGTCTGTGTGCCAGAGAGTGCAGGAGTATGGGTAAGAGTGTGTGTGTGGGGGTACAGGAATGGGAGTGGGGGGGGTACAAGGAGGTAGCTCTGGAGGCACTTTCAATGTGCATTTCAAAATCTCCTGTGAACAAGATGTACAAGTTCCCAACCCAAGGAAACAGGGAAGTGGAGCCCCCAGCCTACTGTAGAACAGAAGGAGCTCAGGCTACTGCCTAAGCCTAGACACTGACAGGGACCTGAGAAAAGCTGGATAGAGAACTAGGTTTAGGTACAGCAAGTTGCCCTTCATCATTACACTGTCCCTGAAGTGGAGGGAAGCAGCGGCAAGAAGCCAGTGATGGCAGGGCCATCTTCTATGGATAGCCCTCAGAGGACTTGCAGCCTTATTTTAACACTTAGTACAGTTCCTCACTCTGTCCAAGTCCTGTAATTTGGCAAGCAACTGCTCAAGTGTGGGCTGAGCTAGAGTTTTCCTCTGCCTAGCTGCAAGGGGAACCCATCCTGCAGTTATTTGGTGAGGGAATGTTGTGAGGAATAGTTTGGCATCCACTAGAAGTAGCTGGGCAACTCAATAATTGATGTTAATGCTAATTCCACTCTTTAAACCATGGCCTTATGGAAGACAGAGGTGTGGGCTACATTAATAAAGCAGTTTCCTAGGTATTGGGTAAAAAGCCCAGGTCTTCAACTGCAACTGCTATGTGTTATCTCAATATGATAAACACTTGAAGGAGTTGGGGACTGAGTCTACTGAGGCCATGTGGTGTAAACATTTACACCAGGCCCCCTCAGATCCTGACTATCTGAGAAACATACTGATTTTTAACACTAACAAACCTAGCTGCTTTCTGGCCAATATTTACCCTGAGACTCACCTGGTACAGAGAAATCAAAGCCATCCCCCATCTGTGCTGGGGAAGTAATCCCAACAGTCAACTCCAGGTTCACCGTCTCCCCTGTGTGTGGGCTGCTGAGCCAGGACAGAAACTGTACATGTACTCAGGGAAGCCACTAGGAAAATTAGACTCTAAATAAAAATTTAATCTTAGTTCATAAGCCTTATAATAAGAAAGGGCAACGGGCATCATATATGCCCATAAAATGCTTTGTAAATTTGCTCAATACCTTCAGAATACTGATGAACTCATTTACAAATCAGAAAACTTTACAAATGTCAGTGGCAACAACAACCATGCAGGGTTTGAACAGATAGAAGCTATCTGCGGTGCGGTGCTAGCCCTGCCAGCAAGGCTGTCCAGTGACTCAGCACTCATATTAGCTCATCACATGGCCCTTTCTGCCAGTCTCAGGAAAAGAAACTAAGGCAAGCTCCCATACCTCCCAGGGATCACTGGGGGTCCAGCTGGCCCAGCCACCCCAGGCTCCGTTCCATAGGCCTGTTGCCTCTGCATGTACACCCCCAACTTCACCCGCAAGCTAACGAACATAAGAACACCAGTCGTGTGCCAAGCATCACCTCAATTTCTCAATCGGAAAAATCAGGACAAGTAAATAACTCCAAAAGCCCCACTAAGTCCCCGGGTCAAAGTCCCTGTTCCTGTATAAACCTTCTCCCATGTCATTTCACCTTTCTAGGAACCAGAGATCCTAAATCACACTTAGCTTCTCTGAGAAGTAACAAGAAATGTCTTCCAGAGCTGTTCATGCTGCCTGCATCAGAGAAGCACAGCTCCACGTCTTTGGCGGCCTCGGAGTTGAGGAGTGCTGATCATCCCAAGCGACCCTGGGATGCAGTGGTGATGCCTCAGGCTCTCACTAAAACGTGGGAGAGTTTCCTTCATCTTTCATTATCAACAATACCAATAAGATCAGTTGTTGACATTATTTTAATACTAAAATCCTATACAAAACAACCTTGGATGTTCACTTTTCCTCATTTATCTCTGAGGTTTTGATCACTCGGGATTCCTGGAGTTCACCGTGTGCACCTTCACAGGGGAAGGCCCCTCTGCACTGCTGGTCTCTATAGAGAGGGAAGCACAGGAGAAGCTCTGACCCATCTCTTTCCAGGGGCCATCAGACCAGCCGCAGCTGTCCCTGTGCAGCGGGCGGCAGAATGCAACAATGTTGCACTCCCTTCCTTCCAGAAAACTGCTCTCCAGGAGTTAGCCACCAACGCTCCAACAAAGCAAATAGGAGAAAATCAGAACGTTTTGGGGTAGAATGTGAAAATATTTTATGAACTTTCAGTTTTTACTTGTTTGCCCTGCACGTGAAGCATCAAGTCTTGATTCTCAGAAACGTAAAGCTCAACAAAAGAAAAGATGGCTCTCTGATTCTGGCAAGACACGGCAGAGCACAGCCCATCTGCAGACACGCTCTGACCCCTGAGGCTCCAGACAGACAGTTTACCTGTGGCCAGCACAGGCGGCCAATCCCAAGTCTCTTCCTGGCTGCACGTGGGAAGTCATCAGCTCAGAGACTTGGGCGATTATTTCCTAGCGTGATGTAAGCTGCTAAAGCCCAAGCCAGCCTCCCTGCCCAGCACATTCCAGCCTGTGATGACTTCACCCCTTGCCCTGATTAGGATGCGTGCCGCGTGCTGCTTAATACAATCTGCCACCAAATGCCAACTGCTTCGGAACTAAATTGGGAAATATGTCCAGATACATAGAATGATGCTAAGAGCACTAAATGGGGCTCCAGCTCCCTTTATGAGGCACAAGGCTCCTCGACAGCTTGATGTTCCACCCGCAGCAGCTCTGCCTCTAGCCGTCCACCCAGAGAACACAATTCAGACCGCAAAGAGCTGTTACAAATGGTCACAGAAACGAAAGCACCGCTGATGAATTCACAACTATGAGACTCAAAAACAAAATTTGGAAGATTGCTTGAACATCAAGGGCCGTGTTAAGAGCTGCACTGACTGCACTGCAGTATGAAGTGAGGTGGTCAAACACTTTTGTTTCTTCTGCTGCCACCTGCCACTAAATAATGGCTACCTCTAAGACATTTACCAGTAAAGTCTGATAACCCAAGAACAGATGTCAAGAATTCAGAACTCTTTTCTACTGAAAGTTAAGGAGCTCTGAGAAGCCCCTCTTGATGGGAAACCCCATTCTTGACCCATACTCCTGCCCCATGGCAACAAGCATGGCCCTTGGAGAGAGCATACAAGCCTTGGTCATTCAGCACCAATCACCTAACCTAGAGTCACATGTCTATTCTTCACTGATGAAGAAGAGACAGCTGCTAGACAACTGCCCAACAGAACCGTGGATCCTCAAAGGAGTATACAGCAGTGGGGAGGCACACACCAGGGCATGTCACCACTCTTTGCACCATGACACTGGCCTAAGAGGGCTGCCAGCCCTGCCACAGGATGCTAGTAAAGCCATGTGGCCCGTCCATTCGCCTTCCAATAGACAGATAGAAATATGAACTGTGCAGAAAAGTCAGACTTCCCTGCTGCACACAAAGCCTACAGAGAGGCGGGACATCCAGGAAGCCTGTGGGTGGGATGCTGTCCCCCCTCTAGAGCATTCTCAGTGTTGGCAGCACTGTTAATGTCATGAAGGAGCACATTGCTTTACCCAGCAGGTCTTTGATAAGGGGCACACCCTACAAATGCTGGTGCTGATGCACACTCACACAGTAGCAGGCTGATGGGTGAGGCCGTCTATCAGGTACAATGCTAGAAAAGTTCCAAACCCAGACAAATCAGCACTGGGGAGCTCCAAAATGTGTCTTACAACATCACCTCAACAGGCTTTACTGTGGGAAAAAGCAAGGTGCAACACAGAGTTCTACCATTTATGCTTTTTTGTTTTTCTGAGACAGGGCCTCTCTATGGAACCTTGACTGGCCTGAACTTGCTATGCAGATCAGGCTAGCCTTGGAGGCAGAGATCTGCTTGCCTCTGTCTCCAGAGCGCTGGGACTAAAGGCAAGCGCCACCAGCTGGCTCCATTCACACTTTAAAGATGGAGGTGTGGTGCTTTGCTTGTAAGCACACGGCCCATCTCACAAGGATGCACAAGAAATGAGCACCATCAATTTGGCTCCAAAACCAAGTGATGGGCAGCAGCTTGAGAGCTCCAGGAGGAACCTCCCACCCTGTGCTCCCCACATCTGGACTCCTAGATCAGGAGAAATCTGTGTCTAGTCACAATAAAGGTCCCTCATAAAGAGTTTAGGAGCTGGAACAGTGGCTCAGAGGCTCAAAGGACTGGCTGCTCCTGCTAAGGACCTGGGTTCAGTTCCCAGAGCCCCCATGGTGGGTCACAACCACCTGTGTCTCCAGTCCCAAGGGTTCAATGCCCCTTTCTGAAGGCACTGCATGCTCACAGTGCAGAAATACACATGCATGCAAAAGAACCACACACAAAGGCAAAAATACAGACTTTTTCTTTGACTTCATATAGCCAAAGAAAATGCTGGTAAATCCTGTGTGGCCACCAGTCCTGACCTCCAGATCAAGGCTGGGAGCAACTGTCCCTTGGGAGTCTGGATGTGGAGAACACTAACTCTCCACAGCTTTCCAGCTTGCAGCACAGAGGAAAGCCCGACTCTGGAACTCAGGCAGATAAGCTCTGTAAATGGCTTATTGACAGAGTTCAGTCACTTGACAGGGCCAGTGTGGAGAAGTCTGTGTGTGATGCCATTTAGTACTGCCATGGCAGAAACACACTGATGTGGTGAGTGTCCATGATGCCCACATGACCTGGCTTGCTGAGTGAATGGAAGAAGGACGCCGAAACACTCTTACTCAACGCTCATACAGTGGTGGTGCCTATAAAACACCAGTGTGGTAGCATGTGGCACAAGGGTATTGTCCAGTGACCAGAAATAGCACTCTCAGACACTCCTACAGGCTATGGAGAGTCAAGCTCTCAACTAATCTCATCTCAGCGTTTGGACTTGAACGTGCTTTTAGCACAGCTGATCAACAGTGCACTGCAGTTAAGCCCCAGCCCGGTATCAGGTACAGACCAAACTCTCTGTTCTCAGAAAGCCTTCATCTGAGTCCTAGCGATAGAGGCCAGAGGCACACACGCAAGTCCCCTGCGTGCATAGCTCCAGGCAAGCCTGCTGCTAGGCGGCTCACAGCACTGCCAAGCTGAATGCACGTGGCCAAGTCACAGTGTTCACAAGCAAAGAGCCACTGAACCTCCATTACACAGCTTAGCCGACACAGACTGGAAACTATGATTGGCATGCAGCTGTTCTGAGAAAGCAGAAGAGACAGTGGAGACAAGAAGATGCTCCATGACACTAAAGACAGAACTGAAAAATGGCCTTAGCAACACTTATAGTCAGCACACCTCCATGCCTCACTTTAAAAGAGCAATAAAAGAATAGTAATGAGATTGTTTTAAAAGCAACAAAACTAGTAATAAGTTATTTGAGGGGCAAGGCATTTCTAAGCATAAATTTTTAAAAAATCTCTTATTCTGCTGATAATTGCAATCAATGATTTCATTGGGTTGGAAGTTTAAGAGGAATTAAAAAGATTCTGTGACTAGAGGAAATGTACACATCCGGTAAATTAAGGAGCGGGTTTACGAGATTACTACAGCATAAGAGCAGAGAGGAGCACAGCTCAGTGGGAGAGCCCATGCTATTAGCAAGTGAAGGAAAGAGAGAGTGGGACAGAGATTAAAACACCACGATTTCAAACAGACAGTATTAACATCGCCATCACCTGACTTCACTGAGGACACTCACAAATGAGGGAACAAAACTGTGAAGACAAAACAGAAAATGAGCAGTCAAGACCTTCCTCCAGGAGTCCATGCAGTGAAGAAGGAGCACCATCAAAGCCTGGCACCTCCTCCTATCCCTTCCCGGGAAGTCACTCTGGCATCCTTGGGTCTGCACCAGCGCAGGGCACTGCCCTCCTGAGAGGCTCTGCTGCCTTGACCAGTCTTCTTGTGTGGGTAATCAGAGCACAGCTCAAACACATGTGGAATCCAGTGTGAGCAGCAGCTAAGAGGACACACGCCACCAGGCTAATGGAGCAACACTGATGTGAACTAAGTCCACACTGCTTCCATGGAGCCGACAGCACAGCCCAGGGGTGGAGCCCACGTATCCAAAGTGCTCTCTGATCTCAAGGAGCCCATGGCATGCATGTGGTGCACAAAAATACATGTAGACAAATGACTTGCACACATAAATTATAAAATATTAATCTAAAAAATTTTAAAGAGGGGCAAAGGAAGACTGAACAACTTGCCTGAAGTCACACAGGGTCAAAGGGACAGGCAGGACTGGGCAGTGTATGTGCAGAGCCTGACTCTCCAATTCACACTACTGCTGTGCAGGAAAGGAACGTTTTCATTAGGAGAAGGAGGCTTTGGCTCAGTTACTCCTTTCCAGAAGACCTCAACTGCCAGTGGCGTCAAAAGCAGGTAAACTGGAAGGAACTTAAAGCCAAACAAAATTTCAGCCATCTCCCTTATCCCAGTGAAAGGAGCGAGGTCTATAAATCAGCTTTAGGACTGAGGACTTGGCTTGCAATCAGGACGGTAAGCACCTCAGTGATAAAAACACAGGCATCAGCCGACGGTTAACGGAAAGGCTGTCTCCATGCCCTGTCACACATATCAGCAGGCGCTCTCATGCACTGCTGGTGACAACAGAGACTATGATGGAAACTTTTCATTTTAGTTCCTAATTTTATTAAGTGTGTGTGCGCGCTTGCGCGCGCGCGCGTGTGTGTGTGTGTGTGCATGGTGGCACATGTGTGGGGCACAGTGGATAGTCATCAGGCTTGTGTCTAAGTGTGTTTACCTGCTGAACTGTCTTACTGGCTCTGCCTTAGAGAGCAATGGCCACCTGCACCTTGATGCATATCCTAATGAGAGACTGCACAAGGATCTCTGTAAGCTGCACCATGTGGTGTAGCATTGCCTGAGCAGCCCAACCAGTGAGCCTGGCCCACATACATGTCCACCAGTGAGAGCTCTGGCTACATGGCCTATGAGCTCCAAGCACAAGCTGAAATTCTAGGGTGGGGAGTTGGACCATGAGGTATTAAACACTGCTGAGTAAAACGCTAGGCATAGAATAGGACACATCACGATCCTGTGTCTGCAAAGATCTGCCTGTGGTCTACAGACACATCTATGCATATGTCAGACTCTTCTACATGGACACACAGAAGTCACTCATAGCCTTTGTGTGCAGTGGAGGAAAAAACGTGCCATCTCACGTTCTGTTTAATTGCTTGGATTGTTCTGCCACCCTAATACACGGCCCTAGCCCAGCTGAAAACAACAACAGGGCTACTTCCAGGACTCAGGATGAGACAAAGCAGGAGGCTACATAGTGTGTTCAAGGCCAGCCTGGGATACGGGAGACCCTGTTTCAAACAACCAAACCAAACCAAAATAGAAAGAGCTTAGTACTTTTTCAGCTGCCTTTAAGAAAAATTAAATGCATGCTCTTTCTTGCTAATGGACAAGCCTCTGTTTTCGTACCTTATTTCCTTCGTACACCCATCCCAGACTCTTCACTCCAAAGGCAACCTGGCTGGCTGAGACATCCAGACATGTGGCAGGCTGGCCGTAGACATAATGGAGGGTTCTGGCTGAGTCCTCAGCTTTCAGCAGGTACACCAGGTCCCCAGCAGTGGCTATTGCCACAGGGTACCTCCCAGTGCCTGGAACTATTTCAAGATAGTCAACCTGCGGAAAGAGGCGTTGTTTAGTCACTCACAGTCATCTTGACTTGCTCAAGAAAGGAATTCACCCTGGACATAGGCACAGCTTGTAGGAACAGTTGGGCAGAGGGACCATTTACAGGGGATCCATGTGTTCTGCTGAGATGAAAAGATGCCAGCAACAGCAAAAACATGATGCACACTCTGAAAAGGGAAGCCACAAAGCCAAAGTCCACGGAGACATCATTTTTCATTGGAGGTGAACAGGAGACATAACTCAGTCCAACTCCTACTCAGGAAAGACGGGCAACGCTTCCCAGAGTGCCAAGCTCACTGTGACCCGGGGGCCCCCCCTCTGTCAGTGCGTATGGACACCGACACAGCAAACACCATACAACCACAGGAGAACACGATCCAAATGGGATCCCTGTGGGTGAGCTGGGGCTGGAGGACCAGGGCTTCCCAGTGGCTACCCCCCGAAGCTCTGGCAGACAGGAAGAGCCACAGCACTTGCTTTAGGCTTGGTATGTCTTACAACAATGGCTATCTTCAAGCAGGGAGACAGGCAATTTCACGATGTTAGCCTTACTGGGTCTTTTAAATCCTGAACATAGAAGCATTAGAGCTGTCCTTATTTGCCTTGTTTTACTGGAAACTTAAAAACTCCCCAGTTCCAAATGAACAAAAACATTTTGACAGATATGTGTAAGTACCACAAATGCAACACCAGAAGATGCAAATGTGTTCTCAGCTCTCTCCTATCTGCCTGTCAGGCAATGACCCCTGTGCCATGTGACCACCTGAGGGTAGAGACCAGCATAGACAAACTGCACTGCTGTCAGCATTTTCTCTGACTGCACGGGGGAAGAGCACCCTCGAGGACTAACCCGCTTCTCCCCAGAGCAGTCTACATCACACTGCACCTGATTGTAATCTCAGAGAGCGTGGATGTGGAAGGTGAGCCGCTGTGGAATTATGAAAAGCATGCTGTAAGGACAGCATCACCTTGACAATATGCCAGAGGGCTCAAAAGCAGGTCTGCAGACTGCCCTGGGGAACTGAGCACGAGCAAGCGTCCAGTGCCTCTGCTAATCCTGGGCCCAAACCATGCTGAGCAGCCCAACATCTTGGGCTGCAGGTCCATCACAAAGGCCAGTTGCTCCAAGCTAAAACTGCAGCCCTGGGAACACTGCCACTGTTATTCAGGGAGCACAGCTAGGGAACAAAGATGGTCCAGCTCCATGGACCAGGGTGCCTGATCCAGGGATGCATAGCACATACTGTGGCAACTTGGCACCCAGGCTGGAAAATAATGCTGAGAGTTGGCACTGCTCAGGAGACTGCTCACTCCTGTCTCTAAAAAGATGCATTTCTTACTTTCCTAAAGTCACCTTTTGGTTCCCCATTTAACTTCAGCTTCTAGCTGCATTTCTAGCAGGCTAAGAGGCTCAGCCTGGCAGTGGCCAGCATTCGCTGGGAGGTGTAAACGACATCAAAAGCTTCCAGTTGGCCTCAGGATGGCACCCGGTTGCCACGGCAGAATTTACACTTCATGAGGGGTGCTCAGCCTGCACAACTGTGCTGGTCCACATCTCTCTCCACAGCCCTGGGGATGGGCTGAGAGCTTCAGGTCCTGTTAGAGGACCAGGTCCTGTAAGAGCCACCGAGTTGATCTGCAGCAGCAAGCTTAGGGAGGTGAAGCAGTGACACCAGGTGCTTGCTATTCAAATCTAAGGTCCCCACAGGGAAAGGGGGAGGGGAGCCAGTTCCAAGTTGCCATCTATCCTTGCTCAAGGCTAGTTCTTTTACTCCCTTGGTTAATGCCAAAATGAGTGTGTTTAAATTAAACCCAAGTTCAGCACAGACAGATGAACATTGCCTTATCACCAAACCGTCTCTGCTTGGTGAACACGACTGGTGACGAATGAACTTGTCAGAGCCCTGTGCAAAGCCCCCTGAGCTGGCTCAGCTTCATATGGCATCCTGGAGCCCTGCTCCCAACCGACACTGGCTACCACAGATGTCCTCCAAAGCTATTTATTCTCAATTCTAGGTAAGACAACAGTGTGGCATGAACGCTTCCTTCCATACAGACCACAACGTACCACTGCGGTTCCTTTAGGCATTAGGCCAGAAATGAAGCCTGAGCTCCCAGGGCAAGTCTGCCACGCTGGTGGGAAGGAAGCTGGGACCATAGGTAAGAAGAAAAAACCTCTGGCCCTGAAGCCAGCTCCATGTTTGCCTGTGGTGCTGTGTTTTTTGTTTTAGAAGCTGGCAATAGCGAGATGGCTCAGCAGTTAAGAACATGTACTGCTTCTTGCAAATGGCCTAAACCAGATACCCATCTCACAACCACTTACGACTCCCTCTCCGGGAGATCCAACACCTCTGACTTCCTATTGAGCACATACCCAAACACATCTTAAAAAGGAAGCCGGGGCCTCGTGCAACTGAGCAAAGGTCCTACCATCAATCTGCAGCCTCTGTCAGTACTTGGACTGTGTCGCAACTTCCTAGCTTGGGAACCAGGGGGCAAGTCAATTCACCAGTCTGAGGGGCTCTTGACTTTTTGGGGAAGGAAGGACATTGTATCACCCATCTCAGTGGGCTGCTGGGAGTTTGATGGCCCCAGGCATCACTCTCTGTTTATATCAGACCCAGAGATTCTAAGAATACAAACTAACAAGCATACAAAGAGCTCACCAGTTTCTGAACTTCAAACTCTGCAGCTATGCGCCAGTATCCCTCCTCGTTAGGGTGCAGCATCACAACGTCAAAGGCAGAAGCCGTGGCCACAATGTTCTTTTCCCGGCTGAGGGCAAGGGCCTGTATTCTTGCATCATGCTCAAAGCGATGGATAGGGAACTTGCCAGTCCTTAGGTCCCAAATGTTAAGAATCCCTAGGAAGGAGCAATGCAGAGAGCAGTGGTAAACCCAGAGCACACAGGCACAGAACAATCATGCGGTCCTTTTCAAATTTACTACGTGAGGATGATGTGTACACTTCTTTATTTGAATGCTCCACTGCTTCCTGGTGCAAGGACTTGGAGGTGTCACTCCGTGCCATGAGCCTCTGAAGGCAGCAGTGCCCGCACAGGACCACTGGGCAGATTACGGAAGACCCTCCACAAACAACGTGCATGATTTCCTTTATGGCTCATTTATCAAGCCAGCCCTGGTCCTGCCTCTCCTATTGCTAAGCAGTGACACCGCTTCCTCTCAGCCGCTGTCTCTCTTTCTTCTTCACTTCATTTCCAAACTCAAAGTGCCGGAACTCAGGTTCTTCTTCTACAATACCATCTGTACACAGACACAGGCTTAGGTGCTGCAACACTGCGTAATGTCTTGGAACAGCAACAGGGACAGCCTTCACATTAACTGTATGCATGCTTCTAAGAACTATGGTCAAATGGAGGACAGGCAGGTCACAAAAGGCTCCATGGCATGGTTCCCTGGCATGTATTTTGGTAAAGTTCTATTTTGCCTCAAAAGGAGGCGATGTGCTACAGAAAATGCACAACTTGGGTGCCTACGCACTGACTAGGAGCTAGCGCCTCCCCTCCAGGAGGCCTCATCTTGAAATGGCCTCTCCCAAGCTTTACGCAGTGAGAACTGCTGTGCAGAGCCCTTGAATGCTTAGCATCTCGTGCATCTTCTCACTGTGTGCTCCCCATCGTGGGAAGAACAGAGACACACAGACAGGACAGCGGAAGCCTAAGTAGCTGGATAACCACTTCCTGACTGCTCTCTCAGTGACAGTGCTGAGATGGTCTTGCTGAGGAGTGACACACCACCAAAGTCCCCCTATGTTCTGCCTGGAATAGAAGCTATTTAACACAGTGCACCCTGGGTATACCTGAAGTGTATCTACGGACAGGGCTCTCACTATTAGGCAAGGGCTGATTTGGCTAGTGTCCTTTTCTCAAACAGAGTTGGATGCAGTAAACACTAAGCACAGAGCTGAGCTCCAGGCTGCCTCCTCTGCCACAATGGCACTTTCTCTGAGCACCCAGCCTGCTGTCACCAGTAGCATTCCCCTCTTCTCCAGTTACATTTGCAGGTGTACAACAGGCTGGCCCTCCTTGCTGATGGCACTGGTGTAGTAAGCAGCAGCTCTGGAGCCACGTGGTGTTCTTGGGGTTTCTTGAGTTAATTGTCTCTCTCCGTCCCTGGTTAGTGCCTCTGCTCTCAAGTCCATTGGCCCAGCTCTCTGGCTTTGTTTAATTCTTATTAAAACACCTGTTTGCTTTGTGTTTTTATTATTTAAGGTTTTAAATTTTTTATTTATTCATTCATTCATTTATTTTATGTATATGAGTGCTTTATGTGCATGTAGACCTGCAGACCAGAAGAGGGCATCAGATTCCATTATAGACGGTTGTGAGCTACCATGTGGATGCTGGGAATTGAACTTTGGACCTCTGGAATAGCAGACTATGCTCTTAACCACTGAGCCACTTCTGTTTCCAGCCCTCAGTGTCTGAGACAGCCCTTGTGTTTTTATTTTTAAAGTGGGGTTCTCGGAGCCAGGCCTGGTGACACACATCTGTAACTGCAGCAACTGGGAGGCTGAGGGAGCAGACTGACAGTGTCAGCATCACAGCAAGTCCACAGTAAGCAATAGTTTCCCTCTAAATACATAATACATACAGTGAATTTCTTGTAGCTATCATTTATTTGGTCTTGTTTTTTTAAAACGTAAGTTAAGACTACTTACATTTTGAGATCTATTTTACTTTTAGTTATGTGTATCTCCATATGTGAGTACCACATGAGTTCAGGTGCCCACGAGGCCATAGGCCTTGGATACCCTGAGCAGGAGTTATAGGTGTGGGTGTGGGAATCAAAGTCTGCAAGAGAAGCAAACAGTCTTAGCCACTGAGCCACCCCCTAGCCTCACTGCTCACGTACGCTTCCACCGCTCTCTGGACCTTGTTCTTGATGCTGTGTTTATTCTATTTTCCCTGCTCTGCTGGCTTAGTGGGCAAAATTCTCCCTGCAGTTGTTGAGCGGCTTCTTTAGGATCCATGCTTAGCTCACCATGGCTTAGCTTCAAGTGACAACAGATCTTCACTGAGCCTAAGGACTTCAGAGCCACATGGCCATTCCCCTCCCGACCTCTGTACTGCTGCCATCACCCTTGTTTTCGCAGAGTGGGTGAGCCAGTATCTCTCAGAGTGCTGGAAGTAAGGAGGAGAGCCACTTGTGTCTCCCACGTAGGCATGACGTTTACCGACATCAGCTTCTGCAGCAGCAGAAACCCAGAAGCTTTGGTCAAAACACAGGGTAGCAGCTGGGCAGCTGAAACAGAGCATCTGCTCAGCCTTTACAAGTCCCACTCCTGCTTGGCAGTGCCTGAATCACTAAGACAGACACCACACTGAACAGTTTATCAGTGAACACAGCTCCATCACTGTACTTTTCAACCTGAGGACTGCAGAGACCTGAGGAGTGAACATCTCCATTACAAGAATGTTCCATGCTACAGCAGGAGGTTATCATCCAGAAGAAAAAGCAGCCAATAAAGTCACACACGGAGCAAGTGCTCGCTGAGCCCTGTGCTGTACTAAGGAACCATGTCAATTACTGGTATCCACACTTAGGATGATATAAAACAGAAAGCTCCTATTGCACAGAGCGGGATTCTGATGACATGGACAAAGCATCTCACTGGTAGGCCTATGAAGATCAACCTGTCAACTTGATACAGCCTAGAGTCACCTGAGGAGTGAGTTCAGGAACTGCAGAGAAGGCATGATGGGGTTGGGGTGGGGCTGTTTTGATTGTTAATTGATATAGGAAGCCCCACTGCAGGCAGCACCATTCCCTGGCGGGCGGTTCTGGGCTATGTACGCTGAACTAGCAAGCATCCTCCTCCATGGTTTCTGCCTCAGCTCCTGCCCTGCCTATCTTTAGTGATGGACGGGGACTGGGAAGAGTAACCCAAATAAGCTGTTTCCTCTCCCCTAAATTGCTTCTGGTCAGAATTTTATCCCAGCGACAGAAAGGAAGCCATAAGGTTTGTTCAGCTCCCACCCCCCACCCCCACCCGCCCTCAGCCCCAGGCAGGGAGCAGATGACCTTTCCCGGCACTAAGCTGAGCTAGTCCACATTCACCACTTGTTTATTAAGGGAGACACAGCAACAATGGTCAGAACCAAAGCAACCCAATTCTCAACCAAGGACAATAGTTAAAAATCTGATGCAGATTTGTTTAAATGAGCACACGCTTGCCCCAACAACAAGGCGGATTCGGCTTCCGGCATCGGGTGACATATAAGATGCAAGCTGTGTGCTAGGTTTCTGCACACCCCAGTCAGTGGGTCTAGAGGGAGGGGTGCTATTAGCAGAGCCTGACCAATGCGCACCTCCTGCTTTGGGAAGAAATATTCAGTTGTAAGAAAGAGACCCCAGTGGAGCTTCACAGAAGGGAAACTGATCAGACAGGCACAGGCTGTGTCACACAGGCCAAAGCAGCTGACAAGGGATTGGAACTAGCAACCCAGACAACACTGGGGACCAAGGCCACTTGTGTATGCCACAGACCTCACTGCTAATCTCTACAATTGTTTCCTCCTGCCAGGCCCCACAAGGCAGCTTTCTCTAACGGAGCCAGCTCCATCCCACAAGGCCTTCTACCCCAAGCATACAACAAAATGGGAGCCTGGGGCCATGAACAGGTCCCCAGCCCTGGTCTGATGAGCCAATGCCAAAACACAAACTCAAGTCCTCTGAGCCTGCCCACCCTCTATGTATTTGGAAGAGACTGTAGAGTGAGGAGGCACTGAAAAGGTGCCCGCCACATTCAGCTGCATCTCAGGCTTCGGTGAAACAAGAAAATTGCACAGCAAAACAAAAGCAAAGGCAAAGTGCCCCCGCCCCCACCCCCAGCAGCTGCTTGGCAACTTATGAGTCTGTCCCTATTTCCTGCAGCAGCCCAGGGCTTCAAGAGCTGGACTCCAGGCCGCACAGAATAACAAAGGCAGCAGGCGCCCTTCCCCAGAGCTAACCTGAACAGCTGCCGAGAAGATGCTGAACTCTGGGCAGTGCTGGACTACAACAAAACTGGCTTACTCAGCAGAAATTTGAAAGGCTGCAGACAAAGAAACATTGTCTTTCAAAGCCCATCTGAGAGAAGACAGTGAACGAAGGCCAAAGCCCCCCACCCCACCCCCAAGTAGGCAGGGGCGGGACCTGGCAGCGCCCTGGCTCCCTGCTCAGTGCCTGCACCTTGATGAGCAACAGCAGGGCTAGGGCACTCAGCTCTTGCCTAGACCAGGAAGTCATCAGCAGTGACATGAGTGACGAGGGCCAGGCTTTGGAGGAGACATAAAGGCTGCTCAGCAGCTGTGGACGGGCACCCATGCCAGTCTGCAGCACGTCCCTCTACCTCCCAGAGGAGGCCAGCCAGAGTGTGGTAATGAAACTGCACATAGTAGAAATGGGATCAAAATGGGATCTAAATGAGTTTCGGCTGATTTATGTTAGCTTTTGTAAAGATTACTCGTATCTGGAAAGTGCTACCACTGTGCAACAGCGATGACAGTCCTTAAGAACTCCGCCTAATGGTGCTTGCACACAATATTTATATTCCTCGGCATGGGAACAAGGACCATAATGGATACCATTTTTGTTTTATTAGGGATGCATATTTAAATTAATCTGCTATTTGCCTAAACAATTAGCTGCTTCTGTTTGTGTGCACAAAGCCAAAACTGCAATTAGGCTTCCATCAAAAAAATAAGTCCCAACTAAAACTGTCCCGGTGGGGCCGTCAGAGCTCAGAGCAGAACTTCCCCAATTACTTCTCAGCACAATGGTAATTACGTTAATTGCTTGAAAGGTAAATAACCACTGAACTGGTTTTGGAAACACACACTGGCACTGGCCCTCCCCTCTGATCTGATCCATGGACCTGGGGTCTAAAAGAGGTTACAGTTTAGACAGCCACACACAGGACCCTTCAACCACCTAGTCCGCTATGGTCTCTGAAGCTTTCCTTCGGGACATGCCCTCTGTGAGCTCCAGCCTCTTGAGCTTACACGGTTAACACCTGAAGTGCAGTCCCAGCACCAGGACAGCTAAACAGGCAGGATCAATTAGCTGTGCTTAGAGATGTACAATGAGGCTGACTTCTCACACAGACAGCTGGCACGCTCCATTCCCACTATGGAAGTAAATGCTTTTCTACAATCAGTTAAGAAGGACATGGAGGGAATTCTACAACAAGGGAAAAACATTTTAGCAGAAATTCAAAATGCACCCCCAGCACTCAGTAAACATAAGTGTGCACCTCTTCATTAGCTGCACACAGCACACTCACCTCAGGTTGCACACATGCATCAAGCCTGAGAGGATCAAAGTGTGCTCTCTGGGACACTGTCTCTGTCTCTCTGTCTCATCTCTCCCGTGTGTGAAGAGGTTTCTCACTGAGTCTGGAGCTCACAGCTTTAGCTAGACTCCTGTGTCCCCTGGTGTAGGGTCACAGCATGTGGGAGCCCTACCCAGCAAGCACTTCACCCACAGAATCATCTCCCCAGAACAGGAGTTTACATCAGTGCAAGCAAGGGTCCTGAGGGCTGTATCAGGCAAGTCTTGAAGGAGAAAAAGGGTGGAATGAGGAGACTCTTCCCCTAAGGCCGCATGCCATTGCCTCCTGAAGAAAAACAATAAGCAGGAAATACTCTGGAAGGTGCACTTTAGATGGGATTCAGAACAGGCTTGAGGACTAAGGTTAGGGAGAGAAGAACAGAGGCTGAAGCTAGGAGGGCCAGGGTAGTAGAGGCTCAAGGAGGGAGGTGGGAGGGAGGCAGGAGGGTGGATTCCTGGCTCTCAAGCCCAAAGCCATCAGGAGACAACACCTGAATAAGACAGTGGGCTGAGGAGGAGAATAACACACTGCTAACTGCCCAGTGTCTCAGTAAAAATTAGAGCTGAGCCCAAGGAAGAAGAGATGGACTGAGAAGCCAGAGGAGGCTGTACTAGGGAGACCCCCAAGGAGGCAGCTCAGGGGTTGGGAGCATCCAGGAGAGCTTCAGATGCTGGCTGGGACCCTGACTGGGGTTCTCACCACCACCTAAGACAAAGCAGCACAGGCTTCACGCTTGCTGTCATGCACACTTTCATGCCGCAATGCTTTCCACATGTAATGCTATCTGAACAACAACCTGTTACGCATTTATGATAATCTGACTAGTAATGAGACATTTTCAATCGTAATCATTTTATAGTGGGTTTTAATTAAATTAGAAACTCAAATTTTAAAAGGGTCATTGAACAGTTTACGTGCATTCAACTCTGACAGTCAAAAACTATCATTGCCACAAGCTCCCTGGAACAGACAGAGCCACCCACCCAGCACAGGCCAGGCCAGGCACCTCCAGTAAATGCTGCATCTTTTTTCTCCTTTCTTTAAAAGACTGTTTATTTCTAACAGGAAACATGTATTGTCCAAGTTAGCTCAACAGTCAACTTGGCACAGCCTAAAGTGACCAGAGAAAGGAGTCTCTGGGCTGAACAGTTGGCTCAGTGGTTAAGAGCGTTTGTTGCTCTTGTAGAGAACCCAGGTTCAATTCCCAGAACCTACAGGGCAGTTCACAGCTGTCTGTAATTCCAACCCCAGAGGCTCCAACTCTCTTCTGATCTTCTTGGGCACCAGCACAGATGTGGCACACATACATACATACATACATACATACATATATACATACATACATGCATGCATGCATGCATGCAAAACACACACAGAAGACAAAACTTTAAAAATTTAAAATAAGGGAGTCCCAATTGAAGGACTGCCAGGCCAGAGTGGCCTTGGGCATTTATGTTGGTGGGGAACGGCCTTTTTTCCCATGTATATAGAAGAGCCCAGGCCACTGTGGGTGGCACCACTCCCTGGGCTATTTGAGAAAGCTAGCTGGGCATGGCCTGTGTGTGAGCCAGCAAGCAGTACCGTCCATGGCTCCTGCTGCACTTGTCTGGCTGTGAGCTCCCTGGCTGGAGGTGATGCTGTGTGGGACAGCAAGCAGGCCTGTCTCCAGATTCTTGCTTGAGTCCCTGTCCTGACTTCCCTCCATAACAGACCGTGCCTGAAGTGTAAGCCCACTAAACACCTTCCTCCCTTGATTTGCTTTTGGTCACGGCATGGCTATACACAACTCAGAACCCTGTAATGTAAGGTTACTATAGGTGTAACAGTGACACACATATGCTGAGAGCTACTGAAGCAGAAGACACTGATGGGCTTATGATACCACTTCAACTTTATTTATTTGTTTGTTTGTTTGTTTGCTTTTTGAGACAAGGTTTCTCTGTGTAGCCTTGGCTGTCCTGGACTCACTTTGTAGACCAGACTGGCCTTAAACTCACAGAGATCTGCCTGCCTCTGCCTCCTGAGTCCTGAGATTACACACCCGGCTTCACTTCAAGTTTTTGTGTTAAGTTTTTCTTAAGAGGACTTTAAAATTGTATGGGTGTTTTGTATGCGTGTCTCTGCACTTATATGCTTGGTGCCTGCACTGTCAGATTCCCTGGAACTGGAGTTACAGGTAGATGTGAGCCACCACATAGGTGCTGAGAACTGTACCTGTGTCCTCTGGAAGAGCAACTAATGAATGCTCTTAATCACTAAGCCACTCCTCTACTCCTCTCCACCCCTTGACATGAGGGCTCTAAAATAAATTTATATAAAGTTTCTAATCAGGTAAGAATGTAACGCCAGGCATGGCGGTGCACGCCTATGATACCAGCACTATGGCGGCTCGCTCTGGTGATTGGACAGCTCACTCTGGTGCACTACTGCACAAGACTTTAGTCAGCCTTGACTTTAGGCCCTGCTCTCCCAGGTTCACACCACCAACTAGAGCGCTAAACAGCATGCCTGAGTTTTTGCTTAGTGGGATCTTTAACAGATGAGAGTTTTGAGTCCTGACGAAGTCCCCTGGTTTCTTTTCTCATTTGAGAAGGTCTCCATGCAGCACTGCCATCCCTCTGAGCAGCTTGTCAGCACTACCACATGAGGTGGAGGGCTGTTGGGGGGTGAGGGGAAGGTAGGGGACAGTGCATACTTCAGCACCATCCCCTGAAAAGGCAAGAGCCTCACTGCAGCAGCTTAGCGTCTCTGCAGCAGAGGCAAGGGGAAAGGGTGGACAAACGCCAGTGTGGTCTCTGTGTGGACTTTGTGTGACACAGGTCCACTCTGGTGCAAGCATCACTGTCTCGGTCACTAAGGTTTTTAGTGTAAATCTTAGAGGTAAGTGTATCCTTTAGGTTGTAGCTCTTTTTTGGCCCTGTGGTGTGGTACTTTTTTGTTCATTTTTCACAGTTTGCCTGGATTCTGCCTGAGATCCCTGTCAGTCAGGTGAGCAGGCTGTAGACACCGTAGCTCTCTGTGTGAGGCTTTCTTTAGTCCCCTCAGCGTATTCCACAAAGCTCCCAGCACAGAAATCTTACCATTTTGCTGAATTAATCCTTAACTCCCTTACACTTTTCTTGAAAAAAAAAAAATGTTTTCATGTATTCTGGTGACATTTTCTCCTTCCCAGTACTTCCCAGATCTCTCCTACCTTCTTCCTCCCCCTCATATTTTAATACAAAACCAGTTTCTAAGCTGGGTGTGATGGCGCACACCTTTACTCCTAGCAATCGGGAGGTAGAGGCAGGCGGATCTCTGTGAATTCGAGGCTAGCCTACTCTACAAAGAGTGGCTAGGAAATCCAGGCCTGTTACACAAACAAACAAACAAACAAACAAACAAAACAGTTTCTAATTATTTGCTGTTAACTTGAATACAAGTGATTTTTATGTTCTCATGTTAGACCCAGGAACACAGCTAAGTGTACTAAATGGATTTTATGCACACATTATGTACAGGTGTTTTCACTTCACAGCTTTCTGCTTCTAGTTCTCATGATCTTGCAGCACCCAGAGGCTGTCTGCATCAGCACTGCCGTGCACAACTAGGGACAGACTGGGTACAGCTTTCTCACAAATGCTCTTAAGCAAATACAAAAATGTCTTTTATGTGTTAGCAAAGATTTATTTATTTATTATTTGGTAACAACCAAAGTGAGTCCAGGACAGCCAAAGCTACACAAAGAAACCCTGTCTTGAAAAAATGAGAGAAAGAGGGGGGTAGGGGAGGGGAGGAGAGAGAAGCTGTTGAAAGAGCAAGAGCATCTCTGTGTCGCTGGCCTGGGCAGGTTCTGCAGCTCTCAGCGCCGGCTCCTAAACTCACACACCTCACATACTAGTGTCCCTTGCCTTGTCCTGTGCTGTCTCTTGCCCATACACTAGTGTAAGTTTGGGCCGCACCTTTGCTCTTCTCTAAGAAGTGACAGTGTTGGAAACTCATACTTAACAGAGTGATTCAATTTCTAAGTTCCTTGTAACAGAAGCCCTGTGTATAAAGTACTTGCCACACAAACGTGAGGGTATACATGTATGACACATGTGTGCACACACAGAGACTTAAAAAAAAATGGATTCCAATTCCAAACGTAAAATCTTGTGCAGAGGCCACAGTTTTCTTTTTAACTTGCTATTCTGAAACAATTTCAAAGTCCCAGCAGCGCTGCATAAAGCCCTCTGCACTGTCTGCATGCCCCGGCCACTGCCTAACCCATCAGTGCTCACTTGGCTGTCCTCTCCACAAGGCTGCAGGACAGGACGTGCACAGCTCAGCACACAACAGACCCTGGGTCTCATCCCCAGTACAGGAAGGAAAAAGCACCGATACAACCAGCAGAGCACCAACTGCCCTTTAGTCTAGTATGGCCTTGAGAGACTGTCCCAGCTTTCCACAATGCTAATAGCCCTGTGACACGGGCAGCCATTTCATGAGATGACCCTCCATTTGGGTTTGCCCTTTGCTGCCTCCTGACTCTGTGGCCAGGCTCTGGCACGCCAGAGCTACAGTGTGCTGGTCTCGCTGTGCGCTCATGCACGTGGTGGAGATGTAAGTCTGGGCCAGCAGTGATGACACTCAACATGGCCCCTCACTAAGACGACTTGGCCAAGCTGCCCCACAGCACATCGCTCTTCTCTCTTTTAATTAATCTTTCCTGAGGCTATTCTTTGAGACTAAAGGAAATTCTGGTCTCATCTCGTTCTTATCCACTAGTTTTAGCAGCAACTATTTTTTCTTCTGATTTTGTATTAGTTACCAACAGTGACTTTTTACTCCTACCATCCTTTCTATATTTATGAGCTGATGTTCCAACTTAAGGGATTTCCTCACGTTCCCTTTTTAATCCTCTACTCTTGTTCTAGAATGCTTGTGGATCCCTGTTTATTCAGCGGGCCATCATCTGCCACCGTCCTTACTCATGTTGACACTCAAACTGGCCAGATCTGGCTAATGGAACACCTCAGGCTTCCTTCCGTGTTCTTTGTATGTGATGCCTTCACATACTCCTGACTTTGCCCTTTCCCTCCCAAATTCCAAGGTCAGCCATTTCTCCTGCAGCTGGTTCCTGGTGGTGGAGCAGTAGCCTCCAGAACAGGGTTCAAGTCTGGCCACTGCTGCTGGGCTGCTGAGCCTTGCAGCCATGGCCACACACTGTTCTAGTTCCACCTTTGCTGCTCTCTTAAAAGCCTGACCAAATAGCGAGGCTTGGTTTCCGCTTGCAGCTTACAGTGTCCATCGTGAAGGGAGACAAGGTACACTGAGCTCCCTCCCTCCTCACTGAGAAAGCCAACATCAGAGATAGGCCAGCAGCATGAGCAACAGGAAAGCCCAGATTGCTTATTTGCAGTTGTTTCAAGAAACATTTTCTATTTATCTTGAGTGATGTACTCAACAACATTCTGTGAGGGCAGGTGGCTACCCTGAGGGGCCAGTGAGCCTGCTGGTGAGAGGCTGAAGGCAGCAGTTCTCAGAACTCGAGAGGCAGGAAAGAAGTCAGACGAGCTTCTTTAGGTCTGCTGAACTGCTTTGCTACCACTCTCACGGGTAAACCCTAGAAAGGAGACAGCCGCAGGTCCTGCGCGCTGCCCTCTGTGGGGTGAGCATAGGACGCCAGAGGAGTGCACACCAACACTCTCAGGTGGGGTGGCCCTTACAGTCCAACGTCAGTTAGAGAGAGGCACAAAACGTGGGGCGACCAGTATCACTGCAGCGGGACAGTGAAGTCCTGTTTGGCAATAATGTCACCTGCTCACTGAAAGTGAGCGACAGAGCATATTTGGAGTGACTTTGGGCAACGTACTGTAATTTACCATCCTTCAAAGAACAGGTCACTATCAGCAATAGAAAATAAAAGACACATCTCATCAACACGAGTCTTCTCAGAGAGCCATGGGAGCGGCCTCAGCTGAAGGAGCAGCCTGCCCCAGGCACACGCAACAGGCTCAGTCCCCAGCTCTTCTCCCGAAGGGGCAGGAAAGCCTTCTAAGCAACAGTGTGATTCAGCAGCTCAACGACATTACAGTCTCTGCAGTTTGTCTAAACAAAATCAAAGACCCTGGGATGTGCTGGGTCTCAGTCACACTCAAGTGCAATGTCTCCAAGGCCGCTGCTCTACACAGCGAGCTTCAGGATAGCTCAGACTACACAAGAGTTTTAGGATATCATGGACCACACAGCAAACTTCAGGATAGCCCAGACTATACAGAGTTTTAGGGTATCCTGGACTACACAGTGAACTTCAGGATAGCCTGAATAGCCTGGATTACACAGAGAGGTTTAGGATAGCCTAATCTACACAGTGAGCTTCAGGATAGCCAAGACTCCAAAGAGATGCCCTGTCTCAAAAGCAAAATTAACAAAATGTGCAATGGTTCAATGTCTCAAATACTTCTAAACCACTTTCAACTCTGCACTTAAATTTTTTAAAACTCTGTGTGTGTGTGTGTGTGTGTATGTGTGTGTGTGTGTGTAGGGGGTGTACATGCATATAGGTCAGAAGACAGCTTGGACTTGGTTCTCTCTTTCAACCACATGGTTCTGGGAAGAACTCAGGCCATCAGCTGTGGCAGCAAACACCTTTACCGACTGAGCCATCTCAGCAGAAGTTTGATACTTCTCCCCTGAATATGATAAAACTGCTCGCATTCGGGCTGGAGACATGGCTCAGTGGTTAAGAGCACTGGCTGCTCTTCCAGAGGATCTGAGTTCAATTCCCACACCTACATGGCATCTCACCACTGTCTGTAACTCCAGTTCCAGAGGATCTGGCACCCTCTCACAGACATGCAAGCAGAACACCAATGCACATAAAAATAAATTATATATATATAAAAAAAAAAAAACCCTGCTCACATTCCCACTGCTGTGCAAATGGTATGACTGCCTTCTAAAAAGACAGTGTCCGGCAGTTTTCACTCTCTGTTGGAAAGGAGCTTAAGTGCTGCTGTTTGCTCCTGAGCCTCAGGATAGCAGGCAAGAGCTGATGAGTCGGACTTTAAAAGAAAAGTGTCAAGAAAAAGGTGTCAAGACAAAGGCCCTGGGTAGAAACAGTTCTCCACAACCCGTAGCCAGAGGTGGCAGGCAGCTCACAGCTCACACAGACCTTTGGGTCACTGCTCCACTTCTAAAGCTTCACTCCTGGCCAAAGGGAAGGAGCATGGCTCACACTGCATTCAGACACCACCAACAGTCAAATACACACTGACGAAACTATCAAACTCTGTGCTTTTAAACATAAACCTAGGAGCACCCAGTCTCCAGAGCTGCCTATGTCAAATGCAGCCCACCTTTTATAGCTATGGAGCTTGCAGACCTGCTCCCACCCACCTGATCCACTGGTAAATGAGAAATGGTTCAGCAGGCTCCAGCCAGACAAGGAGGCCTGTGTGCGTTCGTGACAACCGCAGGAGGTGCTGCAGGAGGAGATAAGCCACCTCACCCTGCCTGACGGTACCAGAGAGAGAGATGCACTGACCCGTCAAGGCTGAGTGCTGGCACCCCAGGTTTTGCCTCTTCTTTCCACCTCAGATAGACAGACCAACAATTTTCCCTCATAGAACAAGCGTCTCATCTCATTTCTCACCGAAGACTGAGCTTTGAAGAGAAACTCAAGTGGGGAATGGTGGTCCCAGAACACTGCCATCCCCTAATGTCGTGGCTTGAGGCCAGAGGCAGGCAGGCAGGCATGGAGCAGATGGAGTCCTGGCAAGGTCCCTGCTGTCCCTGCACGAGCAGCTGCTCATTACTCAGAACCTTCGCTTGCTTTAGCTAATGCTCCAGGAAAAGCATTTTGATTTGATTCATTTCGGGACGGTAACGCGCAGCACAATTAGTGGTAAAATCAAACTGGAGGGTAGCCAGTGCTGACAATTGGAAACAAGGCACAAGAAATATGAGGCCAGTGGATTGGAATTCAAAAACTCACAACTGTGGATTGCCTTGCCAAATCCCAGCCCCCAGGTGCGAGCGCTGGGTTCCTCAGGGCACAGCTCTGGAAAGGCGGCTGAAAGGCTAGCTTTCTCCCAGAGTCCTCCTGCAGGTAGGCTCCTGCTGTGGAGAGCTTGGCAGCTTCAACAAGGGGTCTCGGGACTTCACTTAGGCACAAGGGCAGGGCCGGAGTTCATTAACTCCACAAAGCACAATGCAGCAGCCGCACACGGTCCTTTGCTACAGCGCTTTTGCCCAAGAAGCACCAACCACTACTCTTGGAAGAGGACAAGGAGAGTGTGCACTTGCTATCTAGACCTGTGAGCCCTGAGTCAGCTCTTTGGAACTATGTCAATCTGTCTGAGGACTGAGGACAAGGCCACCTGGGATTGGGAGAAGGACCAGAAGGTGCCGCAGAAATCCCCCGACAACCTGATCCGACTAGTAGTGCCTGCTAACTTGAGAGGAGAGCTCCTGGAGGAGGAAGGGCCTTCACACCTAAGCAAACAAAGCCAAAGCTCCGAGGCAAATCCTGGACCTCACAGCAAAGTGACTGCCCATCAACATAACCTGAGACCCTAAAGCACAGGGTGTTTAAGCTCTGACAACCAGACCAACAGTGCCCTGAGCAGACCAAGCACAGGCTGCTCCTATCTACATGAATGCACATTTGTGTGCAGTCTTGGTGCATGTGTGTCTTCATGAGTCTGTGTGTCTGCACACCTAACTTGCAGTACTTTATTTTCCTCTCAAGCTTATCAGATATGAGCCCAGTGCTCACGTTACAAGTCTGCGTGCTTGCTGTCAGTAACACCACTCCAGCAACAGTGGAGCTGGGAGACAACACTAGCTATGGTTTCGACAACTTCACTCTCTAGCCTTCAGTTTCCCCACGGATGGAAAAGTCTCTGCATCAATCAAATGTGCAGGACAGAGTATCCTAAAGCTGCAGACTAAGCAGGAAGCATGCTCAGGCTGAGGCTATGCTTCATACCCAGGATCACCAACCATACATGGAAAAGCCTAACAAGGCTGCACAAGTGCCATGCTGCCGCCGCCGCTGTTTTGAGGGTGCTAGTTTGAACCCAGGGCCTCATGCATGGCGGGCAAGTACATGCTGAGCCACATCGCTAGTCTCAACTTAGCTAATAACCATCTGTGGTATCTACTAGCATTAAAGCAGAACAATAAAGTTCTGCTCAATTGTTAAAATTCCTACCTTTACTTTTTATAGCTCTGAATTTTCACTGTTAAGTATTGACTGGTTATAAAACTCCCTAGCAGCTCTTGTAGCTCTGTTCCCCCCCCCCCCCCCCACCCACCCCCACCTCGTGCCAAATGACACCCCACTGCCTGCCGATCTGGTGTGAATACTCAGTCCTGAAATGCACGGGGGCAACATCCAGGCTAGCTGGGGCAAAGCTTTTGAGCTGCAAATTTCCCAACACAATGGCTGTGTCAGACATTGGGACCATGAGCAGTAAACAGGCAGGCTACCACGCCAGTGACGTCATCACTTCTATCAGCTAGTAATGTGACATGGTCCACCATTTCTGCAACAGTTCTATAAATCCACAGTTATTCACATGCACTAGGGTTCTGCCCAGGACAGGGACAATACATGAAGGACAGTGTGTGGTATGAGTGGCAAGGGAAGGCAGGCGCTGACTTCCAGTTTTCTGCCTATACATGTCAGGTCACCTCTCTATCCTTGTCTCTATTCTTTTTAGACTAAGCAGAGGGTACAGGAAAAGTAGGCCAAGTATATTTAATATTTTAAACTAAATACACCATTTGCTTAAGATAGTCTGGCCAGCTTCATCATGCCTGGCACTGACGTCCAGCTCAATGGTTCCAGGATGAATTAAACACCAGTTTTAAAGGGTGCCATGTTCCAATGCCTCTAATGCACCAGAGTTATTAGCTAGCTCCACATAAAAGCAGGAGGGAGCACATGGACATGCATGTGAAGAGGCAGGGGTGTGTGCGAATGTGTATATGCCCTGTGTATAGGAGGTGGGGGGGCAGGCTTGTGAATGTGTGTGCACACTTGGAGGAGACAGGGAGCATGCAGTGTGTGTGCATGGAGGAGGCAGGAAGGCTGCAGCTACTGTAGTGGGTGAGGCTTTGTCTTGGACGACCGGGAGGAGGGAGGACTGAGGTACTCACCATCCTCGTAAGCTGCCACTGCCACCGAGCTATTGATCCTCACAAAGGAGACATATGGCTGCATTCCAGGCTCCTCTTCCTCAGACTCAGATTCCAGGAAGGGGGCCACATAGTCCCAGGTGCGGGTGTCCCACACCCTCACATCCCCTGATGTGTATCTGGAAGAGAAGAACATTCTTGGTTCCAAGAGAAATCTGGAAGCTATACACAGCAGGGTTTGGGCTGGTTGGGAGGTGCTGCTCCTTTGGTGGTTTCAATGAGTGACTAATGGGGAAGGTGTCAACTGGACCACAAAAGGCTGTGAACACAGCCCACACTGCTACAACACAATGGTGCACGCCTTGAATCCCAGCACTCAGAAGGCAGAGGCAGGCGGATCTTTGTGAGTTCAGCCCAGCCTGGTCTACACAGTGAGTTCCAGGACAGCCATAGCTACATAGTGAGATCCTGTCTCAAAAAATAAATAGACAGATAGATTCCTACTCTCATAACCAAGCCACTACCTACGTCCCTCCCACTGCAAGAATCACAAGCAGAAACATGGATGAGTGCTGGTATTCCATCAAACATGCGTGTAGAGGCACAGCTGCAGCTGGGACACTGAGAGCCAACAGCCCTGCAGACTCAAGCTCCTCACACCTCCTCCAGGAACACAGCTGACTAGGGCACTCCAAGGACATCAGATCTGCTCAAAAGACTCCCTGCAGAGTCAGGCACTGCTGCCTTCCTATGAAGAGCACCTGTCCTCCCACCAAAAAAGCAAGGGCCCTAGTTCTGGCTGTCTGAAGGCAGCTCTGGCCACTTCCTGGGTGACCCCTAAATCGTGAGGTCCTCAGGATGATAGTTGTGCACAGTCCACATTTCTCCCCCTGAATCCCTTAGGCAGGGAGGCAGGGGTTGAGGAGCAGCTGTGGGCTCTTGAGGAGTACAGGGAGACAGGGAGTCCAAGGAACCGTCTTCCCAAGGCCCTAACCGCACTCCCTCAGGATCTCACAGCAGAGGCAAACGTCTAGTTTACCTCAGAAAGCTGGGACATGATCTTGTCTGAGGTGGCTACAGAATGCCATCTCAGGCGAGGTGCCCATGTTTATGTATTCTGTGTGTGTGCATGCATGCTGGAGGAGGGGCACACGCGTACCACAGTACATGTATGAAAGCCAGATAACAATGTGGAGTTGGTTCTCTTTCCACTTTTATGTAGGTTCCAGGGACAGACTCAGGACAGGACTCTAGGCTTTCAAGACAAGTGCTTTTATCTCCTCAGCCATCTCATCCACCCAAGGGAAGATCTCTTTGTTTGTCTGTTTGTTTTGGTTTTTCAAGACAGGGTTTCTCTGTGTAGCCTTGCTGTCCTGGACTTGCTTTGTAGGCCAGGCTGGCCTTGAACTCAGAGATCCACCTGCCTTTGCCTCCTGAGTGCTGGGATTAAAGGTGCCTGGAGAGATTTCTTAATGAGACAACTGTGAGTGTCCTGCCTGCCTCAAGAGTCGTTTTCTTTATAGCATGCTGAAGCATGCCCTCCTCACTAATCCACAGTAACTGTGTACGTTATGTAGCCCACAGGTCACCTGTAGGACAGAGTCCAGACACCATTCTGTCAGGAGGGGCACAAAATAGGGAGGCTTCCCCTCACTGGACTGCTGTCATTCTGAGGATCACTCCTTATCAATGACGATGCATAACCAAAGCTGCACACTGATGTGACCCTGAGCAGTCACCACCCCAGGCTCCAGGCTCTTCGGGAAGTGGTCTAGATGACCACATTAATGAGGGACCCCATATAGAAAGTGCCCCTCCTACAGCTGCACCAAGGCACCAGCTCAGCACCCTCAGCCCAACTGGGGCTCTTCATGGGAACATAACCATTCGTTTCAGCTACAGAGACCACAGGGAGGCCAGCGTGGGGATCCAGACTATGAGTCCACATGATGGGAACTATGACCCACAAAAGCAATATGAAGAGAAAGGTACATGATAAGAAAACATAACCATGATATGTTCTTTCTCCAGGCAGTCCTGGCTGGACTGTTTCATGCTGTGTTCCATGATGCCCCATTGGGGCTACAGTGGGAGGAGCAGGCTGTGGAAGGCGTGCTCTGGGGGACCAGGGCTCCAGCTCACTGGCCTCTCCAGAGAGTTCTGAGGCAAACAGGAACAAATATCACAAGGAAAACATGTTTCACCTTTGAAGAACAGAGGCGAGCTGTGTGAGACAACTACTGCTATGTCCTCGTTTGAGGAGTGGGCAGGAGAAGGGCAAAGAACACCACAAGACACAGCTGAGTCATCACAGGCACTCCCCAGGCTGTGGTCCATAGGCTCCCTAGCTTCTGCAGGGATGCCTTTCTTTTGTCAGTGCTGTCACCCACAGGACAAAAACAGGCTCCTCCCACACTTACCACACCCCCTCATTCCAGAGACTGCCCCAGACTCCTTGCCCCATAGGCCTGCAGTCAGGCTCCCCTGCTCACTCAGCTGCTGTGTGCTATCTCCACTGGCCATCTGTGCAGGCACTGGCTCCTCACCTGGCTGCTCTCTGCACCTCACACACAGCTTATGCTACAGAGAAGTGGTACCTGCAAAGAGCAGGTCACTGGCTGTGCCCTAAAAGGCGGTAATGACTCTCCTTGCTCAAAGGCAGCAGCCCCAGCACTAATGGGGAGTGAAGCACCCAGAACACAGACAATCCTCCTCAGAGTTCTGCATCTCCTTCCAAAAAGACTAAACTGTAGCTCTAGGAGACATCAGGCAAACCCAGTTATTTGCATAAACATGGAATTCTGCAGACAGCCACTTGAATTAACTCTGTTCTTCAAAGCCAAAGAAGCGTGAGACTCAAGCACATTCGCCCTGACTGGAGGCAGATTTCACATTTGAGCAGGAGCTGCAGGACCCATGTGCACGCTCTGACAGCTAAGGGAGAGAACACCATAGCAGAGGATGTGAGGCTGCTGAGCCATGCTGCAGACAGGCATTTTCACCAGTGGACTGCTTAGGGCAGAGGAACCTGCACAAACTCCTAAGTGTGGTCTAAGTGTGCTTACTCACACTGGCCAAGAGGGGCAAAGGAAGATGTGGGGATGGAGGTGGGAAAGGTTCCAGATGGCTCCACTGCTGTCTAATGACAATTACACTCAACCAATTAAGACACCACTATGATGGCCACACAGTCAGGAAGCCTCCGGACCTCAGCGCTGATGGCTGTAACTAGTGTGCATAGCACAACTACAGCTATGTTAGCTGATGCAGAAGCACAGAGGAAGTGAGGTGGCCTCTTCGCAGAGTCAGGATGTACCCAGCTGCACACGGGCCAGGGACACGGAAGAACCGCGTGCTTTCCCAATTATGCTAGGCCTGGCAAGGTGGCACTTACCTCTAAATATGGAGGTCAGAGATGGCAGACTTTCTGTTCAAAGAGTGGTACTAGCTCCTAAGCCAGGCTACTTGGTACAACAAGGGCAACTGCCAATTTAAAATGATTACCAATGAAGAACAGCCGATTCGAAGCAGAGGCCACAAGAAAAGGGGGGTGGAGGAACTGGTCCCCTCCTGTGTGGCACCCTGCGAGGAAGGTGGATTTACTCCCCAGTGCCACTAAAACCAAATGTGTTCGAGGTTCTTCTGAGCAATCTGGACAGGTGGAGGAGGGCTTAAGGGGAGAATGCTGAGGCACAGAGCTAAGTGGCTTATCCAAGGTCAGCTGGGCTCCAGGTCTCCCTCAGTCTGCTACCAACAAGTTACTCCACACCCTGAAATACAACTTTCAACAGACATTGCTCCCAAGAACCTGGCCCGTTTTAAGTGAAACATAAGAAATTTGTGGTTTGCCTCGTGTGCTCATCTATCTGGGTAGGACACAGCACCCGCCCCCCAGATTCTCTCCATCAGTCCCACCACCCTATTTTATGGGAAGTCAGATAGCAGCAACCAAAGCCCCAGAAGTGGGAACTGGAGCACGGGGCTGGGCTGACCCAAGACCACCTTCCACACTCAATATCATACCCTGGGTGAGCACAAAGATCACTGAAAGTTCTTCCTTCACAGGACCCTGCTGCTGCTGCTCTCCCAACTGAAGTCTCAACTCTGTTCTGAACGCTTGGACCCCTGTGCCAAGGACTCAACTGCTGTGGCCCCTCCAGCCAGGAAGACAAATGCTCAGCCAGGAAGACAAATGCTGCAGTAGATTACTATGACCAGTGTTGCCTGGAGTGCAGAGGGACACCCTTCCCCGAAGCGAGCACCCCCGACCTAGTACTGACAATCCTTGGGGCCAGCTGGAGGGCAGCTCCCCAGGAGGAAGCTGTCCTGGTACTGGGCCTGTCTGGGGTGCTTCCCACGACGTCATGGCCAGTGCCATGCTGCCCCATAGCCACTGGCAGCTGCAACCTTTGTTGGCATAGGATCTGCTCCTATGCACAGTCCTGTGAGCAGTCTACTCTTGCTGGCTGTGACCTTGATGAGGGATCTACTGGCTCCAGCCTGGAGGGGAGTGGCTGAAGGCTGCCTAGGTGTGGCGCCCACATACCAGAGGAGATTTACACCCTCAGCACTGGGAGGTCTTCAGAACTCTTCTGCTCTGTGCTTTCTGTGGTGATCAATAAAATCTAGAGTATTTACCGTTTTCTACAGAACATGACTGCTGTATTGCACAATTAACAAAATGAACTCGGCCCCACAGTGCAGCCACTCTGTGGAAATGCACTAGAGCAAACATCGAGAGGAGCGTAAGATGTAGCAATTGAAAAATAATGAACATCTTAATGGCCCTTGCGTGGTGCATGCACTGCACACTTAGAACTGCTTTCCATACATCTTGGTTAATGACAATCAATAGAGTCAGAGTCGATGATGATTAGGCAGAGTTATTGGAGCTGTGGCCCTTCCCATAATTCCCCGGAGAAGCAGAGATGGATAAATGCAGCCATGAGTTCATCAGTATTTATTAAGGACATTCTGGAGCGCCTTCATTAAAGATGTAATAAATGCAAAGCTCTCCTCTAGCTGCGCATCAGCAGCTTACCTCAGACTTACTTACTAGAAGAGCACGCATGCCTCACGGCAGAAAATAAATAAATTTCTAAGTATTTTTAAAAAGCGGTCCCTAGTGGGTCGTGACGGAGCTCCTTATGGGAAACAGTCCAGAGCCATAAGCGGCAGCACAAAATCCATACGAGGCGAGGCTGAAAGGAGACCTGCCAGGAGAAGGTTTCTTTGAAAAGGAGAAAGCTGGAAAGCATGTCCGTGCTAAGTGTAAGTATAGGTAACAAGGACAGAACAGAACCTCATCACCAATCTGTACTCTCAAAACCCTGCTGTCCCAGGAGCCTTCTCAAAAGCCAGCAGAGCATCGACATGCCTGACAACTTTAGTTCCTCAGCAGAAAAGATTTTAAAATCCAGGGCAAATACACACTGCTTCACAGCCCAGCCTCTCTCAATATTGGCACACAGTCAGAGCAAAGGTAGACTTTTACTCCTTGAGACAGTGGAGGAAAGATGCTTGTCAGTAAGTTAACTCACCTCAGATAAGTGTGCTTAAGTGTGCATGCATTCCCTGTGTCTTTCCCTGTGAATGACCACCGCCTGAGATAAGTGACGCCTCAAAGTTTATGAACCTAAAGAAGCTCCAGGTCCAAGAGCAAACATTCAGACCCCAGATCCCGTGGATAGAGGAGAAATTAACCCTGCACCAGGCCTGTAGCCGAGACACAGCAGAGCTCACCTGCTGCCAGAAAGTTGCAGTGTTTCTTAGGCATCTGCCCCAGTGATCTTGACTCAAAGGAAATGGTTCTCAACCTTGGGTCATGACCCCATTGAGTGTCATATATTAGATATCCTGCATATCAGATATTTATATTATAACAGCAGCAAACTTATAGTTATGAAGTAGCAACGAAATAATGTTATGGTTGGGCGTCATCACAACATGGGGAACTGTATTAGGGGGTTGCAGCATTAGGAGGGTTGAGAACCACTGATTTAAAGGATGAGATGGAACAGGACAGCCAAGCACTTTTAGGTAAAAGGAGAATTAACTTTTGCAGCACTGACTGATAGTTTTCCCTCCAATCCCATCTGCAGAGTAGAAACATGGGTACACAGCCGTGGCTTCCTCCAGTAAAGGCAGGAACAATACATGGTGACCATGGAAACCGAGGGAAAGCACCTGGGTGGACTGAAGCATCCCTCAGCATATAAAGGGGCTGAATCTTTTAAACATCTGGGAGACACAGTCCTCTAGTGTGACTAGAAAGCCAGCTAACTGATGGAAACGAGCCGCTTCAGACATGGGATACCGAGTGAGGGGGAGCTAACTGAGCACCACCACACACTCCCGGGCATGGATAAAAGCTTTTGGTGAGCTAATAGCTTAATGGTGGCAGAGTTGGCACAGAGTCTCAAAGGAGCCTAGGCTTGGCTCCCCGGACTCCCAGGCTCTACCTGGGAGGCTCCTCACCAGGTGGTCCTCCTGCAGTACTTACAGCAAACTCTACTTGGCCCCACATCTTGGTCTGGTGCTGTGACCTTTATGAGCCCATGATGTCATCTGTTTGCAGGTTTTAACTTCCAAGGGGCCACTGGGGAGGAGCAAAGCCCAAGCCCCACGGAACAGAGAAGCTGTCACAGCTCTTCGCTCCTATTAATTCCCCTCAACAACATGCACAGAATGCTACTGTCCTTCTTTGTCTTTGTGCTAGAGACTGGACCTAAGACATCATGTTTTCTAGGCAGACATACTTATCCTGAGCTACACCGCCAATTCCAACATATAATTGTAAGAACATCCTAAAACTGTAAGACTTGTCACCTATAAAAATCAAAATTAATGGGGGCTGGAGTGATGGCTCAGTGGTTAAGAAGTGCCACCTCCTCTTCCAGAGGTCCTGAGTTCAATTCCCAGCCACCACATGGTGGCTCACAACCATCCATAATGTGATCTGATGCTCTCTTTGGCAGATAAAACACTCATATACAAATAAAGTTTTTTTTTTTTAAATCAAAATTAAAAAGAAAAGGCAAACCAGATATTTCCTGTCGCGATGCCACCCAGCTTGCAGGTGCAAATGTGACAGAGAAGGCAGACTGGGGCCTCCTAGCCAGTACCAGAAGGATCAGAGCATGGAGAATACAGGTGAACACTGAGCTGGGTAGGACAGAAAGGGACTATATTTGGGAGTAACCTTAAACACATTTTTTCCCTAAGAAATGGGAAATTTTAGCTGGAACAGAGTGGTCTGAAACGCTAGTCCCAGTGGCACATGCCTCTGCCGGCGCTCACATTTTCTAGGATGCTGGTTTCATGGTTGTGACCTATGGAGACTCAGTCAGTCAGGAGCAAAGGCCTGAGAGAGAATGTAGTGGGGCTGGGTGGCTTAGAGAGACTCCATTTGGGACTCTGAGACCCGTCCTCCGTGTCTCCTGGGTGCCACTCAGGCAGGTTCTGCGGAGCCCAAGATGCCTAACATGCGATCCCTGCCAGCTCAAGGAGGCTGCAGTTAACAGGATCAAACCTCCAGGAGGCTCAAAGGCACTGGTTACCAGATGCCCTGAGGACAGCGGTGCTTCTGGCACTATCAAGAAGTAGGGAGCTGTGTGCAGGAGCAAGCTTGTGGCGTGGCATGGGGGCTTGAGATCACAGAGTAACACTGTAAGCACTGAGGGCTGTTTCTGAGTCTGGAAGACACAAAATTCCTCTAAGCCCAGCTAGCAAACCATGAACATGCAATGGCGGCAAACTCTAATCAGACACACATTTATAGGGAGAATGAGGGCTCCACAGCAGCCTCTGCTGTCTAACTTCCAGGACTATGCGGCGCCAAAGCAGAAACAGAAAAATCTGCAGACCTATCCACATGAAATGATTACAACGCTGACACACTGTGTGTTGCAGAACAGTCCAGTCAGCAGCAGGCCTACACAGTGTTCCTAAGGGACTATGAGCCTTTTATCTGTACATGTACATCCTATGTTGCCATCCTCCAAACACTTCTCAGAACACCTAGCAAACAGGGGAAGTTAGACACTGGCTAAAGAGTGTCTGAAGCAAATCTAAGAAAGGAATGAGGAGTGGCCTGGGAAGACTGCACTGAACGGGAGGCAGGGCTCACTCCAGAGTGCTCGGGAACTTGTGGAGGGAGGCAGGGCTGACCTGGCCCATCAAGAATGGGACTGGGAATCTTGGGCGTGGCAGCACAGGCCTTTAGTTCCAGCACTCGGGAGGCATAGGCAGGGGGCTCTCTTGAGTTTGAGGCCAGCTCTGTCTACCAACAGAGTGCCAGGACAGCCAAGGCTACACAGAGAAACCTGTCTTAAAAACAAAACAAAACAAAAGAATGGGGACTGGGTTTCTCTGTAGAGTGCTGACAACGATGTGGAATTAGTATCAGTCGCAGTCTTGCAAATTACTAAAATCTACTGGATTTGATACTTTGAAAGAGTGAATGTCACAGTACGTTTACTCTATACCTCATTTCCAAACAGACGTGACCAGGTGACACAATGGACAGTGCAGGCAGACACAGGTGCATGTGAGGTAAGAGCCAGCCACAGGCTGCACACCAGTCTATGGCTCAGCAAGGAAGGTGGAAGGAAAGTGCTGCGGACACATCTGCACATGGAGCTCAGCTGAATGGGCTGCTGTGTCCACGACAGGTGCTCAGCTTTAGCCCCTCTCGTTTTATGTGAAAAGGAGTCAGGAAGAACCAGGGCTTGGTCCATCCATAAAATGTCAGCCTGGGCCAATGCAGCCTGAGCCAAAGCAAGAGCAGTGCACAGAGAATGCTAGGTGGGGAGACACACGCAATCCCGAGCACAGAGCTTACTCACAGACTGGAGATAAGATGGAACCTAGCCTTTCGTCAGGTTCTCACTCCTGTCAAACAAAGAGAAACAAGAAGAATAAGGAAACTGCCACAAGCGAGAGCAAGAGGCGGTGCTGTCTCTTTAAGAGGCTCCTCAGAGATGCTCAAGTGCAGAAAGCCTGGAGAATACAACATTGATTGGGAATGAGGTAGCCACAAACACCACTGTCTCAAATGAAAAGGGATTCAAGAGCTGACCCAGAAAACAAGCATCGTAACCGCCAGATGAAATTTTAATGATAAACACAAGATGTTCTGCACACAAGAAAGACGGCAGGGTCTCGGATGGAGCCGTCAACTGGAGCTTCTCTCAGAGAGCTTAGCCGAGGAGCCTCTCTGACCTGAAGCTCAAGTTTCACACAATCAATCCCAAAACACTGGCTTCTCTGGGCCTTTGGTGGCCTATCTAGTGCTGAGCAGATCCTCAGGGAGAAGGAGGGGCAGCTGCCTTCAGAGCCACTGGCCTGTGTCCCCTCAGGACTGCATGCTCAGAGAGGCTCCTAACTGGACCTGGGGAAGGGGAGTCCTATAACTCTGTTCCCCGAGGATTCTGAGTCTCAGCTCAGCATCATGGCCTCCCAGCACCATCTTATGCACTTATGCAGAACCCTGAAGTCAGAATAAAGTAACCCTGCACAGTTACCACAATCCTCAGACATGGAGTGAAGCACTCTGCCTCACCTCATAATGACACTGCAGGCCTGACAGCATCCTGACAGACAGACAGACAGGTTATCCACTGGATGTAAAAGCTGAGGGGTCTCTCAGAAAGCTGGCCCTCCCACCAGAGTCTCTTAAAACACAAGGGCCAACGAGAACACTCAGTTGGGTCTCTGAGATGCACACAGTGGCAGGAGAAAACCAACCCTGCAAGCTGTTCTCCCACCCGTGCATGTGTACACCCATGCAGCCACACATGCACACAGAAACCAACCAAGCAAGCAAGTAAACGGAAGTAAAAGGGAACGCTTCTTTATGAGAGGGCTTGCCGTAAAGTACTTCAGTAATCTATTTGAAAATTCAAGTCAAAGGTGCCTTAACTTTTTTTTTTTTTTTTTAACATTTCCTTCATTTGGGGGTGTCATGGCACATGTGGAGGTCAGAGAACAACTTGCAGAAATTGGTTCTCCTTCCACCAACATAAAAGAAGTGTGGGCTCCAGGGTGGAACTCAGGTATAGTCAGGTTTGGTGGCAGCTCTGGGCCATCTAGCTGGCCTTCACATGGTGCTCACTGAAGGTGCAGTGCTGAAGGAGAGTAAAGGAAGACTAGTGCTATCTCCTGGAGTCCAAGGGTGGCGCTTATTTCCGGGTTCCTCTAGGCAGCAGCCCTGAAGCAGCTCTCACAACGCGGACCGACCGGCTCTGAAACTTTCTGGCACAGAACCTGACACAACAAATGTATCAAGTTTATGTTCCGAGGCATTAGCTCAAGAGACATCCTAACCCTAAAGTAAAGCTCATTGTATAGTACGTAGACAAACGCATGCCCAGATCTCCACAGCAGCAGGCGTGAAGAATTCCGCCTGGTGGGTTCCAGAACAGCAGCCAAAGGATTTCACAGAAGCAGACACTGACCGTCTCAGCCAGGAGACTCACAGATGCCTGGCTGTAGGCAAGGGAAAGAAGAGTTTGTGGCCGCAGCTTTGCTGGGAGTGAAGGCTGCCAACAGGAGAGTGAAGCAGGGTCTGTGTGTGCCAACACTAACTGTCCCTGCTCAACCTCTCTCTTCACAGACACTGAGACAAACAGGCACTGACCGCTCCCTACAGCTCCCCACTGTGCAGCTGAAGCTGAGATGCTCGGGCAGAGGGCAGAGGACAGGGGGTGAAGATAAAGACTGAGCGGATGGGAAGGGACACAAAGGGACACGGTTTTGCTTACCCTGCGATGACAACACCGTCATGAGAGCGCACGTCACACAAAACAGCATCGGGAACATGCTCCAGCTCGCTCACAGCGCCTTTGCGATTCTGTGTGAGGAAAAGGGGAATGTGGTTTATACTATTCTTGGGGTGGTCCCCTAAGAATGTGCTCTGCTCTCACCTACATGCCAGAGCCATCTTCTATGTTGTGGACCACACTCAAGCCACTGGGCATTCAGAAGGATAAAATGGCAGTATCATGCATGATGAGACTGCCCAGGTAAGTCTCTAGACCAGAGGCACTGTGTGGAGTAGAGAACATGAGATGCTGGCCTGTCCCCAGAATGTCACTGGGTAGGAAGGAGTGTGTGCACACAGGTAAGTGTCCCTGCACACGGCAGGGCCTGAAGCAGTGCCTCAAACGCATTAAGCAGCTCAGGAGAAAGCACTTAGCGGATATGTAAAAGAACTCCCAGTAGAAACTGAAACTGTTGCAGACATAGTAGGGGGAGGGGCAGAAAAGATGCCATTCTGAGTAAGCTTCCTGCTTCTCAAGGGAATGCTCTTACCCTGAACTTGGCTGCTCCTTGGGAACAGTAGGTGGGATGTTGAGAGGGGTGGGCGGAAGCAGGTTCCAGATTCATACCCTCCCGTGACTTCTGGGCTATTTTTCATGATCACTGAAATGTACTTTTTTTTTTTGGTTTTTTTTTTTTTGGTTTTTTGAGACAGGGTTTCTCTGTGTAGCCTTGGCTGTCCTGGACTCACTTCGTAGACCAGACTGGCCTCGAACTCACAGCGATCCGCCTGCCTCTGCCTCCCGCGTGCTGGGATTAAAGGCATGCGCCACCATGCCCGCCCAGCACTGAAATGTACTTTATTTGTGTTTTTGTTTTGTTTTTTTGAGACAAGGTTTCACTGTGTAGCATTGGCTGTCTTGGACTCACTTTGTAGAGCAGGCTGGCCTGGAACTCACAGCAATCCGCCTGCCTCTGCCTCCCAGGTGCTGGGGTTAAAGGCGTGCGCCACCATCGCCAGGCCTGAAATGTACTTTATATTGGTAAACTGTCCCGTGTTATTTGAACTCAGAAAACAGAGATGCTGCCTCCCCATTTTAGACCCAAGCATGGTCTTGGCTCCCTACTGGGGAGAGGTAAAACAGCAAGCAGCTAGGGCATTTTAAAAACTCATCCTTAAGCTGGGTGTGGTGGTGTAAAACTTAAATCTCAGCTCTTGCAAGGCAGAGGCATGTGGCTCTCTGCAAGCTCGAGGCCAACTCAGTCTGCACTGCAAGTTCTAGGACAGTCAGAGCTGCATAATAGACCTTGTCTCTCTAAATAAATAAATTAATAAAAACAAGTAAAACCTCTCATCCTTGAGTACCAAAGAGTTACCAACTGCTAGCAGGTAACCTACTCCACAAAGGTCACACAGCTGGGTTTCCTACAGCACAAAACCCCCTGGAGAAGAGAAGCTGGGAGCTCATGCTGGGCAGTGCTCTGATGGGAAACTCACCCATGCAGACAGCTGTCTCCACCAGGAAGCTCAGCTGACTGCCTAAACTTCCCGGGCCATTTCTGCTGGACGTTTGAGGTACAATTTGCCGCCGCTGCCACCTTTGTCTGCTCTTCCCACTGGGCACTCCAGTCATCTCTGCGAGATGAGCACCTGGCTTGATGTCTTGCTAGCTGCTGCCTCTCTCTCCACTACTGACTCCTCTGCTATTGCTTGCTATGCCCTTGGCAAGTGTATTCATTCGTATAGCTATCACACACCACTCTCCAGACTGCACAGGTCATCTGCCATTAATTCAGAAAGCATATCAATTGTTTTAAAAATTAAAATGAAGGGAATCTGAAGAGATGTTAAGTGTCTCTGTGTAGAGTAGAATACAGGACAACAGGTAGGCTCCAAAGTAAGCAGAAGTGTTCCAGAATACTACACAATCTGAACTGTCAGTTCTGCTGGCCTGGCCCAAGGGGTGGTGGTCACCCTAATTATTATGCTTCTGGGAAGGAAATGGTGGCATCAATTCCATTAAAATCAATAGTTGTTAAACAGCTACGTGAAATTGGGCAAGAGAATTCACATGATGATTCTAAGTTAGTCCTCAGTCCAAATCTACAGCCCAGAGGCAGAAGACATCCAGGGCTGTCAGATGGAGCTAAGCAGAAGAAAGGGAGGACCTGGGCAGATCTGGGGGAAGGGAACAGAAGAGCTCTCTTGAGGGGAAGGTCCTGAAAGAAAGCAGCAACCTGAGATGAATGCTGTGTTCCCAGCACTCACTAAGCTCAGTAAAGGAGCTGCCTTCCCAGACCAGGCTCCAAATCATGCTGGTTAGTCTTACTCAAGACAGATCTTAGAATGCCAGGGTGGCCAACACCAGGAAGGACAGGATCATGGCAAGCTTAGCCACCTGCCAGCGCTGAC
The DNA here is from genome assembly GCF_903995435.1 of Acomys russatus. Taxonomy (NCBI): domain Eukaryota; kingdom Metazoa; phylum Chordata; class Mammalia; order Rodentia; family Muridae; genus Acomys; species Acomys russatus. The sequence goes on along the minus strand of NC_067155.1, from coordinate 58,161,786 downwards.
CTGCAGGTCCAGGCAGACATGCATTCATGACTCATAGCCTGGAAGAGGTCCTCGGAACTCTAGGGTCCTTTCTGGGGTTTCCAGACACTGACTTAGGAGTAACCAAGCCCAGTGTCTGCCCAACTCCTCCTGAAATGGGTCTCAGTTAGACCAGAACCACTGTACCTGTGACTTGGCCAGAGCCCTGAACACAGGCAGACTCCGTCAGGCCCTCCCTAGGGCCACCCTCCCACAGCCACAGGCCTGGGAGCAGTGCTACTCAAGCCATCCAATGAGAATGGAGGCGTGCAGAAATGTCACGGCTGCCATGAAGCCCTGTACATGTGTTGATAAAGGTCCTTTCCAGAACTGCAGGTTAGTGAAAGATGCAGCACTTCAATTTTACCAAGTGGTTCTCACTGTCCACAGTTCTGAGAGGTGGCCCCGACGTCAGACGCCCCTCACAGACTGCTGCCTATCTACAAGATCACGTGATTAGTACATGACAGACGACTGAACACTAACTACATCTGTTGGGTTTGCCCTAGCTAGAGAAAAATAGTGACCAAACATGGGGTAACATCACATCTTCTTTGTGAACCGTTACAGGATCACAAGTGCTCTTCACTTTTGCAGTTTCTAGCCTGAGTGAGGACTTCCTGTTCTTGTCCCCTTGCTCCACCCTGCCAACCCCTGCTTGTGCATACACCACACCCCAAAGCAGCAGCAAAAACAGAGCTGTTGTTTTCTCTTAGCTATGACATCTGTGAATTCAAAGCCAGGGACAAGCTCACTCTCCTGGTTCCCTCCTCTCTAGGTAGGGAAGCCAGCTCTAAGTCTCCCTTCCCTCCGCCTTCAGGTGGACTGTGGGCTCTAGGGTCAGCCCCTGGCTCATCTCAGCAGCTTCTTCAACAGGTCACTCCACCCATTCATCAGAGGACCTGATCAGGTACACAGGCTCCAAACAAGCCTACTTCTGGTTACCTTCTGTGGAGCAGACATCATGGGGCCAGCCAGATCTGACTTAGATGGTAGTGCTTACTGGGCTAAGGAAGACTGACTTGGCCAGTTCCTCAGTGGTGACTAGTTCTTAACTAGGAGCAATTCTGCCACCAGGGGACACCTGGCAATGCCTGGGGAGACATCTTGCAGTATCACAATAGGGGCAGAGTGCTACTGGCATCTAGTGGGGACCCTGAGGTCCTGCTTGGCATTCTATAAAGAGTGAGCTAGTCCCTGGTCACCAGTAATGAAAGTAGCTAGCCCACAGGGGGAAGCACTGCTTGCTCACTGATGCATTGTCACTAATGCTTACCAGTGCAATGGTCATTACCGGTTACAGGGTGACTAGGGACAGACATGCACACAGGCGATATGTCACCAGCAATCACGACAAGGCTTTCCTGTCTCAAAGGCTATTCAGATCAACCTTTAAGTGAGAGAAAGGCAGAGCTCTACTCCATCTCTAATGGTTCAATTCCCAGCTGCCTGCATGGGAAAGCAGCTTGGCCACAACCACCTTGCTGCACCTCACACAGACCTGGAACACGATTGACAGCTTGCTCCCCCAGAAACACTTCTTTGCAAACGCTTAGCTGTGATCTAATATTTCTGTAGAGCCTCGAAGTGATAAACGCCAGGGAGGCAAGCCAAGGGTTATGTGGGGAAGAGCAGACGGCACTCAGCACCTCTTCTCCAGCAGCAGCTCCGCAGGCCCGTGTATGGCACTGCCGCCCTGTCAGCCCTCTGGGAGGTGAGGAAAGAGAGAGAGAGGTGGGGGAACCAACAAAGCAAGACTCCAGTGACCCTAAGCAGCCAGGAAAGGGGTGTCAGACAGAGCACCTCAGCCCCTTTCCTGCACAGCAGGAGGAAGCTCTAGGCCCAAGACCAAGAGAAGGGCAGCCCTAAGGTGGATGCTGAGAGCAGCAAGTGGGGGCGGGGAGGGCGCTGCTTAGCACACCTGATCTCTCCACTCTGGGAACGAGCCTCAGGCCACAATTGCAGCCTGGCTGCCTCAGGGGATGATATCGGGCCACTGCCTACCTTCCAGTTGGTTCTTAACGTGTGTTCCTTGGCGAGGCACTCTTGCAAGATGAGCTTCCAACAGGAGTAATCAGAGATTCTGTTCCGGGGAAGGTGCCCCTCCTGCTGGCACAGCCGGTACCACAGCACCTCATCTTCAGCAATCACCTTCCATGTCTTGCTCACCTAGAACAGCACAAGTGATGCAAATGTCAAGATCTGCAATTAGAGAGGCCTTGCCATCCAAAATCAATCAACACCTATATTACAGCCCCAGGCTTATGGCAGCATAAAACGTCTCATTAACAAAACACTCTGAGGTGGAAAAAATACGAGCAAATGTTTCCAGTTTTATCTCTCAAGATTTCAAAACTGTTATACCACCATGTAACGTCACATTTTAGATGGTGTGATAAATTATCATCTAACAAATGAAAGAGGAAAAAAAGCACCAATACACAAAATGCTAAACAAACTTGAACACAGTAAGTATCCACACAAACACATAGCGCTTTCCAGAAAAGTCTGTGGACAGAATTTGCATAACCAATTTACAGAAGCAGGAGTCTGTACGCCTGGGTTGTGGAAGGCTTTAATAAACTAAATTTCAAGTTTATGCTGCAGGGGGAACTCATATATATAGATAAAAGAATAGTAATAGCATTAATACAACACAGTATACAATGGAGAAATGACTGCTACATCTGACAAATACCTCAGATCCCAACAGTACCCAGTATGTTGTTTCCAACCTCATTAGGGGTGCAGCAGGCCGACTTCCTCACTGGACAGTGTATGAAGCTGGCCAGAGCACAAAGCACAGACGCTCATGGCCAAATAAGAAACTGAGGCACAGATCAACATAGCCAGCCTGCAGCATGCACTGGAGATGCAAAATGGAGGCCATGGCTGCTGCCACCCTGAAGCTGAAGTTCACTCTCAGCAGAGAGAGGGGGCTAGAAGCTTACAAGAACCTGTACTGTTAACACTCCCTTGGGACCAGTCAGACCTCAGAGGAGGAGGTGAGAAAACAGACTGAGGGGGACCAGCTGGGATGGGGGTGTGAAGATGTCTCAAAATCTGCTCCTTCCGGTGGTGGCAATTACAGCATTACCAAAAACGATGGTCGGGCTGTGGCTGTGGCTCAGTGGTAGAGTGCTTAGCTAGCATGTGCGAGGTGTGAGGCCCTAGGTTTGATACCTAGTACTTGGGGTGGGGGTGGGGGGAGCAGAGGAGATGGGTCAGTGGGCCAGGTGTTGTTGCAATGTGAGGACCTGAGTCTGGATCCTCACAGGCCAGGTAAAGCTAGACGCAGCAGCCCTGTGGAAACATGGGAGACAAGGACATTCAGGAGATGCCCGGACTCCAAGCGCCAGCTAGCACACACATACACAGTTGACACAGTTGCTAGCCTGTGAGAAGGCTCATTAGGTACAGTGCTTGCCGCACAGGCTGACAACTTGAGTTCAATCCCCAGAGCCCACATGACGGTGAGAACTGACTTTACAAAGTTGTCCTCTGACCTCCACCCACACATGCCGTGATACATACACACCATACAAACATGCTCAGCACACACACATATACCATACATACTCACCATGCACACCACACACACACACTCACCATATATACTCGCACACCCCCCGCACTGTGCACACCGTACACACACTCACTATATACACTTATACACCACATACACACATTCATACCGTGCAAACGTGCACACCACATGAACATGCCATACACAAAATAATTTTTTTTCAAAATAATTTCTTAAGCGAAAACCCCTATCTTGAGATGGACTGACACCTTAGATTGTCCCCTGACCTCCTACGTGAACTGTGGCTTGCACGCACCCACACTTAGACATGCATCGACACATTTTTTATTCACTTTTTCAGGACCTTGGTAAATAATGAAAAGTCTGAAAGCTCCTAAGGACCAAATACTCAATAAACAAATAAAAATAAAAAGGATGGAGGCATGGTATGGTGGTACATGCCTTGTATCCCAGCACTCCACAGGAAGCAGGCAGTTATATGTGAATTCAAGCCCAGCCTGGTCTACACAGTGAGTTCTAGGCTAGCCAGAGCTACACATTGAGACCCTGTCTTTAAAAAGCAAAGGCTGGCCTCAGTAAGAGCTGTGAGGCACTAGCCAATGAACCTGTGTTCTCTTCGTCCAGTTCCTGGGCAGGCATAAAACTACACCAGCCAGCAGTGCTGGGGGTGGAGGATGGGACAGGACAGGCAGGCTTTGAGCTCACCAAACCCAACTCCTAAAGAGCTGGCAGCAGCTGACCTGCCTTGCAGACTCCTGGAAAGTGCCCCAGGGAGGCTTTATCGGAACTGTCTTACCTAAGGCTGCTGGCCCAGCATGGTGGCTCACAGCGTGCCCCAGCACTCAGGAGGCTGAAGCAGAAGGACTACTGGGAGGGAGCTCAAGGCTAGCCTGGGCTACACAGTGAGTTTGGGCTTGCCAGAACTACATAGCAAGCCCTTACCTTTTGTGGTTGTTGGTGTTTGTTTGTTTGTTTGCTTGTTTTGTTTTTTCCAGACACGTTTTCTCTGTGTAGCCCTGGTTGTTCTCAAACTGTAGATCAGGCTAGCCTTGAACTCACAGAGATCTACCTGCCTCTGCCTCACTGAGGGCTGGGATTACATGCTGTTGTTGGTTTGGGGGGTTTTGTTTGCCTGTTTTTGCACACCCTTATCTTGAAGGAGGAAGAGTTGTGTTAACGCTGCAGCTACTTGAGAAGGCTCTGTTGCTGGAATCTGACAAGATGCTCAAGAGGAAAATGAGGAGTCTCGCATGCCACAGGCAGGGGTTGTGCTGGGTACTGAGGGGGAGAACTATGAAAGCTCTGACTTCTAGATTCCAGCTGGCCTTGAACCTTGAAACCTCTGTACAAGGCTGGAGGGAGGTACAAGGCAGGCAGAGCGGTGACCTGCTGGGATGGGAAGGCTAGAGGGTCCCTGGCTCACGGCAATTAAGAAATCTCTACTCAAATCACTAACCTAGCAGGACTTCAGTGGCCACAACAGTATATATACAAAAGTTAGCTCACCCCTTCCACAGCGGCAGGAGCAGCTATTTCAAATGTAACCTTAGGCACAGGCTCTGCCATAGAGCACGGCACTCCTAAATGCCACTGTAAACAAAACAGAGTCAAGTATGAAACATGTAAGCAAACATGAAAGGAAACCCTAGCATGGGGCGGGGTGTGTGAGGGGCGGGGGAGCAGCTGTAAGACACTGACAGGCAGCTGAGGAAGAAGATCTCGAGTCAGAGGCAACAAAAAGTGAAAAGAAGCCCTGAGGGAGATGTTCCAGACTTGAAAGCAGAACAGCTGCAGGAAACATTCACTAGAGGGCTCCCTGGCAAATCTGAGCAGGTTAGAGAACCAGCCACTCTAAGGAAGAAAGGAACAAGGCCTCAGAAACCTGTGGGTGGCAACAGCCAAGTGCACAAAAATCTGCAGATGCCAGGCACAGGAGCAGAGATCTGAGGTGCTAGGAGATGAGGCTGAACTATGATTTCCTGTAACCTGGGCAAAAGCAAGAGAACCAAAGCCAGGCCTGGCAGAGCACGCCTGCCATCGCAGCCCTGGAGGCAGGGGCAGAAGGATCTCCGCACCTTCCCCGCAGCCTGGTCTACAGTGAGACCCTGCTCCAAAACATCAAAATAACAATAGTGGTAACAGTAATATAACAAAGTAACTCAAAACTGTTCGTGAAAGGGCACATTATAAAGTATGTTTAACCCCAGGCAACAATTAGGGAATAGATGGGACAAAAATTAAGAGCACTGAAGCAGTGACTAGGCAAATAAGAGCACACTGGCTGCTCTTGCAGAGGATATGGGTTCAGTTCCCAGCACCTCTAAGAGATCCAACACTGTCTCCGAACTCCATGGGCACCAGGCACACAAGTGGTGTACATATATGCATGCAGGCTAATACTCATACACATAAAAAATAAATCTAAAAAAGACTCAAGCTGGGTGTGGTGCTGCACACCTTTAATCCTAATCCTCAGGAAACAGAGGCAGGTGGATCTCTGTGACTTCAAGGCCAGCCTGATCTACAGTTCCAGGACAGCCAAGGCTACATAGTAAGCCCCTGCCCTCACCTCCAAATTAAATAAATAAATAAATAAAAACTCAAAAAGTAGCTTAACCTTACCAAGTAGAAAGTGGTGGACATCCATGAGCTCAGCCTATCTCAGCCCCAAACTGCCATTACCACAGCTTACACAGTACCCCCACCGCTGCAAAGCATGCCAAGCACCACTGATCAGGACCACACTGGTGCAGCAACACAGTTCAGGCTTTACCATATCCACTGTGAGTGGACATGTCACAGCAGTCCCTTTCTTACAGGTACAAGCATGTGGGCCCCACAGCAAAAAGTCAGGCCAAATGACAACGAAGTTGCAAAGCACCTGTCACCCTTCTGAGCCAGTGACACGGGCTCAAGCTGAGAACTAAAGGGGGCTGTGTAGATCCCTGAGCACATCCCACTGCAAGAAGGCACCCCACCATCCTTGGCCGGTAAGAGGTCCAGGCAATCTGGAGCAGTCCCTTCAGTGGTGAGCTATCTTTCTCAACAGTCTGGCCTGCCACATGGTGGCCTGCTTAAGTATGCTTCATTCCACCCTGCTAAACCACCTTGGCTGTCCCTTTTGAGGACAGCAGGTCCCCACTTGTCCACCCAACAGTCCCCTGTAACTCTTGCCATGCTCTGTCGTTATTTCACTGGCTAAGCACTGTCCCTTCTCTTCCTTCTCATTCAGTCACTGTCACATGACTGATATCCATAGCTACCTCTCAGAATGCTACCTAATATTTGTGAATCTAGACTACCCCCTCTTTGACTAGGTACTCAAAATGTAAGAGTCCCCCAACTCTTGGCTGTCAGGTGCCATGAACAGGACCCTGAGACAGGAACTTTGCTACTGTCCATGGTGCTGATAATTAGCAGAGGGCACATGTGTAATAGGCTGGCTTCTACCTCCAGGGGCGCCCCAGCCCCTTGACACTGGTTTGTTCATTCACTTGCAGACATGCCACCCTGGCTTCTCAGGGACAGTGTGCTCAAGCCTCTGGAGCAGTTCAATTTACTAAATATTAAAGGCAGACAATTTTTTAAAAATTATGAACAGTCTTGTACTTATACCACTGTTAAGCGCTTCCAACTACTATGAATCTCTTGCTTGCTTCCTCATTTTCCCACCAGGAACTTCAAGTTAGTATTCACCATCCTTTAAGGTCGTTTAAAACATGAGCCAGAGTTCAATTTTTATCAGGTTCAAAGGGTCAGGCTAAAGAGAAGCCCAGTTGTTAAGAGCTCTGACTGTCCTTCTTTCTTCGAGAGGACCCGAGTTCAGTTCCAGTACTTACAAGGCAGAGGAGGGGAGGAGAGGAGAGGGAGAAGGGAGGGGAGGAGAAGAGATATATAAAGTAGACAGCGCCTGAGACATGAACCCAAAGTTGACCTCCATATGCATGCGTGTGCACATGTGTACCTCATCCCTCACATACACAAAGTTCAATCTCTCCCTTCCATGATATTGTCTGTCCTTAAGTTTCTAATATCCTGCTGATATGAAACATCACCACACTGCCTACTGACCCACACTGTTCAGATAACACGAGCCCCACTTCTCCCCTCCACTGAAGTAACTATTTCTCACATCCATCAGTCCTTGGGAAAATGTGATCTGTGGGTCTTTGTATCTTGTTTTTAGAAGGGAAGAATGAAAGAGGGGGTGGGGAGCTAACCAAGGCAGGGCTGAAGACAAACCGCAGATCCTCGCCCACAGCCGACACGGATCCATTACGTAGCCCACGCTGGCACAGCCACACCATCAGTCACAAATCCACTTAACCACACTGTGAGGCCACACTCCTCTACCTCAGCCACAAGACCCAGATAAACCTCATCTGGGCACACGTGCTCAAGTCATTAAGACCAGGAAAACAGCTCAGTAAGTGGAGCCCCAGTTTTTACTACACAGAACACTGCGGTTTTGTCTTTGGCTTGTTTGGTCCACAGCTGAGCCTACCCATGACTACCCAAATAGAATCTGTCCATCTGTCTATGCCAAGATGAGGCTGAGCACTAGAGAGACGGGAGCAGTCAGTCATGGCAGCAGCACACTCAGCTCCTGAGCAGGAGGCACTCGCCTTCTAGGCCACTAGAACTCAGGGTCTGCTGCGGTTAAGGCAAGGAGTAACAAACCCTGGGCTCTCCGAGGACAGAGAGCATAGGTTGGCACAGGGGATAAACTCTGACCCTTAGAATTCCTAATCCTTTTGACAGAGGAAGCTCCAAAACAAACTTTTATGAGCCACAGAATGGCTCAGAGATCCTATGGACACAGGCATGTCCCCACACAGGGGGTAGGGCAAAGCAAGTTTGACAGCCACTGGCTTTTCTTAGAATGTTGGCAAGCTTCTGAGGAACGATCCCACAGTGAAATGAGTTAAGAAAACTCTGGTTTGACCAACAGAATCCTTTACTGGGATCCTCCAGGCCTCAGTAGTCTGGTGGTGTTCTCTAAGAAGAAGGGCACAGGAGGCTGCATTTCCTACACCCATCTGCTTCTGGACCTTTTCAGGTCAGACACATCTCAGCTCCAGCTCAGCATGTCAACTGAGGCAGCAATTCCCACTCCTCATACCTCCAGGCACCCAAACTGGGCCTTCTGCAAATGTGTGCTAGCTGCTTCTGACCGCCTACGGAGCTGGACCACAAGACTACACTGGAGGAAGGACCCTTGAAAATTAGCAACCAGGTCACACGGCTCTTCCTCAGAAGCCCCAGTGTCTCTGGAGCATCTGAACTGGGAACACAGAGACTGCAGAGGGGACAACTGGTCACATTAAACAGTCTGAAGCAACTATGAGAACCTGAAGGATTCTGGAAGCCATAGCGGATTTTTATAACCATCTCCAAGAAAAATACCAAGCTGTATTGGCTAACACTCTGAAGTCCACCTGGCTGTGATGGGATGGAAACTGAGAACACAGGGATGTTTTGTGACTGTGCTCTGCAAAATGAGCATTCAGAATAAAGTTTAAGTTCTAGGAGAACACAAACATCTCTCGAGGATTTATAAGGGGAGGGTTGAGAACGAACTCCACAAGGGTCACGATGGCACCCACGACCAGGCTAACACAGCGCCATCAGGAACTACAAAATGGGGCTTCTTCCTTTTAAAGAAAACAACAGACGGCCTTTAAGGATTTAACTCAGGAACCAGAAGGACGCAATTCAACTTTCACAAGTGAATCTGCAAAGTCTCACCAAAGGAAAGCCCTTCTACTGGTCTTGATTTCTTACATCACAACCCAGCAAGTTCACAAGCCTCGATTTTCCAAAGGCCTAATGGACTTTAATAGCCCGGAACTGGAATTCCCAGCTCAAAGCACCCCTGAGCGAGCCTCAGCTGCAAGAACTCGCTAATAAAAGTGGCTCCAGCATTTTGTTTTATAGCGCTACTGTGAATTACCACATTGGGGGAAAAAAAGCCCTTGGCTCAAAAAAAAAAAAAAAAAAATGGCTTCATTATCTCTGCCTGGATCAGGCTTACCAGTAGACGGGGAGCGCCTCTTTCCCCTCAGGTCCAGGTCCACCTCGGGAGGGCACATCACAGAGGAGAAAGCATTCTATATGCTCCTTATCTCAGCCGCCTTCCTGTGTGCTCCTGAACCCACGAGCTTTGCTCCCAACACACCAAGGTCACCCCTTATGGGGGTCAACACCTATGGTCATTTTTGAGTCCTGCCCCACATGACAAACAGTAGCACTTATACCTTCTGTAATGTCTTCATTCCTTGGTGCCAGGCATGGTTTTAGGACATGTGGCCCCAGCTGGTGGGGAGCAGCTGTTTTGGAAGGTGAAGAACCTTTAGTAGGAGGGGCATAGCTAAAAGTAGGAGGAGCTTTGGGGTGTACAGCCCAGCTTGCTTCCTGCCCTCTCTGCTCCTGCTGCCATACCTTCTCTGAGCCAAGTCAATCCTTTCTCCCTAAGCTGTTGTCAGGCATTTGGTGACAGTGACAAGAAAAGCAACAGAAACTATGTCTTTCCTGCCTCACAGATAAGCCCACACGCTCATCACTGTCATCTCAAGCACACTCCTGATACACTTTTCCATGGCCCTTCTCTTTTGGTTTCCAGGTTTAACTACTGCTGATGTGCTGAGAGCACCTGGGGCTCAGCTGGGCACCCAACCACAGTCTCACACTACCACTGGTCATCCCCAAACTTGCTCCTCAGAAAATGCATTTACACTCCAGACGCCCTAAATGACCATTCCTTCTCCCCCTCATCCAGCCCGCCAGCAATCCTGCCTCTACCCACTTAAACTGTGTAACTCTCATCAAATCACCATGTCCTCTGTCTGGAAGATTACACAGTATCCATCCCCAGCTAAGCACCTGACTTTCAGCTGCACTAACCTGTCCCTGTCCAGGTACCCCGCAGCCACTCTCTCTCTCATCAGGACCCTTGCTGAGCCCATCTACAAAGGTCTTTTTCCACAAACACAGGTACAGAGATCCAGTGATGCATTTGGAACGGGAAGACATTAGGTTGACCACTGTGTGTGCACTCCAGCCCAGCCATTGACCTTCCCACCCCTCCTCATCCATGGAAGGAACTCTGCACAATAGACAGCCTTAGCTACACCTGCCCGAGACCTCTGCATGGCTCCCTCCTTCTGTCCCTCCCTCCCTCCCTCCCTCCCTGTAACTGACTTCCCAAAGCCTAATACTAAGTAGGAGAGAAAGAAGGTTAGAGGAGAGAGGGAGCATAGATACTGTCAGACTGCTTCCTGCTGATTAGCAGTTCCTTGGGGCAGATTTGATTTCTGTTGCCAGGATATCCAATTTCTTCTACTCGTCTCTTTGCACATGACCACTAGACAAACCACAACCAACAACACTCAGTAAACAGCAAGAGGAAGAGGAAGAGGAGAGGAGAGGCAGCAGCCACCACCAGGGCCCTCTAGCATTTATATACCTTCTCAAGAGTCCACAGAATTCTGAATGTCATACATTTGCAGAAACGATCTGCAGCTGGCAAAAATCATGCCCCTGCCAGAGCACGAGGCAAATCATAGAGTCTGCTGCTGTGGAAAATCTGAAGCAGCCCCATATCTCACACTTGGTATTAAAACAAAAGCATATTTATATAACATTTCTGTGTTTTTATAAAGACCAAAATGTTCACTACACCTGCCTGCGTCCAGTCTCCACTGCAAAGCCCTCTTCTCTGCACTCACCTCCATCTGCCCTGCTGTGAGGGGCTCACTGCAGAGGACTGGCACTCTCTACAGAGAAACTTCTCCATCATTGCTGCCCACTTTGGCATCTGCTGTCAGGAACGGCACCTGGCCCGCAGCAAACCTTCTAAAAGTGAGGAAACGGTAAGCTCACCTTCTTAAAAACCTAATTTTATAAAAAGGAAAGAACTGCTTTTGTTTTTAATCAACCCTCCAGCCCTTGATGTGCGCTGTGCCCAGGGAGACTCTGACTTTCTTACTCTCCTACACAGTCTATGTTCTCTTTCGAATACTGCAGTCGTAAATACTTGCTGCACGGTGGCACAGCCGACAGGGTAACGGCCTTCCAGTAACCACCACTGAGTCCACCGATGCTGCTTCCTATAGCTCAGGACCCTCCTAGAGTGGTTCCATCTTTTTTCTAAACCCGTATAAAGAAGACAGCCACAGAGGCTGGGGAGTAGAGATGGCTGCTGAGAGTGCATCTGCTTTGTGTTTATGCACAAAGATCCTTCCACAAGGCCCGGATGTGTCTGACAGGCACTGTGGAAGGTCAGACTAAAGAGTTTCTGGGAACTGAAGCCTGTGCCATTGTGGTGTGAGAGGCAGCACCGCCTCGTTTGGTGATGGGTCTGTGACTTGCAGAGACTTCAAGATCAGAGCTGCACTGTAACATGCAAACATTAGCGAATGAGGTGGACATCCGGCCAGCTCACGGCTTCACATGCCTGTAAAAGCTGACAGCCTGACTCTGACTCCTGGGCTTCTGCTCCAGAATTGCTAGCTTGTTTTGGTCCTGCTGCTTCTTGCCCACTGGTTACACCACAATCTTCAGCGATTCAGTGCTGCAGCTTCCCTTTGCTTCACTGCCTTTAAGACTAAATCTCTGTAGCCCAGATTGGTCTTCAACATTCACAGTCTTCCTGCCTCAGCCTCACAAGTGCTGGGGTTACAGGTATGCACTGCCATGCTTTGGATCTCCACATGCAACCTCCTGCCCTTTACTTGAAAATTGTGACATTAGTGTGTATGCAGCTCTCCTACTAAAACTACACATTAAGAAACACATATAGCTACAACATGTATTTCTTTGACTACCAGGACTAGGAGTGGAGAGGAGACAAGATGAGGTACAAGAGATCCCTGCAGAGTACTCTGTGTGTTGACAGTGGTGGTGGGCCCACAGATCTGTATCTCTGATAAGACAGAACAGAGCTAAAAATATAGATCGGAGCATGGCAAACCAGTGAAGCCTGAGTAGGCGCCACAGAGGGCACGGACAGCCGTGCTTTTGATGCTGTTGCTGCTGGGCACATGAGGAATCATCAAAGGAAGAACCAGGCACAAAGACACACACCACCTGCCTGCATGCCTGTCTGCAGCTTCCTGTGGATTCATAATTACTCTCAAATTTTTAAAAAAGATTGTTGGAGGGAGCTGGAGAAATGGCTCAGCCGCTGGGAGTTGTTGCTCTTGCAGAGGACCTGGTCTCTGTTCCCAATGCCCACATGATGGCTCACAACCATCTGTGATTCCAGTTCCAGGGGATCTGATGTCTTCTGACCTCTGCAAGCACCAAGCATGCAAGTGGTGCATGTCGAAGCATGTAGCCAGGACATTCATACACACAGAATAAATCAATCTAGAAAACTAAAGAGAATGCTGGGACTATGTGGTGGCGCATGCCTTTAATCCCAGCACTTGGGAGGCGAAGGCCGATGGATCTCTGAGTTCGAGGCCAACCTGGTCTACAGAGGGAGTTCCAGGACATCCAGGAAGAAACCCTATCTCAGGGGACAGAAAGGGTTGGTAAATACCAGAAACCATCCCTCTTCAGAATTACCCATGTTGCAATAAAACAGCACTTAGCTTTCTCATAGAAACCAAACAATTTTGTGATTTTGAAATTAGCAATCTCAATATGCATGGTAAAACACTAGGGCTCTTGTGGGCATGGAAAAGGATGGACACAAAATCATAAACAGCAAAATGTTAGAGCTGCCAGGATGATAATGTGCTTCCTAAAAGTCCTGCAGTTTTCATGACATTCTGTGGAGACACACACTCCCCACACAGCACCCAGCGCTCAGCTGGCAAGGGTAGAGGGTACATCAGTACGTAGGATACCAGCTGAGGCAAAGCATTTTGGGGAGGGGGAGAAAAGGAGAGAGAGAAGAGTGATATGGGAGGAGGCAAAGCCTGGAAGAGTGTGAGAAATGACATCTCTGAGGCTTCCCTACTCAGGCCTTCTTGCTGCTAGTCTGAGAGCAGCTTGGCACAAAGATCTAAGCAACAGGTTCCTCCAAGAGCACAAAATGAGTACAGGGTGCCAATGCCACACAACTGGCCCCACTGCACTAACGTCCCAAGGTGCCTACATTGTAAGAGTGAAAGAGGCAGAGCAGAAGCAGCCCATAAAGCAGCAGGCCCCCATGCAACAGGAGGACTTTCTCTCTGCTGCAGAAACACACATGCCACAAGAACAAAGGAAAACACTGTTTATATTCATTACTTTGTAGTTTATTTTAATGAGGACAGAAATCAAGCCAATCCTACTGACTGCTGGCCATCCACTATTGTCTTCATGTAAAAACTCTGAAAGCCCAGCTTCCCATCACAGCCACCCCAACTGCTGTGCACTGAAGAGGCTCTGCTTGAGAAGAGTTTCCACACTTACACGTGTTCTCAAAAATAGGTTACACACACACACACACACACACACACACGTACCGCATGCGCGCCAACACACACACATATATAGGAGCCACCTGGACACACAGGGCAGCGCTCTAGTGAGATCTAGACTGGTGTGTTGTGAACTAAATGGTTCACACCTGTAGGATAATCGCCCAGCCGAGCCCACCTCTCCTGAAGTACAGCCCACTGTATCACAGGGGACCTCTTCTACCTGACCGTGATAAGATCTCTGGTCCACATGGCTCTCCACAAAATGGGAGAGCAGAACATGGATGTGAAAGCAGTGTTCCTTCGATAACATCCCGCACATACACAAGAAAGTAGATCAGAGCATCTAGTGCCGACTGTGCAGGGCGGGGCTGCAGAAGCCGTGCCCAGGCTCCAGCCCTGGCATCAGGCCGATCTAGCTCTGCCCTCATCCTCCAGGAGCAGAACCAGCGTGTGAGCTGGAAAACAACGAACCCAATTCCAGGAGGGAGACGACAGCATTCGTACTCTTCAGCCACGCACAGTTCTGGTGCCACTTACACTCTGGCAGGGTTTTCAGAGTGAGTTTGTATTTCACTGATTTTATCAGTTCCTATAGAAACACTGCATCGAGAACACGTGCCAGCGCCTCTACTTAAATGACACTGCTGTGATCACATACCAACGGCACTCAGCATCTTCAGGTAAGTGACAAAGTGGACAGTTCATAGAAAAGCCCAACCCAGGGACTGCCTCTGGTGATGTGTGCAGTTTTGAGTGTGAACAGGATGCTGGATGTGGAACTGCACCAAGTGCTTTTTCTGGATCCATTGACATGATGACACAACTTCTGACTTACACGAGTCATGTTGACCACATTTACACAGTCCCATTGGATCATTTTCCTTTTTGCTCTGATGGGTTTAAACCCTGGGCCGCATGCTAAGCAGGCACTCTACCACTGAGTGACATCATTAGCCAAATGCAACATTGTTTTTCTTACTGGTGGTGGCACTAGGGGTCAAAGTCACTGCTTTGAGCACTCAGTTATAATGGACATATAAATTTTGACAACTGAAAAATAAACAAAAATAAAAGGGAAAAAGTAATTTAATCATTTGCTTGTGGCCAAAAAGATGAGAGCAATCTTTAGGGCATAAATCCTGCCTCCCAGTGTATACCTGGCCAGAAATATGGACCACTGGCCTACCCCAGACCTCCATGGCATCTTGTTGCAGAAAGAACACTGTCCACTGAGCTGACAGCTGTCACTATCACCAGGGCAGCTGCGACCACCAGCAGGAGCCTGATTTGGCCTGCTGACCTCCCTCAGGCACAGTGTGGTGGAGACGATCACTGGACCCTCACTGGACAGTCCTCCCCCTCCACCTCCCAGCCTTGAGTATGTAATTCTGCCCTAACGGGGAGTCTCCAGGGAGCTGGCATATTAACAGTGGGAGCTTAGCTGAAGGGGGGACTCCACCTATGCAGCTGGGGTACACATCTATGCTGGGGTGTGGCTGCTTTGGGGTCCTCTATACTTTAGGGGTTTATCCCCACCCATGCTCTGTAAGGAAGCCCAATAGACTCACTGGCTCCCCAGGTGACATTTCGGTGGAACTGGACTTGGGGAGATATTTGTTTATGTCTCCCCAGGGAAAGGGTTCCCACAGCACCCGTACAGACAACCAAGCAAGCCAACGTCCCACTCCATGGGCATATGCTCCAGAGCTAACAGGACGTGGGTGACACTCCTGGGCACTTCCCTCAACGTGTCTTTGCACTCATCTCAGAGTATAATTGCCACTCAAAGGGCGACTTCACCCATCTGACCCTGGGCTGACCCTCAGCGGCCACCCTAATGACTAGTCTGATTTAAGGGCTGCATCTTTGTGCTAACACATATGATATATTAACACAGGCTAGCTCAATGCAGGCAGAGCCCAGGGTTTCAGCCATAACTGAAGCCTGGTGCAGAAGACAGTCCCCAGACGGTATGCATCGCGTGGGAATGAAGTTCCAGGCAGCTTTTTTTTTTTGTTTTTTGTTTTTTGTTTGTTTTTCGAGACAGGGTTTCTCTGTGTAGCCTTGGCCATCCTGGACTCACTTTGTAGATCAGGCTGGCCTCGAACTCACAGCGATCCGCCTGCCTCTGCCTCCCGAGTGCTGGGATTAAAGGCGTGTGCCACCACGCCCGGCCAGGCAGCCTTTCTTTAGGAAAGCTGCTGTGCAATTCATCAACTCTGGCAACTGTGTGTGGGGCTCCCGCACTCAGTCAGAGCTGGGGACCCTTGGACATGTGTCAGCAGCACTTACCTGAGCGCAGCGCCCCAGTTCTCTTCTGTTCAGATACTGAAATATATTGATTGCCAGTTCATAAGGCAGCTGGACATCAAAGAAGGGTACCTCATCCATCTCGTCCTGTGGAGAAAGAAGAAAGGGGCTGAGGGCAGCCTATGCTTCCAGGCCTTTCACCCCCTGGACAGTCCTGAGGTGACCAGAGCTGGGGCTGTTTCAGGGAGAATCTGAAGCAGGGGCCTCTGGCCCCCACATCTACCTTCCTCTCAGTCACTGTGAAATCCATGTGACTATTTCCCAGGATGCTGCGGAAGGAGTAGCCTCGGAAACCTCCTGACTGGTAAGGGAAGGTGAGGCATCAGGTACTCAAGAAAGCCAGCCTAGGCCAGGGAGGACACCATCCCCGAAGGACAACCAAGCTTCCCCAGCACAGGCAGTGGCGGTGGGGGTGGGGGGCAGCTGGAGAAGCACTGACTGAGTCACTAACATATTTTCATGGGGAAAGAAGAGCAAGGTGGAGGCTGCTCTGCTGGAGATGCAGGCCCACTTCTCCTCAGGGTTTCCTAAGCTCTTGGAGCTCACAGTGCTTAACCTGCGCTAGCCAGTACAAACAAAGCAGTTCTCAGTGCTGTTTATTAATGCACAGCAACAAGAGCTCTCCCGCCCTAGGGTAAGCAATCCGAGATGAGGTAAAGGCTTCGGCTGAAAGATAAGGTCATGCGGATTGTGGCACACACAAGAATCCAAGGGAGGATGGGAAGTCCAAGGGTGACAATGAAGGCCCTCAGGCCCACCTGCCAGCCATGTCTGTGGCCGTGCTTCTCAGCGGCAGCGTGGCCTTTGTCCTCACAGACTAAGCTGGGAAAACATACTTTAATAAGCTCTGGCTGACATCACTGACTTGCTGGCTGGAAGCAAGTTGCTAATTCACCTCTCACTACAAGTTTCCACACCATGACGCAGCCACCTCAGAAAACGGTGTCGGCAGCACTAAGGAGTGTGAGCCTTTCAAGACTGAGGCTAAAGAACGCTCGAGAATCATGTCACTCACTAGGAGTCTCACGACTGAAGGAGGAAACAAGGTATTTGGCTGCAAAGATAGAGTGAGGCTACTAAATTCATAGCCAAAAAGGCTCTCCAGGGAAAGGACACTGAGCGGTCTCTGTGGGCAGAATGTTCAGTCAGTGGAAGGAAACACAGAAAAACAGGAAAAAATCTGCAAGGATAAGTGGGAGGTGCGGGTCCTGCCTAAGGAAACAAAGCTGCCGGAACTCATGTCAGGCCAGGTCCTTGCCTACAATGACTGCCTTCACTCATCAGTGAGGAGCTCCACTGCCAACCAGATGCAACTAGAGACACCCCAACCCCTGTGGGAGTCACTGCTGGTCCATGACCTGGCAGGCTCACACAAGGTGAGAGGCTATCATTCACAAAGCCACCCCAGATGCCCTCCTGCCTTTCCTTCTACAGTTACTGTATCTGCAGAAGCCAAGAGGACCACTTTAGCCACATGGTAAAGAAACAAGAAGAAAAAGTCCCTGTATCCTCACACAACCAAAGGAAGGGCAGGGGGAGGCTGAGCGAGACAGGGGGAGGCAGAGCGAGGCGTGCTCTATTCCCTGTGGGCTCCTTTATGATAGGCCACACTACAAGCTGGTCTTGAGATGCCATCTTTTGCTTCTGTTCTGGGCAGAAGTCACAGTCACCCACCAAATGCGTATGTCATTGGCCAATTTCCCATATTCATGATGGAAGACAGTCCCTCTGGGAAAGCATGACCCCACCCTCCCACTGTTCTCCCTGACCCCAGCCTCAGTTCTGGGGAGCACAACCTGGAGGCTCCAAGATCGCAAATGATCAGCCAAGTATCCAGACTGAAGGTATGCAGGCTTCCTGTCTAATGCCCTCGGGATACCTGCCCAAGGACCACAGAGAGCTGTCCTGCAGAGAACAGGTGCAAGCCCTGGTGCTCTGCACACAGAGACCGGGCATCACTCTCCTTAAGGACATGCCAGCCCCTCTTCTCTTTCTTATGCTCTAGATCTCCAAGTCAGTCACCTGTTGGTGACTCACTGGCCTGTAACTTACGCACTACAGCAGAGACAGTCCCAGCAGTAACAAGAGGACTACAGAGTGAGGCTAAGTCCATCAGTGGAGGAGCCACACAGCACACCTAACAGCATCGCCACCCCTAAAGGGCACCTAACCACTCTGGAAGGTTTGCTGTGGTGCGTGGGGAAAAAAGATGAAACCCACCAGGCGGCAATGACCAACAGCATTGTTGGGGCCACCACACCAACAGTCAGTCAGCCTGCGGCAGGCCGTTTATAGGATCTGGAGGCCAGCCACTGTTGGCAGGCTGAACTGTAAGAATGTAAACTGTGCCATTCTTAGGATTACCTCTGAACTCTCCCATGACTGACAATATCAGTTCCAAACACTCTAAGTCCCCTCCCGACTTCCATGTGGCTGAGCTTCTCTGTTCCCACCACTGGTTAGGAAATGGCGGGAGGGAAAGGAGGGCAGTCAGCAAAGGAGCACTGGCAGCTCACGACACATGGGGACTTTCCTGCTGCAGTCTGTATTGATGGTGCAGGATCACTCCAATCCTCCCAGGCGAGACAGCAAGCTGCCTACCACTGGTTCACAGCTAAGCCCCTCCTAGACTCCACCTTAGGCCAGCGGGGCTGCCTCACCAAAGCACTAACCCTCCAGAGACTAGTGTGCATTGAGTACAAAGGCCACTCGCCTCAACTCTGACCTGAACAGCCAAGCCACACGTGATTCTGCGGCTAGGAGTGGCCTCTGACAAGTAGAGCCTTCCCCAGTCAGCCAGCAAGGGAGGCCAAGCAGTCCCATGCAGAGTAAAGCGTCCCCAAGAGTTCTTGGTGCATAGCTGCAGAGCGCCAGACACCTCTTTCCAACACCCACTGAGGTGCTATGTGAGCATGCAGGTAAGAATAACCCTCCAACAGAGGGAACAGTGGTAAATTGTTGTTTATAGCTTACCACATGGCCAACACCTCATCAGAGACCACCCTACAAGCTTGGTCAACGCTGCGACAGGGCCTGGCAGACCTGAAAGACCTGGCCCAAGCTGTATGTAGCTCGGCAACTACTCAAGCACTCGCTCAGCTGCTGCGGAGGTCTCCTGTGATGACAGGCAGCCATTCCTCCCACGGTGCACAGTGAACGTATGGAGCACACAGCCGCCAGCCAGCAGTCATGAGACTCACCAGACAACCCCGTGACAAACAGACAACACGGATGTTCTCAGGAAGGAAGGCACAGAAACACTAAAGGCTAAATGACACTGCAGAACATCGGCTGACCCAGAGTGACAGGAAGCTTGCCAAGCTTAGGCTCTAGACAAAGGGAAGCGCCTCGCTGCTGACAATGTACCTTTACGACTTTCACCATGGTGCCGTGGACGGATCTCTACCCCTCAGTGACTCGCTTGACACTGAAATCACATGTGACATTGTTTGTTTTAATGTTCAGGGCACCTCGCAGAAACCAGTGCCCCCAAATTCCATGGGCACGGCTCACAGCTCTTTCTCGGGGCTTCGTTGTGCATGTTACATCTTGAGAGCCATGGCCCTAAATCATGGACGGATAGGAAAATCCAGGGAAGAGCACACAAAGGAGTTGTGTTACGGCTAAGGTCAGTGAGTACTGGATTTTCCCAAAGTCTACTGGATTCACTCCAAAAATGCTGAGACAAACTGTGAAGGGATCTGTCCCCAGAGAGGATGATCTGTCCTCCGTGTGCCCAGCTCCATAAATGGACAGTCTTTGTGCCATCAGCTTAGAAACTTAATCTGCCTTCTCTTGTTTAGGAGAAGAAGGGGTAATTCCTAAGAGCCAAATTGCTGCAGAGGGAAGAAACCAAATCACTGCATTTCCCAACACGTATCTCTGGGGCGACCGCCACTCAGGCGCTCCCGAGGTGGTGTTTAAACAGATCTGCAGCCGCCTCTATTGACCCTGGGATGGAGAGGCCTGCTGTATGCAGGGCTTATCTCAACCCCCACAGACTGCACAGTCCCACCGCAGGAGTGGATGGTGTCCAGTTTCACTTGTGGCTTGAGAAAGTAAGCAGGTAGATTAGGGAAAGTCTCAAACACTCGAAATAGGCACCTATTCTGTCTTGAAATACCTTTCCCTGCACAAACAAACAGGAATTCAAAGCACACCAAATACCAAGAGTAGCAGCCTTGCCACCAACTCCATATGCTTCCATATTCTGTAGTTCCTTGATATCAGTACAGGAGGCACACTACCCAGCTTAAATTAATGTATGTGTAAAACCCTGTCAGCTCAGGGCCATGCCCAGTGCTGGGGGAAGGGAGATGCTATTAGCAAACGTATGAGAAAAGGCCTCTACATTGCAGGAGGTAAATCTTTTATGGAGATAAGTCATCACATATAAACCAGAATAAACACACGAGATAGTCCCTGAGGTATCTCAGGCTTGTTAGTAAGTCAGCTGCTTAGCGCTCAGGAAGTCTTCCTCTTTCTCTGCTATAAAGGAGGTTAAGTTCCCAAGCAGTCCACAAAAAGTCCATTTCTCTTTTTATATCAAACCTAGTCCCAAGCCCAGCTATGAGGATAAGCAGGAGTATTCAATAAAGATGTGGACAGACAACCTCTACCTACACAAGCTAACCTGCCCAGATGCACACTGCCCGTGCCTGGAAAGGACATGGCAGTGAAGGAAGTCTGTGCTCTCAGAGCTCAGCTGAGTCAAAGCTGGGATGGGAGACTCAGGAGCTGGGCTGGACAGAAGGCAGGGGAGGAGCTCTCAGGAAGAGAGTGGTTCAGGAAGGGCTGGACCTCATCTGTGAGTCTGTTTGGTCAAGAGGCCACACACATAGGCGATGGCACAATCCCACCATCTGGATCTGCTACAGAACTTGTGGAGCTTGGTGTGAAAACAAGTATGCTAGGGTTCCTAAGTCAAAAGAATTTTAATAATTGCAGGGCTACACAGAGAGACCCTATCTCAAAACTAATAAAAATAAAACAGTAATTATAATAATTGCATGGGCTGGAGAGATGGCTCAGTGGTTAAGAACAACTAACTGCTTTTGCAGAGGACCCAAGTTCAATTCCCAGCACCCATGTCAGCTAGCTTACAACCTCCTGCAACTCCAGCTCCAGGGAATCTGGTGCTAGGCTACCACTGTGCACAGACTGACATATAGACACACACAGATCCTGTCACACAGAGAAGAACTGCGAGCAGTAAACTAAGTGCAGAGTGTCACCTGTGAGACCACTCAGCTTGCAGACTCACAGAGGCACAGGCACCAGAGAATCTCTGCCAGCCCTTCCCCAAGTCCTCTACGAACTACTCAACCTTCCAGAAAGCCTTGTGGGGCGGCTCTGGGTAAGACCGAGCCCCGCTCCTCAAAGACACTCTCCACTCTGTCTAGGTTTTCTTCTCTCCAGAGCACTTGTTTACCCAGCAAGTATCTACCCAAACAGGACAGACTTTCTCTGTTGTGCGCATTGCTGTAGCCTCAGAGCTTAGACTCGTGCCTGGTGCTAGCAAGCCAGTCAATCAACAGTGTGGACTGAGAAGTAGATGCATGAATGGATGGATGAATACCATTCCTCTTCAAGAAGCAGAACCTCCCAGTAAAGATATTCAAACTTGTTTTAGTCAATGCACACACGCATCATGGAAAAAGGCCCCAAACAAAGGCCTGCTAGTTCATGAATAACACTTTTTAAATGAATGGCACTGAGAAGAACATTTTAGTCAGAAGAAAAGAGAAGTTTGGACTGGAGGGATCAGAGAGAGAGAGTTAACACAGCAGAGGGAACCAAACTGAGCCTTAATAGGAAAGAAGGAGACAGCAGAGGCAGGGGAGTTGCTCCAGCTCAGTTGACCAATGAGTGCAGCACACCAGGAGAGAAGCAACTAGGTGGCAGCAGGGTCTGAGTCTGAGTTTGGGAGCCCCAGAGCCCTTATGCATGCTGGCCTGCTTCCACACCATCATTCTCACAGTTGAGAAGCTGGCGAGGCCAGAGTCCACTCTGGACACCGCTGACTCCCCAGCTCTAGCTCAACCGTGAGTACAGACTTGTGGACGAACAGGGCTGAGCACTGGACACAGAGCTGGACAAATCTCAACCAGTAACTAGCTCAAGATTGCTCAAATGACCCAGTCTGGACCACTAAGAACACAGCTTCAGCTGTGCACCACAGAACAGGTGCTGTGCTCTCCCAGCACTACCGTGCTGGCAGACCATAAGGCTGCAGCTGCTAGCCGTCTTCTCCTCAAGAAGGGACAGCCTGCTGTGGGGAAAGCCAGCAGACAAGCAGGACTGAGGCAAGAGGTCACAGCTGGGTTACACCAGTGCCCAGAATGAGCATCACCTCCTGGAATGGTTTCGTGGATCAACAGATCTCAGTGTATGTTTTCAGGCCAGTTAGAGTCTGACATCTGTGTCTTTGTTGGTCAGATGCGATACACTACCTAAACAAAATCTGACCAAGCGACTCTCTGTCACAAGCCTGTTCTAAAGAAGCTTACATAAGCACACCTGAAATGCCTCCACTGCCCACAAGGAACCTGGCTTTGGAGAGGGGTATGAAAGACAGTGTCTACTGCCTCTGGAATTCTGGCCAGGGTGTGCCATCCCTTGTACTGGCCAATCCAACACTGCCAACTGCCAGTGTAGTATTCACAAGCCTCTCCCATAAGTAAGAAAGCTAAGTGCTCCTATGCAAAGGCTCGGGTGAGAAGGCAAGGCTGCACAGAAGGCACGCCAGTTTCTCTTCAGCTGTGCTTGTCCATCAAAGGTTCTGGCCTATGTCCGTCCAAAGACACTGGTGCAGCTGGGCCGAGTGGACAGCGACTCTTCTCTTGGTTGCCCTCGCGCTGGTGATACTGCAGTGGAGACAACACCAAAACCACGACAGGGGCTGGGAGTGTGGCTCAGTCAGAAGAGTGCTTACCTAACAAGCCCTGGGTCAGCCCACAGTACAAGAAACTAATCCTGCCCTGGGGGAGGCAGTGGCTGGAGAACCAGAAGTCCAAGACCACTGTCAGCTGCAGCATATTCAAAGCCAGCCAGAGCTACAGGAGCCCATCTCAATCAACAGAGGCCCCGAGTGTGGCACTGCTGCTAAGGTGTGGGCCGTGGGCAGGAGACAGAACTAGCTGGAGGTTTGCACTCGGTGCTTCGGCTGCATTAGGATCTCAGGGGACTCCACTTTCCTTCCCAGGAGTTACTCCTGAGTTAAAAACTCCAGACAAGCACACGATAAACAGATCCTGCAGCACAGACCCTTGCAGTTCTGGCATTTAAAACATCATTGCCTCTGTTGTATCCATTCCCAACAAGCAGGAATGGGAAGTCTGTGGGGTAGATTGCTCTAATGATGGCCTGCATGCCCACAACCGTGTAACTCCACTCCTGAGCAAAACCCAAAAACCACATGTCCACATCCCAAAAGACAGACATACAGAATGTCCCCCAACAGCACTGCAATGCCAAAACAGCTAACCCAGCTACTCAGGGTTATCACAGTGTTGGATGACAGCAGCATCAGGTCCATGCCACAGGACCAACCCATCCATAATGCTCTTCACAAGAACTCAAACTAAAGCTTCCTGATGCCACTGCAGAAGTGTCAGAAGAGGGGGCGTGGTCAAGCCACTGGAGCAAGGGGCAGACAGGCTGGGAGGCCAGTCCTATGAGCAGGTGTTTTGGATGTGTGTATATGCACACTCTAGAGAAGGCATGGAGCTGTGCAGTTAAGGTATGTACACTTCAAGGTGTGACTAATAAAAACAAACAAACAAAAACCCCAAAACTCTAACATGTATCATGTAAAAAAACAAAAAACAAAACCCCACTTCTGCCCAACACAGCAGCCACATCTTTGATCCCAGAATTGGCAGAAGGACTTCTGAGTTAGAAGCCAGGCTGACCTACAGAGTGACACCTGTGTGGTGGGTTAAATGAGAATGGCCCCTGCTGGCTCATATGTTTGAATACTTGGTCCCCAGTTAGTAGAACTGTTTGGGAAGGATTAGGAGGTGTGGCCTTGCAGGAGGAGGTGTGGCCTTGCAGGAGGAGGTGTGGCCTTGCAGGAGGAGGTGTGGCCTTGCAGGAGGAGAGGGTGGGCTTTGAGGTATCAAAAGCCCACAGTCACTTTCTCTCTGCCTGTTGTCGGCTGATGAGGATGTAACAGCTCTCAGCTACTGTTCTAGCACCATGCCAGTCTGCTTCCCACCACGATAGTTACGGACTAAACCTCTAGAGCTGTAAGCAAGCCACCAATTAAACGCTTTCTTTTATAGGAGTTGCCTTGGTCACAGTGCCTTTTCACAGCAGTATAACTAAGATATCCTGGGGTTTTGGTGTTTTGGCTTGGTTTGGCTGGTGTGTGTGTGTGTGTGTGTGTGTGTGTGTGTGTGTGTGTGTGTGTGAAACAGAGTTTCTCTGGCTGTCGTGGACTCATTTTGTAGACCAGGCTGGCCTTAAACACAGAGATCCTCCTGGTTCTGCCTCCCCCAGGGCAGGATTAGTTTCTTGTACTGTGGGCTGACCCAGGGCTCGT
This sequence comes from Acomys russatus, assembly GCF_903995435.1. Classification (NCBI taxonomy): domain Eukaryota; kingdom Metazoa; phylum Chordata; class Mammalia; order Rodentia; family Muridae; genus Acomys; species Acomys russatus. The sequence continues at coordinate 58,136,951 of NC_067155.1, read as the reverse complement.
TAGGTCAGCACTCTTCTGACTGAGCCACACTCCCAGCCCCTGTCGTGGTTTTGGTGTTGTCCCCACTGCAGTATCACCAGCTCGAGGGCAACCAACAGAAGAGCCGCCGTCCACTCAGCCCAGCTGCATCAGTGTCTCTGGACAGACATAGGCCAGAAGCTTTGATGGACAAGCAACCCTGTGGGATGCTGCTTGAGTGTGAGGCCTGAAAAGTCTTACGTATAGAATTTAGGGTCTATCTTACTCAGGGTTTCTACTGCTATGATACCATGACCCAAAGTAAGTCGGGGGTGAAAAGGGTTTACTTAGCTTATGCTTTTACATCGCAGTCCATCATTGCAAAAACTCAGCACAGGAACCAGGGGGCAGGAACTGATGCAGAGGCCATGGAGGGGTGCTGCTCACTGGCTTGCTCCCCATGGCTTGCTCAGCCTGCTTTCTTATACAACCCAGGGCCACCAGTCCATAGGTGGTCCCACCCACAATGAGCGGGGCCCTCCCGCATCAATCACTAATTAAGAAAACGCCCTACAGGTTTGCCCACAGCTCGATCCTAGAAAGGCATTTTCTCAACTGAGGCTCCTTCCTCGGCAGTAACTCTAGCTTGTGTCCAGTTGACAAAAAACTGGCCAGCACAGGGGCCAACAGAGGCTACACAGCTGAGAATATCCAAATCCCAACATACCCAAATCAAACATCCAATGTGCAGATTCCTGGGTTGCTTGTTTAGCAGATCCGAGGGTGCCTCAGAAACCTACGTATCACTAAGGCCTACTAGGAGGCTGACCCAAGCTTCACCTGGTGAAGTTAAAATACAGAAATCCAAATTTAATCCCCAGAATTTATCAGCTGGGTAATCCTGGACACACTGCAGAAAATGTTGTCTTTGAGTCCCTCCATTTGTAAAAAGGAATTAGTATCTACCTCATATTATGGCCATTTTAAAAATCAAATCAGAGCACAAGACAAGACACTTGGTTAAAAGGGGAAATGTACTTTAAACTCAAAGCAGAAGCTACTAGTATTATTTAAAGAAAACTGTCCGTTGCATAAAATTACCCGTTTTAAAAATTGTGTGTGTGTGTTGTTTGTACTCGTGTGTGCAAGTGCCCATGGAAGCCTGAGACATTAAATCTCCTGAAATTGGACTTTCGGGAGGTCGTGCGCCACCAGGCATGCGTACTAGGAACCCAACTCTGGAAGAGCGGGTGGTGCTCCTAACTACGCAGCTGCCTCTCCAGCTCTATCGCGTTTTTTCTCTAAACAACATCCACTCACTGGAATGCTGCGGAGATGAAGCCATTAAATCCTTCTATTCTGGCCTCACCCTTAACCTGCAAGCCAGGGATCCGTGTCAGGGGGTCTTGACTGGATTCTCCCGCCTTGGTAAAGGAGGCTGGAGAAGGAGCTTTCGACCCATGCCCCCTAAAGGCTAAGAACCTCCGCAAGATACTGACCAAAGGATTCTTCGACGTAGTCCTTTCATTTTCTTCTTCTTCTTCTTTTTTTTTTTTTTTCCCCTTAATTTAGGTTAACACGTTGTTAGGAAAATCAAATAATACAGAGATAGGTGAATATAAATTCCGTCCTGTGCTCCGACCTTCCTCTCCAAAGTCAACTTTTCTTACAAGTTTAAGAACGTTTCTAGCGCAGGATTTCTCAAACTCACCACGTAGCCCTTTTTTGGAGGCGGGGGGCGGGGGGGCTGCGGTGGACTGTCTTGAGCACTGCTGTTCGCGATCCTGCAAGCTCAAGAGTGGGCACACACTTTACTCTCAACACCCCAAAATGTCTGCAGGCAAAGCTCCCAGCGGAGAACCAATGCTTTCAAGGACTCTGGAAGGATCGCTGCTGTGCCTCTCGCCCCCCCCCCCACGCCCCCGTCCCGTTGGGCGGGCTACATCTGGCCCCGGACACTCACCAAGTCTCGGATGAGCTGGTCCACCAGCGGCTCGGGCTCCGCGGCTTCGCGGTCCGGGGGTGAACGAGAGCGGCTGGACGCATCCCTCCTGTCGGCCCGGCCGGGCCTAGACGCCGGGGGTCGGCCCGCGCCCTCTAGCAGACCCTGCGCCAGCGCCAGGTAACCCGAGGCCGGCTCGCCACGCGCCCCCGCCTCGGGCCTCCGCGCCCGCCGTTCCCCAGCCTCGAGTCTCCGCCGCCGCCTCAGAGCCTGCGACTGCGCCAGCTCCTCCTGCCAGCGCCGGCGGAACTCCTCCAGGCTGTGTTCGTCCATGCTCGACGATCCTGGGCCTACGCGTCAGCCAGGAGGGCCAGCTGCAGATGGACCGTCCGTTAGCCGGAAGTGTCCGACGTTGACCGGAAACTTTCGGGAACGCGGCTCTTCGGTTCCGGGCGGCCCCGCCCCTCCTCTGCCTAATTTTTGCCACCTTCGCACCAAGCAAGCAAGCTCTTTTCCTTTGTCCAGCAAACCTGCTTTAAATGGCTGCTATATACGTGATGCAAAGGTAGAATTTTTTAATGTAGTGAGTTTTTAATTGCATTTTATTGGTTTAGGACGTGTGTGTGTGTGTGTGTGTGTGTGTGTGTGTGTGTGTGTGTGTGTAAGTGTGTGTGTAACGATTTGGAGGAGTTGGTTCTCGCCTTCCACCCAGTGGGTCTCGGGAATCAAACTGAAGTCGTCACGCTTGGCAGCAAGTATTCTTTTCTGCTGAACCAGCCCAACCTGAAGTAAGCATTCACATCCGCACACACCACGCCCAAACACACCTATGTCTCTGTCTTCTTAAAATTTACATTCAAATAAAACGGAGGTAAATGTTTTTTAATGTGAATGTCTGAATCCGTTGGAACGGTTATGTAGAAAAATAAGAAATAAGATCAAATAATAAACTGATTGGCACAAGGAGGGGCCAATTAGTGATTAAGGCTAGTCATGGAGGCCTTTCTAAGGAAATGCCATTTACGCTACTAGCTAATAAAGAGGGGGGAAAAAAACAGCTTGGAAAATCCTCAGAGATTTTCAGAAGAACCACAAGTCTAAAGGCTAAGTATAGTGGGACAATATCTGTGAAGGAAAGTTCTGGAAGCACCCTTCCCCCCCCCCCCACTGAACCTTATGCAAAGCTGATTAACTTCAGTGACTGTAGGGAGGTTGGAATGTTGCAGGTCCAGAGCCTAATTACAGTTCCTCTTGGGCTGTTATTAACCACTCCGTTCCCACCTTTCCATCTAAGCTAGCATCCTTGTACTGTCAGGTGAAACCTTTGGATGTGTTAGCTTAGTAGATCCCTACCTTCCACCAACCCGAACCTCGGACGGTCACCAGATAGTGCCTGAGGCCTACAGCAAGAGATCCTCACTTTGCTGGAACCGCTTAGCCGATATTTCCACTGATTATTTTAAATATCTCTTTATTTTTAAAAACATTTTTTTCTTTGTTCTTTTCATGAAAGCTCTGTCACCTTCAAGCATGGGGTTCGGATGACCTGGATCCATGTTCCCAGATATGTGTTGTGAGGAGAAGGCTCTAAGGGCCGGTCTATGTTTCCACAACGGGGTGCTTACGTGGGCTAAGATGGCTAATGCGGGACACGGCGTGAGGGGGGCACTCTGAGTCAGCACACAATGGCTGACACTGGATGTCCTGGAAACACAAAAGTAAACAGTGATGTCATCTGTTATACAACCACTTCTGGCAGACTGCCACTTTTGTGTGGACTCTGTATAAATACGGCCTTGAGGTCAGAGGCCCACGCCTTCACTAGTTGGCCTGTCTATCTATAGGCCTGGGGTGTGTGTGTGTGTGTGTGTGTGTGTGTGTGTCTGTGTCTGTGTCTGTGTGTCTGTGTTTAGGCCTTTGCATCTGTCTGTAGGCCTGTGAGTCAGTCTGTAAACCTGTGTGTGTGCCTACCTCTGTGTGTGTGCCTACCTCTGTGTATCTGTATGTCTGTCTGTAGGCATGTGTGTCTGTCTGTAGGCCAGTATGCCTATCTCTGCAACCTGCATGCCAGCCTGTGCGTGGCCTGTGGACCTCGGTGTGTGCTTGGGTGCATGCCGACAGCTGGCTGCTTGCTTGCCTAACCACCGATCTGCTGGTGAATTCAATGTCTCATGTGCCCTCTGCTCATCAAAACCTCTTTAACCTCCAGCCTCCCACAACTCTCTTCCTTTCCTGGCATCAGAGGATGATCCCCACACCACAGTTACTCCTATTTGGCTCCAGGATAAACTGTCTTCTCCTCTTTGGGGTGAGAATTGTTTTTATGTTGACATGCATATGATGGCATTCCCCCTTGCCACAAGTGTGAGAGACAGTGGTCCTCACTTCATAATAAAAGCACTGGAGACTAGGGGCAGTGAGAGCACAACTGTTGACCGCTTTACAAGGCTGGGTAATTCTGGCTCTGGAGAGATGGGCTGCTCTCCCAAAGGACCTGAGTTGATTCCCAGCATCCACAGCCCAGGGGCTCCAGTGTCCTCCTCTGGCATGGCAGAGATGGAGCACAGTAGTCTGTGGGCATCTCTTCTGGTCTCTTTATTTAACTACCAGGAGTCAGTCTTGGGGAGCCTCGTTATAGCTTCCTCCCCAAAATGCCCCCTCAAAATAGCATATCCAGTTAACTTTCCACACTCGTAATGCCTAACGTGAGGATTAAATGTCAACACAGGAAACCTTGGAAGGGCACGCAAACCATATCTATATTGTAGCAATACACTGTCATGACCATTGTGGAAAAAAAATTTTTTTTGGTTTTTTGTTTGTTTGGCTTTTGTTTTTGTTTTGTTTTTTGAGATAGGGTTTCTCTGTGTAGCCCTGGCTGTCCTGGAACTCACTCTGTAGACCAAGCTGGCCTCAAACTCAGAGATCCACCTTTGTCTGCCTCCCAAATGCTTGGCCTTGAACTCAAAGATTCGTTCACCTCTGCCCCCCCAAGTGCTGGGGTTAAAGGTGTGCGCCACCAATGTCTGGTGCAAAACTCAATCAATCAATCAATTCCAGAGAACCTATCTTGATTTTTAAATTTATTTTAAAATGTTTTCCTACAATGTTTGGGTCATACTCTTTTTTTCCCTTCCCCAACTTCTCCCAGATCCTCTGTCCCTACCCATCTGACTTCCTATTCTATTTTGTTTTGTTTCTTTTAAAGCCAAAATTAACACACACACAAAAAAAATTTTTTTTAAGGTACAACATGGGGAGCGTGAGAAATGGCTTGGCGGTTAAGAGCTCTGGCTACTCTTTCAGAGGACCCAAGTTCAATTCCCAGCACCTACATGGCATCTCACAACTGTCTGTAATTCCAGTTATAGGAGAGGTTGCACCCACTCACAGACAAGCACACAGAACACCAATGCACAGAAAAATGAATAAATATTTTTTAATGGGCGTGATGTAGTCCAGTTTGCTGGTCCACTGTTCCTGAGCATGTGGCCTGCCTTGGGGTGTGGTTGATGCTCCAGAGTGACTCCATTGATGTAAACTGATTTTCCTCTTCTCTCGAAGCTGTCAGTTGCAAACAGTTTCTTGATTAGGGCTGGAACTTTGTGCCCACTTCCCCTTCTAGGTGCTGGGACATTATGCTGTTGATGATGATGATGATGATGATGGTGTGTGTGTGTGTGTGTGTGTGTGTGTGTGTGTGTGTGTGTTAAAAGGGATAATATACACCCAAATGCTAGCAGAATAACTTCCCAGAGAGGACAGAATTAGGACTTTGTGATTTTTTTAAAGATAAGGGCTCACTCTGTATCCCAGGTGACCTTGAACCCATGGAGATCCTCCTGCCTCAGACTTCCAAGATCTGCATTCTGTATTTTCTGTACATTGTGATTTTCCACAGTTAATATGTCCTGGTGTTTCCAGAAGGCAGAGCCAGCCAAGGTGGGAAGTGGGGTGGGCGGGGTGGGGGCGGGGTGGGGGTGGGGCAGGGCAGGGTGGGGGTGGGGTGGGGGTGGGGGCGGGGTGGGGGTGGGGGCGGGGTGGGGGTGGGGCGGGGTGGGGTGGGGAGGGGGTGGGGAGGGGGTGGGGGTGGGGGTTGGCTTTTGAGAATCTATCTCATTTGATAAAGTGGCTGCATAAAACAGCAGCCTTGAACAAAGGCAAAGTGAGTGGGAAGTGGAGATGGCTGATCCGAGGAGCATTCTGGAGTCGGTTCTACTGTGAGCGAGTTGCGCTCCATCCCACTAGGTACTTTAAGGATGCTGAAGAACATGGCTCAGAAGTGTCCTCCATGAGCTGAGAGCTGGCTGCCGTTATCCAGCGATGCTCCTCCCTCATCAGAGAAGGTCAAACCAAGAGTTTAAACAACCTCCCACTCCAGTTTGGGGTAGCAGTAAGCAGGTTGCCATGGACACCCATACCAATGCAGTAAAGATGTCCTAGGGCAAAAAGTAAGGGATGCTCTGTGCAGCTGACAATAAAGGGTTGCCCATGCTCAAAGCTGGTTGCAGAGAGTAATGTTTTCCTGTGAAGGTCTTATTGCTCACAGTTGAAGAGGCTCAGTCCTGGGCAACTGATTATCTCTTGGGGGTCATGGCCTTTGTGGTTTGTCTCTTGTTTCTTCCTGGTTTGCAGGCACACCCCACTCTTTCCTGATGAACATGAAAACCCACTTGTCCTTGGAGACCCTGAATAGCTCCAGGGCGTGCCACCTGGAAAAAGCAAGGCCACACCCTTTCCGAAGACATCCCAAGTGAGCCCTGCGTGTCCCACTTAGCAATTGTCACAGAGGCTACTACGCTTTGGCTTGTGTAGGTCTCTGGTCACTTTGTGGTCTTTGCCGGGTTCCACAGCCACTTACTTGGAGGCACAGGACTGTGGCTGCTGGTATGCAGCCAGCAATGTAATATGAATAAAAAGAAGGCAGGTGTGAGGGCTTGCCAGTCACCTGTCATGTTCAGGGGTCTGAGACAGGGGAATTACAAGTTTGAACCCAGCCTGGTATCTATGGAATGGAAAGAAGAGTAGAGGGAGAAGAACAGAAGGAAAAAGAGGGAGTGGGAGCCGGGCGTGGTGGCGCACACCTTTGATCCTAGCACTCGGGAGGCAGAGGCAGGCGGATCTCTGAGTTCGAGGCCAGCCTGGTCTAGAAAAATGAGTCCAGGACAGCCAGGGCTGTTACACAGAGAAACCCTGTCTTGAACCCCCCTCCCCCGAAAAGAGGGAGTGGGGAAGAGACGAGGGAGAGAGAGAAAGAAGGGATAAAAGTGGAAGGAAAAGAGGGAAGGAGGGAGAGAGAGAGGGAGGAAGGAAGGAAGGAAGGAAGGAAGGAAGGAAGAAAGGAAGGAAGGAAGGGCTCTTATGCATAAGTCTTGGCAGACAGACATCGCCGACCATGGGCTCTGTGGATGCCTGCTAGGTGGGCCACCTTCTTCCTTACTGAGCATGCTCCTTAGTAGCCTAGTCTTTCATTTACGAACACCAGACTAAAAGGCGTTCTGCCTTAAAGAAGAGCGGAACTTGAAAGACAGCTAAGAAAATCAGGCAGAGAGAGCCTCTTAACGTCAGTACCCAGGTCTGGCCCACAGCTGTCATCACAGAAAGCCAGGAGCCATCTCTACAAAGTCCATTCAAGTTGTCCTTTAGCCTGGTGTCTGTGGGGGATGCTTCCAGATAGAACTGACATGGGAGACAGTGGCTGGGGTAGAGGGGACGTGCCATAAATGGGAGCACGCCCTCCCAGTGGGCTGGACAACAGAAGGCGGCAGCGGGTGCACATATAAGCAAGTCCTCTGATGTTATGAGCCTGTGTGGTTCGTGCCATTCCCTGCTCAGACTCCAGTTTCTTCCGCCTTCCATACTGGACTCTCCAGGGACCTCCTTGACCTTCAGCACTGGGTTGAACCTGCTGGGGTGTCCAGCATCTCAGACTGAGATGTCAGCCACTGTTAAACTTCCCAGCCCTACTCCGCAAGCCAACCAACCACTCTTCTTTAAAACAGACACTCGTATCCTGTGAGTTTGGTGACCCTGGAGAGAACCCTGAGAGACACAGAGGGGACTCTGGGAATAGAGTGGTAGCATCTCTCGTGTCAGCATGCTCTTCTGTGCCCACTGTTGACACTGGTGTGTTCTCCTGGAGACACAAGCTCCATTTCTGCTGCTGCCCCAGTGTGATGACTTCCATAAGGCCACCATCCTGCCCTGAGGGTCCTCTGACCTCCTAGCCTCAGACCAGTGACACATTGGACGGAAGAGACACAAGAGCCTTTCTCTCCAGGGGCAGGTATCGCTCAGATGTGAGGGCTCAGCCCTCCTCCTGTGCTCCCACAAAGCACTGGCCTTGCAGATGTGTGCAGCCATAAAGTTGCTGTTGGTTTTTGTTTTGTTTTGTTTTCCGAGACAGTGTTTCTCTGCGTAGCCTTGGCTGTCCTGGACTAACTTTGTAGACCAGGCAGGCCTCGAACTCACAGTGATCCACATGCCTCTGCCTTCTGAGTGCTGGGATTAAAGGTGTGCGCCACCACAACCCAGCTAAAGTTGCTAGAGTTGTTATTTTTAAGTTTTATTTCTACTGACATATGTGTATGTGTGTCTCTGTGGGAGCATGCGCGTGTGCATGTAGGTACCCAAGGGATCCAGAAGAGGCTGTCAGATCCCTTGGAGCTATGCTTACTAATGCAGTTGTAAGCCTCTTGACGAGGGCACAGGGAACTGAAGTCTGGTCTTCTGAAAAAGCAGAGCCATCTCTCCAGTCTCAACGCCCAGCTCTTTAAATGAGTGCTAGAGGCTCGAACTTAGGCAGCAAATGCCCTTGCTGTGAGTCACCTCCCAGCCCCAAGACACTCTTCTCACCGTGACGTTGACTCGGACCCCTATGAAACAAGATCCCCAACGTGACTTACTTTCTTTTTTTTTTTTTTAATTCCAAGTCACTCCAACTTTTCATTGTTTCATACAAACCCTCCTTGCCAACAGAATTCTCTGGAACTTTGTCCAGCTTTTTTTTTTTTGTTCCCTGTCTCAGAGCGAGCAATGACACCAGCCAGGTGCTTCCAGTAGGAACCCGAGTCTTTCCTCTCCATCTGTCACCGCTCCCACCTGAGAGCCCTGACGCCAGCGTTGCTGTGTACCTTCTTCAATCGGCTCACAACTCTCCCTCCCTTGACGGCCATCTTAGTCCGATGGGGTCATCAGGATTAAAACAGACTCACAGAGGGTGCCAGAGCAGCAGCACCAGTATGACATGACCCCTTGGTGAAATCTCACCCTTCCGTTTAGCCAGGAGTTGACACTTTATTTTTTGAAGGAGCCAGATAACAAACAGCTTCACGTGCTATACATTATAACAAAATGATTCAAATCTGCCGCCACCACTGTGATACCAAGACACTGAGCTACTACACAGAAATGAATAAGGATGGCCTCAGAGCAATAAAACTTTTATAAAAGCAGGCAAAGGCCAGATAGGCACACAGGTTGTAAATGGCCAAGTCCCTCCTCCGGAGGTGTCAAATGAATAATAAAATGCGGTCTGATTGAAGGTGGATGGTGCTCCTGCTTCTAGTAACAAATACGCGCTAAGCAACCTGTCTCCTGGAAGGTTCTTGAATGAAGGCGTATTGACATTCGGGGCCAGACAGTTCGTTCTCTGTCAGGGTAGGGTGTTCAGCAATGCTTTGGCCACTGTCCCTCTAAATACCAAGGAGCCCTTCAGTTCTGGGGATGACAACTTGCCCCGGGGACACCTGTCTCCACCAGTCTAGACTGAGTATCCAGAATGGGATTTCACCTTCATCTCCATCTTTATCAGCTCATCTGTCCCGCTTCAGGAAGATGATTATCATCTGCACGAAGGGAGGGGGTGGGGCGATAGGGCGTAATTTTCACAGCAGGGGCACAAGCTGAATCAACCCCCGAGTCTCCTGACTCCTAATCAAGGAATTAGGCTTTATGCAAGCATGCTGTACCCTTCTTCAACTGTATTCGTGAGACTATAATTATGGGATGGTTAATTTTGTTTCTTCCCTGCTGTGGCTGCTCACCTGCTCTTTACTTCCAACCACAAGGCCCTTAGGGGAAGGCACCAACGGCATCATTAGGAAGCCCCCTGAGAAGGGTTACCCTATCTTCTCAGGACACCCGTGAAGGACAAGAGCCATTCTGCTCCTGGTCTGTTGGATGAAGAGGCATTCCTGGGAACACATGTGCGACACAGATTCTGGGCTCCCTGAGAACTGACTGACTCGCCTTGTGTTCTCAGTGGGGTTGGCTCACAGTCCCTACTCTGTTTCTGAAGTGGATATTTACTAATCCCAAGACAATCACAAAGACCACAAGTTATTTTCGGTGTCAATCATGTCATCAGCTCCCCCATAAATCTTCCGCGTTAGTATTCACAGCCATCCCGACGGGAGGGTTTTTGTTCCCAGTCTGTAGATGGGAAACCCAAGACCCAGGGAGAGGAGAGACCTGCCAGGGTTCCCAGTCGGCACTTAGTGCAGCCATAGCTCAGGTCTGTCTGTCTCTCACATTTAAACCTATCACCCTGCTATCCCAGCTTCTAGCGGAGACCACACAGTACTGTGAGCTGGCTCCTGGCATCTGATCTGGACTTGGCATTGACAGATATCTGGAAACACAACTGTTTGAAGGAGACAACAGCTGTCCCTTCATCTACCACTGTACACAGCCACACACATGCAAACACTTGAGGAAAAGGCTCCATGCCTGTCAGACACCAGAGTGAGTTTTAATCAAACAAAAGAACTATATACCGGTTGCACACCTGTGATCGCAGCACTCCGGGAGGCAGAGGCAGGTGGATCGCTGTGAGCTTAAGGCCAGCCTGGTCTACAAAGCGAGTCCAGGACAGCCAGGGTTACACAGAGAAACCCTGTCTTGAAAAAAAAAAAAAAAGAGAGAGAGAAAGAAAGAAAGAAAAGAAAGAAAAAAACTACGTAACTTTTTCAAGCCCCAAATAGTGCTGATTTCTGTTGGAGATAGATAATGATCTGGGCCAAACACACATGCATGCACACACACAAACATTTTATATGTCATTTTTATAGCATTTCCATGTGCATCATTGGATTTTGTAGACTTTTAAGATTAAGCGTATATGTATGTGTGTATGCATGTGTGTGTGTGTAGGATGTGTGTGTATATATGTGTGTGTAGTGTATGTACATGTGTGTAGCATGTATATATATATGTATATGTGTAGTGTGTATGTGTGTGTAGTGTGTATGTGTGAGTTTATGTGTATATGCATATGTGTGTAGTGTTGTGTATGTGTGTATGCATGTGTATGTGTGTAGTATGTGTGTGTATGTGTGTAGTATGTGTGTGTGTGTATGTGTGTGTGTATGTATACATGTATGTGTGTATTTGTGCCTATGTGTGTGAGCATGTATGTAAGTATATGCCACATGTGTGCAGGTGTCCACAAAGGCCAGAAGACATTGGATCCCCTGGACCTGGAGTTACAGGTGATGGTAAGCTGCCAGAAGTGGGTGCTGGGAACTGAACCTTGGTCTTCTGCAGGAGCAGCAAATATGCGTAAACTCTGAGCTGGTTCCCCAACCCCTGCACTGTATGTTAAAAGAAAATGAGAGCAATACAATTTCTCATTCACTCATTCATTCATTTCTTCATCCGTTCAAATTACTCAGTCAGACATTCAGCCAGTCTTCCAGTCAGTCAGCCATTTATTTATTCAGTCAGCCAGCTAGTCAGATGGCCATTCATTCAACTGCTCAGTGATTCATTCATTCAACTAGTCAGTCTTTGTCCCAACAGCTCTTTACCAGCCACATACCCAGCTTGACGGCTGAGAAATCTTCTCGGACTGGAGAGTCTGCCTCACCTCTTCCTCCGTGTGAGGCAGCTCACCCTCCCTTGCAACCCATAGGAAAGTTTTCTCTGAACAAACTTTTATTTGAAATTTTATGAACTGTTTTTTTTAATAACTTCTGTTATTATTGTTTTTCAAGACAGGATCTCTCTGTGTGGCCCCGGCTGTCCTGGAACTAGCTCTGCAGACCAGACTGGCCTGGACATCCAGAGATCCACCTGCCTCTGCCTCCTGAGTGCTGGGATTAAAGGCCTGTGGGCTGGAGAGATGGCACACAAGTTAAGAGCACTGACTGCTCTTCCAGAGGTCCTGAGTTCAATTCCCAGTAACCACATGGTGGCTCACAACCATCTATAATGGGATCTGGTGCCCTCTTCTAGTGTGTATATGTAATAAATAAATTTTAAAAATAATAATAAAGGCCTGTGCTACATTTTTTTGTTTGTTTGTTTGTTTTTGTTTTTTGAGACAGCCTTAGCTATCCTGGACTCACTTTGTAGATTAGGTTAACCTCGAACTCACAGCGATCCGCCTGCCTCTGCCTCCCAAGTGCTGGGATTAAAGGTGTGCGCCACCACACCTTTACTTCTTAAAGCTTCCTTCCCTCCCTCCCTCCCTTTTTGCTATGTTGCCCAGGCCACTTCATACTTGCTTTGTGTGTGTATGTGTATGGTGCAGCAAGATTTAATTTTGACCAAAGCATTAGGAAAGCACTGCGCTCTTGGCCAAAAGGAAAGAGTTAGCTTCTCTGGGCAACAGTAGACCCCAGGGACTGATGAGAGCAATGCATATATGTGACTGCACATGCCCAGCATCCTTCAAGGGATCCTGTATTACAGCCACGTGATCAACTCTGAAGTCTTTTTATTTATTTATTTATTTATTTTTTCATTTTAAACTGTCAATTGTGTTTACCATCTTTGCATTTGAGGCAAGTGCTCTATCACCATTTTCCCTTGGATAAAGTTTCACTTTGAAACAGGGTCTCACTAAGTTGCCCAGGTTAGTCTTGAATTCACTCTGTAGCCCAGAAAGGTCCTGGCAAGGCTCCCATCTCAGCCTCCTGAGTCACTGGGACTACGGGCTTTTGCCATCCTTTATTAAAAGCTCACAGTATGTGAGGCTCCAGACTAGTGGAGGTGGGGGTGGCTTGTAAGAGTCCTAAGCTTGTGAGGTAGATACAGATACCATCACCGTCTCTACTTCATACTTAGAGAAACGGGTACTTAAAAGGGCCCATCTTAGGGCTTGGCGGATAAAGGTGACTGCCACCAATCCTGATAACTGAAGTTTAACCTGAGACACACATGGTGGGAGGAGAGAACTCACTCCTGCAAATTGTCCTCTGACCTCCACGTGCACTGCATGTCTCTCGCACCCTTGAGTGTGTGGGTACATGTGTGCAAACACACACACACACACACACACACACACACACACACACACAGAGAGAGAGAGAGAGAGAGAGAGAGAGAGAGAGAGAGAGAGAGAGAGAGAGAGAATAAATAAACCTTTTTTAAAAGGCCACATCTCAAGGCCACTTTAAACTCCGATGTAGTGCAATGTAGTGGTGTAGTGTTGGGGAGACAGAGGTCTTCCCTTGACTCTGTTTCCTCATAACCCCCCTTTCCTCTCCTCTCATCCCCCAAGGCCAAAGCTGTACTCTCTCTACTTCGAAAACATCCAAGCTGCTGGAAGCCAACCCAGTGGCACCTTGTGAGCCCAGCGTTTCGAGGGGCAAGCTTCCAAACAGGGTAATAATCGTCCCATTAAAATTAATGTCCATGAAGTGGGCCGTTAAAAGCGTGGAGATTAAAAGGGGGGGGGGATTGTTCAATTTAAATCCAAAAGGCTTTTTAAATAGACACTGTATCTTCAATCTTGGACCACTACACTCGGGCAGTGGTTCAGCTGCCCTCCGTAAGGATGGCTGGGATTAGGGAGGGGGAGTCCCAGGAGATAGGAAAGGCTTTCTGGCCAGAAGCAGAGGGGACCAAGGTTTATTTGGGCCCAGTGCATGCCAGGCGCTTGGCACAAGGTTCTTTCATTTAGTCTGGGCCCCAGTCCTGGGAGGGAGGTACTATCAGTCTCAGGATACAGGGGCCAATGTAAAACCACAACTAGAGCTTTGTGCCTGCTATTGGGTGTCCTAGATCAGGGCCAGGCTTTGCTTTGCACTAACCCCCTGTCTTGGGCAAGAGGCCTCGTGGACCGGGGCCTTGGCCTCCTCTTCTTGAAAACAGAGCAGCAGTAGAGTCTCTGCAGTAGCACGTGCCAGGACCTTAGCAGGCAGCTGGCATGGTAAGTACTCAGCAGCGTGCGGCTGCTGGGAAGAGAAAGTCACTGAGACTGGGTGAAGGCAAAGGCCACCAAGAGCACAACACAGCCCCGGCTGTGCTAAGCTCTGACTGTCACTTCACCAAACCGCCCATGGAGATGCCACCTGTCATCCCAGCACTCAGGAGGATGAGGCAGGGGAGTTTGCAGTTAAAGGCCAGCCTGGGCTACATAGCAGGACTTTCTGAAACAAAACGAAAGCAACAGGAACGACAACAGCAACAGCAAAACACAAAAAGGTGACTCCACAGCGTTCTATCTTTTTGGGTTTGTTTTTGTTTTCTTTCTTAACACTTTATTATTTACTTGTTTAATGTGCATACACGTAGCATAGTATGCATATGGGGGTCAGAGGATGACCTGTGGGCATCAATCAGTTCTATCCTTGGATCACACAGATTCGCAGGACTGAAATTAAGTCACCAGGCTGGGCTGCAAAGTGCCCTGACTCTTTGGAGATTTTAAATACAAGGTTCTAAAGGTTCTCCCTCTGTAGACCTGACTGGCCTGGAACCACTACGTGGACCAGGTTGGCTTTGAACTTGTGATCTCGCCCCCTGCCTCTGCTTCTGTAATGCTGAGTCTAGAGGATCACTACTCCGGTCTGCTCCAACAAGTTCATGGCCATGAAGAATCTTTCCCAAGGGACCAGAAGTCTTGCCAGGTCTTGACAATACAGAAGCAGGAGATAGAAACTTTCTCTTAGGCCACCTTCCTGCTTCTCCAAGTCTGAACCCAAAGCTGCCCAAATCCTAGTGGGTCTTCTGGGGCGGGTCTCCCATGCACCCTCAGGAGTCCCAGGAGCCTCCTTGCTGGTCGGCACCCTCTCCAGCCGACTTCCCAGGCTAGGGCGGAACGGGATTGGTCTTTCTTTGGGTTAGGTCACCTCACTGGGCACCAAGCCAAAGGCTTACAGGGTCCGCTATAAACCATAACCCTGTTAGGAAAGATTCCTCACAAAGCAAGCAGGCAACAGGAGCGTCTCTCTAGAAAGGTCCTTGGTGTGTGTGTGTGTGTGTGTGTGTGTGTGTGTGTGTGTGTGTGTGTGTGTGTGTGTGTGTGTGTGTGTGTGTCTGGGGGGGTTGTTTTGAGTGCAAAGGCTACTCACCCAACCCTAAGTTGGAGTCTGACCCCCGGAGTCCTGGGCCTCGATTCCAGGGTTCAGGCTCTCACCCGGGGTGCGCTTAAGTCAAGTTACCAGAAGGGGGTCATGAGGGTGTGCCCAACCCGAAAGCTGACAGGTGCCAAGTCAGCCCCAAAACCCAGCAAGTCGGCTCGAATCCCCCTGCCTCCCACCTCTCAAGCCACACAACAGCCTGGGGATCTTTTCTCATAACGACCGATTTCGCCCAGGCTCCATCTCCAGTGTGCACTGTTCTGGCTTCTGAGGCTAGGTCCAAGCGGGAGCCTCCCTTAGCCTAGGAAGCAAGGCGGTGACGCCCGGGGCCAGCCTCCCCAAGCCACGAGTCCCCGCCAGTCCCCGCCCTGCCGGCGTCGTGAGGGTTAAAAGTTACCTCTCTGCTTCTTCTCCTGCACACACTCCCCCCCCCCCCCCGGGCCGGATGATGTAACCCCCTCCCCGCGCCCTCCCCGCCCCCTCCACCATGTGACACTTTAATTAATAATAGCGCCGTCAGCACAACAAACGCGCGGCGCAGGGCGAAACTTGGGGTCCGGGGAGGCTCTTCCGCACGACATGTGCCCGTGTCCCCGGCATCGCGGCCGCGGGCCTCCGGCCGTGTGCGGTTTGTGGCGACGCTCGTCCCGGGCTTCGCTGGGCGGCGGCGCAGGTGACCGCGCTGAGGCTGCAGGCGCTGGGCGACGAGCTGCACCGACGCGCCATGCGGCGCCGCGCGCGGCCCCGGGACCCGCTGCCCGCGCTGCTGCCCGCGCTCCGCGCCGGCTGGCCTTGGCTGTGCGCGGCCGCGCAGGTGGCGGCGCTGGCGGCCTGGCTGCTCGGCAGGCGGAGCGCGTAGGCGGCGCGCGCGGGGCCTTCTTGGTGGGGGGGGGACCGGAGCCGAGACCCAGCCCGGACCGAGCAACAGGTACGCGGGGAGGGCGGGAGAGCGAGCGTTGACAGCGGGAGCCAGGGCGCCTCGCTGGGGAGTAACAGACCTCCTCTTCCCCATTTGCCCTCTGTCCCTCTCTGCCCAGACCCTGAGCATTTGCTCCGCCGCCTCCCCCCTTCTCTTCTCTCCTCTCTCTCCTCTCCCTTTCTCTCTTCTCTCCTCTCTCTCTCTCTCCCCTTCCCTCCCGCTCCTCTGTTTCTATTCTGTTTTCACTCTTTACTTCCCACTCTCTCCCGCTCCTCCTCTCTTCTTTCTCCTAAGTTCTCCCTCTCGTCGCTCTGTCTCTGGCTTGTCACTCTGTCACTCTGGCTTCTCTCTCTTCCTTGTCTACACCTCCCTTTTCTTTCCACTCTATCTTTTCCCTTCTCTCCTGCCTTCACTCTCTCTCCTGCCTTCACTCTCTCCTTTCTCTTCCCTCACTTTTCTCTCTCTCTCCCCCTCCCCTCCTCCGCAGCACGGGGGCTTTAGCCACCACAAACGCCACCAGCCTCATTAAACACACGAAGCAGAATCACACTGGAGGAAGCTAAAAGCCTCCCCCTAATTATGCACCGTGGTTTCTAGAGTCCCCAGCCGTCTCCAATCCACTTGCCATTCCAGACTTGGCCAGGTCTCCATATCTTCGCTTTCAACTCCTTTCTCCCCAAGTGTCACACCTGCAGTTTGTGAGTCCCTATTCTCTGTGACACCGTCCCCCCCCCCCATGGAAGTTTCTTACTAGCTAGGTCGTGGTCCTCTTCCGGAAGGCGGGCGCACTTCAGCGTCCCGTCTCCCCGGTAACTTTGTTGCATCTTTTCCCACGAGGTGTAGTGGTTTAGAGCTTGGCCTCCAGTCACCTCTCTAGCTACTATGTCTTGTGTGGGAGCCTGCTGTGTGTTCCGGACTGTCACAGGGTGCTGAACGGCTAACATTTGGTGTCGGTTGGTTGTAGGTGTGGGTCCTTGGTAAGGCGACCTGTGAGCACTAGCGGTGTGCCAGGCTCCGTGCTAGGCGTTTTGGGGGAGCAGAAGTGTCTGGGTCGCCTTCCTAGGTTCTTAAAGTTAGAGGCTTCAGAGAATGAGAGTAGGGTCGGGGGAGACGGACTAGGTTGACCTCCGAGATTGGAGAGGTGAAGATCACAGGTGAGGTAGCCAGAGATCCTGAGATGTCGCCCTGATCCCAGCCCAGCCCCGCGGTGCGCAAACACCTTGGGAGGCTGTCGAGGCGCCACAAGGAGAGGCGGCAGCCGGAGCGTGGGGGTGGCAGCGCCCGGGAAGCTGCGGGGGTGAGCGGGTGTGAGCCGGGAGCGCGGGCGACAGATGTCGCGTGGGCCCGCGCAGCCCGGGCGCTGGCGAAGAGTACTGTCGCTTAGGGGCGCCCTGCGCCGGGCTCCCTAGCTCTGGAGGTCCCACACGCTCCTCCCCTCTGTCCCTCCTTTCAAAAGTACCGCTGCTGAGGAATTCCGGGGGTGGGACCAATATTTTGGAGGGTGCCACAGATTAGACGCCCAAACTGTGGAATTTTGGAGGAAGCAGAATGAAGGCGGGCGAGAGAGGAAAAGGGAAAACAGGCGATGAACTGGGGAAAGAAAAGCAGGTTGCCTAGTTAGGGGTGGGGTGGAGAAGAAGAAATGGCAGGTGTGAAAGTCAAAAGGAAGGGAAGGAACTCTAATAGAAGGGGGGGGAGGGGACGTGCTGGGACGTTGATTCTGGGGTCTTGGGGACCAGGAGCCATTGCAGAAGTTAATGGTCCACCCAGGAGGCCAAGACTGTTTTACCCAGGGACCAGGGCCAGAGCCTGTACAGTTGTGCATGCATGTTGGGGGTTGAGGTGATCAGGAGCCCCGGAAAAAGAGGCTGCGATCTAGGCTGACTGGTGCTCCACTCTGTGCCCTGAAGAGGGTGAGAAGTTGGGAAAGAGGAGCGCGGATGGCCGGGTGATGGTGGCAGAGATTTTCTTGGTGGGGTATGGATGTGGGGGTGTAGGGGAGACAGCAGGTAAGTTTCGCCTTAGAATTGACTTCCTTTCTGCCCTAGCTCTGTTTCTGTCCCCGAGGTAGCGCTGTGTCCAGACTCAGGGGCACCTCGACCCCTCACCCCCTTCCCCAATCCCTGCGGGTGCCTTCCAGGATTCTCCTGCTTACTACATCCCCCAACTGCCACACCCATCACTTCTCTGCCCCTCCTGATCCCTGGAGGTACCATGCTTTTCTCCAGCTGGTCCCTTGCACACCTTGAGGCTCCTGTCAGGGGTCCTCTCACACTGGCTTGGGCTCTCTACCTCATTTCCATGACAAGATGACCAAGCCCACCATTTCCCAGTCTGCCCAAGTAGGCTAAAGCAAGGTGGGCCAGCTGAGAGGGTGATGGGTTGAGCTCTGTGTACTGGGTGTGGGGTCCTCTCCACTCTCCCCAGCATGGGGGTGGGGTGGGAAGGTCTTATCTACTTTGTATATCTCTGGGAGGATGCTGGGGGTGGGGACACCACTTCCAATCTTTTAGGGCTTAGCTTTAACCAGGGTCAGTGAGCCCAAGAAACTTGTTTTGAGCCCCAGCTGTGAGCAAGTAACATTCCTCAAAACTACCAATAAAAAGAACAAAAGAGGAGCCGGTGGTGTCCTGTAATCCCAGCACTCAGGAGGCAGAGGCAGGCGGATCACTGTGAGTTCAAGGCCAGCCTGGTCTACAAAGCGAGTCCAGGACAGCCAAGGCTACATAGAGAAACCCTGCCTCAAAAAACCAAAACCAAAACAGAACAGAACAGAACAGAACAAAAGAGGTATTGGAGAGGTGGTTCGGCGCCCCAGAGGTACTGAATTCAATTCCCAGCAACCACATAGTGCCTCAAAACTATCTATCTGTAACGGAATCGGATTCCTTCTGGCGGGCATGAAAACAGAGCATTCATATGCATAAAATAAAAATAAAAGAACAAAAGAAATAAAGCCCGGACTTATGGAATGAACAGTGCTTGCTGCTTCTGGGGTGCCTGTAAGGGTTGGGGTTGCTGTGAGGCTCAGTGAGGGACAGCAGAGCACAACACTAATAGTAAAATTAATACTACGCAGTTGCTCAGGGAGCTACCCTGACTATTACTGAGCATTTAACCACCGACCCTCTTTCCAACGTGGGCCATGGTCATTGCTGGTGAAGTGGGAAAGATTACTTTTATTATATTTGTTTACTGTGTGTGGGCACATAAGTACCATGGCACAAGTGCAGAGGTCAGGGGACAACTTGCATGGGTCGATTCTCTACTTTTGAGTATGTCCTGAGAGATCAAACCGAGCCACCTTGCCTACCCCCAGCCAGTTTTCCTTGCCCTCTTGGGAAGTCAGCTCATGACTCGGTAGGGGTAGGGTGATATATAACAGACAAGGCAGTGGAGGCTGGGATGTGGCACAGTGGGTAAACTGCTTGCTGTGCAGGCATGAAGACCTGAGTTTGAACCCTCTATGTCTGTGTCCAAGCCCTGTGGAGGGGGATGGGGCTGTAATCCCAGCTCTAGAGGGAGGGGTGGAAGGCAGAGATGGGTGATCCTGGGACTCTGTGGCTAGACAGCTGAGCTAAAATGATGTGGGGGAGGGGAGACTGGAGATGACTCTGGGGGGAAAAAAAGGTGGAAAACAATACAGACACCTGACCTCTGCATGTGCACACACGGGTACATTTATCTGAGTTTGCATACATTAGAGGTAGGTTTGGGGACCCAACGGGCTGGGAATGCGGCTCAGTGCTAAAGGGTTTGCTCACCACACAGGCGCTCCTGAGTTCCATCCCTAGCCACAGTCAGCCTGGCTGTAAAGGACAGCCATCCTCTTTTAGGGCTGATGGGGGTGTGGGTGTGGGTGGGGGTACTAAGACAGCAGCTCTTTAAAAGTGCTGGGCCTGGCCTTTGATTCACTCATCTTACTTCGCTCAATTCGTTCTCATCACGTCAAAAAGGGGAAACCAAGGCAGGCAGCATCTATCTGAGTCAGCAAAGCGCCAAGTGGAGCCGAAGCTTTGAGGGGCTGGCAACCCCCTTGCAGTGAAAGGGGGGTATGCCCGATGAGGTAATGGGGTGGGAAAGAGAGGGTGCGCGGCACATTCCGCACCTCGGAGACTGGTGAGGCCAGGCGGGGAGGATGGGTGTGGGGTAACCCAGTCACTACTCAAAGACACAGGAGAGAAACAAAAGAGACTGAGTGGTGAGTGGGGAGGCAGTGGGGGGGAGGGGCGAAGCTGCCTGCTTCAAGAGGGGGAGGGGAGGGAGACAGAATGGGGCCCTGGAATCTGTCTTTGAGAGGGGAACCCATGGGAAGGCAGCAGACTCCTGGCTTTGGACTAGGAGTGGAGGAGAAAGGAGGACCCTGTGGGTCCCAGAAGTGGTCAGTGACAAGGACGATAATGGGGTTACTTCACGAACTAATGTCGGGCTGGCCGGCTAAATAGGGTACTTTGGGGATTACGTGGTTAAATCCGAAGGTGCATCCTGCAGTCGGCCCTCCCAGATTAGTGTTCAGCACACTGCTTGGCTGGGGAGGGAGACAGTCGATGCAGGAGGACAGCGGTTAAGGAGGAATTCTCCAGAAGGAGCCTGGGATGTGCAGGAGGCCACATGGTCCCTGTGTAGCATGAGAGGCCACAAGCGCTCAAGGGCCAGACTTAAGCTTGGAAGCTTGGAGACTGCATCACTGGAGAATTAAATATGCCCCATATGCCCCAGACGCCACCAGGTGGATTCAGCCGCCCCATCTCTAGGTTTTGAAAAGCCAACCAATCTTGGAGGCAGGAGGGGATCCAGCTTCTGTTGCCCTCTGTTCATCACTGATGTTTGTGTGACCCAGCCCCTGGTGACTTGCTGGTCCCTGCTGCACAGCTATACCCTGGGGGAAACAAACCCATCAGGAACTAAGCAAACTGGTTGTTTTTTTTACCACCCATACACAGCCACTTTCTCTTCTACCTCTGTCAGTAGCATTTTGGGGTGTGGCCAGGCAACTGTTTAACCCCATCCCTGAACTTGTGTGTGTGTGTGTGTGTGTGTGTGTGTGTGTGTGTGTCTGTGCGTGCATGTGCGCGCATAGACAAGTGCAGGTATGGAGGATACAAGTCAACATCATGTGTCCTACTCAATCATTCCCCCCCCCCCACTTCATTATTTTAAAAAATATTTATGGGCTGGAGAGATGGCTCAGTGGTTAAGAGCGCCACCTGCTCTTCCAAAGGTCCTGAGTTCAATTCCCAGCAACCACATGGTGGCTCACAACCATCTGTAGCATGAGGTGATTCCCTCTTCCAGCCTGCAGGTGTACAGGCAGGCAGAACACTGTATACACAATAATAAATAAATAAATAAATCTTTTTAAAAAATATTTATTTATTATGTATATAGTGTTTTTGCCTGCATGTACTCTCCTGCATGCCAGAAGAGGGCACCAGATCGCATTATAGATGCTTGTGAGCCACCATGTGGTTGCTGGGAATTGAACTCAGGACTTTGGAAGAACAGCCAGTGCTCTTAACATCTGAGCCATCTCTCCAGCCCCCCACTTCAGGCTCTCTGACACCCTGGTACCCCACTTTTTAGATAGGCGCTGAGGATCCGAACTCAATCACACAGCTCTATTGAAGCCTGTGGCTCCCTCACAACATGGCCGCCTTAGGATGGGATCCTGGTGAGGTGAGCAGGGAGCTAGGTGGGAGCTACTTGGGCTTTCTGACCCAGCTCTGAGAGTCGCTTGAGTTAGGAATAGTCCCAACCCAGCGCTGGTTTTACCAAAAGTCCAAATAAACCGCGTCCCCTGCAGCTGTCTCTAAGCAGAGATGGCTGAGTTCTACGTGACACAGATAATGTGTATTTTATCAGTCAGATGGCATAGTGTAGACAATGTGACTATGTCCTGTGAAAGGGCAGCTCCTGCAGGCAGTGTGCTTTAAATTTTTAATTTATTTTATGTGTGTCAGTGTTTGCCTGCGTGTATGTCTGCATCAGTACCTGCAGAGACCAGAAGAGAGCACCAGAGCCCTCTGGAACTGGACCTGCAGATGGTTAGGAGCCGCTGTGTGGGTGCTGGGAACTGAACCCAGGTCCCCTGCAAGAACAGCCAGTGTTCTCAACATGTGAGACAGCTCTAGCACCTGCCTTTTGCTTTTAACAACACATTGGGCTGGCTCCGTGGTGTGCATGTGCTTAGCCTGTGCAGGTCCGTGGGCTCAATCTTCTGCACGAAACAAAACAATTATTTTTACACACATCCCTTTTTGCCAGAGCCTCCTAGAGGCCCAGGTGACCTCGAACACCTTATCTGAAGGATGACCTTAGCTTCTGATTCTCCTGCCTCCACTTCATACAGCATAGGACACCATAACTGTTTTATGGGTGCTGAGGGTGAAACCCAGGTGTTTGTGCATGTTAGGCAAGCACTCTGCCAGCTGAGCTACACCCCAGCCCCATAAAATGCACTTGTCCCTCCGCATCTGCAGGGGTCTGTTTCAGGATCCCTGGGCTATCAATAGGCAAGGAGGCTTAAGACCCTTGTGTGGAACAGTCTGGTGCTCACACACTAGCTACAGAGCTTGCTTTGAGTCATCAAGAGGCTGTTTAGAGCTTTCTGGTGCAAGGCACTCTGGTTGGACAGTTGCTCATGGTGTTGTTTACGAAAACATGACAAAAATGTCTGTCCATGTTCAATTCTGATGTCTTTTTTTTTTCCCCCTGGGTATCCCCACTGTCCTGGTGGATGAAGCTGCCAGTGGGGAAGCTGCAGAATAAAAGATAGATTTTTTCACATTTAGAATATCTGTCTTTTCTTTAAAATATTTTTTTTCCAAAAAGCAAAGCAAACAAAAACAAAAAATGCTGGGCGTGGTGGTGCACACCTTTAATCCTAGCACTCAGGAAGCAGAAGAAAGTGGATCTCTGTGAGTTCGAGGCCAGCCTGGTCTACAGAGTGAGTTCTAGGACAGCCAGGGCTACACAGAGAAACCCTGTCTCAAGAACTCAAAACTAAAAATTAACTATATATTTTTATTTGCATGTGAGTGTGTGTCTGTGTCTGTATGTATATAAGTGTGTGTGTGCACACGCCTATGTGTATATGTGTGTGCCTGTGAATATGTGTGTATATGTGTGTGCATTTGTTTGTGTATATGTGTGTCCACAGCCCAGGTGTAGAGATCAGAGACCACCCTGCTGGGTCAGTTTTCTCCTTTAACGACGCAGCTCCTGAGGATTAAACTCAGGACCTCAAGCTTGGTGGCAAGAGCTTTCGTCCATTGAGCCACTGTCCCACCCTTGGGACACTCCAGGTTTGGTTAGTGCCGCATCCTGTGGCTCTCTTTGATCACTTGCATCCCCCGTCCACACTGCTGGCTGTCTAGGTGTTTGCACTGTGGTGAGAAACACCCTGTGGCCCTGGTCTACACAGACTAGACTCTGTCTAGAATCTGGCCTCACCCTGCCATTCACTCTTGTGTCTCTCCCCACCCCCTACCCGACTCTTATTCCTATCACTGGCCTGGGGACAATATGTACCTGCCAGCTGTTCCCGTCCTTACTGGAACCTTTCTTTCTGTTTGTGTCTTTCTTTCCTTTTTTTGAATTAGGGCCTTACTGGGTAGCCCTGGCAGGTCTGGAACTCTCCATATAGACCATGCTAGCCTCAAGCGCCTCCTAGTGCACGCCTGTCTCTGGGCAGTTCTTCGTGGTGTATGTCTCTAGCCAGTGGGAGAGTGCACATAACTCCAGATCAAGGTGATATCCCTAAAGGCTTGGAGAGTTTTCCAGGCTACCTGGGCCCTAGGCCAGACTTCACACAATCTTGACTGTAGCACTGGGGACTTGGTGAACCACATAGGATGCGAGCAATGGGGAAATGGCTTCTGATAACAGGGACATGCTGATCCCAATGAAATGGATTCCGGAAGACCTGCCATTTCGAAGGCCAGCCCAGATTTAAAATACAGCCGAGCCGAGCGTGGTGGCGCACGCCTTTAATCCCAGCACTCGGGAGGCAGAGGCAGGTGGATCACTGTGAGTTCGAGGCCAGCCTGGTCTACAAAGCAAGTCCAGGATAGCTAAGGCTACACAGAGAAACCCTGTCTCAAAAAGAAAAAGAAAAAAAAATAAGTAAAATACAGCCTACAGGGGCTGGGGTTACAGCTCGGTGAATATGAGGTTTGTCACACAGCATGTGGACCTGGGCTTGAATCCTGAGATCGATTATCAAGGCAAGGCTTTGCTCAAATGCCTGGAATCCCAGAGCTGGGGAGGTGGAGACAGACAGTTCGCTGAGGGTCACTGGTCACCCTGCAGCCCTGTGAGGTTCTGTGAAACCCTGTCTCCAGAACGAAGGTGGAGAGGAACTGAAGACACCCGACAGTGACCCCTCACAAGCATACAAACCGCACAAGAACACACAACAAACAAATGAACCACTTGACAGACTGTGGGACTTACTTAGCCATTCTGACGTCACCATTAATAATATTCACCCAGCCAGGTGGGCAGTAGTGGTGTACACCTTTAATCCCAGCACTTGGGAGGCAGAGGCAGGCAGATCTCTGGGTTCGAGGCCAGCTGGGTCTATAGATCAAGTTCCAGGACAGCCAAGGCTATGCAGGGAAACCCTGTCTCAAAAAACAAAAAAGAATAAATATTGAGCCATATTCCATGTTTGTGGGACAACAGCTGGGTAACATGAATCAGGGAGTTGGGCTGACTTCACATGAAGCTCCCCCCTCATCTCACCCCCCCCCCCACACCCTTCCCGCGGCTGCCAGTTACCAGCTGTGTGACCTTAAGCACATCTGTTTATCTTCAAGGCCCCTTGGTGCTCCTCTGTGAACTGGAATCCCAATGACACGTGCACACATGGGCCTGGCCTCACACCCCCCACACTGTGAGAACCCACCCCCTGCGTGTCTGGTGTCAAAGAGACAGGCTGACCTATCTGCTCTGCATGGCCGGCCGTGGATGAGCCTTGGAGGGGGACAGTTTGTGTGTTGCTTTTCTTTGCAGTGGGGTCAGCTTGTGGAGCCCACATTCATGGTGTCAGGGGAGGGACTCTGAGGGCTTGGCCGAAGCTCACTTTAAAGCCGCTGCCTGTGCTGTCCTCTCCCCCATCTGTGACTCAGCAGCCTTCCCGAAGTCACCAGGTCTAGGCTGAGACCCTGGGGTCATGCTTCCAGACTGGCTATGCTGGCCTTGAAGTCCTCACACTGGAGCAAGTGACCGTGTGCATTGGTGTCTGGCTGTATCCCAGCCCTGACCCTATGTGCAGAACAGAGAACGGATGCAGGAGAGTCGGCAAGTCCCCAGAAATGACACAGTAAACCTGGCTGATGTCATACTAATGTGTTCATGTCTACTTGGGAGAAGAGCCGTTGTTCTCAAAAGATCTGTGACCCACCCAAACACCAACTTTCTCAAAACCTCCAGACCTGATGTTAGGACACGGAATACCATTCAACCCATCCCCCATGTACCTCGCTGATGGGGAAACCAAAGCCCAGAGGAAGCCCCTAGTGGTAAAATGTGGTAGGTTTAAAAGCCAGCTAGCTGTTCCTAAGAGCATGGGTTATCTAGGGGTGGCCTCTGAGTGGACTGCAGCCTCAGCCCTGTTTGATTTAGGATTTTCCTGCAACACTAACAAAGCAGATGCTATGGAAGCCTGTATTTCTGATTTTTCTTGAAAATAAGGAAAGTCCTAGCAACACTGAGTACCTATGCTCACATGGCACTAGGAGCCCCCCTGTATGTGGGTTACCGACCCATCAATACCACAGTTCATCCTGGCTCACTAGGGGGGGCTCAGTGCATACCTGTGGGGGCCTCCCCGGCAGTCCTCCTTCCACCTGCAAGTTCCTCCCTGGCAGTCCTCCCTCCACCTGGAAGTTCCCCCTCCCCAGCAGTCCTCCCTCCAGGCCCACGCACACCTGTGTAGATCCTACTTTAAGTGCCTGAGCTCATCCTTTGCGATCTTCTGCTGTGAGCTGGAAGGCAGGCATCACCCTTTTAATGGCTGCAAGCCATCCCTTTGTTTGCACGAGTCACCGCTTACTTATCTGGTCACCTCCTCCATGGACATCCATCCTTTCCCACTTTGTAACCCTGGAAACCACCAGCTCGTAGTGATTTGATTTTTTTTTTTTTTTTTTTTTTTTGGTTTGGATACCTTCCAAGACAAAGGCATAGTTCTCAGAGTTGACACTGTGGCGTCAAAGCATGTCCATATTATAAAATGTAGCACATATGGGCATGATCGTCCTTGTAGTGGGCAATCTGCTTTACGGAGGGTCTGTCCAGGTTGGGATTGGTGACACACAGCTGTAGTCTATGCTTAGGAGTGGGAGGCAGGAGGATTGCTTGAGACAGAAGTCTAAGGTTAGCCTAGGCAGCAGAGGAAGCCCGTGTCTCAAAAGGTGAAAGGAAAGCTCGGTTTATTACGCTTGGTTCTAGGTTGAGCTAGTCCTCCTGAAAGTCAGTAGTTGGGCTTGACAATGGCGGAAGCCATAGTGCTTTAGTCTCCTCACAAAGGTTGTGTTGGCTCCTAGTGATGGCTGGCAGGGCTCAGGCCAAGGGCAGCAGGCACCATTCCCAGAGGTTTATTAGCTCCCCTCAGCCTCCAGCATGAAAAAGTCAGGTGGAGACTGAAGCGAGAACCCACCTTCCATCTTCAAGGGTGCTGCCCCACAGAGCTGGGAGCCGACATGCCCAAGTTCACTGGCGGGCAGCAGGCAGTGGATGCTCATTTTTTGGAAGCAGCAGATTAGAAAGAAACAAAAGGCTGGACAGTGGTGGCACACACCTTTAGTCCTAGCACTCGGGAGGCAGAGGCAGGTGGATCTCTGTGAGCTCGAGGCCAGCCTGGTCTACAAAGTGAGTCTGGGAGGACAGCCAGGGCTGCACAGAGAAACCCTGTTTCAGAAGACAAAGAAAAACAAGAAAGAAAAAAAGGAAGGAAGGGAGGAAGGCAGGAAGGAAACAGTTTTGCTAAATGTACAGAGAACATCCAGGCTGAAGTAGCCTGAATCTTGCTCTGGACAAGGGAAACGCAAAACTTATATCATCTTGCCTTTTTGCCAAATTATACACACATGTGTTAGATCATACTTGTCACCTAGTTGTCTCTATCTCCATTAAGTCTAGCTGGACAGTTTCAGCTATCTGAAATATAAACTCCAAAATGTGTGTGTGTGTGTGTGTGTGTGTGTGTGTGTGTAAGTTCACCTGTGTGCATATCGGTGGCTCAAGGTTAATGCTCGGTGGCTTCCTCCATCTCTCTCCACCTTGTGTATTGATGCTTGGTCGCAGTTGAAGCCACAGCTCACTGGTTGGCCAGCTTCCTTTGGGGATGCCCTGTCTCTGCTTCCTCAGCACAGGAATTACAGATGGATTTCCACACTCACCTAGCTTTTTAATTTAAAAAGTAAAGAGTGATTTATTTATTTAATGTATACGAGTGCTCTGTTTTCATGTACACCAGAAGAGAGAATCAGATTCCATTATAGATGGTTGTGAGCCACCGTGCAGTTGCTGGGAATTGAACTCAGGACCTCTAGATGAGCAGCCAGTGCTCTTAACCTCTGAGCCATCTCTCCAGCCCCTTATTTATTATCATTTTTACTTATTATTTAGTACAGACTACAGCTGTGTGTCACCAAGCCCAACCTAGGCAGTCCCTTTACAAAGCCGACTGGCTGATATAAGGAAGATTGGACCAATATGTGCCACATGTTACAATATGGGCATGTTTTGACCTGACAATGTCACCTCTGAGAACTATGCTTTTGACTTGGAAGGGTTTTTGCTTGAATGTATGTCTATGCACCATGTGTGTGCAGTACCTATAGAAGACAGAAGAGGGTGTGAGGTGCCCCTGGAAGTGGACCTCAAGATGGTTGTGAGCTGCCATGTGGGAGCTGAGAATTGAGCACAGGTTCTCTGGCAGAGCAACGGTACTCTTAACCACAGTGGCATCTGTCTCCCACACTGTCCAAAACCACTTTGATACCAAGTGTTTCAGATAAAAGAGTATTCTGTGGGAGGCAGAGGCAGGCGGATCTTTGTGAGTTCGAGGCCAGCCTGGTCTACAAAGTGAGTCCAGGACAGTCAAGGCTACACAGAGAAACCCTGTCTCGGAAAAAAAAAAAAAAAAAAAGGTATTCTGTGTGTTTCCACACAGACGCTATAGCGTGTTTCTTTCCTTTCCTTCGTTTTTTGTTTTTGTTTTTGAGACAAGATTTGGCTGCCCTGGAAGCCACAGGGACCGCCTGTCTCTGCCTCCTTAGTGCTACCCCACCCCACCTAGGTTTATATCTTTTTATCCACACACAGTTTGCTTTGGCAATGCAACTTTTTTGTTGGGGAGCTCTTGAGTCCTTTCAAATGGCTGCTATGGTTACAGGTCAATCTGGAAGTGGGACCTTGGGCATGTTTGTGGGACTTCTTCTGCGAGTGAGACCGGCAACCCTCAAAAAAAAAAAAAAGGCATGCCCAGGCCTGTCCCACACATGAGCTCATGTCGCTGTGAACACCACTCAGTAAACCGTGCTTAGATGGCCTCCAAGTCAGGCTCTTTGGCAGCTGCAGGACTGTGGCTTCACTATAGCCTCAAAACTGAGCGTTTGAAGGTGTGTTTTACTCTGGTGTGCTTCTTGCAGGCAGTAGAACCTTTTAGTGTTGGGACTTGATGAAAAGTCTTCCAGTCATCAGAGGTGTACCCCTGAAGAGGACATTGGGGCCCCAGACTCCTCCTCTCTCTCGCTTCCTGGTCACTGTAAGGAAAGCAGCTCTGCTGTGTCCCACATCCCAGCCCCAAAGCAATAAAGTCAAGTCAGTGGGCCAGAGTAAACCTTCTCTCTTGATAAATTCATTATCTCGGGCATTTTGTTACAGTAATGGCAAGCTGACTGACAAGCCCAGGCAACTCTGAAATTCCTTACACGCTCAATGATTTACAGGCAGGGTAAGCCAGCTCTGTCCCTGGCTACCTAGAAAGAAAATTGTTCCCTTTGGTATCATGGGGGATGACAGTTTTGAAACTAGCCTTTCTTCTAACGAGAAGCCATGGTCATCATCTTCCTTTCACTAGCTGCAATCGACTAACATCTGGCACAACCCCAGTTCGTACTGCTTCCTGGTGCAACCCCACCCACCTCCACCCCCTTTCGAGTCCTGTGATTGCCCCAGGTCACTTTATGATCCCTCCTATATATGGAAAGACCATGCTTGTGTCTCGAGGTCCAGTTCACATCCTTGGTCTTCTCGGAGGCTGCCTTGGTGAGTAGAGCCTGCCCCAGGCTGCTTCTCTGTTACTGTGATAAATCACTGAACAAAAAGCAACTTGAGGAGGGGAGGGTTTATTTCATCCTGTAGTACAGCATGAAAGGAAGCTGGAGGCAGGAACCTGGAGGCAGAAACCCGGAGGCAGGAACTAAAGCAAAGGCTGTGGACGAATGCTGCTTACTGGCTTGTTTGCCTTGGCTTGCTCAGCCTGTTTTCTTTTTGTTGTTGTTGTTTTGTTTTTTGAGACAGGGTTTCTCTGTGTAGCCTTGGCTGTCCTGGACTCTCTTTGTAGACTGGGCTGACCTCGAACTCACAGCGATCTGCCTGCCTCTGCTGGGATTAAAGGCATGTGGCACCACACCCAGCGCTCAGCCAGTTTTCTTATACAACCTAGGACCACCTGCCCGGGGATGGCACCTCCCACAATGGGCTGGGCCCCTCCCCCATCAATCAAGAAAACACATCACAGGCTTGCTACCGGCCAATCAGACAGAGACAATTTCCTAACTGAAGTTCCTTCCCTCCTTCAGGTGACTCTAGTTTGTGTTATATTGACAAGAGCTAACCAGTGCTGAGCTCCATCCTGGTTTCTAGGCTGTAAACACCAACTGGGGACAAGTCATCAAACAAATGAGCCTATGGGGGACGTTTCTCATTCAAATCACCCCAAGCAATGACCTCTGACCTGTCATGCCTTCCCCAATGAGATTGGAAGACAAATCAATTATAATAATAATTAACATTGATGTTGTTGATGATGATTATAATGCACTGTAATGAAATAACCAAGATAATCAACTTATCAAGAGAGAAGGCTTACTCTGGCTCACTGATTCCACTTCATTGCTTTGGGGCTGGGAAGTGGGATACAGCACAGCTGCTTTCCTCATGGTGACCAGGGAGCAAAAAAGAGGAAGAGTCTCGGGTCCCAGTATAAATCAGAAGGGTCCTGCCCTCCTGTAGGCATGGTATAGTACACAGAATGTGCTCAGTAAATATTCCTTCTGCTCCCTCCATTGCTCTATTCTCCTGTGTCCATCTCCTGAGTGCTGGGATCTCATGTCTGCTGCAGAACTCCCACCCTCTGTCTTGGTTACAGATGTGGGCCCTGCTGTTTTGGTTTTTTGTTTGTTTGTTTATTTGTTTGTTTTGTTTTTTTACCCCCAGAGCCTTGTGGTCAGGTACCAACTACATGATATTTTGAGGAGTCATCAAAGCTAGTTTTCATAAACTTAGTCAGGTGTGTGTATCGGTTAAGTGGACTGCCGGCTCCAGTTCTGGATTCTTTCAAGGTAGAAACTGACCCCTGAAGGAGAGATAAACCTGTTTTGTAGGATTCCAAGTGTGGGATTGGGAGAGAACAAGTGATTTTAATCCATTAGAAGATCAACCACCTCATACAGGAGCTTGATTGTTGCCAGCTGAAAAGATCCCATGAACAGACTCTGGGAGGAGATATATAAATGAGCCCAGAACTGGAGGCGGGGCTTTTAGAGACTTTGGATAGTTTTGGCTGTTCATTGCTCCACTTCAAAATGCTCCTAGAGAGAACCACTTGAGGGAAGGCTTCGGGGCTTCGTCTCCTGCTGAGGTTCTGGGTTCTGGTTATTCCAGGTTCCAGCAGAAGAAATCCTGCTGATTACACCAGGAGAATCGTTCCTTGGAACTGATATCCTTATGGTTTTGTTGTTGTGTTCCTTAATCCTCATTTCCTATTGTTTTGGTTAGTCGGGTTATAAGTGATGTATGCTCGGTTAATAAGTTGTAATAAAATACATTGATTAAGAAAATTGAGCCAACAGACCCCAGTGTGCCACGGTCTCCTTGTGGAGAAGGGAGTTAATGGATGGGTGGGTGGCTGCAGAATCTTCTACCAATGCCTAAGCAAGTCTATGGTTTGTAGTCACCAGTTTGGATCCTTGTGACTCACTGATGTGGACCGTAGGAATGTGTACTGGACTCAAATCATGAAGTCAGATAAGCATGCCTGTGTCCAGGCAAGAGACAGAAGCAGAGGCTAGCCCGAACCTGAGTCATCAGAGAAGAAGTTGGCAAGGGTCCAACACAGAGACATGAGAAAGGCTTAGGATATAGTGGTGCCCCAAGGTTGGCAATGAGGAGGCTGTCACCACTCTGCAGAACAGGGCAAAATGGGCTCGGGCTGCCTGGTCTGTGACCAGTGGGAAGTCCCTTGAAGAGTAAGTCTCCAGGGTCTAATGTCTCTGTGTCCCTTTCTGGACACACTCAACAGAAAGCCAGACACCACAGACAC
The DNA here is from genome assembly GCF_903995435.1 of Acomys russatus. Lineage (NCBI taxonomy): Eukaryota > Metazoa > Chordata > Mammalia > Rodentia > Muridae > Acomys > Acomys russatus. Next base: position 58,105,266 of record NC_067155.1, on the reverse strand, counting down.
CCACTAATACAGTCAAAATTCTGTATTTATTTTTTTTCTAACCAGGAAATAAAGATCTATGGGCTTTCTCTCAAGCCATGGTGTGTGTTCTTCATGTCTGTGTCTCCTCTGAGAACCTGTGTCACCTTTGCTTCTGAGGTCGGTCAGGTGGGGGTAGTGCAGTGTTTACCCTCAGATCCCAGCACTGGGGAGGTGGAGACAAGAAAATTGTGAGTTGCAGGTCTGCCTGGGCTGCAGAGGTAGATCCTGTCTCAACAAACAGCAAACGGAAAAGAAAATGTCCCTGAGCCATCATGTCCTAGGACTTCGCCATCCTCATAGTCCTGAGCAAGTATCACTCTGCTTTCCATGTCCAAACACTTGCCTTCTGTGGTTGATCGTTAACGTAAATGCACAATCCGTGTTTCTCATTTCCTCCCTGGTTTCTTCTCCTTTAGCATAAGATGCCCAAGTTTGATCCAACTTGTGTTAAGAATCAGTAGAAATTCATTCCCTTTTTGCAGCCAAGTAAGATTCCACAGCCTGAGCGTGCCACACTGTGCTCGATCCATTCCACCTACTGATTTTGAATCGTGTTGCTATGAATGTCTGTGTACAGATTTTCCCTATTTTTTTTTTATTGATAGTTTCATATATTTATGTAATGAAAATGAAAGTCAGCTGGGCGTGGTGGCGCACGCCTTTAATCTCAGCGCTTGGGAGGCAGAGGCAAGTGGATCACTGTGAGTTCGAGGCCAGCCTGGTCTACAAAGTGAGTTCAGGACAGCCAAGGCTACACAGAGAGACCCTGTCTCGAAAAACAAAACAAAACAAAAAAAATAGAAAGTAATTTTCACCCTCAATTCTCCTCTCTCCCACTGGTGGGGCCTCCTCCAGTTTCCATGTCTTCTTTCTGTTCTGGCCCACTGAGTTTAGAGTTACCAGTCTGAGTGTGGGTAAAAAATTAGTCAGTGGAGCCAGGACACATCATCTGTGGCTACACCAGTGGGAGGAATGGGAACCCATGAGTCCCTTCCCTGCTCCTGAGGAAATGTTGGCCGGTCCAATCTTGCCAGGAGTTCCACAGCCCCGTCATGTCCAGAAGACATATTTTTGTTACACATTTCCCCATCCTCAGCTCTTACATTCGTTTTTTCTGCCCCCCTCATGATGATATCCCCTGGGACTTTGAGGGGTTGTGATATCCATCCCCATTGGGGCTGAGCATGCCACAGTGGCATGAATGCTGTGGCAGCAACCAACCGCTCTGCACTTGGAATGGAGGGCCTGCCCACAGGAAGGAACGCTTGCCTGGTTCTGTAAACCTGATCAAGGACTCTTTTCTAGGGAAACCACAGCCCAAGAGAGCACCTACTACTGCTGTCTTGCTAAATCGCCATGTTATCAAATTGCCTTCTAAACGTTCGTGTTTATACCACTGAGTCAGCACCGCCTCCATCCATCAGAGAATCTTCTCACTGCTGCCAGTGTTGTTTACTATGCGCTAGCTTTTGGTGTTTCGGGTGCATGCTCACTCCCTTCCTAGCTCTGTGTTCTCCCATACCCAGACCTGAGAGCCTCAGGGTAGCCTGGCTAGTTCTTTGGAATCCAATTCTCAGTAGGAATCTCTCTGTGCCTACGTGCTGCCTCTCCTGGGGCTGCCATATCCCATGTTTTCCCCAGACCGCACCTGCTCTTTAGGAGAGTAATGTTAAGAACTTCTTTCCCAACCGGGCGTGGTGGCCACGCCTTTAATCCCAGCACTCAGGAAGCAGAGGCTGGTGGATTGCTGTGAGTTCGAGGCCAGCCTAGTCTACAAAGCGAGTCCAGGACAGCCAAGGCTACACAGGGAAACCCTGTCTCAAAAAACAAACAAGCAAACAAACAGAAAGAACTTCTTTCCCTCTGCTTCTAGTGACTCTGGAACTTCCCATGGTCAAGGAGCATAGGAGTGGCTCATAGCACATGGCAGTGGGGTACATGTGCATGAATGAATGAGTGGCAAAACTAGACGGTCCACAACTCTTGTCTGGACTATGGGCAGATGGAAGCATGAGAAGAATAGATGAAGGACGTGTCCCTAAATAGGAAAGGGTAATTCATCTTTAGATTGTCATCAATCCAGGCTGGGGAGATGGCTTAGTGGTTAAGAGTGTTGGCTGCTCTTACGGAGGACCCAGGTTCAATTCCCCTCACCCACAGGGCAGCAGCTCACAACTATCTGTAACTCCAATTGTAGAGGAACTGACTTCTGGCTTTCACAGCACTGTGCACAGACACATGTGCAGACAAAACATTACATACACATAAAAGAAAACAAAGCAGAAAGACCTTCATCAATCCATGCATCTACCTACCTGCCATACACCCATCATTTATTATTATTATTATTATTTTGGGTTTTCGAGACAGGGTTTCTCTGTGTAGCCTTGGCTATCCTGGACTCACTTTGTAGACCAGGCTGGCCTTGAACTCACAGGGATCCACCTGCCTCTGCCTCCTGAGTACTGAGATTAAAGGCGTGCGCCACCACGCCCAGCCCATTTATATATTATTTATCTATTAGTCATCTACCTGCCATATACCTATTGCTACTAATAAACTTATTTAATTTTGGTACAAAGAATGGTACCTACATTTAGGGTCAAAATTCAATTCATCCCACCTTCCCGCCCCCAGACAGGGTCTTATGTTCCACAGACTAGCCTGGAACTTTGTAGTTTCTGAAACTGGCCAAAGATAACCCTGTACTCTCGATCTTTCTGCCTCCATTTCCCAAGTGCTTGGTTCACAGGCATGAAAGAATATGTTTACAGCAGTGCTGCCGGTGGAACCAGAGGTTTCTTGCATGTTAGGCTACAGAGAGGAAACCCTAGGTATCTTGGAACTCACTGTGTAGACAGGGCTGGCCCTGAACTCACAGCCATCCACCTGCCTCTGCCTCTGGAGTGCTGGGATCAAAGGTGCATGCCACCAAACCTGGCTCGAAATCTGTTTTTAATTATAGACAAAGCACATGTAAATGTACAGGTCTGAAAGCGGATGTGTGTGTGTGTGTGTGTGTGTGTGTGTGTGTGTGTGTGTGTGTGTGTGTTGTGAGCTCAGGGAAGAAAGACGGTTACTGCCACATGGGCAGAGCCCTCTGGGACTGTGAGGAGCTTTGGGGAGCCCTTCCCTCCCCAGTCAGAGCTTTGTGTCCCTTCCTCCCCTTCCCTTCTGCACTGACATCACCCTGGAAGCTGATTGTACTGACAGAAAACAAATCTTTATTCCCACAGGTTGGCGAAACCCTGTGTCCTTGGAAGAAGCTGGTTCCGTTTTCCTGAGGGGGGAGCCTGGAGCTCGGAGCTTGGAAGGGAAGCGGAGTGTAAAGACCCACCCAGAGCTGACGGTGGAAACACGGACTGAGGAAGCCCTCGGGAAGTCCAGCTGCAGAGCTAGCCACCCCAATGCTATTTACATATAGCTATATATATATATACACACACACACACACACACAAAAGAGAGAAAATACAAAATTCCCTATCTGTGCATGCCTGCAGGGGACACGGTCCCTTTCCTTTCCCCACCTCACGATGTGAACTCAGACTTTGTAATGTCTAGGGCAGCGGGGGAAGAGAGAAAGATGCTTGCTGCTGTGTGCACAGGAAACTTACATGGACCAGTGGGATCAGCCTCAGCGTGGACCAACTGCCCAGCACAGATGCTGGCGTGGAGTAGAGGGAACTTGGCCGAAGGAGAGATGGACAAAGACAGAGGGGACATGGGGGCAACCTGGGGTCCCTCCGTTTCTTGACGTGTCCTAGCTTCTCTCTGACCCTGTCTAGACAGTTCTCTAAGATCTCATGGTCACAGCCAGAGAAATGGGATGTCATTTTCTTTTCCTAGCTATCTAGTGTGTCTGGTGCTTCAAATCTTCTTGGTGCTAAATGTGTCCTTGATACGGCCAGGGTCTTGCAGATAGACCCGGAAGTACAGGGGATAAAAGGGTTCTATTTTGCTTTTTTGATATACTCTCTTTTTTTTTAAAAAAAAGGGCCAAGTGACAAAAGTGACACTGGAGAGTCTCTCTATGGGGGGGGGGGGGGGGGGGGATGTACTTGCAGGAGCTTAGGAGCAACCCGCCTCCTGGGAGTGGGGCTAGAAGATGGGAGGGGCAGGCCAGGAGCTGCTCAGGAGATGGCAGTCCCTCCTCCCTCTGCAACAGTACCCTGGGAGGTGGCTGTGGCCTCTGCCTACTTCCTGAGAGGATTCAGGGCTTACATTTTATAGATTAAAGAGCCAAGAGATGGTTCTGATGGAGCATGATTTATAAGCAGGGGATGTTGGGGGAAGGGGCGGACCGTTTAAATGAAATGTCTGAATCTCCTCCTCCCCCAAACACACACACACAGAATAAGCTACTGTTTTTAGAAGTTTCTAGAAGGGCTAACATAACTATATAAATATATATATATATATATATACACACACACACACACACACACACACACATAATGAAGCTGTGTGCTAGACTGACACTTGCCTGCAAAGGCTCACTGCTTCAGGAGTGGTTAATTTTTGCTTTCATTAAAAAAAAAAAAAAAAAAAGACTCCAAAAGAAACAGGTATTATTTCTCTGCATGGATACTACATTGCCCCATAGTGGTCTTTGTGGGAGCCTGCTGTGGGCTCAGTGAGACCGTTACTCTTATTTTTTTTTTTTTTTTATCTTCCCCCCTTTTTAATTTTGGAGACAAGGTTTCCCTGGAGTCCAGGCTGACATCCTGCTCTGGCACCCCACATTTGGGAGTCATTTTCTCCCAGCTGGATTTGCAGGTGACTTGCCTGGTGCCTGATTCCCTGGGGATCAGGAGGTCTTCTGGGAAGCATTGCTTGGTAGGGTACACAGGGCTACAAGGGAACTTGCCCCTCGGCCCACTTTGCTGCACCTGGCTTGGTCCCAGAGTGCACTCTCTCAGTTTGCCATCAACCAGCCATTTTCTCCTTAGAGTTCTCTAAATAACCCACTAAAGAAAAATGCCAGTGAGAACTCAATGCTGAAGCCTCCCTCTTTTAACTGCCAGAACTGAATTCAGCAAAGAAGGGGAAAAAATAAAAAAAATAAAATAAAGTGCTTGTTTGGCAGGGTAACAGCAGGCAGCAGGCCGTGCCCTCGTCAAGCCAGAACGACACAGAGGGTTCCAGAATGATCTGGAAGGCTCTCTCTGCTTGAATTTAGTCCCTTTCCTAGCAAGGAAAAAGAGTTGCTGCAGAGCGTCGCATTTCCAGGGAAGACGTGTACCATGGTGGGACTCAGAGGTGTTAGCTTCTTCAAAGAGATATTGTCAAGAACGCAGTGGGGACACACTGACCCAGAGAGACCCAGCATGAGGGTGAGAGGTCAGAGAAAACCTCCCTTTTTTGTGTTTTGTTTTTGAGCCTGACTCTGCCTATTAGCTTATGATACCTCCCTGGAGGATTTGAACTCCAAACACAGGGGTTGGCATCTCCGGTGGCTTTCATTTCAATGAAGCCATGTTGCTGAGAGAGCTGGGTGCGTGACTTCCCGAAGGAACGTGTCAGCTAAGCCCTCTGTAAATACTCTCCCATAGTAGTGGAAACCACATTATTTATCGAATCTGGGCCTTGGCTTGCACGCAGTTCATTTGAGTGTGCTTCTCCATCGCCCCAAATTTGATGGGCTTGTTTTTAAATGCCTGTTTTTATATGAGTTTTGACTTCCAGATGGATATTTGTATTAGGATACTAAAGCATGCTAGCTGTGTCTCTACTGTCTCCACTGTCTCTGCTGTGCTGTGACTTGGACTGCATGAGACAGGGAGATGGGCTTTCTGTTGGTGGTGTTATTGCAAAAAGAAAAAAAAAAAAAACTCACAACTTTCACAGTGTGTGAAGCACTGGCAATTCTCTTTCCCTTTATCCCTGCTTCCCTTTGGCAGCCAAGGAGCATTGATTTTGATTCGCTTCTATGTAGTCTGCGAAGAAGGAAAGACAGGGAAAGAGGCTTTGAAATAAATTTTAAAAGGGCCTCATACTGGGTTTCAGCAGACAGCAGTGTGTGTGTGTGTGTGTGTGTGTGTGTGTGTGTGTGTCTGTGCAATGCCTGGGAGGCCTCTGAGATCATTGGCTGTGTGATGAGAAGAGGCGCTATCTGCCACCTGGGTCCAAAAGCTGCCAGGCTGCTCTCTGAGGGTGAGTGTCCTAGAGTCGCTGGGTCTGAAGCCTTTCAGGGTAGGTCCACTCTTTTCTGGAAGCTTCTCTCCTTCACCTCATTCTCCACAAGCAAGAGCTCTGTTCACATTTGTGGCTCCATTTCCCTTTGTCTAGATGGAGTGTGAGCGAGAGTTCTTTTGGACAGCCCAGTGAGGACACTGTCCACTGTTCGTGGTCCTGGGCCAAGAGGGCATGCCCTCATCCCCCACCCCTCCCCCCATTCACAGTCATACAGGAGACTTCTGTCTCACCTCTGTTAGTGGCCTTGTTCTGTTTCCTACCTTGATGGTGACTAAACCATACTGTCACAGGATATCGAGGCCATGAATGTCCCTAGGACGCTTTATAGATCTGAGCTCATGTCTATGTGCCTCTGACTGTGCCGTCATGTTTCTAAAATTGACAGAATGTCGTTCTTTCTCACTAAGAACTGACGGTGTGTGTGTGTGTGCATGAGAGAGAGAGAGAGAGAGAGAGAGAGAGAGCGAGAGCGCATGTCCTGGCACACTCTACATGACTATCTTTGGGAGACACTGGGTCACTATTGTTACTTTTTTTTTTTTTTTTTTTTTTTTTAAGACATGGAGCCAGGTGGCCTTGAACTCACTGTACAGTAGAGGATAGCCTTGAATGCCCAATCCTCCTGTCTCCACCTCCCGATTACAGGCATTGCTGTACACCTGGCTTATGCCCTGGAGTTTTTGAACATCCATAGTGATCCATAAACTGCAGTGACTAGAACCCAGGTTCTCTTCTGTGTTTATACTATTTTCTTCTCTGGGCCTAAAGTCAGCTTGGGGAAATTGGGGGCGGGGAATCAGAAGCTGCTGAGGACTTGGGGAGAGGGGCAGCACGCTATTCCCACAGAAGCTGGTCAGAAGCCCCACCAAGGCGGAAAGCAGACATCACGGCGTCTTTAGAAAGCTTTAGTCAAACGTTTATCTTAACATTTTAATGTACTCACTTGACACCTATTTACTGAGCATCTACAGTGTGCCAGCTGAAGGCCTCCACGTTAGAACAAACTGACTTAGTTACAGTACAGTAACAGTCCTTTTGGAGACCAGATGCCGTGAAATGTCCCTTTCCAGTCTGGCTCATAATTTCTAACAGATCTGCCAGGTCACCATTGTGACCCAAAGCCTCGCTGGCAGACTGCTATATAGTATTTTCCGCATGCTATGTTCTGGGCTGAATGCAATTAAACAGCCTGCTCCACGTCTCCTTCTCAGCGGGAGGATTGGTCCCTTTGTACAATAATCAAAGACCCCCTCACAGAGAGCACGTGGATGGGCGCTGTACGAGGTGCTCCCCAAGGCCTCCCCTGAGTGTTCCCCACCTTTGGTCATGCCACTGATCCCATTTTATAGGTGAGGAAGCCGAGGGCACTCAGATGACAAACTGGATGAACCGAGGTTTGTATTCAAGTCTGGGTGAGCTGCCCCCCTCCCCCCAGCCAATTGAGGTGCCTGCTTTGCTGTACTAAGTCAAGGGCTCTGCTGTGGCTCATTTTAAAGCAGGCAGTTGTAGTTGAAGGCATGGTATTCTAGCTTGAGGGGAGACGTTGCCAGCTCAAGGGCAGGGACGCTTTTGTGACCCAGCGGAGCATCTACTTTAGCTCAAGGAAAAGAATCCCTTGCTGGGGCCACTTGAGAGCAGGCTGAATGGTTTCAGGGGGCCGTCCCCACTGTCAGTAAACTCCGGGGGAAGGGGTGTCTACTGTGCAAACGGCCTGCCCCTCGGCTCACTTCCTCGGCCATAGGAAGCTTCTTACCTCTCTCCTATTTATCTTCTTTCCCCAAGCCTGGACCCCTAAGGCCTTTGCACTAGGCAGGGTCAAGGGGCCCGTATGCATGGCAGAGGTAGCTGTGAGGGCATTTGGAGCCTTGGGGAGAGGCAGTACTACGGGACGCTCTGTTGTTGCCTTGTGCTCTTTTGTAAGGGGAGTTTCCTACCTGGATGCTTTGTACATATTTGTTACACTTTTATTAAAAAATTGATTGTGCACCTCTAATGAAGGCTTTTGTGTGTTCATTTTCTCTGGGAAGGTGGGTCCTCAGAGACTATGAGATAACCACGGCAACCGTGCAGACCATGAGGCCACATGCTTACCCCTCAGATTCTGTGTATGTATTCATGCATGCGCTTGCATATGAAGGTCAGGGGTCATCCTCAGGAGCCAGCCACCTTTTTTTTCTTTTTCAGTTTTTCTAGACAGGATCTCGGTGTAGCCTGGCTAGGCTTGCCTGAGTGCTGGGATGAAAAGTATGTGCCAATACACTCAACTCCACCTTGCCTTTTGTAAGTGGGTCTCTACACTGTGCCTTAGCTCTCTGAGGCAGTTAGCAAGCCCCTTAGGGGTAGAATGTCACCTGATGCTACTAATTTGCACTGAAGACTTTCACCCCTGTCTGGCTCCCGGGCAAGGTCTATATTTATTTCTTAGAATTACGCAAGGTCTATATTTATTTCTTAGAATTACTTTGGTTTTTGAGCTAGCGCTCACTATCCAGCTGGGGTCTGCCTTGACCTCTCAGTTCTCCTCTCACTCCGATTATAGTTGTGAACCCTGACACCTCTCACGAACCAGCAACTCTCTCCTCTGCCTACTAGTGCTGGCGACAGAACCCGCAGCCTTGAGCACACTCCCACGGAGACGTGTGCCTGTCCTCACTGGCAGAATCTAAGCCAGGCAGACCCTTCCTGATCACCACCAATTCCATATCCCGATCCTGCAGCCGGGTGCGCTTTGCTGGTACCCAGACACCAGTGAGATGTGGGGCCTCCAGGGTGCACAGGCTTAAGTGCCCCGAAGATCAACCATCAATTCAGAGTCAAGGACCCCCTGGTGTGCTTTTGTGAGTACCAAAGCCAGAGTTGGGTAGCCTTAGACACAACCTAAGCTCAGAGTCTCTCCTGGGATGTCACTGGAGACAACCTCCCCAGAAGTCACCACACAGCACAGCTCCCTGTCGCCTCTACTCTTTTGTGTGTACACATTAGTGTGCCACTTGCCGCTTCTCAAAACAGGTCTGTCTGGCTTCAGGAGGCACATTGACCCGCCCACATACACAAGTTGCATCCACAGGGGAGGTTTATTGGCAGTAGGTCCTCAGAGACACTAACAACAGCCACATGTCCCAAAGCAAAAGCACCACAGACCTCAGACTGTGCCCACTTCCTCCTTAGCAGCGGAGTGTTCTCAAGGCTCCATACCTGTGAGTCATTCCTTCTGAAAGATGCTGGCGTTGCTAGGCTCAGGTGCAAAGCAGACCTTTCTTCTTACCACACACTTCTTTGTTGTTGTCGTTGTTGTGAATTATGCACATGCGCACATGCACGCCACCTACGTGTAGGTGCCTGTTGAGGCCAGAAGAGTGTCCAGTTCCCTGGGGCTGGACTAACAGCTGTTGTGAGCCACCTGATGAGTGCTAGGAATTGTACCTGGGTCCTCTTAGGAACACAAGGCAAGTGCTCTGAACAGCTTTACTCTCTCTCCAGACTCCTCCCCACTGTTCTCACATTCTTATGTTCAGATGAGATCTGAGGACTCAGTGGAATTTGAGTCTGTGACCCACAATGCACTGAGAACCTGCTGCAGAGGTCTGCTGCTCCACTCACCCGCCCGCTCAGTACAGAGGGCTCTCGTCCACCTCACCCACTGCAGGTGAAGAGTGGGACAGTGTTCTCCAGGGGACGCTTTTCCAGAGCCTAGTGTTTGGGAAACTCTGCCTTAGCTAGGACAGAAGCCAAGCCCTCTAACCTGGAAGAAAACTCCTGATAAGATGTTCCCTTGAAGGGTGGGAAATGAACAAATAAGATCATAGGCTACATCATCTTACTGTCCCCAAGGGATGCCCCCTCCTGTGACACTCTTTATATAGCAAAGGAATAGTTTATATTTACATGTTAGAAAGGTAATGGGGGTGTGTGCATTCACCAGTAACCCCCACTGTTTACCTTTTTCTCCTTTTAAAATAGAGTCTCACGTAGCCCATGCTGCCCTGGAACTTGCTATGTAGCCAAGGAATGGCCTTGAACTTCTGATCCTCCTGCCTCTACCACCCAGAGCCAGCATTGCACTCATACACTGCTGCACGGTTTAGGTGGTGCTGGCCGTGGAACTCAGGGCTTCCTGCATGCTAGGCAAGCGCTCTACCCATTGAGCTACGTTTGAAGCCCTGTTGTTAGTTTTCTCAGTCTCAGCAAGTAACACGGTAGGTTTTACAGCCCCACCAAGAGATACAGGGTACAGGGACATCACAAAGTCATGCAGAGTTTGTCTCCCAATGGTTGCCTCTGCTCCATCCCACACCACACTTCCAATCCCTCCACAATGCTGACAGCATCTTCAGGCAAAGCCATCTCTCTGTGCTCTGTCCCAGTGCTCTCCGTAGGAATGCCCTCAAGCCAGAGAGAGCAGAGGGACCCACCCTCCCTTTCCTCTTAGAGCATCCAGACAGTGGTATTGCTTAACATCATGGCCATTGCCATAGTAACAGAGCTTGAAGGATGCCATGGTCCTCCGGAAAGGGTGTGTTGCTGGTACCAGGAAAGTGCCAGGGAGCCGGAGCAAAGGAAGAAGCCAAGGTGGGGGTGCCCAGGGGCACGAGTCCTGCATTTACTGGGGGGAGGGAGAAGGCATCTTCCGCCACCCCCCATGACATGTATGCTACGCTGCCCACCAGCTGTACACAGTTTCCTCAAATGTGGCTGGGCCAGCCTGCTGTGCAGATGTTGACCATAAGAGAACAGAGTTGGGAGAAGGTAAAGGCAGGCAGGATTCCAGAGACTTCTGTGTGGTCACCTGTGCTATCTCATCCCAGGTCTCCAGGCAGAGTGTTTCCCAGGGGAGAAGCAGCTGTGTCCTAGAGACTCAAGAACATGAAGTACACCTGCATGCTGCTCCCAGCATTCTCTGCGGTCCCTCTCAGGCGTTTGGTTATAGACAGAAAGCCGTCTTTTCAGAGACTCTGGGAGGACTGTTGTTTCTCTGAGCTAATTACCTCACTAGAGAGAGGGAGGAGAAAATGGATTGCTCCTGAGCCATGTGCCATCTATGACATAGATTGAAGGCTCCCAGGGGAGGCAGCCATGTCCACTGGAGCTTTGCACAGGCCTGAGCTGTCAGTGAGGGACGGCACAGAAGAGAATGAGGAGAGAAGGAATGACAGAGGCCAGGTGGCACGCACTTCTGGACCTGAGCTGACCCTTCTAGACTGACTGTCCCAGGCAGAGCCCAGGAACAAAGGAATGCAGAAGGTCAAGTCTTCCCTTGGCTCCTGCCATTTGACCTCAGGGGCCACCATTCACTGCCTGCGTGCTTGGCGTCATGTGCCCCTGATGTGCTGTATGCCCAGGTCAGGGATGCTCAGGCAGCGAGGGATGTGAGAATGGCCTCTGTGCTTTTGACAAGCTGGCTATACTGGCCTCTGCATTCGCAGCAGAAGCACAAAGCAGTGCTGGGGACTCACTGGCCCTCACTAGCTGCGTGACCATGCCACGCTTCTAACTTTAGTTTCCTCACCTGCACAAGGGTGTGATGTGGACACGGCAGGAGGCTGAGTGAGGAGGGCGCTTGGTGCTTCCTGCCATTTTTAAGGTCATATCGGTGGGTGAGACTTGGTGTTCACATGTTAGACATTCTCCCAGGGGCTCTCATTTGCAGACATGAGACAGGCTGTACTCTCTCAACACATGCCAGTTTGAGCGGTTGGAAGCAGGTTAAATAAGGGGAAATTGTGTACGGGGTAATCCCTCCACTTAGAGACCACCTACCTGTGGGAAGCCAAGCCTGAGTGAGGAGGGCTCCCCTTTCTGGTGGGGCAAGGTGATGAGGGATGTGTTGGTGGGGAGAGCCTGGGGCATCAGGTAGAGGTGGTGAAGGCAGAAAAAAGTGCTGGAGGTTGTTTCCCAGGAACCCTCAGGGCTGGTCTCAGCAGTGTCAGGCCCTCTGGTGTCTGCCAGACACTTGTGCTCAGCTTAGTACACCTGCAAGTGTGCGGACGTGGCCCCATCTTTCCAGCAGCGCAAGGTATCCACGGCAACAGAGCGGCAGAGTGGGCAGGTGCGCTCCCGGTCCAGCCATAGGCAGAGGCACTCCTCGCAGAACACATGCTGTGGGGACAGCAGCAGGAATAAGTGTGATCCGGGAGCTCGGGGACAGCAGCAAACTAACCACGTCATCCATGTGCTCCAGGAGGGGAGACATCATAGAGATATAAATAGACAGGCAGGCAGGCAGGCAGACAGACAGACAGAAATGTAAGTAGTTGGTGCTCTGGCTCGAAGGCAGAGGTGGGGCCTGGGGAAGCAGTTCTGAGAAAGAGCGCCTTTTGTAGGAAGGTGGAGTGGGCTGGGGGAGGGGGGCACACCTGGTAGAAGAAAGAGTGTGGAAAGGCTCTGAGGCTAGGATGTGTTGCCCAATCAGAGGGGCAAGGGGATGCTGAGACAGACAGACAGGCAGACAGACAGACAAGAGACAATGGCTGCACAGACTACATAGGACCCTGTGAGCCATTTGAGGATTTGGACATTTATCTTTTTTGGCGGGGCATCATCCTTCCTCAGACACGGTCTCACTCTGTGTGGCACTCTCTGTGAAGCCAAAGCTGGCCTTGAACTCCTGGTTGATCTTTCTGCCTCAGCATGTAGATGCTGGCATGGCAGGCATGAGGCCTGGCTTTTATTCTGATGTTTGTCATTGGCTTCTGGATGGGATGTCAGTTAGATGTCTATATACACGAGGGCAGTGACAACTGTCCATCCCCAAGTAGCTCTGTCATTATGTCTAAGAAATGAATGTCTCAGGACAGAGACTCAAAGACACTAGAGTGAGGAAGGCCCGTGTCTGCCTCCTCAGCATAGAACGACAGAGTCTGAGGTGAAGGGAAGGGCTCAAGGAACCATGTCTGACTAGAGCCTCTGCCTGACCCGGCCTACCTCAGACTTCCTCTGCAGAGGGAGGAGGCACATGAAGGAGGGGCTGGGGCACCTTCCCAACTGAGTCAGCAGGGCAGGAGTGCAGCTGGTGCTGGGATGCGGTGGGAGGTGGCAGGGGTGGGGGGGGGGCTAGGGGGTGGGGTTCTCTGCTCCCATCAACTTGGGAGAGGAGCCCTAGACTGTGTTCACATGCTGGGTATCTGAGTCTCATCTACAACCCCTACACTGTGCCTAGGGCAGGCAGCACAAGACCACAGACACAAGCCCTGCACGGAGGAGGAGGCTGTGAGGGGAGAAGGGTGTCTCTTGTCCCAGGACTCCTGTGTGAGCTGAGCGTGGAGGAGCCGGGAGCAAGTGGACAAACACGGGTGGGTCTAGCAGGTGACAGATAGAAGCAGTCCCTCCACTGCTAATGAACTCTACTCATGTGATCACAGCCCAGCAAAGAGATGGGTCAGAGACTCAGAGTGGGGAGGACACAGGCCAAAGGACACACAGCAGCTAGGCAGTGGGACTCAGAAGTGTGGGAGGCAGCTGCATGTGGCCTGTGGTGGCCTTTCCTTCTCGGGCCTACCTCTTTGGGGACCACTGACCCTGGGGCATTGCTTGTAACAAGGACAACACAGTAAGGGACGTCACCTCCAGATTACATTACAGAAGCCATGACTTCCGCCTTGTTTATGCTCTCTGCGGCCCTCATGGGCTTGCTGCAACAGCACCAGCTTGGCAAGGAAGCCAGGGTGGTTTCTGGCCACAAGAGCCATCAAGGACCTTAAGTCCTCCAGGCCACAAGGAACTGAATCCAGCTCACAACCATATCCTAAAGCTTGAATAGAGACTACTCCCTCAGGTGAGCAAGGGGACCCTCGATGTTACCTTGTGAGTTACCTCAAAGCAGAGGGCATGGCTAATCAGTGCTTGGATTCCTGGCCCCTGGGAACTATGAAATCACAGATGTAATGTTGCTACCAGGTTTTGGAACAATTTGTTATGCAGCATTGGTAGCTGATACACAGCGCCTGACTCTGTAGCAAAATCAGCACCTGTTATGTGCTATTGTATCTAGTGTGCACACTGGGAGGGTCTGGGACATAAGGTCAGAAACAACTGATCCTGTAAAACCACTGCTGAAAATGCGGCTATTGTACAACAACAACAACAACAACAACACACAGAGTCAGTCAATCAGCCAATCAATCTTAGATCCTCTTCAGTCACAAATCAGGCTGGCCATGTCCAGACTTGAATTAAACCACAGCGAGCACAATGGGTGAGCACAAATGGGGAAAGCTTTCTTAAGTGGCATGCTCATTCATTCACGCAATGACAGTAAGGCCCTTTCACCTGCCGGGTCACCTCTGCCCCCCCACAGCAGCAGAGCAAGGTGGAGATGTGAGCCCAGTCTGGCGGTGCCTGTGGGTCTTCATCCCCTGTATGTGGCTGTCACTCCTAGGTCTAGGGCAATGGTGTCTTGTCCGCCCCCTCCTATCAGGTCCTCATCCACCTTTAGAAAGATATGGTGGGAGGAGAATAGGGGAGACGGACAGATTGACTGCCAGGAGAGACTGCCAGGAGAACGACGTTCACCTCACCATCATGTTCAGATAATCCCCGTCGCGGAGAAGGAAATACAGATGGCTCCAAAGCTCGAGCGGAGATGCCCAGCCATGCTCATAATTAGGGGGATGCAAATGAAGGCAGAGCCGAGACAGCACTGTCACCTGTCAGTCTGGCAAAGCCGAGGCGTTGGTAATGCTACTGCAAGCAAGGGTAGGAGCAAGGGGCGGGGTCACACTTCATGGAGAAGAGGTAGGCAGTCCCTCCAAAAAGGGCAATTTAGCAAGACCCGTCAAAATGGAGGACCTCTGACCTGGTAATTCTACCACTAGGAATTCCTGCTACCAAGAGCCCGCCCACGTCCCAGACAGGGTGTCTGCCGGGAACAGCTACCATGTGCTGAGCCCGTGGACTTCTAAGGCTCTATGCGAACTCATTTAACCATCACCGTGGGCTCAGGCAGGCACAAGCCATCTATTTCAGTCACCTTTGTGACAGCCGTCTGTGCAGTAACAAGAGACGGTAAGAGTCTGTTCCTCTCAGGAAACAGCCAGACAAATGGTAGTCTGTCCAGAGTGTCAGGAATAAGGAATGACCTCTGAGCACCAGCCATGGGCTACAAAGGCACACAGAGCAACATGCAGCTCATGGAGACTATGCTACAAGTTCACTTTGTTCTAAAAGATGTTTTTGGGTGTGTATATGTTTGTGCGCATGTATACAGATACATGTGCACACTAAACACACGCACATGCTATGTTTGCCATGATTGTGAATTCTTTTCTTTTTTCTTTTTGTTTTGTTTTGTTTTTTGTTTTTTGAGACAGGGTCTCTCTGTGTAGCCTTGGCTGTCCTGGACTTGCTTTGTAGACCAGACCGGCCTTGAACTCACAGCGATCCACCTGCCTCTGCCTCCCAAGTGCTGGGATTAAAGGCGTGCACCGCTGCTGCTGCCACCAGGCATGACTGTGAATTCTATAACATATCTTTAGCAGGTGATAACAGAAGGAGGCAACTGCATTGCTTGTGAAGTTGGTAGGGGACAGAGACCAGACAGGGGCAGTAGTCTTTGCATGAAAGTATGTACGTATGTATGTACATATGTATGTATATACGTATGTGTGTACGTATGTATGTGTGTATATTTTGTGTGTGTGCAGGCACCATGATGGAGGAGAATGTGTGGGAGATGGTCTTCTCCTTCCACCATGTGGGTTCCAGGGACTGAATTCAGGCCACCAGGCTACGCAGCAAGCGTCTTCACCTGCTGAGACACCTTGCTAACTTGGCTGGCTCCCGCCTTTGTATATATTCAAAAAAACCAAAACACCCTTTTGTTCTGGAATAAGCTTAAAGTTATGAAAAGTTCAGTGATACAAACATGGCCTTCACTCGGGCCCAGCTTGCTTTCACATGACCAAAAAAGGCATTTGTAAAGCAGAGAATGGGGTTCACATGTCACTAATGATGGACTCTAGGCTTGATTTAAATTTCATCAAAACACAGCTGTTTTATCCTCTTCTCTCTGTCCTGAGATCCAAAGCTAGCTGCAAATTGGATTTTGTTGTCATGTCTCCTTTCTGAGTTTTAACTTGGGCAGTTTGAACAGGGGCTTGCCATGGAGCCCAGGCTGGCCTTGAACTTGTGGAGGGAGATCTCTCTCTGCCTCTCAAGTGCTGGGATTCAGGATGTACACCCCACACCTGGCCATACTGTCAATTTAAATACAAATAACACAGAGAGGGCAGTACCTCAGCTTATAGAGTGTTTGTGTAGCACACACAAGGCCCTGGGTGTGGCAGCTCACACTTACCACCCCAGTACATGGTAGAAGGACCAAGTTCAGTCATCCTTCGCTACAAAATGAGTCTGAGACTAGTCTGGGCTACATAAGAGCCAGTCCCCAAAGAAAAAACAACAACAAAACAAAAAAAAAGAAAGAAAGAGCATTAAAAACAAACTCTAAAGTCTCTCTCAAGCAGCAATAACAATTTTTTTTCCTGCTAATGCGAAAAGAGGGCCCCACCTCCTACCCCATCTTCCAAGGGTGTTAGGGAGGCCATCTGCCTTTCTTCTCATTCCTTCTGGAACCCAGGCTTGTGCAGAAAGCCTCCACAGACTGGAGCACACAGCTCTCTGCTCTGGTCCCTGGGGACTCTACATGAATCTCTCTTACACAGCTCTTATCACTGCCTGCCTTGTTTCATAGTTATTTATGAATATGTGTCTGAATCCCTAAGGAGCCCTGCAAGCGTCCCAAGGAGGGCCCGGCTCTGTGCATCCTCCACCTCTCCTCTGACCCACCTCACACTTACTGAGCTGACACCTGGCCCCTAATGTCAGGAAGAGGGCATGGGGCCTGTTAGAGAGCCAAGGCACTTGCCACTGTGGCCTAGGGATCCTGGGTAAATAAGAAAAACAAAGGACAATGACAACTATGCTGAAAACGATAAAGACAATGCTGGCGACTGCTGAGGTCAGCCACACAGGGCTAGCTCTGCACAGATGGTCTTGTGTAGATGCGGTCAGCCACACAGGGCTGATGCACTAGGCACTCTTGTGCTCCTGTAACTGTAGCCAGACACACACTTAGCATCCAGCATCACTGTACACTTGTCACGGGGAGACAGAACAACACCCCACCCCTGTTGCACCAGGGATCAAGAATACTTCCAGAAGCCAGAAGTGGGAGAATCCCATGTTCAAGGATTCCTGAGCTACAAAGTGAGACCCTGTCTCAAAACAACAGCAAAACCCATCAACTACTGCTGGGGGCTAGAGGTATGCCATGGGAGAAGGCACACTCGGCTCGAGCAGGCCCTGAGTTAGATCCACTTTCAAAGAAAGAATGTGGCTGGGATTTGCACTTGGGACCGTCTGATGTCACACCATACCCAGACAGGCAAGTTCTACAGTGACCAACAACACTGAGGCTCAGAGAGAAAAGCAGCCCTGACCTTGGCGACCCGGCTAGAAAGAGGCAGGGCTGAGATTTGAACCCTGATCTAGCCGCTTCCAGTCTTGACCAGGTTGCCCCCCAAGACCAAGCAAGAGCTTTGAGATGTGTCGCAGGACAGGCTTTTCCTGGAGTGGAGTGCCACTGGACGCTGCCTGCTCACCTGGCACAGGAGAATCATAGGGTCTCGGAACTCAGCTTGGCAGATGGCGCAGATGGCGCCCGCCTCTGTGCACTGCTGCCCTGTGGCTCGGACCCCGTAATTCTGTTTGAGAAAAAAGGACAGGGGGGAGACAATCAGCTGTGAGCTCCTGAGGAAGGCAGTATCTGCGGGGTGAGGAAGAGCTGCCGCAGGCTGCAGAGTCTGGTTCCTGGGGCCTGAGGCTCACTCACCTGGGAGGTGCAAAGGAGCTTCAGTGCTTTCCTGAGTCCACCCACACGACCGCAGATGTCGAGCGACTGAAAGGAGAGTAGAGCAAAGGCTGAGGACAAACTCCCAGTAGCCCCACTTTTCAATGATCATTTTCAAGAAACTTCTTTCCATTTCTATTAGCTTTGACTGATTTCTGTCCTAACACCTGGTATCAATAGTCTCCCCTGTTACCCTAATTAGATAAATAAATAACATATATATTGGTTTTTCCCCTCCCAAGCCCAGGGCAGGCATTACTAATCAATCATGGCATTCTTCCAATACTATAGCCAGCCACTGCCAGCTGATCACAGTGAGCAAGATAAGGCCCTGTGGCTTCTCCTGCAGGAAGGAAGCAGAGTGTACACATTTATAGTCCCCAGGCCCTTTAAAGCCAGAAACAGAGAAGGGAGAGAGGAGAGAGGCAACAGAGAGAGTGAGAGTTTACTTTTAGGGGCCAATAAGATGGTTCAGTGGGTAGAGGCTCTTGCTATCAAGCCTGACCTCCTGAGTTCAAATCCCTAGAAGCCATGTTGGGGAAAGAGAGGCCTGACTCCCACAGGTGGTACTCTGACTTTCACATGTACACTGTTGCCTGCCCCACCTCCAACACTAAATAAAAATTTAAAAAGTGTTGATAAATGCTACGACGCATGTGAATCTCAAAGATATAACGGTATATCAAATAAGCCGCATCCAAAAGGTCCTTGCACATCCCAGCGATGCGAATCCCTGGCACCGAGACATGATGTAGATTAGTGTCTGCCGGAGGCTGGGAAGCAGGGGGATGGAGAACAGCTGCCACGCGGCAAAGCTGGGCGCTGGGCTTCTTTGTGGAATGAGAACTTGCTTTGGAACCACATAGAGGCGGCGGTTGCACCACACTGTTGACAGCCGATGCCACTAACTGCACATGGCATACAGTTAGCAGCAGCCAGGCCTGGTGATGTAGGCCTGTAATCGTCTCCAGAGGCTGAGGCAGGAGGATTGGGAGTTGAAGGATAACTTGGGAACTTGATGAAACCCTATGTCAGTGTTATAAAAGTGTAATGGCAGAGTGCTTGCCTACCATGAGCCAAGCTCTGGGTTCAGTTCCCAGCACCAGAGAGAGAAAGAGAGAAGAGAAGAGACAGACTTATTGATGGTTAATCCGATGTTACATGAAATACATTTTGTTTTAAAACTAGAAGACACTAGTGGCTGGTCCTAAGCTCCCCAGCAGCTCCCAAGCCCGTCCCAGCATGCCTTGGGGCCAGCTTACCTTGCACAGACTGTAGAGAATAATCAGGACCCCTCCGAGGAAGTAGCTGTTGGAGGACTCATCCCCCATGATGTATTTGTACCACAGCTGGATGGGAACAAGTGACCTGAACAGCTGGCTCAGCTCCTCGATGAGCAGATAAAACTTGCCCTACAGCCGCACAAAAAGCGTCAATTAGCCTTAGCAGCAAAGACCCAAAGGACAGAGCTGGGGCCCAGGCACGGTCGTAATGACAGTCCAGGTCACTGGCAGGCCATTAATCAGCTTTGGAAAGTACTCAAGCTGGCTCTAATGGGGCACCAGTGGATCTGGCCAGGGAGACACGGCTCCTGTCTGAAGTCCTTGGCCACCGCCCACTGTCCACTGCCCACAAGATCAAAACACCAGGATCTGGTGTCAGGGGTGGAGAAAGAGAACACTTTGGATAGGGCATGGGCGTGGTCACTGTCTAGCTTCCAGCAGTGTGGATGGGAACCTGCTGCCTCCTGCAAACTACCCAGAGGACAGGAGTGAGGGGGGCCAGGCTAGGAGGCAAGAGCAGCCCCTCCTTCTGCAGTCTCCCTATTATGGCCTCCAGAGGGGCCTCACTCTGGGGTTGACTCTCAGAATGAGGCTCCCATTTTTTCACCCCATGGGGTTGCTCTGAGGATTAAATACCATGAGCGGGAAGAGGACTTAGTTCAGTGCCCGGCCACAGGGTCAGGGCTCCTTCTGCCCTTTGACCTTGAACAAGTCCCCTGAGGGAAGCCTGTGATTGGAAAGGGAGAGAAATAAACCACTTCTCCATGGAATTCAATGCATGCAAATGCTAACGTGACAGGGGCCTCTTGACACCTCTCCAAGGAGGTTCCCTGAGAGAAATGGAAATGGGCTCCCTTGTAGGAAATGTTCTCAGCAGCCGTCATCACAAGACCCACTGACCAGAAACTGCCCTAACGCATAGCTAAACACATAGCACAAACTCAGGCACTCCTTGTAAAATAGGAGACAGCCCGGTTAGTATAACTAATCGGTGACTGATATGCCTATCAACATGGATGGCGTTCACAGGCAGTGTGAGGCTTCGAAGATAGTCATAAAGACACCAAGTTGGGCTGGGGAAAGGCTTAGTGGATGGTGTTGGCCAAACAAACATGAGGACCAGAGTTCAGATCCCTACCACCCACACAGAAGCCATGCAGGTGTGGTATAGTCCCAGCGTTTAGGAAGCAGGGACAAGGGCTCCCAGGAAAGCTGGCCAGCTAGAGTGGCTGGATCAGTCAGCTTCAGGGTCAATGAAAAGTCCTGCCTCAGTATATAAAGTAGAGAGTTATTGAGGAAGACACTGGACATCAATTTGGGGCCTTCAGATGCATACACACACACACACACACACACACACACACACAGACTCTACATGACAATTCTTGTTTACATAAAGTCTCAGAATAGGTAACATTAAGCTAGAGTGATAAAACCAGAACTTGGCTGTCCAGGCTGGGGATGGGACTCTAAGTGACAACAGGGAATTATGGGAAGTGGCAGAAGGTTCTTCATTGGTTGTAATGGCACGTGTGTGGGTGTGGTCACCTGCCCCAGCTCACAGAAACTGTGCGGCAAAACTGTGTACTTCGTTATATGTAAATCACACTTGAATCAGACTGAGGAGTACACACATACATGAGCCAACAGGCCTTCCTCGGGTGTCCACAGCCTTAAAAATGTCAGTGAGTGCTGTACTTGGGACTCACCTAATAGTAATCAGGGCTTTGCACAAAGATGTGCCAAGAAAGAGTGTTGCTGGGATCATCTTTGTGACAGCAAAAAAGTCACAAAGGAAGTACACAAGTGGTAGGGCCCGACTGCTAGAGATCTTTGATGGAATGCCACACAGCTGTGAAAGATTATCCTGTGAAACAGCAACTTTGTGGTTAGCCACACACGAGATTACAACCAAGGTCAGAACCCCGGTAATAAGTCACCTTAATACCACAAACCCTAGGATACAACACACAGGGCAGGACAGTGTCAGTTCTGTGGTCCTCAACGGGACCATAAGAAAACAAAAGACAAATTCAAATGGTTGAGACTGCAGAATAACCACGCAGCACCATCCAAAGCAAAGATCAAGGACTCAGTGACAGAAGAAGGCCAAGGAGAAATGATAAGTCAGTGTGATATGCAAGACTGAATTCTTTAAAAAATTATCATCTATTATTTACTTAGTGTATGAGTGCTTGTGTGAGCCACAGCTTGTGTGTGGAGGTCTGAGGACAGCTGGCAGGAGTCAGTTCTCTCCTTCCACCATGCAGGCTCCAGGGGTCAAACTCAGGTCATCAGGCTTGGCAGCAAGCCCCTTTATGAGTGAAGCCATCTCACCAGCCACACGGAGACTTTCTACCCACCTCTTCATCTGTTATGATGCCAGGCACAAGGCATCCAGGAGGCCCCTTGAAGCAGATACTCAGAAGGACCAAGAATGGTCATCCAGCCATCCACTCCCACTGAGAATGTTTGGCTGAGTCCCTGGCAGTGGGGGTCAGGGGTAGGGGGTGGTGGTCCCTGTTTCCTGAAGGGCCTTCCTTTCCCTTCAATACTCCTTCCGTACAGCCCCTTGTCCCAGAAGTATCACCTGGAGGCAAATCTGTTCCTTTGGGAACTTGTGGAAGGCAAGAGATGGCTGGTATGTGGCCATGGTACACACCCATGGATGGCAAGAGAGGCTCCACCCTGCTACACCCAACAGCAGGTCCCAGGCTCTGTAGGGTCCCACTGCTTTCCTGCCTTCCCAAGCTCAGCTGTTCCATGCTTCTTTCACATCTGCTATGCAGGATATCTGATATGCGACCTCCAAAGGAGTCATAAGCCACATGTTGAGCCCTGACAGGAACAACGAGAGGTAGGAAGTATTTTGGCAGCAGAGGGCTCTGTACATGGGCAATGGCCTTGTGTTTCTAGGTCTACTATGAGGAAGAATACCATGGCAACCGGAGTGCGTGGAAAAACAGCTTCTTTATGGCAGACAGGAAATAGAAAAAAGGGACCAAAGTAACATGTGTCTTCCAGAGACAGGACCCAGGGACCTGCTTCTCCTAGCAAGGCCACACCCATACGTTTCACCACCTTCCAATAATGCCACCCAATTATGCATCCATGAAGAAATGGATCCATCCATCTGTCCACCCACCCATCCATCCACCCACCCATCTGTCCGTCTGTCCATCCGTCCGTCCATCCATCCGTCCGTCCATCCTTCCATCCATCCATCCATCCATCCATGCATCCATCCATCCTGTAGAGCCCTCAGGATTTTTCCCTGGAGACATCCTTAGAGACATGCCTGGTGTGCCACAGCCTCACACTTCATGTGCGTATGTACAGTGTGCGTATGTGTGGATGTCTGTGGGTACATACGCACATGTGTGTATTCATGCATGCGTGGAGGCCAGAGACTGGAGTTGGGTGGGTGCCTTCCTTACCCACGTTCCACCCTGTTTTGTGTCTCTCACTAATCTGGGGTTCACCTGCTATGCTGGCTCAGCACCTCCTTGCCTTCATCAACCGATGCTGAATCACAGCTGCATCGACTGCCTTGACATGCTTATTTACTTGAATGTGGATGCTACAGACTGGATGCAAATGCTCATGTGTGCATGGCAGGCAGTTTAGCAACTGAGCCACTTCCGCTGCCCACGTTTCCTGATCCAGTCAGGATAACAATTAACTCTAGCATGTTCCATGTCTATCTCCAGTCTCTCTCAGCTTCCAACAGTAACGTGCTTTCCCCCTTGTACCTGAAGTCAGCTTACCTCAGAGAACTTTCCTCCCTTCTCCCCCATGGACCTCAATCCCCATTTCCTTTTTACCAAAAAAAAAAAAAGTGAGTATCTGTTGTGGTATCTGTAGAGTTGCGTGTGTGTTAATATGTATGCATGTGGAAGACAGAGGCTGACATCATGTGTCTTCTGCAGTCTCTCCCCACTTCATAACAGAGGCAGGGTCTCTTGCTGACCAGAGCTTATGTAGTCAGTCAGTGTGCCCATGGCATCACCTGTCTCTACCTCCCTAGTGCTGAGGCTAAAGGGCTCCAGACCTACCTGCCTTCTTGTGGCTGTTGGGGATCTGACGTCAGGTCCTCATGCTTGTGGGTCAAGTGCTCTCTAAACTGAGCCTTCTTTCCATGCCCCTTAATTGTTTATTTTTTTTCCTTTCCTTCCTTCCCATCCACAGACCCATCCATCCATCCATCCATCTATCCAGGCATGGTTCCTTTATTTATATCCACCTTCTCCTCTCTCTCCTCTCCTCTCTCCCTTCATAGCAGTTCTCCAAAGCTCAGCCCTATGTCTCCTGCTGGGTTTTGAGGCCCCCAGAGGAGATCTCTGGGCTTGGGGCATCTACCCTCCACCTCTACATAGGGCATATCCTTGCACACAGTAGGGCAGAGATCTCTGAGGCCTTCGCTCTACCCTCATTACTCCTGGCCCCTTTTTACACTTTGCCAACAGCAGATCGGAGTTGGAAAATGGGAAAGAACCTCACATTTTATCAGCAAGCCTTTGTGCCACAGAAAATAAAATCAAGGGCGTGAAGAGCCTAGCGGAACCATCTTAAAAGTAGCAATTAGCTGTGGGGTGGGGTGGCTGCCGGGAACTGTGCATATCCATGGAGAGCACCCATCCTCTAATTACGCATTTCCTAATTCCAGGTTTCTTGCATGTTACTTCTGACGACCACCACACAGAAGGCGGGGTTTCCATGGCATGGCCAACAGTGAGAGAGGTGACAGAATGCGGGCACCTCTTCTCCCTGTCACCAGGAAAGAGGCACATGGAGACTTTTGTAAGACTGTGGTATGAGGGGTGGGAAGGTGATGGGGAGGGTTCTGGGCTGGAATTGTGACTGGGGTGTTGGGGGGCTGGGTACCAGTCGGGCTGCAGTCTCTCCTTTCCTCACTGTCAGGATGGGCTGGGACACAGACAGGAAAACAAGAAAACAACAAAAGCTTGGAGACTACCTGGGGCTGATGAGGAGAGCCGGACACTGAGGAAGGAGAACAGAGGGCACTTCCAGCTGATCTGAAGAGTGGGAGGGTGGAGGAGAGAACCATCCATGACACCATTAGAGACCCAGAGAAGAAGGGTTGGTTACTCACGTGTCCCTGAATATCAGGACAGGACAGCTCAGAGCTCAAGGTAGGAGACTTGCCATGGTCAGGTCTGCTACTCACTAAATGGGGTGACTCTGGACAATAACACAACTTCCCTGAGCCTCACTTCCCTCATCTGTGTACAAAGATACACACACACACACACACACACACACACACACACACACACACACACACACTCCCATACCTACCTACCTGCACTCACGCGTTCACTAACACCGACACCCCACACTCACACAGATACTTACTATACACATACACTCATATGCTCTCACACACACTCATGCATTCACACTCACACACCACCACCACCATCACGTAAACTCACATGCTCACAACTGCACACAGTGGTGTTCTGGCTACCAGGTCCCGGGGAGTAAACAGTCCCTGACTTGTGAATTTCAGTGGTGTAAATACTCCCGTAAGGTCTACTGCAAACTTCCTAAAAGTTCAACCTCCCACTCTCAAGAGCCCAGGTGACCTGGATCCCCCATACCACAGATGCCATGTAGATCCAAGAGACTAAAAGGTCTAAAATACAGGTTCACAGTCACGAAAGGTGCAGGACGTGGACATGGCCAATGCTCGCTTCATGCTGATCCTGGCCTGGGAGTATTACATATCCGTGCCACATCAGAAAAGAGACACGGGATGGTCAGGTTCAAAGGAAATAAAGGTGGGGGACTCAGTGGTACAGTGTGGCTTGGTATATGAAACTCTAGGATCCACCCCTAACATCACAGCGTGGGAGGAAGGAAAGAACACAGCTTAGAACTGAGGCAGAGAGGTGTCTGGACTGCCCAAGCCCAGACCTGAAGCGATGGGGCAGTTTTTCCTTCGCTGCTCTTGCTGTCTGGTGGAAGGAGCAAGAGAAGAGGCCGTGTGTGGAGTCTGGGCCAGCCACTTCTTCAGCTGAGGTAGCAGACTCAAGAGACAAGGCCTGAATAGGCTGACCAGGCCTGGAGGACAGCATATAGCAGAGAGATGAGCCGTCCCCGGATACACCAAATGAACAGAGAGATGAGCCGTCCCCGGTATACACCAAATGAACAGAGAGATGAGCCGTCCCCGGTATACACCAAATGAACAGAGAGATGAGCTGTCCCTGGTATACACCAAATGAACAGAGAGATGAGCTGTCCCCGGTATACACCAAATGAACAGAGAGATGAGCCGTCCCCAGTATACACCAAATGAACTTGGAATCATGGAACAGGGAGAGTTAAATGATGTGGTGTTAAGCCAAGGACAGAAGGAAGAAGAGAAGGGGCAGGAAGAGGAAGACCAGGAGGAGAGAGCAGCAGCATTCAGGCAAGGATCTCCTCAAATTCACGCACCAAAGCCCTAATCCCCATCCCTCAGTAACCAGAGGGGAAAGCGGCTCCTGAATCCTCCACACAAAGCATGGTCATTTGCCTAGAAGCCCCGCCCTGTAGCCAACAGTAACTTCTGATGTGGATACAAGGTAAACACTATGTAAATAGACTCCGTTGCTTAGGAAACCATGACAAAAAGTCTGCCCACTTCAGTATAGCTGCAACCCCCCTGAGTAATGTGGAGCCGCAGTGGGTCTAAATGGCCAGTGTGGAACCTGGAGACACAGCCAGCTGCACTGGGACGTGTGGCCCTTGGGAGGTGATGTGGCCGTGAGGGTGGCACCTTGTGGCAGGATTGGTGCCATTATAAGAGACGCTATGGGCTGGAAAGGTAGCTTAGCAGTTAAGAGCCCTTGTAGAGCCGACTAGGGTTTGGTTTCTGGCACCCACATCAGAAGGCTCACAAACACCTGGAGACCTGACACGGTTCTCCAAGTACCCAGATACACTCAGGCACACACATAAAAATAATAAACCCTTGTAAATAAGTTGCCAGGTTCAGCCCTGTAACACCAACCTCATCCACATTAGGGTTGAGAGGCTGAGACTGGAAGATTGCTGAGAGTTCGAGGCCATCCTGTCCTACACAGAGAGGAGATGGGTGCTCGAAAGGCAGGATGAGGGGGTCTCGCTGGGAAGGAGCCCAATCATTCAAGGGTTTGATCTTGGATTCTGCAGCCTTCAGGGCTGGGGGAAACTGAAACCACCAGTTTCAGGGTGGTTGTCATAACAACCTAAACAGATGACTGCGGCTAGCCAGTAGTGGACCCCGTGGTTCAAGGTTGGGCCTATGTTTGTTCCTATTGGCAGGGTTCAAATCCTAACCCTACCCTTTCCCAGCTGGGCACACCTCCTTTCTGTAACCAAACTCCTTGTATGCCCTTGGTGTCCCTGGACCTCATAAGCAATATTCAGTAGCAGTCCTGTTGCAAAGAGCTCCCTAACAGTCCTGGTCTATGCAGCAAATTCCTCAAAAGGTGGCCAAAACAAGTTTCCAGAACACAAGGTCAGTCTTGGGCCCAAAACTGTACCAGACTCTGTTCTGACCAGTGTCTTCTGCCACGCAGAGAGGTGTCCGAAGCGCTTACCATGCTGTCCATCTGCCGCACAGAGCAGCATGTGCCTGCATCCCTGTGAGCAGTGCGGCATGTGCCTGCATCCCTGTGAGTAGGCATAGTGGAACCTGGGTCCTTTGCATCCCCCCATCCCCCTGGAGCCCTTACTCCCTGCCAAGCTGGCTCCCTCACTGTCCTTGAGTCTTGTTGGACAGCCTGGGTGATGCTATGGTTACAACAGCTGGCCAGACTCCCATGGCCATAGTCGTACCCTGACAATGAGGATGCTGCTGACGGAGAGTCTCTGCGTATAAGGAGCTTTAAAGACTGTGAGAGCTTGTTCGGAGGTTCTGGCACAGTGGTTCTCAACCTGTGGGTCTCGAACCCTTTGGGGGTTGGACAACCGGTTCATGGGGTTCAAATATCAGCTATCCCACACATCGGATATTTACATCATGATTCATAACGGTAGCAAAATTACAGTTATGGAGTAGCAGTGAAAATAGTTTTACGGCTAAGGTCACCACAACATGAGGAACTGCATTAGAGGGTCACAGCACTGGGAAGGATAAGAACCACCGTTCTCAGTAGCCGAGGCAGCTACTCTTAACCCTGATGGAAGACCAGCCCTCCTCATTTCAGGAAAGGGTGTCTTCTTCCACTGAACGAGCCCACAGCTTTTCGAGGGACACACAAGGAGTGGTGAGGGAGAGAGGGACCATCCACCTGGCCAGCCAGCCCATTCATATCGCCCCCGGTGATTAGTGGAGTGACAGATGTTACAGGCGGATCGTCCTTGTGCCCAAACATGACTTTGCAATGTAGCCCCTGAGGAAGACAATTTGGTGGCCACCGCTGAAATGGACACAAAAGGACACAGTGAAGAAAGATGCAAGCCAGGAGTCGGGTGGAGGTGGGACCCGACTGTGCCTCCTGGCCTCTGAGAAGTTCTAATGCTCTCTTGCTGGGGTTCTCCTGGCGAATGTCAACAAGGGAAGCCCCTGTTGACACTGGTAATGCGGGGCCAATGGGAGCCCCCTCTTAGGACGGATGGAGGCCGTGAGCTAAGACCTGAGCAGTGTGGGGTTCATCTAGATACACTGAAGAATTGATGAGGGGCAGCTGTGGCCCCATGGGTAGTCTGCCAATCATAGAGTGCTCTGTGGTGAATGCACCAAGCCTTCTCGACTGGGTGACAGAGGGAGAAAGAAATGGCTTTCCCATATTGGCAATGGCCAACGTGAGCTCGGTGTGAAATGTGTGCAATTTTGAGTCCGAGAGCCCAGTGAGCATCTTTCATGGTTCTGGTATCTTGAGTTTCGCTCTCTATACCTCAGTGTTCTGCTCTGTACACCAGGGTACTAACCTACCTCTGACCTTCTGGGCCTCTAATCACTGTTAATTCATGTACTAGTATTTTTCGGGATCGAGATGGTCAGAAAGTTAACAGAGTAGCTTGGAGAAATAAGGGGATATCTTGGTATCTCAAAACCCTGGATGTAAAATGGCTACAGCTTCAGGTACAGGCAGATCCAGGAACTCAAACGTGGAGTCCAGAATCCAACACTATGGTTCTACCTCACTCACATCTCCATTTGCCAGCTGTGGCCATCTCTGCTCCTCTCCAGTGACGTAGTGCTTAGAAGGTTATGTGCTGGCCGACACTGCACACAGCACCCGAGAAGTGGGTGCTGCTGACACTCTTAGGGTACAGAATAGGTGATGGGGGCACAGATTAGTAAAGGAACCTGCTTCAAGTCACACAGCTAGGAAAATGCTGGACCTAACAGATCCCGATGGAAGCCAGTAGTGACAGTTTTGACAGCTTGGATTCCTACAGAAAGGGCAGATTTTTGTGTTTTTCTTGAGGCCGGGCACCAAAGTAGGCAAGCGAGTATTGGCAGGGTCCTGTTGGAATCAAGCTGTCTTCTTCTGGGAACAGAGGGCCGAGGCTGAACTTGGTCACCTGCCTCTCTGAATGGCTAGGCCCTCTGAATGGAAGGACCCCCATGACAGTTCTGTCAGAACTGCTAAGAGAGCCAAGTGGGTTCCCCTGGTGAGCCTAGGGTCCGGCGAAGACAGGGAAACAGCTCCGTTGTCTGAGGCCACAGCCTGGCTGCACCCCAAAGCCTCCTTTAGTGTGAGGGGGAATGAACTGAAAATGCTGCAGCCTTGAGGGCAGAGGGAGCCCCTCAGCCCCAGTCCATTTGCTTTGTCTTCCAAGCTGACAGAGAGGGCTGAAAAATAAAGGCTTGCTTTTCCAGGAAAATGACCTGCCAGTCTGCTGGGATGTTTGGGGCCTCAGCTGCCAGCCCCCTCAGGACAACACGGCTCTGGCAGCCATCTGAAGGGCAGAGCCATGACCGGAGGGGCCCAGCTAGACTTTCTCAAGAAAGGAGGTTCCTAGCTGACCCCTGGGCTCTGGCAGAAGAACCTGAAAAGGCTGCAAAGTGGAACACAGAAAAACGATGCAAAGAGGACCAAAGCAGGTACAACAGCCTGGGCCAGAGTCAGCAGAGAAGTGACTCAAGCCTGCTGGAAAAGACCACTGGGAGTGGCTGAACATGTTGGCCTGGAGCTTAAGGTCCTCAAACTGGCGATCCTCCTGCTGCAGTCTCCTAGTGCTGGGATCACAGGTACCCCACCAGGACTGATTTATAATCCCCTTTAGCACATCCCAGTCAGGAACTGCACAGCCAGAGCCCCTCTGAGAGGGAGGTGGTTATGACCCATTCCAAGTCTGAGATGAGATGACACTGGGCTAAGGCACTGAGAGGATCATCTGAGCAGAGAGGGAAGGGACAGAAAAGGAGACTGGCTGCCTGTCGGGGGGAGGGGAGGAGAGGCTGTCCCCGTGGCTAATCAGAGGTCGCCATGCTGTTCTTAAAAGAACCATTAGCAGGTGAGGAAACAGGCTGTGATGGGACAGGGCAAGGGGCAAGGACTTGAACGCTGTGGGGTGCTTCAAGACATCGTGAGGACGACAGGAAACAATAACCTAGGAAATATGATGAGATGTGGGGAGAGGGTAAGAATAGACAGAGGGAAGAGGAAGAGTAAAAGAGGAAAAAGGGAAGACTGGCAGGCGAACAGGGAAGGGGAGAGCAACCCAGAACCTCGGGAAGATGAGGTGGGGCCAGCGACTCCGCGTTGCCTGGCAACGGGCGATGCAATGATGTCAGCGGCGGCCCAGCTTCTCCCGGGTGGATGAGATCACCGTGGCCTCCCGAGCTCCCTACAATAAGCTCTCCGCCAGCGCCAGCGCCAGCGCCAGCGCCTAGAGCATCCAAGGCTCCTGGGGCGGCGCTGGTCGATGACGTCACTCCAGCACCGTGAAGCCTCCAGGCGCGAAAAGTGCTGAGCTCTTGGCGTGACTGACAGACTTGCAGGGGCTCTGGCCCCTCAGCAGCCC
This sequence comes from Acomys russatus, assembly GCF_903995435.1. NCBI lineage: Eukaryota > Metazoa > Chordata > Mammalia > Rodentia > Muridae > Acomys > Acomys russatus. The sequence continues at coordinate 58,074,949 of NC_067155.1, read as the reverse complement.
CGACCCTGCACTTAATACCCCGGTACCCCAGGGGGCCAACCCCACTGCAGAGAAACCTGTCATTGTAGTCACAGCTCAGAGCCCTTCCCATTCAGACCCAAGCCAGGTCTCCAGGATGTGGCTTTTTTGTATGCATGTATGCATGCATACATGTGTGTCTACATTATGTATATATACCATGTGTGTAGTTGGTGCCAGAAGAGGGTATCAGGTGCCCTGGAACTGGAGTTAGAAACGGTTGTAAGCCACCCTGAAGGTGCGAGGAGCCAAATCGAGGTCCTCTGCAAGAACAGCCAGTGCTCTTAACTGCTGGGCCATCTCTCCAGTCCCCAGTGATTTGTTTTCAAGCCTGGGTAGTGCTGATTGTGGTCTGATGTCTTATGCTTAGTGAGGATTACCTGACAAATGGGCAGGACCTGTCTCAACAGGAGCCTTTTATACTGTCCCTGCAGCCCCACTGTGTGTGATGCATAGTTTGGAGGTGAATGCAAACATTTGTTGGCTTGGATAGTGTTAATATCCAAACTCAAGTGTAGCTGGGGGGTAAAATTGAGGATATTCCATGTTTGCTCAGTCCATGACCAATAGTTTGGCAGGAACGGAGACAGAAAATGTACATTAGACAGACGTGGGAATGGTTTCCTTCGGACAATGGAACAGAGATTCTCCCAGCGGGTTTCATAGCGGTTTCCAAGGCATGGGTTTAAAGATTTTCTTTAAAATCTATATACATTTCTGTAACTTTACTTTTCTTTTCCTTCCTTCCTTCCTTCCTTCCTTCCTTCCTTCCTTCCTCCCTTCCTCTCTCAACAGTTTTACTATGTAGCCCTAGCTGACCTGGACCTTACTATGTAGACACTGGCCTTGAACTGAGATCCACCTGTCTCTACTTATTTTTTTTTTTCCTGTCTCTACTTCTTGAGTGATGGATCAAAGGCACGTGCCACCACACCTGGCTTAGAGCCCAGCTCTCTCCTACACCCCTCGGAGCCTTTGTGAACAGGCGAGCAAGTGGAGGCTCACAGCAGGGGGCTCCGGGCCAGTCTTAGCTCTGACTCCCTTTCTTTCACCCAGGGAAGGAGGGTTGCTAGGGGAAACGGGAGCAGGGCCATGCTCTGGATGCAAGCCGCTACCATTGAGCTGAGGACACGTGGATCCTCTCAGAGGGCCACATCTGGGAATGTGCCACCCTGGACCCACAGGTGTAGGTGGCATGGTAGGATACAGCTGATTCTGGGAACCCAGCACTCAGCCTCCTCATCTTGCGCCAAGTATAGATTTACTAGCAGCTTTCCTGGCCTGTGGATATGGTGGCCATACCTGCTCTTGGTGAGAGATTGGCAGATGTCACCGTTAGGAATAAGACTTTCTACCATAATCTGAAAAATCACCTCAGTGCTATGGCTGTTTGTTCTTCTGGAAGGCTCTTCCAGCTGCCCAGCTTCAAGCTGCCCAGCTCCTGCCCACTCATTTCTCATATGGTGGCACACACCTGTAATCCCAGCGTTGCGAAGCTGAGGCAGAAGGCCTGCCACGGGTCCAAGGCCAACCTTGGCTACTGAGTGAGACTAGGGCAGCCTTGTGGGTGGCTGTTTACGGATGCCTGCTTTCCACTGGGAGCTTTGAGCTGGGAACCCCTGGTTCTGAGGACTCCTCCAACTTAGCACCTAGCTGGCTAGAGGGTAGACTCCAATCTTAGAAGGAAGATCATGTCTGGGGATGAATCATGATGTGACCAGCGACCAGCGTGATCTGACCAGCGGAACAGAGGCCTGTCTGAATCTAGAAGTGTGGACAAGACGGCAGGTGCAGCACTACCTCTGCAGCATGGGTAGGCCTTCAGGACAACCTCTTGTGGCATCTAACATCTTGGTTTGGCCAAAGGTCTCTGCCTCCTTGCCCAAGGGCTGCAGAGTCTGAGTTCTCCTCAGTAAGAACAGCTATCAGCTAAGGCCCACCTGAGGGAGGGGGGAATCTTAAAGAGTTAGGGTCACAGAAGGCTCCAAAGAGGCACTAGGCCACAGGAGGGTACCCCAGATAGTTGGCCAGGATGTTGAAGGAGGGTCTTCCCTGCCCCTGCTTTCGTTTCTTGAGGAGCATGGGAGCTACTGTGCACCCCTTATGATGTAGCCTCAGGCTCTACACTCAAGGCATTCACTTGGGTTGTGCCCAGCTCCATGTGTCCTGCCCATTCTCTTGGACAAGACACCGGGGGACGTGGGGATAGGGGAGGGGGGGTGGAATCCTGCTTGCCAGTGATAAGCAAGATGGAGCACTGAGAATAGCCACAGTACTCAGGTCTGAGTCACTAGTCATTTCTCCATTGGGACCACCCTAGGATGGGTGACACAGGTGGGGCACAGCCAGGCCTCCCCCCTTGACAGTCACTGTCCGAGCTGCAAAGGGTGTCATCTTTCAACCTGGAAACCTAGTTCTAAAGGAGATGGCAATGGCGAAGTGGGGCTGGGGGCCGGGAGGAGCCCGGATTCCAACAGCAGCTGTGTTCCTCATTTTCCCCTAGGATCCCGGCAGCCCCTCCCCCGTGCTGAGTGTTTGCCATTAAAAACAAACAGTATCATTTGGTTCAATATAAAATGAATTAAAGGAAATTAAACTGTGGGGGCCATGTGGTCTGCCTTGTCTGCTGTTGTCTGAGGCTGTTTTTCATCTTTCCCAGTGGGGAATAACAGCTTGAGGGGTGTGGAGCAGGGCAGGGCTGAGTAAATAAATAAATAAATAAATAAATAATGTAATCCCCCTCCCCCACACACTAGTGTAAGCTGAGGTGTGAGAACTCCCAGGTGTCCACTGGGCCCTGTCCCTGCTGTCTCCCTTGGTGGCTGACTGTAGCCTTTGAGAGTCTCCCTTGGTGGCTGACTGTAGCCTTTGAGAGTCTCCCAAGGAACAGAGTAAAGAGGCAGGAAGGGACAAAACAAAACAAATAACCCTAACCCTTGAGACAGGAGAGGGGGCACAGGGTAGCTGAGGGCTAAGTCTGAGAGGCTGGGATAAGAGTGTGGGGCCTGGGTTGACAGGAGCAGCTGTTATGACTGCCCCCCACTGCAGAGTGGCAGTGGCTGCCATTGCCCTGTGATAGGTTGGCAGAAGTGTGGACCTGGATGTGTGTGTGTGTGTGTGTGTGTGTGTGTGTGTGTGTCACAGCATGTTGAAAAACTGAGTTCTGAAACTAAACAAATAGAATTCAAGTGTCTGCCCCACCACTCACTAACCCTCAGCAAGCCAATTACCTTCGCTGTGCCTCAGTTTCCATGTCTGCCCAAGAGTAAGATCTAAGATTATCTCCCTCACAAGGTGTTATGGGCTTGTGCAGTGGGTGGTTTGAGTGAAAATGGCCTCCATGGGCTCGTATGTTTGAATGCTTGGTCCTCAGTTAGTGGAACTGCTTGGTAAGGATTAGCAGGTGTGGCCTTGTTGGAGAAAGCATGCCACTGGGGGTGACTTTGAGGTTTCAAAAGTCTACAACAAGCCCACTGTATGTGTTTTTCTCTCTCTCTCTCTCTCTCTGCCTGCTGCCTGCAGATCAAGATGTAAAGCTCTTGGCCACTGCTCTAGCACTGTGCCTGTCTGCTTTCAGCCATGATGATCAAGGACAGACCCTGGAAAACTGTAAGCCAGACACCAGCCACCAACTAAATACTTTCCTTTATAAGAGGTGCCTTGGCCGTGGTGTCTCCTCATGGCAAAACAGCATGAGATGAGCTTCCACAGATGAAGCCTCTAGGATGGGAGCAGACATACTAGCTATTTCTCATGTCTATACTGGATTACATTGTGACATTTATTATTTTATTAATATCATGGGCCCCCAAGGGAATGTCCCCACCACCTGAGAGGCCCTGTGCCTCACACTGTTGTTGTCACAGGATACTGTGTGACCCTAGATAAATTAATAAACCTGGCTTGGGTGGCTCATCTGCAATGAAGTATAAGGGCCTTGGAGCAGAGACTAGTGTCTCCTCATGTCCCCTGTGACCTTCTTTCAGCAGAAGACTCTCCGCATGGCCTTAGGTTCAACAGCACCTGCCTACCACAAGACTCTTGCCTGGCAGGGCAGCCCACTGGCCTGTTTGCACGACTGAGCAGAAGCCAGTGGGATTTAGGGAGAAGTTTTGGAGAGAGGAATATATAGGGACACAAATGCAAAACCCCTAAGGCTGGACCATCAGCCAGTGAGATGGCTCATGAGGAAAGGTGCTTGCAACTGAGCCCAGTGACCTGCACTTCATTCCTGAGAACCACATGGTGGGTGGGGGGGAGGGGGAGACAGCGCGCGCGCACTGATGCCCTCATGCTGTCCTCTGACTTCCACACAAAGGCCATGACAAGCACATGTCTGCCCACACAGAATGAATGTAACAATAATAATAAGAAAAAAGACAAGTGCCCTCTCTCTCTTTCTCTCTCTGGGAATGTGGGATCAATAATAGGAAATCATATGATCCCATGATGCAGTGCTTCCCAGCCATAGATCCAGTGACAAAAGAATGAGACGCTTTAAAAAAAAAATCAAATTCAATACTGATAATTGGACTGGGGACTTTCTTTGTTCTCGCTCTCTCTCTCTTTCTCTCTCTGGTTAGTTTTTTTGAGATAGGGTCTCATTAAGTAGCCTAGGCTTGTCTTAAACTCATGGCCATCCTCCTGCCTCAGCAACCCCACCCCCACCCATAGTGGAATGAACATGTACATTACTACCTTGTGATACTTTTTTTCCTGAAAGGTTCTTTGTTGTTTGTAGGGCCGACCAGGGAGATGGCTTGGTTGGGAGATACTCATTCCACCAACTCCATCCTGGATGGCCGTGCTAGAGAAACCCCGTGTGTGCTTGCCGGGGTGTCGGGCGTTGTATTTGTCTTGTTGACAGAAGATGAAGAGACAGTGTAACCGTCACTATATTGGGGATATCACGCAACACCGGAAAGGAATATGTTCTGATCACCCAGAGCACTTGCTGTGGCCCAGACTGAGGTGCACACCCCTGCAGCTTCTGACTCCGTGGGGGGCAGCCTGAGAATGTGTATGCCTACTGGTTGCCAGCAGAGTTAAGATCACGTGTGTGTGTGGGAGTGTGTGTATGTTTGCACTGTGGGTGTGCGGATATGTGTGCATGTAGAGGCCTGAGGTCCATGTTGGGTGTCTTCCCTGTTATGTATGTGTGTATGTGCATAAATAGATACACTGTTTGTGGTGCTTTGACCTTTGAACTGTGATTCTATTATTTATTAACAAAATAATTATATGGTAGTAGAAGGCAGATATCCAGATAGATTAAAAATGTATATATTCTTGAAGGACAAAGGGCTCTAGGAAGGCTGGTCTTTGGGACATGCTTCTGTCAGGGTTACTGTGACAACGTATCAGAGTGGCTGGCTTCAAGACCAGAAATTACTCTCTTTTTAGAAAGTAGTATAGAGGGTAGTAAGTATGCAGCCCTGGCATTTACTATGTAGTCTGGGTTCGCGGGGAACTGACTTATATAGACTAGGCCGTCCTCAAACTCACAGCTCCTCTGCCTCTGTCTCCTGAGCACGCAGATCAGAGGCATGTACCACAATGCCCCATTCAATAGCAGAAATTGGTTCATCACAGTGCAGGCAGCTGGAAGGCCATGGTGTCTGGAGGGTTGGCTCCTTGTAGGGCTGCCTCTGAGTCTCTATGTAAGACACTAATGGCCACACAGAGTCCGGGCCTTCTTTGTGATCTCCTGCAATATCTGAACTCAAAATACTCGCCTTGCAGCTGTGGATTTAAACACTTGGTTCCCATCGGATGGTGCCGTCTTGGGCAAGGGCTGGAATGTGGGATGGGGCTTGAGGGTGTCGACCGGCCTATCCACCCCTCTCTTGCTTCTTTACTGCCTACATTGTGTACTCAGTCACCTCAAGCTCCCACCACAGGAAGCAGCAGCTCCTGCCACCACGCCCTCTCCACCATGGACTCTACACCCTGGCCCACAAGCCAGAATAGGTTGTTTCTGTCAGGTGTTCTGTCATTACAATAAGAAAAGTAACAGACACACCTCCTTTTAGCTTGAAAGACTATCCCTGGGGTAGCAAGATGGCTCAGAGTGTAAAGGCACTTGCTGTCAAGTCTGAAGCTCTGAGTTCAAACCCCAGGACCACATAAGATGAAGAAAAGAGACACCTGCAAGTTACTCTTTAACCACTATATGTGCTGTGGCACATGCACATACACGGACTAAATAAATAAATATATCTTAAAAACTAAAAATGCAAATACAGCCTCATGCTGAGGCAGTATGGGTTAGGACCTCAATATATAAGCTCTCAGGGACACATTTCAGGCTGTTACTTTAGGAGCTGACCTGAGGACGTAAGAAAACACAGCATTAGCAGCATGGCTACGGGGGGCTGGGCAGATGCTGGCACTGGCTTTCCAGCCTAATGATGGGTCCCTGGGAGCAGTCGATTGGCAGAGCCCTTCCTCGCCTGCTCTGGCTCATCCTGCTCTGCTGTCTTGAAGCAGCAGGATAGAGGCCTGGCTCTCTGTCTTCGATGTATAATGGGATAAACATGATGGGCTGAGAAGAGCACGTGAGCATTGGGTGAGCATTGGCCAAAGTCCCCAGTGCTAAACAAGGGAGCTATGGGTGAGTGGCCAGTGTCCTCAGTACTAAACAAGGGAGCCACCTCTCTCCTCTCCTGCACCAGCCACATTGGCTCAGGAGCCACATGCAGCTCTTAGCTGTGTAGTCAACACAGATACAATGTCTCCAGGGCCAAGGCTGGACCTCAGTGGCAGAGAGTTGGTCCAGGGTGTGTGATAGTCTGAGCCTACCCCACCACCATTGCCAAAAGCTCTGTAGGGTGTTATCATTTAGAGCATCCCACTAATATGGCAAATGCACTTTTCATTTGGAGATAGCCATGAGCCTATGGGGACAAGGGGTGGAAGATGGTAGCTTAAGAGTGGTGTGTTGGGGGCAGCAGAATTCAGTTACTTCGCCCATAAGTACATACATATGTACGGAGCACAGCTGGGGGCCAGCACAGCTCGAGAATCCAGGGCCAAGAGGCTTTCATTTCAATACAAAGAAGGGCAGCATGGACCAGGCAGTTGCTGAGAGCAGCAGGGGTTGGGATGGATGGTGTCATGTGAATCTAGGTGAGCACCAGCCTCTTCATTAAGGACAGGTGGGCGTGGATGTGAGGGCTGATACCTGTGCTCCCAGAACTCAGAAAGCTGAGGCAGGAGGATGGAGAGCTCCAGACTAGCCTAGACTAACTACATAGTGGGACCCTGTCTCAAGAGGCCAGAAACAAGGGCTGCTCGATGGCTCAGTGGGTAAAAGTGCTTCCTGCTAGAGAGAAAAGTGACCCCTGCAAGCTGTCTTCTGACCTCCAAGTGTACTGCCCCGCCCCCCTCCCCCGTAAATAAATACAACACAAAATTAGAACAAAACAAATCAAATAAACAAAAAGAAACTGCAGAACGGCATAACAGGTGTGCTGGCAGAGGAGTGAGTGAGCGGACCACAGCTGGGAAGGTGTCTTGGTTTTATTCAGTCTACACGGCCCTTCTAGCCAAAAGGCCACAGGGCCGCCAGTGAACAGGACTGTGAGGAAGGGGAGGTGGGCCAGGATTTAACCCTGATAAGTGATTAGGGTGAGGTTTTATTTTCAACTCATAGCAACTACACTGCTTAGGACAGACACTCCTCAGACGTGAGGTCCAGGGGTACCGGAGCTCACACTCCAGTGGAGGCGATGCAGGGTGGGGTGGGGTGGCAGACAATAGATGTGGACAAACTATCTGAGGAAGATGAGTCCATGGTGCCAGCATGGGGCAGTCGGGGAGGCCAAGAGAGGAACCATGGGAAGGCCACAGTTGTGGCAACAGCAGGGTGACACCGCCACAAGCAGAGGGGACAGGAACTATGAAGGGCCTGAGAAACAGAATGCAAAGTCCTCAAGGAAGCTGGGCCACGTAGAGGCAGAGAGTTGGGGTAGAAGCCAGATCTGGCAGGCCCAAGATACACGAGTTGTATATATCATACAAAGTTAATTAATTAATTTGAAGCAGGCAAGTGCTTTACCATGTCACACCCCCAATCTATTATGTTGGCTTATCATGAAAAAACGGCAGCTCAGCTCAGGGCCAGATGTGGTGGCTTATACCCAGAACCCCAGCACTCAAGAGACTGAGGCAGGAGGATTAGAAATTGCCCAGGAACCACAGTCAAACTCTTTCTAAGAAATGAACAAAAGCAAATGGCAGCTCAGGATGCTGGGCCATGGTGACCATTTGGAGTTGAGGTTGAGGATTAGTGGCTGCCATCTTTAACCCAAGGACCCTGACTCACTGAGGGCTACTCTGTGAGAGTTCCTGACAGACCCCCTCATGCTGGGAGCATGAGGGATTGGGGAATTGGTCACAGCAAAGGGATGATTAAGAAGAAGAAGAGAATGAAAACACCCCCCAAGTCCCCAGGCAAGGTGGCTCACTCAGCCACCCGTCAGGCCATCAAGCGGGGCCAAATACCAGAGGCCTCCAATATCATAATTGCAATATTCAGCCAGCCCACTCTCTCAGCGGATGGCATGGAGGCCTGCACAGGAGCATCTGTGCTGAGGGCCATTAGGGGTCCCTGACAGATGTGTCTCCCCGCCACTCGCCCCACCCCAGCTGCAGAGGAACACCCGTGGCTTTCTTTCTCCTAGACAAGGATTGATGAGGATTCTCAAGAGCTCTCAGACAGGCAAGGAGAGGCTGCGGACCTTTTCCCAGCCTGCAATTTATCTTGGGAGGGCCATTCACATCACTTGTTATAGGCTGGATTACGCTCTGACCTGGCACATTAATCTCTCCGAATAAAATAATAATCATCAAGGAAGTAGCTGGACAGTTGCCAAGGAGGCATTAATAACTGTCACCCACACCTCAGAGGTGTGGGAAAGGGGTGTCAGGGCCCACGTCCACCCCCTGGTCCAGCGCGGTGTCCTGTGCAGGAGAGGGAAGACAAGATACTCCGGCCTAGCCTGGGGTGGAGGGGCAGGGATTCTGTATCCACGGACCTGACTCTTCACGAGTTCAGAAGAGCTCACTGAACAAATCTAAGAAACTAAACAGACCGTGTCTGCATTCCTATGCACAAAGGTTCCTATGGCACTACTCACACCAGCCCAGAGGTGTGCAAAGCACCCTAAAGTCCCTCAAAGGACAACTGGCTAAATGAATGGAGTGTCCACATTGAGAGGTGGGCACTAGTCACGGAAAGGAATGGAGCAAGAGCCACGCTGCAGCGAGGTGAGTGCATGCCAGTCAGAGTGTACGTGTGTACGTGTGTACGTGTGTGTGTGTGTGTGTGTGTGTGTGTGTGGTACATGCATATGAGTGTGGGCACTCTGCCAGAGAGAACAGAGAAGGAGCTTGGAGTTATCTTCTATTGCTTTCCCCTTTACTGCCTTGTGACAGGGTCTCTCACTGACCGGGAAACTCGCTGTTTTGGGATCTGCCTGTCTGCTCTCTGCAATGCTGAGGTCACAGGCACCTGCAGCCATGCTTGGCTGTCCTGTGGTATTGGGGTTTGAAGTCAGAAGCCCCTGTCTGCAGACAAGTGCTCTCTCTAACCACTGAGCATCCTCCAATCCCTGGGGGTTTTTGTTTGCTTTGTTTTTTCTTTTGAGTAAGGTCTTACCGTGTTACCGGGCTGGCCCAGAGCTTCTGATCCTCCTGCCTCTGTCTCTTGAGCACTAGGATTGTAGGTGTGTGCAACTGTGCTGGCCCATGCACAATGCAGATGAACTTGGTGAAAAGCTATGATGTGATTCTCTGGGTAGGAACTGCACAGAGGGGGCAAATCCACAGACAAAGGCGGATTAGTGGTTTCTTGGGGCTGGAAGGAAGAGCCTGGAGTGGCTGTTTAATGAACATAGGCTTCCCTCAGGGGTGGTGGGAACGTTCTAGAACTTCACAGGGGTTCTGGTTGCACTGTCACTGTACAAAATGTCACAGAATGACACCCTTTTAAATGATTACTGGTTAACTTTATGTGACTTTTACCTCAAATAAAATATTTTAAAAGTCTAAGATAACTGCCCTTGCCTTAGGAGACCTCTACGTGCAGGAACTGATGAGAGAAGAAGAGCCCTGCTCACGAAGCGCTGAGACATGCCCCCTCTCCCCGGGCTGGCCTGCGGTCACCAGGAGCTCTGCAGTCTTCGCCAAGCTCCTTAGCTCTCTGTGAAGAGCGGTCAAAGCATCGCCCCTCTGATGGGACTGAAGAAGACAGTTTCACGTTAGGGCGCTGTCTGCTTTTTGCTGGAGAGATACCCTGAACGTTACCACACAGCCCAGCCCTGGTACTCTCTCTGTAGAGTTCCTGAACCAACCACCTGCTGGCTCCACTGCCTGGCTCCTGGTGATGGCCTGCGATGCTCGGCCACCATGAGTGCTCTCTGAGTTCCTATGGTTTTCACAGCACAGAAGAGAATGTTACTTTGTGCACTTCTGTTTTCAGGACTGCCTTGCTTAGACATCTGCACAACGTAAGAAAGCTGAGCTGAGGGGGAACCCTAGCTCTTGCTGTCGAAAGTGGAGGAAGTGAGAAGACAGCTGACTAGATCCTCCATTCATCCGTCCATCTGGACACTCATCCACCCTCCCACCTATGCATCCTTCCTTCCTTCTGTCCCTCTTCTCATCCACCTGTCCATCCATCCAGCTCATTCACCCTTCCTTCCATTCATCTACTCAGCTGTCCATCTGTCTTTCTGTCCATCCTCCTACCCATCTTCTCATCTTCCCCTTCATCCATCTGTCCATTCATTAATCCATTCACTCATCTATCCATTCCCCCATCTTCCCCTGACCTCATTCATATACTCACCAACCATGTGCGATCCACCCACCTCTTCCTCCCACTCATCTGCTTCATGCATCCATGTATGTTTATGTATGTATCCATCTCCCCATTCAAACACACACACACACACACACACGCACACACACGCACACACACACACACAGACACGCACACACGCACACACACACGCGCGCGCGCGCACACACACACGCACACACACACGCGCGCACACACACACGCACACACACGCGCGCGCGTGCGCGCGCGCGCACGCACACATACACGCACACACACGCACACGCGCGCACACACACGCACACACACACACGCGCACACACGCACACACACGCACACACGCACACACGCACACACAGACACGCACACACGCACACACACACATACATGCACGCACCATGTGTTTCTGAATGCACAGAGAGGCTGTGGTCCAACACCAAATAAGCTAGCTGCACTCATTCCCTTACAGGGTTTAGCTGTAAGGAGGTGAGAAAAGTGGTGAGATGAACCATCACATTAGTTGTCTGAAAAGGCAGGAACAGAACAAGGGGGTCAGAGAGGAGAGACTGAGAAAGGCCACTCGGTTTCATGGCAGCAAAGTCCCGCGTATAGCAGTGAAACTGTAGGATGCTCAACTTCAGAGTCACGTACGATTACAAAGTGGGCAGAAGTAGATGGTTTCCAGGAGGAAGCAGGAAAACTTGTTCAGGATCATTTCTAGGTTGTGAACATAAGCTCTGAGCTCGTGGACAGCCATGCTCCAACATCCAGAACAGCTAGAAGATGCCCAGTCAACAGGCTTGAAGGAGGTCCCCGGCCCACACCTGGAAACCAGCCTATTGTTTGTCTCAGCCACAGCCATCCTGGGAGAGCTTTGATCAGGTGACCATAGTCCAGAATTCCCTTGCTGGCGCTGAATGGGGGGGGGGGGAGGTACCTAGCATGAAACTCACTCATTGGCTATCCCCTAAGCTACAGAAGGAAAACTTGGTGACCAGATCCCTCTCCCAGACACAAGAACAGGAGAATTCCAAGAAGACAAGGCACATGACAGTGGACACCACAAATGATGGACCATGAGCCTCTGGAAGGCAATTCCTGCCTCTGGTGTCACTCTGTGCTGTCAGCCTTCTGTGTGAAGCAGGTACGCACAGTGCCTCTGTCCGCCCTCAGCAGAGAGCCACTGGGCTCAGACTACAGGGTGAGTCCTGACTGTTCTTTAGCTTCTTTCTGACTGTAGGCCTGGGCAAGTCACTGAACCACCTGTGCCATCACCTCCACATATGTGAGAAGGAAGTGATACTCATGGCAAGACCGAGTATATGACCAGGAAATGCCAAGTGCCCTACAGGTGGTCAATAGCTTAATAGCTGCTCCTGTTAGTAGCCAGAGTAGGTGGGAGAAATGACCTCTGTTGGCCATCTGTTCTCAGAAGTCATTTAGCACCAACCACAAGCTCTGGTAGGGACTTTGCCTCCCAGGCTGACCCTGAAGACTGTGCAGAGCCAGGAGACTCCATCAGGTGCTGAAGTGAGTAAAGGGAGGGGCACTATATCTGCTAACTTCAGCTCCAGCTCCTCCCCAGCCTGCAGTGCTGTGCTCCATGCTCCAGCTCCTCCCCAGTCTGAACTGCTGTGCTCCATGCTTGGGCTCCTCCCAAGCCTGCACTGCTGTGCTCCATACTCAGTCTCCTCCCCAGCCTGCACTGCTGTGCTCCATACTCAGTCTCCTCCCCAGCCTGCAGTGCTGTGCTCCATACTCAGGCTCCTCCCCAGCCTGCACTGCTGTACTCCATGCTTGGGCTCCTCCCCAGCCTGCACTGCTGTGCTCCATACTCAGTCTCCTCCCCAGCCTGCACTGCTGTGCTCCATACTCAGTCTCCTCCCCAGCCTGCACTGCTGTGCTCCATACTCAGTCTCCTCCCCAGCCTGTACTGCTATGCTCCATACTCAGGCTCCTCCCCAGCCTGCAGTGCTGTGTTCCATACTCAGGCTCCTCCCTAGCCTGCACTACTGTGCTCCATGCTTGGGCTCCTCCCCAGCCTGCACTGCTGTGCTCCATGCTTGGCTATGGATGAAGACAAGAGGAGGTTCACATAGGTGAAATACCCTGTACCTGTAGGTGGCTGGTTGAGGCCTGTGTTCCTGTAGGAAGTAGCCTACATTGTCCAAGCAGCTGATGGCTGCAGGCTATTCCTGGTCAAGGCACTTGGCCTCCAGGAGTTGTGCTGTACAGCTCTTGAATTTTCATTCATTGGACCAAAAGAGCTTGGAGAAGACAGGGAAGCCTGGGCCTCCCAGTCCTGGAATACAAAGCTACCATACAGTGCACCTGTACATACTGTACACACAGGCACCTGGCCAGGACTCTGCAACATCAAACATCAGAAAAAGTCCCTGGATTAGAGTGCCATCAAGATTAAGTCATATTGGTGTAGGTGGAGCAACCCAACCAAAAACTAAGGAGCCCAAATGCCTGAAAACCTGCAACTGTTTGCTCACATGAAGACACGCACAAGTGGAAAACTCTACCCTGCCTCCCATGACACACTGCAATGGAAAGCAAGTGTGCCCACATCATCTGATGCCACCTTCTCGCCATGGGGGTGAGACACGGGTGAAGGCTGTGTGCATGCACAGATCCCAGCATTATGAATATGCAGATAGTCTAAGAACTGAAAAAGCTGTAATCCAAGCATGTTGGATGCAAGACCATGAGCTTGTGCCATGAAGCGCTCCGTGTGCAGTTTCCTATGCACCCGGCTGATCCACAGCACTTTCTCTTTCCCAAAAGCAACTGTTCCTACAGGTTAGCATGATTTCCAACAGCAGGCAGGTGAGGAGCTCAGAGGAGTTTGCCATCTGCCCAACAGCACATGGGTAGAGAGGAATCCAGTTGGGACCAGACACAAATGTGCCTGACACTGAAGTCCTTGTGCCTAACCACTGGCCATGCTACTTTTTGGAGTCAGGTTCATGGTGCCTATAGAAACATAGCATGAACCATGGTCATGGTTATTATGGGCTGGGCACATCTGGGGAGGTAGCTCAGGGCTCCTTTATGCCCAGTGGTTCCTCTCCAGAGGAACACAGAGATGTGCTAGGGAACAGATAATATGGCCTCATCCAAGAAAACCTCAACATCTCAGGGTTTGGGCACACCCAAGTCAGCACATGGTGGGGAGAAGAAGGAACCTACTCAAAGATTAACCCCTAGTGGATTGGGTCAGCTGTCACTCAAGACTGATGACCAATTCAACCTGTTGTCCTTGGAGTGAATGATAGTGGCTCAGTCCTCTGGGTTCTAAAGACCATGCCTTAAGAACTCTTCATCCCAAGGCATTTCCCTGCTGCCATTGCAAAGCATCACTGCTCCCACCTCCCCTCCTTGGCCCATGGCAGGCATTACTAATTGATCACAGAGCCCTTCCCCTCTGAGCTCATCACCTTTACAAAAAGAGTTCCTGAAATGTACAGAGTCACAAACTGTCAGTCTCACTGTAGGCTCAATTTTCTTAGCAAATATATTTTATTATGAGCTTATTAGCTGGGAGTATCTCACTTATAACCCGACTAACCTAAACAAGAGGGAAAGAAGATTAAAGAATACAATAATGAAACCCTAAAGCTATCAGTTCAGAGGAGCGATTCTCCTGGCGTAATCAGCAGGATTTCTTCTGTTGGAACCTGGAGCAACCAGAACCCAGAACCTTAGCTGGAGCTAGGAGCCCCGAAGCCTTCCCTCAAGCTGTTCTCTCTAGGAGCATCTCAAAGACAAAACTATCCCAAGTCTCCAAAGGCCACACCTCTTGTTTTTGGCTCACATTTATACCTCTGCTCAGAATTTGTTCAAGGATGTTTTTCAGCTGGTTAACAACCAATCCTTCCCACACAGTAGTTCGAATTCTAAAGGGATAAACATCACCTGCTCTCTCACAAGTCTTTTTCTTATCCCCCACTTGTGATCTAAACAAAAAACATGTTTCTCTCTCCTTCATCTCATCCTTATCTGAGAGATGCAGGACCCAGGTATGTGCACAGGCTTAGTTTCCCTCTATGAAACTCTAGGAAAGCAAGCTTTGAAGAAAATGTACAGAGGGGAGCAGATGCAGGGACATCATGGTGGGCGGTGGGCCTTGCATCAGCTCTACCCAAGTTTTTTCTTCCTTTGGGAGGTGACAGGAGTCCCATGTATGCGCAGTGACAGGGGCCATGGATGGCAGCAGCCATCTCTTACCTTGGACTTGACGGCCAGGATGATCTTGGGCAGGGCCACGATGAGGCACTTGAGGGCGATGGTGATATACTTCAGCAGAAAGTCGGCGATCCCCACGATCCACAGCAGGTCAAAGAAATCCAGCGTCTCCAGGTTGGGCTTCAGGAATATGAGGCTGGGGACGTTCAGAGGACCAAGTCACTCACTTAGACTGGACCTTGGCAGCTTTCCCTCATGCAAATGTCACCAACAGGAAGCACACCAACATTGGCGTCACACCCCTGTGGCCTGCTTCTCCATCTGCTACTGACCTGTTGTGTGACCTTAGACGGGATTCTCAATCTCACTGAGCCTTAGTTCCCTTGAGGGTTAAATGGCAACATCGGGCTGCAGCATCGTAAAGGTGCCCACCAATCAAGTTTATATGTATTCATGTGTGTGCAGGTGTACATGTGTGTACAGATGAGCCTGCACATGTAGGTAGAGGTCAGGGGTCAACTTCAGGCATTCCTCAGAAGCCATCCACCCTTCTTATAGATGCGGGATCATTCACTGACCTGGAACTCGGCAATCAGGCTGGGCTAGCTGGCTAGCAAGCCCAGGGATGGCCCTGCCTCCACCTCCTCAGTGCTAGGGTTCTGGACATCAAACCTAAGTTCCTGAATTTTATGTATAGAGTGCCTCCCCATCCTGCCACCCTCCCCTTCAGCTTCATGTATCCAAAACAGTTTTCATAGAATGGAGGGAAGAGAGGCTGTGTGGAGGGGGAAGCCCTGTGCCCTGTGCCAAGGTCCTTACTTTGTGGATCTTATTAACTCTCCCACCTAAGGGGCTCTGCAGTGAGCATGGCTGAGTTCTGCTTCAGAGATGAAGCTCAAGGTCACAAGGCAGCCATACAAGGGCATCAGGACCAGACAGACTTGAATTCACACCTAGGCTGGCTGAGTTAGCTCAGTATCACCAACAAATCAGGGCTTATGCCCTCCCTCCCTCCTAGCTTAACTGACAGGCTTGGATGAGATCACAGACCCTGTCACTCACTGGTGACAGCGGCAACAGAAACTCTGAGGCCTGCACTGTCATCTATTCCCATTTTACAGATAAGGAAACAGAGACACAGGAAAGTAAAGAAACAAGGTCAAGTCACACAACTGGCAAGGGACAGAGGCAGGTGTGCAGCTGGGCATCCTGGCTGCAAGGGTTGCTGTCAATCACTCCATGCTGCACACTGGACCAACTCAGTGTGCCGCCCTGTGGCACCTGGGCGTGACCAGACACGACATAGGCCCATTGCATGTGTCTGTGCCAGCCAGGTTACACTTCTAAGGTGCAAACCCACTTTTCCTGCACAGGACTGGGCAGGTCACAAACCCGCCTCACCTGTCCATATAACGCTGCAAACATGATGCACTACCTAGGACCGCATTTCGAGTTTCAGGCTCAGTTGCTGTACTTCTTGCACTTCGGGCAGACAGCAGGCAGTTTCTAAACTGGTCCACAGCCCACACTTTGGCTCTGCTCCCCAGCATCCCATTCATAACTTTAACAGCAGTAAAAAACATCCTGTCTCCCTCTGTCATCCCAAGCCTGCTGTATTTACTTCGTTCATCTCAACTCATTGCATCTTCCCAAAGGGTCTATGAAGGATGAAGCAGGTACGAGGATTATTCTGTTCCAAGCTGAGGACACCATGGCACAGAGAGGTGGAGTCACCGGCTCACGCTGCCTCAGCTAGAGTATGGCGCTAGGATTGGAGCCTGGCTGGAGTGCTGGCTTCTTTCCTCTCTTCTTGCTGGGCTGGAGAATCTGGGCCATGGCCAGCACAGCTCCTACCTGCTTCCTCCATCACAGGGGAACTCACAGCACACATGGAGAGCTAGTTTCTAAATGCCCTGGAAACCTAACAGGGCACAGAGGTGTGGGGGGGAGGGCCTGTACTCCAACAGCTTCAGTGGCCATTCCTGGCCTCCAGGGACAAGTCTGAGACACTGACCTCATGCCTGGGCTGGGCTCTCACCCTTTCCTGGGGACCCCAAGCTCACTGGCTGACCTCCACCTCAGGCAGAACATCCTGCTGAGGCATGGCCTTCCTATGTGGCTCAGGCTGGCCTTGAACTCACCATCTCACTCTTTGGCTTCAGCCTCCCTCCCACACCCGTCTGCCCTCGGCTAAGGTTTCCCAGGATGACAGGCATGTGCCTCCATCTCCGTGGCTTTTCTTTGTAGTGTGTCAATGCAAAAGTGCTTCCTCACAGCCAAAAGCCAAATATAAGATTGGCTGTTGGAACCACCCACATACAACTGGAGACTGGTGGCGTCAGGAAGGACAGGGTCTCGACCCCGTGGCCTCTCTGTTGCTCTGTGCTGCCAGTTTGACTCAACCATGGACTGAAGAGGCACTGAGTCTGAGTCCAGGAACATGACGGTGCCTAGAAGACAGCATGAGTGGGGAACCCCCCCCCCCAATTCTGGGAACCCTCACCTCCTCCACGCTTAGCATCTGGACCACAGGACGAGGGCAGAGGATGACACCATACTGATGCTTTGATGGGCTCCCAAGACTGCACTGAAGGCCCCACGCCACCCCAGGCCATAGGCCCATTTTCACAGTGGGGTGGGGGTGGGGTTGTGGTCCAAAACCCAAGTGCCCACCTTGAGTGTCCATCCTGTCCAGAGTCGGACCCTCCTCTTCCCCCACAGAGACCCATCTGAGCACCACCACACAGTGAGAACATTCTGGTGAGGTTCTCTTAACCCTTCGGTTAATTCCCAAACACTTTTTCTAAGATGGAGGCATAGTCATCCCACCCACAGTACCGCGCTTTATCCTTAACAAAGTGTTGCAGTTAAAAGATCCCCGACTCGGGAAGAGATGCTGGGGCATGTGCATTCTTTTCCAGTTGTGGAAAAGCACGAGCAATGGAAAATCTCCCCACGTGTAATTGAACATAAGCACGTTCACACTGTGGCCAGTTCTCACTACCGTCCATGTCTCCTCTCACAAAACCCCAGGGCCCATTAAACAATAAACCATTCTCATGGCACTTTCCCCTCCCCCAGTCCTGCCAACCACCATTCCACTCCCTCTCCCCTCCCTTCTTTGAGACAAGGTTTCACTATGTGGTCCATACTAGCTTCCAACTTGAAATCCTCCTGCCTCAGTATTTTGGACACACAGTCATCCCTTGGCACCCATGAAGGATTTGTCCCAGGGTGTCCCAAAGATGTCTGACTACAAGGACTGTGACCTATGATTTGCAAATAACCTCACACATCCTCACCAGCCAGGTTTAAGAGGACTCTTAATAGCAAATGCTATGTAAATGTCATGTAAATAGTAATACTGCTGTGTAGTTCCGGATTAGCAGCCAGGACAGAGCCCGCATGGATCAGGCCAGACTTAACTGTTTCCTGAGCACTTTGTATCTGCGGTTGTATCTGCGGGAACCCACAGCTACGGGAGGCTGATGGTTCAATAACATTATTACTTAAATTAATTCCACATAGTCCTATTATTCTTTTTCATGTGACAGCTGGAATATGTAAAGTTGCATATCCACTGGTGTCCTGAGTGTATGGGTGAGTGAGTGCTTGTATGTGTGCATGTGCATGCGAGTGTGTGTGCACGAAATGTGTGTGTTACAACAGGTGGAATCTGACCTTCATCAGGGCCCGAGGCTGGCACTGTTGTTCACTATGGCATTCAGCTGTGCACTCCAAGCCCCAGCCAACCCCCTACACCTCCCCCACCCTCACCCCCGACCCCCACTCACCTGCTGTAGAGCTGCTGCGAGCTGAAGGTGTAAAGGACATACAGAGTGTTCCCTGCCAGGAAGACCAGAATCCACAAGATGACCAGAACTGATCTCTTCTCCTGCAGATAAAGTCAAAGTGGGGATGCGGTGAAGCCAAAAGGGCTTGTGGTGGAACATTCTAGAATGTCCCTCAGTGAGTGGAAACTTCACTGTCTCAAAGTTTCGAAGGAAGCAGAGCTGATGGTGAGGGGAAGGGCTGTATTTGCTTGCATTTGACACACACCCATTGACTCCATCCCGGCTAGAGAGAGCCCAATTCTGAACAAGCTACCTAAATGGGTGTAGCTGGTCTTTGCTGCGTTGTGAGTTCTTGTTTTACCATACTTTATTCCCCCACCTCCCCACTCCATTTCACCTCCTATCACTAGATAGAAGAGAAGTAAGGATAGAGAGGAGAGAGAGATCCCTGAATCTAATTCCTTTCTTCTTGTTTGTTTCTTCTTTGAGCATAGCTACTAACAGAACACAAACAACCCCCCTGAATAACCACCAGCCACCCCCACCCCCACTGGGACTCTAGCATTTATGTACCCTCTGAAAAATTCCCAGAATTGCAAATGTCACACAATTGCAGAAACTATCTGCAGCTGTCAAAACCATGCCTCTGCTCGAGCACGAGGCTAATCATAGCCAGCTGCTGCGAAGCTGCCCCATAGCCCTACACCTGGGATTAAAATGAAAATACATTCTTCTAATACTTCTGGTTTGTTTTTTTTTTTTTAAGAAACCAACATTCCAGGACTCTCACTACATACAGATCCACAGCAACAGCTACCCCCAGGGTCCTGAGTATTTATGTGTACATTTAGAATGCCTGGCACGAGTGTCCATTTATAATTGCTGTTAAGAACTGGGCATAAACTGGGCATGATGGCACACACCTACAATCCTAGCACTCAAAGGAGGATCAGAAGTCTAAGATCATCCTCTGTGACATAGCAAGTCTGAGGCCGCCCTGGGCTATGTGAGACTCTGTCTCAGGACTAGCAAAACAGGGCCAGTGAGATGGCTTTGCAGGTACAGGAGCCTGCTGTGGCCTGGGGAATGGAGTTCGATCCCCAGGCCTAACACAGTGGACTAGGACATGTGCCCCCACCCCCAATAAACAAACAAAAACAAACAAAAAAATGCGGTAAAAGTTAAAACAAACCAAACAGACAACAAAGCAGTTCTGTGACTTGTTCAAAGGCACTGCTGTCCTCACTCTGAGATGAAGCTGGGGTTGGGTGTGAAAGCCGGGCAGTGGCAGCCACGCCTCTAATCCCAGCACTGGGGAGGCAGGCAGGCAGATCTCTGTGAGTTTGAGGCCATTCCCCTCCCCACCCCCGCTTTCTCTCTCTCTCTCTCTCTCTCTCTCTCTCTCTCTCTCTCTCTCACACACACACACACACACACACACACACACACACACACACACACAGGGATCTGGGAGGTCCCTGTGCCATTGGCCCTTCAATGTTGCAGGGGCATTTTTTCCTCCTGGCCCCAAGCTTCCAGAATAAAGACTCATTAAATATACATACATACATACATACATACATACATACATACATACATACATACATACATATATATTTTAAACAAATACCTAGGCCATACAGCTAGGCTCTTCTCTGACTGGCTCATAACTTAAAGTAACCCATTTACTAATCTACATTTTGCCATGTGGCTGGTTACCTGTGCTCAGGTGTGATGTGTTCTGTCCTCACATCTTGCCAGCTGAATCTCCCATGCCTGGCTCTCTCCCAGAATCCTCTCTGCCTATTGGATATGTCACCTCCTATTTCCTACCTAAGCTATAGGCCATCAGGTTTATTATTGGCAGGTGTATGTCCATCCAATACGTGAGCTATTCTTTCTACACTCCAAAGGCAGTCTCCTCCTGGCCCAGGGTGGCCACTCTGCTGGAACAGCAGCTCAGGGCTCTCCCACTCACCCAAATGCTCCACACACACCGTCTCAGATCTGACCTGGAATCCTGAGCTTCTGCTGCAATGTACATTTCCAGAGAAGGAGCCAGACAGATCCATCCCAACCCTCCCATCATTCCAGGAGTCATGGTTAAGGACTGAGAAAGCGCCTCCAGGCGCCAGGAGATGGCTCAGTCAAATACTTGCTGTACCAGCGTGAGTTTGATTGCCCAGCACCCATGGAAGAAGCTAGGTGTGGTGTCACGTGTAGCCGCATTGAGGAAGCAGAGACAGAGCCATCTGTGGCACTCACTGGCTGCCTACCTCAGCGGGAGATGCTGTCTCCAGAGATAAGATGGATGGCAATGGAGAAAGGCAGTGCACAAAGCTGATCTCTGGCCTCCACACACACGTGCATATGGATGCACACGTACACGCATACATAGCAGCCACCTCCACCCAACCAACAACTCTTATCACTGAGATTTACCCACTGAGCAGCCCCCTCCCCCTAGTAAATGACAGCTGCCCCCCAGTTCTCCGTCCCTGTCAGAGTGGGATCAGGAAGTTCCCCCACAAAGGTAGGAGGTGAAGGACAAGGAGATGTGTAAGAAGCCAGATTCCTAGGCTTAAGGCTGCTCATGGAGGCCCTGCTCACAGAACAAAAACCACACCTGTACTACGTGGAATCGCTCAGGCTGAGGAAGGAGGGTTGCAGGTTCAAGTCAGCCTGAGCTATGCACAGAGACTGTGTCTCCTCCACACCCCGCTTCAAAACAAGATATGCCTGTGTAGACAAAGTGCCATCTGTATATTCCTATAGCTTGAGCGTCCAGGAGGCTCGTCCACGAATCCAGGCATCCTCCCGGCCCCTACCACCTAAGCCATGGTGATGACACGGCATTGGCGCCGGCCCAGCCCCGAAAGTGCCCCACTATGGGGGTAAGTCACTCTGTAGTTATCAGAAGAAAAGGTTTCATGAAGAAGATGAGAAAGAGGGTCAAGAAGAACATCTGGGTCACCTCCGGCCTGGATCTCACATGCAAAGGGGACCTGGGATGCAAGCGAGCTTTGGGTAGAAGATGAGGGCTACGCAACAGGGCCACCTGCTCTGCAGAAACCAGTTTTGCAAAACAGCTCAGGTCAGCCTTTCCTGTCAGGCCAGGCTACCACGTTCAGCCCCTTCTGTGCTTCATTTCATTGGATCACCTGGATGGGTCTGAACTGGTAGAGTGCCTTCTTAGGACGGGTGGTGTTCTGATGAAGCCCCTGCAAGCTGAGGATAATCAGTGATCATACCCTGAACACAGCCAGTCAGCTGAGCAGCCTTGCTGAGTAGCCCAGCATGCAGCATATGTTGGCTGCCACCCCTCTAGGCTGAGGGAGGCGGGGCTGGAACTCCTGGCCCTCAGATATTACTTTCCTGTTCATCCTCCTAAGTCCTGGGACTAAAGGTGCAGCCACTGAATCCAGCTCCAGTCAGCGTCAGATGAGTGTGTGGTTTGTCACTGTCATAAAGGTGAGATAGCGTAACCCAAGGTCTCCTAAATCAGGGAGCAATGGAATCCCATTTCTACAGGAAAGCCTGTGGGTAACAGCTCCAAGGCACCTACTGTGAGCCCGAAAGTGAGTAGATTTTTTAAATATTGTGTCTATGTGTGAGAAAGGTATGTGAATTCATAACTGCACGTGTGCATATGCCACAGTGTGTATGTGGAGGTCAAAGGACAGCGCAGGCTGTAGGTCCTCACCTTCCAATCTGTTTGCTATTCTCACTTTGGCCTAAACAGACCCGTGTCCGGTCTCAAGTCAACCACTCTCGCAGCCACAGGTGACTCACCTTCAAGGACACCTGCTCCCGGAGGGTGGAGTTTGCGTAGGCAAAGGTGCTGGCCATCCCGATGCACACAGCAATGCCTGTGGGAAGAGCAGAGCAGGGTGATGGGGGTGGGGGGATAGGGGGGTAGGGGGGTTAAGGGGGCTGGAGGGGGGGCATGCTGTATTCCACGCACTCAGACCTCTCCAGCCCAGCACAGGACCCCAAGCTATGCTGGAAAATAACATTCACCATGTTCCCGGAGTTGCAAGCTATGAACTGAAGGGAGAAAGACCAACTTCTGGGGATTAGACCTCCAGGCACATCAGCAAGGATGCAGGGCCACTCACATCTGGACGGAGTTTACATGGGTCAGAGAGAGGGCTGTGTGGTGTGGCCAGATCAGAGCTCAAATTCCAGCTCTGTGATTTCTGCTGTGTGAGTGCAGGCAAGTTGCTGTCCGTCTCTGAGCCCCAGTACCCTCACCAGTGTGATGGACAGACAGACAGCTAACAGCACCTAGCTAACAGTGGGGCAGGGCACACAGGCTGTAAGCCCCAGCTGCGACTCTGGGGAGCATTGCCCTGTCCACTCTAAAATGAGCCTGGAGTTATTTGTAATAGGGACACAGGAGACCACGAGGAATCAGAACAATATGCTGGGGGAGAAGAGGAAAACCTCTGCTGTCAGGGAGAGGACCGGGCAGTAGGGAGAATGCGGCCCAACTGGATCCCACCACTGCCCTCTGACAAGCTGCAGCCTGGGCTCGCTCCTCCAGTGCAGTGACTTCCAGTCCTGCTGTTACTTCAAACAGGACTGAAATGTGGCTGGCATCGGACTGTTGTACACTAGGACTCTTAGAGATTGGCTGCACAGAAATGTTTCAGAATGGTAAACCTTGCTGGTGAGCTGGCTCAGCTGGTAAAGGGGCTTGCAGCCAAGCCTGAAAACTTGAGTTCGATTCCTGGGACCCACACTATAGAAGGACAGAAAGAACTCCCAAAGTGTCCTCTGGCCTCCACATAGGTGCCATTGTACATGTTTGTGTACACATACACATACACTAAATAAACAAGTGTAAATTAAAAACAACCACACAGCACAGCGAAGCTGGGCATAGCGGTGCACACCTGTCACACCTGTGATCTCAGCACAGAAGACGCTGAGGCAGGAGGACACCAAGTTTGATGTCTGCTGAGCTGCAAAGGAAGACTGTCTCAAACAAAGTGATAAAGAATCAAAGAAAGAATGACTACACGGAAGAATAACTTAGCTCCAGGGCCGGGCACGGTGGCACATGCCTGTCATTCTACAACTGGGGAGGCAGGAGGATTGCTGCAAGGTCAAGGTGAGCCTCGGCTACAAACTGACACAGTTATACCGACAGCCAAAGCTACAGAGGAGACCTTGTCTTAAAAAATAAATAAAACAAAAAACCCTTAGACATAAGTTTGGCAGAACTCATGGTGAGACTTGAGGACATGCTGGCACCCACACTTAGGAACAGAAGGAAGGGGAGTGACACTGGGGGCTCCAGCAAGGAAGGGGGTAATAGAGTTGGCTGGAACTCCCCAGAGAGGGAAAAATACAAATCAAGAGATGGCCTCATCTTGAGAGTTTCTTTTTTGTTGTTTGTTTTTTAACTATTATTGTGTGTGAGTCTCTGAGCATGAGGCCCCATATGCTACAGTGTGTGTGTGTGTGTGTGTGTGTGTGTGCGTGCGCGCACGTGCGTGTGTGTCTCTCTGTGTGTGTGTGTGTGTGTGTGTGCGCGTGTGCATGCGTGTGTGTGCGCGCGCACGTGCGTGTGTCTCTCTCTGTGTGTGTGTGTGTAGGTCAGGAGAACCTTCAGCAGTTCTTCCCCAGAACCACGGGTGCTGGGATGGAACTCAGCAAATCAGGCTTGCAAGGCAAGCACCTTTATGCACTGAGCCACCTTGCTGGCTCTTGAGATTGTCTTGTAATGGAAGAAGTAACTGAGGCATGGTCTGTAAGTGCTGCTGGCCAGAGCGGCATCATCCACACTACAGAGACCAACATGAAATGGTGGGTGTGTGCTAGGTACTTGGCTAAGTACTACATGGCAGATACTCTGTCATACTGAGTACCTGCTTTGTGCCAGGCTCTGTCTGGTGGGCGCGTGTGCATGTGTATGTGCGTGTGCGTGTGTGCGTGTGTGATGGTACTTGAGTGGGTTCTTTCCTACTACGTGGGGACTGAACTCAGGTCATCAGGGTTGGTCCCAAGTGCCTTTCCCTGCTGAGCCATCTTGCCAGCTCTGGTTATGTGAACGTGTGGAGGCAGAGGACATAAATACAGCCACACACGTGCAGAGCACTTCTCTATATGATAGACATGACTTCAAATAGAACCTCACCATGATTCAGTAAAGGACCGTCACCCCTCGGCATCTGTGGGGAGTGTCCTGACAACCCTTAGAACATCCAAATCTGTGGCTGCTTCAGTTTGAACAGGGAATGAATGGCACAGTATTTGCAGAGAGCCCACAAGCACCCTTTCTAGGGTGAATCACCTCTGAATGCACAGCGTGACAGAAACACCTTATACTGCGCCGTGGATGGGGCGATGGTCAGCCAAGCTCAATACTGACACCCACTTCCACCCGACTGTTGTGTGATCACCTGTACACGCATGTGTGGACACGCACCCGGAAGCCACACATGGGCATCAGGTGTCTTCCTCCATCACACTCCACCTTATTTTGGGAGACAGGGTCTCTCACTGACCGTGGCCAGGGAGCTACAGAGACCCTCTGTCTCTGCCTTTCCGTGCTGGGATGGCAGGTGTGCGCCCAGCCGTTCACACAGTGATTTACACTGGTACTAGAGACTGAACACGAGTCCCCGTGCTTATGGGCAGGCACTTTACCCCCGTGAGCTGCCCCAGCCCTCCCTTGAATGTCCCACGTGTAGCTGGCTGGATCTGTAGATGCAGAATTGTGGACTGAGGAACAGCTGTCTATATTTAACCCCTATCTGAAGACAGAGGAACTGAGGCAGAGAGCTAATAACAGCCCAGTGTCACACAGCTATGGAAGGCAGGAACTATGCTTCAGATTCCAGAAGCCTGACGCTCTGCTCTCTCCTTCCTGCTGAAAGAAGTCTCTATCTCAATTGCACTGGATGGAGGAGAAAACCGAGGGTCAGAGATACCAGGTCACTTGTTCAAGATCATTTGATTAGGCTGGTATTTGAACCCAGGTCTGACTCAGAACACCGTGTACTCGAGCACAGTGCACTCGGCACCGTGCACTCTGTGAACGCCCAACCCTTCCCTGGCACTGCACGGCCCCCTGGGACTCACCCAGCTTGTGCTGGAAGCACAGTTTGGCCAGCAGGATGAGGATAAAGGGCAGTCCTTTCTGAAGCCAACAGATCACAGCTTTCAGCTCGGACAGGGCGGGCGCTGGAGTTCCTGGCTGCTCGTCTACTCCTTCCTCTGAGTGGCCGCGGTGGTCACCACCCACGTGCTGCAGTAGGGAGCCCCCGCGGTGGGCACCATGGTGGAAGTGGTGGTGGGCCTGGCGGTGGTGGTAGGTGCTTCCTTCAGTGCTGCGGCTTCCGGCCTCATCCCTGGTGGCTGGCATTGGTATGAATACGTCCCCACCACTTGCTGTGGAACCCAGCACCAGGCCTGCTGGGAAGGGGTTGGCAGGCAGGCCACCTGCCAGGCCTGAGAAGAGTGCCGGAGGGGAGGCTGTCTCTGCCTTCAGGCTCTCAAATACACCGCCCTCATCGACGCTGGCCTCAGGGCTGAGCGCCTGGCTGCGGCTTCTGTAGGACAAGATGGCAGACAAAGCTCACATCAGACCTAGCTCACACCACAGACCAATCCCTGTGCTGGGAGCGTGCAGATTTAACTCCATGGTATCTAGAGGGAAGGGCGGGGGTGGGGGTGGGAGTGGGGTCAGTGGCTAGGGGGTGGCGTGGGTGGTCTGTACAATTAGAACTGGTTGAGGCCATCAAGTATAGACCCCAAGATTGAATCCTGGGAGCTTTGTGGGAGGAGGGAGTGAACCAGGAAAAACCCACAACCAGATGCATCATGAACATCTGATACTATAAGTGAAACAAACCTCATTTCTTTATAACTGCACCCAGCCTGTAGCGGTCTGTATTTGCAACAGAAAAAAAACCAGATTAACAGATATGAGACAGAAAACTAGCACCCTTGTGGGATGGTGGGTACAAAATACCAACGTTGATGACCTAACTACGTCTCCCCTCAAAATGCTGGGTGTAGTCTTAAGTCCGCAAACCTCAGAATATGACCCTGTTTAAGGGCAGGGTCTTTAAATAGTGGGTCCCAACCCAGCATGGCAGATGTCCCTGTGGGAGAGCAGGTCAAGAAGAGAGACTCCAGACAGCGGACAATGCACCTTACAGCATCCAGCACCACAAGACGGCAAGTGTCTGTGGGTGAAGCCAACAGTGGCACCAGCTCCAGCAGGCTTGTCACCCTAGCACTTGGGAGGCTGAGACAGGCGGGACCTAACTTCAAGGTCAGGCTGGGAAACTTAGTGAGACTCTGTCATAAGAGAATGGGAAGGAAGCTGGGAGTTGTTGCTCAGTAGGAAGGCTTGGGGTCCTGTCTGTTACTTTGATCGACACATGAAATCCTACCAGCCTGTTATGTGTACAAAATATCCCCATTTCACAGATAAACCAACAGAGGCACACACAGATGCAAGCAGTTGGTCACAGGTGAGTGGCTGGTGAGGGATACGAAGCAAGGACTTGGCCCCAGGTGGACCAGCTCTACAGTCTACACTATTTATTTTGGAGGCGCGTCTATCCTAGACTGGCCTCAAACTTACTATGTAGCTGAGACTAGCCTTGAACTCCCAATTCTCCTGCCTCCAACTCCCAAGTTGTGAGATCACGGGTGTGTGCCACAAGGTTTATACAGCACTGGGGATTGAACGCAGGGCTTTCTAAGTGCAAGGCGAACACTATACCCACTGAACCACACCCCAGCATTGGGCTCTGGCTTTCATACGCACTCCACTCCCCATAAAAGCTGCTCTTGGACTTGACCTTGTGCCATCCAGCCTTTACTGCCTTCTGCCCTAACACACACACACACACACACACACACACACGGGCTCCCAGTCTATATTTCTAGGAGACTCTTGAGTTCTAGGAACAGGTTCCAAGGACATTCTCATCTTTCAGATAGAAACTGGGGTTCCAGATTGCACCCTAAACTCCAATCTCACAGTAGACTTCTCACCTCTCCTCTCAGACTACCATGGGCACAAGGCTGTCCCTAGCTCTGCCTCACCCCATTTCTGTCACCTGCATTTCTCCATCAGATGCCAGCTATCACATCTCTCCTGGATGGAAAGACGGGTGGCCACCTCTCACTAATCCCAGCTCCTGCCTGCAGGGGACTGATCTCAGTGGTCAGTGTACAGCCCACCTTTCTCTAGAGCCCCAAGACCCTCAATCCTAGTGTGTGCTGTCATCACTGTGGGGAGCCCAGGAAAGCTGCAAGTGGTCTAGACCCATCAAAGACCAAGTGCACCAAAATCTTGAGGGGGCCTGTACCTCGACTTCTCAACCCTCCCCGGAGATTCTAGCATGCAGTGAGAGGGACAAACGACTGCTTGCTCCCTTCTGTACCTCTCCAGAAAGCACAATGCCTCTCGCAAAGAGCATGCTCAATCAATGCTGTTTGAAGGAATGAGGGATTAGTCTGGTTCCAAAATGACCAGCAATTAACTGAGTACATCTTAGGGGCCAGCTGGATGGATGAGTGGGTAGGAGAGCTTGCTGCAAAGCCTAGGTTCAAATCCCGGGACCTACACGGTGAAAGGAAAGAACTGACTCCTGCAAGTTGCCCAGTACACACAGATAAATGGAATTATTTAGAGCATTTGTTCGATCCTGGTATTTACAAAGCTCATTTGATCGTGGAATTGTTTTTCCTGTGGAAAGACCTATTAACGCTGTACAGGACACTGAGACACAGGGCAAGGGGCCGGTTGGTCTGGGTAATGTCAGAGTTGTTTCCTTCACAAACCGGACTTCATGGTACACTGTCCTCAGCCTGGCACAGCTCTAAGATGGCTGCCTCATCACTCTCCCCACTAGGCCCCATCCCTGGAGGCTCCAAAGCCCAGGAATTGTGTAGCCTCCTCCCTTGGGCTCTGGATAAAAATACTGATGATATTAGTGGCAACAGCAACAAACACCATGGCTATGTGTCTCAGAGGAATTGAGCTTTCTCTGCATTTCAAGATCTTGGCTCAGAAAGCACACATCCTGCCAGGTGCCCAGGCCTGTGTGGATGACCCTGCCATCCTCGGGGACTCTGGAAAGCCTCCCTCGGAGCCCAGGCCTGTATGGATGACCCTGCCATCCTCGGGGACTCTGGAAAGCCTCCCTCAGAGCCCAGGCCTGTGTGGATGACCCTACTATCCTCGGGGACTCTGGAAAGCCTCCCCTGATGCCTGAGCTCACTTGAGTTCCTGAGGCTCCGGGGAACTTAGCACAACCAGGGAAAGCTCAACCCACCAAGGACCTTTTTTTTTTCCCCCAGTTGGCCTCCCTCTTCTCAGGCCCTCTCCTGTATCCAGCCGAGACTGTAGCCTAAATGAGGAAGAGTATTCTTTGGGGAGTCAGAGGCTACACCTCAAACGTAGCTACTTCAGGGCAATAGCTCACACATCCCAGGGGAACGGATCCACTTAAATCTGAGAAGGCAAAATATGGCGTCTGAAAGGCAAATGAGATGGATTCACAGGTATTGGTGTCTGCAGACAACACTGACAAGCTGAGTTTGATACTCGGGACTCACACAGCGGAAAGAAAGAACTGACTCCCACAAGCTGACCTACACACATGCCAAGACACAGGCACCCTGCCCAAATAAATAATGTAACTAGTAATTATAGTGCATGGGCAGCTCGGGCTTCCTGTGGGTCTCCTAGTAAGGGGAGAGGGGCTGTCTCTGACATGGACTCTGTTGCTTGCTTTTTGATCATTTCTTCCTGGCAGGGCTGTCTTGCCTGGCCACAGGGGAAGAGGATGTGCTAAGTTCTGATGTGACTTGTACTGGGGTGGGTTGGGGGGGTTCCTCTTTTCTGAGGAATGGGGGAGGTGAGATAGGGGGAAGAGAGAGGGAGGGTGGGATCAAGAGGAGAGGAGGGAGGGGGCTAAGATCAGGATGTAAAGTGAATAAATAAATTAATTAAAAATATTAGAATGCAAATTTTGGTTGAAACAAATGGACCAAAGGTCAAATCTCGGCACTGCCACTTCCTAGCTGTGTGACTTTGTTAGTGGTCTTGCCCTCTCTGAATTTCATTCCCTCATCTGCAGGTGGCTCTAAGGGAGGCATGGAGTATGCCCTCCATGCATGGCGGATAGTATTTTTTTTTTCTGCTATGGTTTCTGGCCACAAGGATGTCCGGGTTCACTTCAGAGAAGAGCTGTCTTCAGCTCAGAAGATGCTTCATGCTCACAAAGACACAGCCCTTCACCCATCAGTATCTCTGACATCACCTGTATCACCTTTCTGCAGCTGTAGAGACAAACCTGGAGGTGTTGCTTCCTGCCAAAGGCACCGCAGTGGGCACATCTGCCTGCTATATGTGACTATGACAAAAAGCCTGAGACTGGATACTGGTATACAACACCATCCTTTGGGAATGACGTGGCTGCTACCTTCCTGAAATCAGAACAGCTGTACACACTCCTCACAAGGTTGAGACTCACAGAGGGAGAAAGGGGGAGGCCATCAGACACCCTCAACCCCTTCCCTGACTCCTGTGCCCCCACAGCTGCATGTGGAGGAGCTAGAGTATGCCGGCGTTGGAAGGTTCCCTGAAGAGTGGACTTCAGGGTGAGCCTTACCCCTGCTGGGCTGGCTTCTTGGTGGCACAGCTGTCTATGAATTCCTCATGCTTCTGAAAA
Source organism: Acomys russatus (assembly GCF_903995435.1). Lineage (NCBI taxonomy): Eukaryota > Metazoa > Chordata > Mammalia > Rodentia > Muridae > Acomys > Acomys russatus. Next base: position 58,044,392 of record NC_067155.1, on the reverse strand, counting down.
TGACCCCAGTAAGCTCACTGGCTCACATAGCAAGCAGACAGCCACCCAGGAACCAGGAAGCAGCTCTCAGCAGGCACACAGCTGCCAGCTCCCTGGCCTTGGACTTCCCAGACCCCGTTCTGGTGAATGGCAGATGCTTGAGAGGTGGGCTGGACCCTGTGGGGCGTGCTGAGTCAGTCAGCGGACGATACCAGGCGTCTCTATAAATGACAACCTGGAAGGAAGGACCACTGCTCTGAGTCACATGGATCCATGGGGAGGCATCTCACAGGGTTTGAGAACTGTCGTAGCAGCTGCCCTGGGTCAGTATCCACTTTGGGGCTGTGGTTTAGGTGCAAGGTGCATGTCCCTCAAGTTTAGTAAAGGCAGGGATGGTGAGATGTGCTATTAGGAGGGGCTGTGGGCCTTTAAGAGGTGGAGCTTAGTGGGCGGTCCTTAGGTCCTTGAGGGTGTGCATTGCATGTGAAGGAGCAAAGTCTGAGTAGAGCATAGCTCTCCACTGTATCTCTTGAGGCAGGGTCTCTCACTGAGCCCAGAGAAGCCTCCCTGTCTCTGCCTCCCAGGTATTGGTATGACAGGTGACCGCTAAACCTGCCCAGTGTTTATGGGGTTCTAGGAATCTAAAGTTTGGTCCTCAGGCTTGCCTGGCAAGCACCTTATCCCCTGAGGCTTCTACCTGGTCCTCTCTGCTATGTTTGAGAAGTAGATCCATCCCACCACACATGCAGCCACCGCCGCCATGCATGCCACTAAGTGATGAGGTCAAACTGTGGCCACTGAGCCAGCCTTGCTCTCTTGGCCTCCAAGAATGTGAGCTACATGAACCTCTTCCCTTTATAAAGCCGGCTGCCACGGGTGTGGCCTTATAGGAACGCCAAGCTGGCAAATACACCGCGGGGCAATTCTCTGTTGGGTCTGTTTTCTACCTCCAACAACCGACATTGAGAGGCGGTCGCCTAGGGTCGCCATGTGGGAGGAAATTGGGACAGGGGACTCTTACCTCTCAGGTGGAATATTGTCCGTGTTGCTGCTGTGGCGTCTCTGCATTTTCCTTAGGACCTGAAAGCCAACACGTGTGTGAGCCACAGACCCTGACACACCCCTCTGCCTGTTGCCATGGTAACTGTACGTAAGTACCATTCCTACATTACACGGCTAAGGCTCCCTGACAAGTTCCAAACTACATTTCTATAATTTCTGCCACACAATTCTCGGTTGAGTATTATATCTCAGAGGGGAGAGAGTGATCACCCCCATCTCACAGTGAGGATACCGGGGGGGGGGGGCAGGGAGGGCCACAGCTGGAGGTGGTTCCTGTGCAAAAGGAGAAGGCAACAAATGGGGCCGCAGACAGGTTCAAGATGGGGTGCCGTGAGCAGCAGCAGACCCTGTGCTTAACTTGTTGTGTGACCTCAGACAAGTCAGTAACCTCTTGGTGGCCTTCCACTCCTCATCTGTCCCCCAGGAAGGAGGGAATGCAACGCCCACACCCAAAGGTTCCTTCCACCTCACACATTCCCTAAACAAAGGTGTAAGTTCCCGTGGGGACGCGTCACCTGGTGCACTGCGAGGACCCACATGGACTTCAGAACTCCATGTTGACGAAATGTGCCGCGGACATTCAGGGCTCCTGACGGATGCGGTCCCTGGTCCGAGAGAGATCAGGCCTTCTCCTCGTCTTCCTCCTCAGAGTGGAGCACAGGGCAGGAGGCTCATCAGAGACATTTAGACCTTGGGTGGCACAAAGCACGTGGGTGACTTGTGACACATAACAAGTTGGAGGATGCGACTGGAAACTACAGTGGGGCGGGGGCGTCCCATTTGCCCGACAGTTCTGGTGGCCCTGTAGCCATCTCCTCCTCTGAGGTGCTTATGGCAGGTTATAGCCTGAAGAGATTTGTCCTATTGGCAAACTATGAATCCTGGGGATTGAAGAGACAGCTCTGTTGACGAAGTGCTTGCCATGCGGGCATGAGAACCTGTGCTTCCTGCCCAGAACCTCTTGTAAGTAGCCAGGCATGGTGTTGCCCCTTGTGATACCAGCCAGCATTGGGGAGGCAAAGACTAGAGGGTTCCTGGCACTCCATGGCCCAGACCTTCTAGCTGACAAGCCCTAGGTCCTAGTGGGAGAGCCTGTGTGGGGCAAACTGGAGCTCGAGGCCATGAGTAGGTGTTCCAGCCCAGTGACCCCAGCTGTCTTCCCACCCCTGACTGTGGTGCTTCTGGCCATCGGCATATTCTTTACCGCCTGGTTCTTTGTTTCCGAGGTCACCTCCACCATGGACGCATGTGGCATCTACAAAGAGCTCCTCATCTCCTAGGTGGCCTCACTCTTCATGGGCTCTGCAGTCCTGTTCCTCCTGCTCTGAGTCAGCATCTATGGATGAGTCCCCAAGGGTATCCACCAGGAAGCTCACCAAGTCCCTGCTTTTGTAAAATTAATTTTTTTTTTTTTTTACCATTGCTACACTTGTCTGCCTGCTGTTTCCAATAAAGGCAGACATATGACAAAAAAGACAAAAAAAAAAAAAAAAAAAAAAGTAGTTCCTGAGGAACAATACCTGAGGCTGACCTCTGACCTCTACACACATCTGTAATCCCACACACGATCATCCATATAGCTCTACATGTATACACACACACACACACACACACACACTCACAACGGCAGAAAGAAAATCATGAATCCTGACTGAGGAACACCCAAAACAAAAAAACTCAACTAAACAAAACAAAAAAAATTTTAGAAGAACTTCCGCTGGCTTCTCAGTAAAACCAGAATAAAAAGTAGGGTTGATGGGAGCCTGCCTCCAGGTTGTGCCTGAAGCGTGGCCACTAACCTCAGTTCTGTGAGTTAGCTCCAGACACTGCACAGTTAGAGGCTCTGCCTTTAGGCCTTTGTACTGGCTGTTCCTTCCCTGGAGCGGTTTTCCAGCTGAGGGTTGCTCAGCTACTTCCTTTGAGGTAAACGGTACCTCCTCCTTCCAGAAGCCTTCCTGTTTCCTGTTGGGTCTGGGCCGCTTTCTTTTTTTTTCTTTTTTCTTTTTTCTTTTTTTTTTTTTTTTTTTTTTTTTTGGTTTTTTCGAGACAGGGTTTCTCTGTGTAGCCTTGGCCATCCTGGACTCACTTTGTAGACCAGGCTGGCCTCGAACTCACAGCGATCCGCCTGCCTCTGCTTCCCGAGTGCTGGGATTAAAGGCGTGCGCCACCATGCCCGGCCTGGGCCGCTTTCTTTACAGCACTAATCAGGCAGGTTTGACTACTACTCCCCTTGAGAGCTCCTGCATCCGGTTCGTTCCTCCATCTCAGCGTTGCTGAGGTGGAAGGTGACCGGGAATTTGTACAAAGATGAAATCACTTCGCGTTTCCCCAGCTATTGACCTGTGCACCCTGTCCCACCTCCCACACCAATATAAGACCAAGAAAGAAAGCATGGGGCCCGCAAAAACATCTCAGTGCGCATACTGCTCCCGCAGAGAACCTCAGTTCAGGTCCCGGCGCCCACAGGGACAGCTCACAACTCCCCACACCGCCAGCTCTAGCTCCCTCTATTGGTCTCCGAGGGCACCTGCACTCACATGCACAAATCCACACTTCACACTTAATTTTAAAATAAAAATTTTTAAACAAATAAAGGATACGCTCCCATGAACAGGCTCAGCTTCCTAGATTACTTTCCCTACAGAGACCCATCTCTTATCTCTTAGACAAGGCCAGAGCTTCTGAATTCTGCACAGTTTTCTCAGGACCATCCACCTAGGAAGCCACTGTACAGCTAAGGGGTCTATTTTTTCTGGAAGGTTAAATGAGCTGGGAATGACTCCTTAGCATCATCTTCATACACAGGCAAGCACTCCATCAGAGAGCTACACCCTCAACCCCGCCATTTTCATAAAGAAAGGTCATCATGTAACATGCCCCAAGAATTTGCAATCTGGCCTAATATTCCCCCCTGGCCCCACAACTCCTCCTCGGGGAAAATAAAGCTTGACACAACGTCCTAAATGAAATGCCCGAGACTCTGCTGCAAGCAGGCGGTACAACTATCCTCGTATCAAATCTTGGACCGTATCTTGCACTCAGGATGCAATGGAATGAATGAATGAAGCGCCTGGTTCCCCACAGCCTGGCCCTCCCTATGAGGTCACACCGACCCTACAGGACGGACCAAAGCGACATCCCCAGGCCGGTCCCGAGTTGCACCGCGCCCGCAGGGAAGCGCTTCTCTGGCCTGGCTCTCACGGCCATAGGGTAGCGTCCTGCGAGCCTCGCCTTAGTTTACCTGCCAGATACTTCAGCAATCACGGCCTCTGTTAATACAACCCTGCCAATCCCTGGCCCGGCCCGGGCGACACGTGACTTCCGCCGGCTTGGCAGAGGGAGCAGTGTCGGCGCTAGGACCCCGACACAGCAAGGCCTGCCTCTGCGATGGCCCGCCCCTGCCTCCTGATTGAGCCAATAGAAATCCGTGTCTTCGGAGGGACCAATGGCGAAGAGTCATGGAGGGGCCCGGTTGCAGCGTCACTGGGCGGGGCCGGGGGGGGCGTGAAGTGGATCACGTGGCTGGCGGGCCTGCCGCGGGGACTCTAGGCAGTGTTGAGAGCGACCTAGGGGGTCATGCCGCGGGGTCGTCTCTGCGCCTGCGCCCTGCCGGGATGCTGAACCTTGCGGCGCTGCTGTGGCGCCGGCTCCTGCGCAAGCGCTGGGTGCTCGCCCTGGTTTTCGGGCTCTCGCTGGTTTACTTCCTCAGCAGTACCTTCAAGCAGGTAAGCGACTGCGCTCGGGACCTCTGTCCCTCTGACCCTTCTTCCTCCTCCAGCCTTCCTCCCTCCCGTCCTTCGTCCTCCTCTGCCCTCCAACCCTCTTCCCTCCCACCCTCCTTTCTTGATCTGAAGTCCTCACACTTCCTCCGACCCTCGATCATCCCCTATCCTCCTCTGTTCCGCTGATGCTCCTCCTCCTGGAGTCCTCCTGATACGCAACCTTTCAGTTCCCTCCCTCTGAGCCTCCGATCCTCTTCCTTTCAGTCCTTGGGTCATCCAGGACTCCTCCCCCTGTAGTCCTCCTCCCCGTCTGACTGTCTGGCCCCCCTGTCCTCTTGACTTTTCCCTCCTAGCCTCCTGTGCATCGAAGGCCTGCCTCATGGAAGGTCAGAGAGGGCGAACATCCATCCACTCCATGTCGCTGTACCTTCCGCCTATGTTAGACCCCGCTGGTAGGGCCAGGCCCAGCGGGGACTCAGACCTGTGCACCCTTCCCTGGCACCTTTCCGTCTCCGCACAGCCCCGAGCCTCTCGGTGGACAAGTGTGCAGGATGTCTAGGTCAGGAAGTGGCCAAGGGCTTTGTGCTAAGTCCACCTGGGTGGCCCAACAGGCTTCTGGAGGTGCCCCGTGTTGTGCAGAACTTGCTTGGGTGGATTTTTACCCTCATTTCTCAACCTCTTTTCTTTTCTTTTTTTGTACTGAGTGAGAATTCCGGCTTTTTTTTTTTTTTTTTTTTTTTTTTTAAGATAAGGACATAGTCATTCTGTGTAGACCATGCTGGCCTCGAACTCACAGCAATACACCTGCCTCTGCCTCCCAAATGCTGAGATTACAGGCTTGCCCCACCTTGCCTGGTGAGTCTGGCTTTAATAGGAAACAGTACCCAAAATTTGCCTAGAAACCAACTTTGACAGAGTTACATTCTGCGGGTCAACTGCCTCCTCTTCCTTTCAGGGCTACCATCTAGCCTTTGATCCTTTTTTACTTTACTTTTGCATTTCATCCTCAATTTTTATGTATCACAGTTATGTATCACATGTTATAGTCTTTGTATCCTGCTGTAGTCTCTCTTTTCTGCCTTGTAACACAGGTGGGGAATGTACCTTCTCATTGCAATTTTGTTTCCTTTTATTTTTCTTTTCTTTTCTTTTTTCAAGACAGGGTCTCTCTGTGTAGCCTTGGCTGTCCTGGACTCGCTTTGTAGACCACACTGGCCTCGAACTCACAGCCGATCCGCCCGCCTCTGCCTCCCAAGTGCTGGGATTAAAGGCATGCTGGGCTTGTTTCCACTTCTTAATGGCTAGAGGCCCAGAGCTTAAGGGCTACTTAAACTCTCATTGAGGAAATGTTTGCTCAGCTCTCTCCCCAACTTCTCCGGAAGGACTGAGTGGGGCCACTGTCCTGATGGAGTTCTCAGAGGTCAAGTTCATGCATTAAATATAGATGGATAATATGTGAATAAAAGTAAATGTCGCCTAAGCTTTTGGGAGGCAGGAGAGCTATGAAAGGAGGAAAGAAAGTGCATCCCACCTGCTTAGGCACAAGCCAAGTGTTGCAGGGATGTGTGTATTCACGTGAGCAGTTGGTCTTCAGACCCATTTCTCTACCCCATGCTGTTTCCTCTGTCTAGTAGACCTCTGCACGTGCTGGGACTGACCCCAGGCTACCTCTCTATATCTGCTCCGGTGGACCAAGCCCTGTTGTTCCTCTGTATTTCATAACATCTCAGTATGTTACTCAAGTCTGTACCAGTCCAGAGGGCCTCAAATTCTTCCCCTTTGTCTACGTCATCTCCCACCCCACCCCCCTCAGAGGGTCTTACTGTCTTGTCCAGATTTGACCCTGTAATCCTCCTGTCTCTGTTTCCCAGACTCTGGTCTTAGTCTCCATTGCCCCCGCCCATAACAGAAATCTTTCTGCTCCTCTTGCCGGTTTTGTACCGTCTCACTAAGTGACATTACTGTTCACACAGTTATGCTATTCTTTTCTTTCTGTCACTCCTGTCCCCAATATCTTGGCTCTGACTCTGCAATGCCCTGGACTTATTCACTTGCCTGAATGATCTCTGCTCTCCCCTCAGGGCCAGGACATGCCCATCTATTGCCTGCACTGATGGAGTAGCCTACCAGGTCCTCTTCCTTTGGTCTCTTAGTCTATTCTCCGTGCAGCGACAGGGGAGATAGTCTAGACGAGGTTTCCGCCACAGGCCTTCCCAGACGTGTAGCTCTTTGTTCAAGCAAAGAGAGCTTGTTCGAGTTCTCTGTATGACTGAATTGCTTTCGGTCACTTTGAGCCCTAAGTGACCATAGTTAGTGACTCAGGCCATGCCGGGTGACCCAATGTCATGCAGTCTCCTTGCCCACCGTCTGGCCACTCACCTTCAGGGTAAATACTACACTGGCATTTCTTGTTTGTGTGTTTGCTTCTGTGTCACCTCGCCCTCTTTTTCAACACACTTTTCCTGAGAACAGAGACCCCTGTGTCTTGTTCACACACTCTGGCCTTCATCTCCGCCCCCACTCCTAGGACGGCTAGGCACTCCTGGGGACCAGGTACTGATTCAAGTGAGTCTTCCTGGTTGAGGTGACAACGTCTCTTCTCAGGCAGTTTATTCCCTCTTGAAAAAAATCTTGGTTAAGATGCTGTCTACCTGGCCACCTTCCTTAGAGCCACATTTTAACTACTTTGTGTGTATGTGGGCAGGGGGTGAGGGTGGATTGTAGGTATCTTTTCTATTTCTTCTTCAAAACAGAGGTTCTCTGTGTAGCCCTGCGTGTCCTAGAATTTGCTCTGTAGACCAGGCTGGCCTCAAACTCAGACGTCCACCTGCCTCTGCCTCCTGAGGGCTGGGATTAAAGGTGTGCGCCACCACTGCCCATCTTTTTTCTTTTCTTTTTTAACTTGAGATTTAAGACTATACGGGGTGCATTATGAAACCCCTAGATCTGGTTTTGTTGTTGTTGTTGTTGTTTTGTTTCCTCTGAGGCCAGAGGCACTGATAATCATTGCTAACCTGTGCTGTCCAATTGTCATGATGGTGTCTCTGGCCCACAGATGACTGAACTCTCTGGAGATGTGCAGAACCTGTGAGAGAATCAAGTCCCATGAGGGTGAGATGAACTTGTATTTTTAGTGTGGGCTACTGAAACACCACCTTGGGCTCTGCTGCCCTAAACAGCACACATGCATCTTGATACCTGGGAGGTCCCAGATCAGGGTGCCAACAGATTCTGCGTGTGATGGGCACTCCTGGCTGGCTTTATTCTCACAGAGAGTAGAGAATGCACAAAGGTCCCTGCAACCCCTCTCCAGTGTACCAGTCCGTTCCTGGGGACTACACCCCATGACCTCACAGAATTCTGGTTGCCTAGGAAACATTCCACTTCTCAATCTGTGATGTCACTATCCGCTAATGTCATCTTGGGGAGTGAAGGGTTAGTATTGAATCTGGGTTTGGGGTGGACAGTCAGGTCCAAGTGGGTAGCTACACACAACTCGGTTGGCCCTGGGACTGTCATGTGCTTGCTGCCCATCTGGGTTTCATCTGAAATACAGGTCTTAGAAGTGGCTGGTAGGATGTACTGTCAGGTTGTGAAATGGTACCCAAAAAGAATGGAGGCATGCTTCTGCATACCCCAGCCAGCCTGTGCTGTCAGCCTCTGCTCTTGCCCTATGGTACGGAGTACAGCTTCTACCTGTGTCTCAATTCTGATTCTTAGAGCACTCTCCTGTTGGCTCTTGGAGCACTCTCCTGTTGGCTCTTGGAGCACTCTCCTGTTGGCTCTTGGAGCACTCTCCTGTTGGCTCTTGGAGCACTCTCCTGTTGGCTCTTGGAGTATTCTCTTGTTGGCTCTTGGAGCACTCCTGTTGGCTCTTGGAGCACTCTCCTGTTGGCTCTTGGAGCATTCTCCTGTTGGCTCTTGGAGTATTCTCCTGTTGGCTCTTGGAGCACTCCTGTTGGCTCTTGGAACGCTCTCCTGTGAGGCCCTTGGAACACTCTCCTGTGAGGCCCTTGGAGCACTCTCCTGTGAGGCTCTTGGAGCACTCTCTATGAGGCTCTTGGAGCACTCTCTGTGAGACTCTTGGAGCACTCTCTGCGAGGCTCTTGGAGCATTCTCTTGCAGGCTGTCAGGATTACTTTGCCTGAAACTGATCAGTATCTTCTACCTCTTCCATTCTTTGGTTTAAGACTATTTTCTTCCTGTGTTGCTTGGCCTCAACACCGCAGGCTGGGTGTTGCCCATCTGCCTCATCCGCAGGTCCTGTGGCCATATTTCTTCTCTGCTGAGTGACCTTTTTTATAAGACCTAGGCGTGGTTAGGAATAAGACTTCTTTGAGGAGGCCTGGGTGGTGAATGTGATACAGACCCACCCAGACTTTCAGACTGAGGTTCTTCATTTGTGACAGGGTGACATCCTGTGTGCAGTGTTTTTAAAAATGGGATCATCCCAGGAGCGGTAGTGCACTTGGGAGGGCAAGGCAGGCAGATCTATGTGAGTCTATATAGTGACATAAACTACATTATGAGTTCCAAAAAGGCGTGTCTAGGGGTGGAGGATGGTCGTAAAAACACATAAGATTTCAAGCATATACCTTTCTTTTGGCTTCGCTAGAGAAAACAGGTCTGCATGCCAGGCTGGTGGCATCTAGAAGGTGTCTGATGACTTCCGTCCTTCACTTTGTGCCTCCTGCACTTCCCTTCAGGGTTCTCACTCATTCCGGCCTCACTGGCCTCAGAGGGCCAGGGTGAGCCTAGCCCACGTGAAAATGAGTTTAACTCCCTCCCCCTCACTGGTGCTCACTGTGGGGCATTCATGGCACAAACAAACAATTGATCTTATGCTAAGCTCCTGGAGCGTAGTTTCTCAGAGTAACCTAGCTGACCAGTTCCTGGAGTGTGGTCTGCAAGTACGGAAGCCGGCTCACTGAGAAGGAAGCAGGGAAAGTGGACTAAATTTAAACTCCTGTCTGCTCTGCGCTGTGGTGGGAGCTAGGCAGGCCGTGCTGCCTCCTGCATGCTGAACTCCGGCCAGTTGAGTTACAAGCTAAACTAGCCACCTCTTTTCACCTAGAGGAGTGTGTAGTAAATGGTTTCATCATCAGACTTTTGCTTGAACGGAGATAGCCTGCTCCCTCAAAAGACAGCTGATGTTCTCCACTGACAGATAAAACGCAAGCTTCCAAGTGGAAATCAGACCCTTGGAGACCGTGTTTCCTGCCCTGAGCTTGTTAACTTCCACCAGCTGTGATGTGAACGGGGTTCTGGGGAATAATGTGACAGAAGTGTGTCGCCATTGGGCAGATCTGTTCACAGCAGGACATTGCTCTGACAGTGCTTGTGGGATGGTTAGGCTGTGCTCAGAGTCCATGTGTGCCCATTGAGACGTGGCTCACCTGAGTGTGCAGCCAGTGGCTTTAGTAAGGTCACAGTGAGGTAACTGTTAACCGCAATCACAATTTAGGGCACTTTCATAGACTTTCCCTCCCTCTCAGCCCTAAACAATCTCCAATCTACTTGCTGTTTAAAAACAAACAAACAAACAAAAGTATTGCATTTGTTTTCACTGTGTGTGTTTGTGTAGTGTTGTGGGGAAGGCAGGAGAGAGGACAGCTTTTGGGAGTGAGTTCTTCCTTCCCATCATGTGGGTCCCCAAGAGTTGAACTCAGGGTGTCAGGCTTGGTGGCAAGCACCTCCATTCCTTAAGCCATCTCAGTGGCCCGCCAAGAGTCAAACACCGGCCATCCAGCTTCCGTGGCAAGCGCTTTAACCCCTGAGCCATCTTTTCTGTCCCCATCCTGAGTAGTCCATATTATATGGACTCTTATAACATGGGATCTTTTATAACTGCTGTGCCACTTTTAGATCCACCTGCGTTATCTTCATGACCCCAGTGTTCCCCTGTAAGCAGATGTAACAGCAGTGTGTTCGTCTCTGGAGGGCACTGGGGTTTCATCTTTTGGCAAAGAACACCCACTTAGGAGTTTTTGTGCGGACGTGTTTTCATAACTCATGGATGCCACCTAGGGAATGAACTGCTGGGCCAGAAGTTGAGTACTCTGCCCAATTTTTTGAGGCTCCTCGTGGCTGCTTCCCCAATGGTCACACTGGGATAAACTTGTCAAGTTTTGGTATAGAAATTAGTGCCAAGTATGGTGCAGTGTCACCCATGGTTATATGTAGAGCTGTCTCGGCCTCCTCAGAGGGTGGGATTCCCACCCAATCCAGTCCATAGTGACCAGCAGCTGAGCGAGCATAAAGCTGTCCTGAGATGGTACTGAGCAACTCTCTGACTCATCACTGTGTGTGTGTGTGTGTGTGTGTGTGTGTGTGTGTTGAGATCTCACTATGTAGCCCTGGCTGGTCTGGAATTCACTAAGTAGACCAAACTGGCCTCAAATTCACAAGATCCACCTACCTCTGTCTCCCAAGTGCTGAGATCAAAGACATAGACCATCATCCAGCTTGTAATTCTTTTTTAAAAGCATCTTTAACCAAAACCAACCAGACAGACAAAAAACCAATTGCTAGTATGTCATACGTTCATCATTACCTTTTATTAATGACTAAATACTTGAAGTGGATATTTTCAGAAGCGTGTTTTAGTCTTCCATTTGTAGACATGAGCTCTGACTGTGGTCCTCGGTGGCTTGGACTATTCTCACGCAGGCCTTCCTCCATGTTCTGCCTTTGTGAGTCAGTCTTGTCCCACTGGTTTCTGGCTTGGCTGACTGCACCCTTGCTCCTTGGTGCCTAGCTTGTCTCACCTGGCCTGGCATCCAGCTCTCATCTGAAGTGGAGGTGATAAGAGGAGGTGTTTACGAAGACGGAGAGGAGGCTGTGGCACACAGAAGTCCCCTGGGTTCCTTGGCTCTGCATCCCTTCAAGTTTGTGTAGCAACCTCTGCCCAGACAGGTGCTGACCTGGTTGCCTTGGATCCTTGAATGTCTCTTTTCTTTGGTTTTCATCCTAATTAATGCTTTAGGGGATAATTTAAATTGTTAGAGATGGGAGTGGAGGAGAGGATGCCATCAGGGGAGAGGGTTGGGGATGGTGAGTGGCGCCAGGTGACCTGGGCACAGCACTGCACAGGGGTGGAGGGAGAGCGGGCACTGAAGTCTACTCCCAAGGTTCCTGCCATCTGCTGTGGGAGTGGGAGGGAGGGTAGGCTTGTGGGTTCTGCTGGAAAGTGGTTACCTGTGGAGATTGTTGTAGGTTGTCTGCATTACTTTTTTATTTTTGTGATTATACACCATGACCAAGGCGACTTAGAGTTTGTTTGTTTGTTTGTTTGTTTGTAGCTTACAGTTTCAGAGAGTTAGAGTACGTGACCGTCATGGCTGGAAGCGTGGCAACAGGCAATCAGGCATAGTGCAGGAGCACTAGCTGAGAGCTCACATCTTGATCCACAACCACAAGGCAGAGAGCACTAACTTGGGCTTTTAAACCCTCAAAGCACCACCCCCAGTGATACTCCTCCTCCAACAAAGCCACACCTCCTAATCCTTCTCAAACAGTTCCACCAATTTAGGACTAAGTACATGCATCCAAATACTTGAGCCTGTGGGGACTATTCTTATTCAAACCACCACATAGGCATTATATGCTGTGTAGTGAGTGCAGAGAGCTGCCCTCGCCCCTGGTCAGGCTGATTACCAGCAAAGACTTATGCCTTGGCACGGACACGGCACAAGAGAGCGCATCAGCAGAAGGGCACTGCGACATACCTATGTGGTTTCTTCCTCCTCTTTTATCCGAATATTTTTGCTTCTCTCACTTGAGGTGTACTGTCTCCTCACTTAACATACAAGCTTTTCCCCGCCTTTAAAAACTCTCTGGGGGCTGGAGAGAGATGGTTCTGTGGTGAACAATGCTTGCTTCTTTTGCAGAGGACTTGGGTTCTGTTCTCAGCCAGCACCTGCTAGCACTAGTTCTGTGGGATTCAACACCTTCTTCTGGCTACTGCGTGCAACACACACACACACATACACACACACACACACACACATACACACACACACACGCAGTAAAAATAAATCTCATTTAAAAAAGTTCTTTATGATTCTTTGCCACTGTGATTCCCCGTTGTCAGGCTTCAGCTGTCTGGGGTGCCCTCTGTCTGTATCTCCTCCTTTGGTGAGACTTCTATGTAGATTAAGGTCAACAGTGCCATGTAGTCTAGTGCTGTACCACTTCCACCGGACACTTCTCTCGTTTGACTTGTAATTACCAAAAAAAAAAAACCCTACACAGCACGCTTCCTAATTAGCCCTTTAGAAGCATGTGCGGAGGGGCCGTGTGCAGTAGCTGTGCAGGCTCCGCAGCTGCTTACACTTATGAAGAAGATTCTCTTGTGCTGCTGCTCACTCCTGGTGCCATCTTTGCCCTGCAGAGTCTGTGTGGACACGGAACATCTCTAGGGCTCGGTGGCTCCGAGTCACATGCATACCCTTTGTCTTGTCAGCAGTCCCTTGGAGCACAGACTAAAGTGTGGCGCTTTGTAAAAATCCCCTTTGAATGGATTTTTTTTTTAAAATTATTGTTTGAAACAAGGTTTCTCTGTGTAGACAGACCATACCGGCTTTGAACCCATGGTCACTCACCTGCCTCTGCCTCCTGAGTACTGGGTTACAAGTGTGTGCCACCACACTCAGCTTTGAGTGGATCTTAAATGAAGAAAACACACATACTTGGTGAAAAGGTTGAAGGTGAGACAGCCCAGGAGAGCTGAGGGAACTCTCCAGGGAAGAGCCACACCCCACTGGATGGACGCCCATCTCCTGCCCTTTCTGCAAGCTCTGCAGGGCACAGCCACAGCAATACTTTACCCACATAGTCCTCCTGGCGGAGGTTTGGGCTATTCCTGTGTGGCAAGTTCAGGGGCTGAGAAGCTGCCCTCCTGTTTACCGGAGTGGAGTCCTATGGTGGAGATCCTTCTGGGATGCACTGCACTGGGCATCAGCTCAGAGTCTGCTCCTGAGCCACAGGGTGCACCCAAGGGAGTCCCTGCTTCCCAGGGTTCCTGCACTCACACCCTTCCCCCTTTCTGTAACTGAGCACTATGGCTACTGAGTTGTGTCACCTGCCTTGCCCTGTGCCTGCTAGCCGTATCTTTTCAAAGAAACAAAAAGGAGAGGCAGGGCACGGGAAAGCCCTCTTGAAGAGACTGTTTTACATTGAGCACACTAAAGAAGCAGGAGTCCGGTCCTGATGGGCTTGTGGTGGGGGAGAGGTCGTCTGTCTAAGTGCTGGTGACACTTGAAATGGCTCTTCAGACCTTGGGGAAGAGTATGGCACTGTCCAGCACTTACTGCTGCAAGCGATTGACAGGCCTTTGAGCTCCACACTGAACTGCAGTGTCCTCCCGAGGCCGTTGCTGGCCTGTGGAGGCTGTGCCTCCTCAGTGATGGCCCATCAGCGTGATGGATTACTATGCATCCGTGAAGATGTGATTATCTAGATAATGTGGGTCCTTGGAAATGTTTTACTATCCAATTAGTGTCAGGAGCAACTGACGGTGGCGCCAGTGCAAACTAGGTCAGAGGTCAGGGTTGAGCATGCAGAAAACAAATGTACTTGTATGTAAGTGCTGGGGTTTCTGAGTTTCATGTTGATATGCATTGTTTCCTAAGTAAACCTTTTCTTTGTGGGGCCAGTAAGGACATCTTAACAGGAAGCCGGCAAGGATGGTGTAGTTTCTCCACATCAGTTAGTTCCTCCTACTGTTAACAATCACCGTGTTCTCATATAAAATGAAAAAGAAGATTATTCCAGGGATGATTACGGACTATTTTAAAACAACTTTTTACATCGTAAATTGTGTGTGCTTTCGTGTCTGTGTGGGGTATATGCACATGAGTGCAGATGCCCACAGAGGGCAGAGGATCCTGGAGCTGGAGTTGAAGGCAGCTGTGAGCCACCTAGCGCTGGGTCTGGGAGCCAAACTCAGGTCCTCCAGAAGAACAGCCAGTGCTTTTAACTGATGAGCCTTCTCTCCAGCGCTGTATATACCTGCCTTATACTCCTGACTGCCCACGGTCATGTAAACATTTGTAGGGCACAGAGGAGTCCCCGTGGAGGAAGCGTCAGAAGGGCGGCTCTGATGGAACCAGTGTCAATGGAACCTAGGTTTGATGGTACTGTGTGTTCATGTGTGTGTGTGTGTGTGTGTGTGTGTGTGTGTGTGTGTGTGTGTCTGTGTGTTTTCTGCCACTGAAGCAGAGCTATGGGGAAGCTCAGCATGTGGTTTCTGTAGGATGGCACTCACTAAGTTTCCTAGAGCAAGGTTTTGCTAAGTTCTAGGATTGCTTTTCTGCAGTAGTTACAAAGATCTGATCTGGTTTTCTGAGCTGTGTTGCCGTCAGACACACAGGAGTCTCCTTAGTTACAGAGCCACTCTGGTGATGCTTAAATGTAAGCCATCAAGACACAGTAGGCGTGGTGGCACACACCACAATCCTGTAATGGCAGCACCCGGCAGGCTGCCCCTGCAGGAGGGAGGTGCTGCCTGAAAGCCTTCAAAGCCAACAGGTCATGGTGCCTCACACCTATAATCCCAGCATTTAGGAGGCTGAGGCAGGAGGGGTGCTGTGAGTTCCAGGCAAAGCCTTAACTACAGGATGAAAAGCGGAAAACAAGCTCTTGGGAGAGGGTCACTTACAGCTCTTTTGTTATTCATTCGCAGTTGGAAGCACGGCTAGGCTCCTTCCTCCTGGGTTAATGGTGTGGGTCCTGTCTAAGAGAAGGGATTCAGCAGGGCATGGTGGCGCACACCTTTAATCCTAGCACTCAGGAGGCAGAGGCAGGAGGATCACTGTGAGTTCGAGGCCAGCCTGGTCTACAAAGTGAGTCCAGGACAGTCAAGGCTACACAGAGAAACCCTGTCTTGAAAAACCATAGAGAGAGAGAGAAAGGGAGAGAGGGAAAGAGAAAGAGAGAAAGAAGGGATTCAGACTCTCCCCTGGGGCCACTCCTCTCCTGGCTTGGCTAGGCAGAGGGTTGTGAATGGCATCTTGAAGCAGTTGTAAGGATGACTGTCCCGTCTTTTTTTTTTTCCCCCACACAAAGGACCTTCGTCACTCCCTGTCGTTCCCCCGCCCACCGGCCCATACACACTCAACTTTTCTACCTGAGTACTACTTGTCACTTATGCAGCTGAGGCCTTGTGGTCTAGAGTGTCAGGCAACAGTCTGAGGTGACCAGAATAACAGTTTCCTCCAGGTTGTGAAGGTATTGGGGGCTTTGTTCTGTTCCATAGTGTGTGTGTTTTAGTGTTTAAAAACTTAGCTGGCCCCTATTAGACCACTTGCCCTTGGTCGGGAGACCTGGTGACACTCAGTAGAAGAGTAAGCAGGCTACCAGGAAGAGACCTGATACGTTGTGATCTTATAGTGGGTGACGAGGTCCCCTTCTGTCTCAGACCTAGGGGAGGGGAATAGGATGAAAGAGGGAGGGAGAGGGAACGGAAGATACAAGTGAGGGGATAACAAATGAGATATAATCTGAATAAATTACCTAAAAAAAAAAAAAATTAAAACACCAACCATGAGAGTAAATGATAAAAAAAAAAAAAAATTTAAGGTTTTTTTTGTTTGTTTGTTTGTTTTTGTCTTTCTTCCCAGAATTCCGTAGACTTTTGTCCGATTCTGGGGCCCTCCACATCAGCACTTGGGGAGGATAGCTTTAAATTGCCACAATTTCCTCATGGCTTTGCTCAGGCCACACCTGTGCCTGAGGGTGAGGAGATAGGGGTGTAAGTTCCTTTAGGGCCAGTGAGATTGCAGGAAAAATACCTTGAACCTTTCTCTGCCCCGCTGTGGTCTCATTGCAGGAAGAGAGGGCAGTGAGAGATCGGAGCCTCCTCCAGGTTCAAGACCGTGAGCAGCCCATTCCGTGGAAGGTGCAGTTTAACCTAGGCAACAGCAGCCGACCCAGCAACCAGTGCCGGAACTCTGTCCAAGGGAAGCACCTCATCACGGACGAGCTGGGTACGACCCCCTTCCCTGCGCTCAGGGCCCCGGGGCCCAGGTTTGATAGCCATGCCTCCCAATGCTTCTGCCCTTCTTGCTAGTCTCCAGGGGTGCCCACGTCTGTCTTCCATACCTTCCTCTCTATCCCAGGCACTGTGCAGCATCTGGGGAGCTTGGCTGAGGACCACACTCCTAGCAGTTCCCTCTGCCCACAGATCCAGCCTTGGCCTCAGTCCCAGGCCGCTTCCTACCAGGCATAGACATGGGGCTTCCTCATCTTGTTTCTCTGGTTTTTGTTTTTAGTGTGTGTTTATCTGTCTGGGGTATGTGGGGGGGGGGGGTCAGAAGACAACTTATAGTTGTTTTTCTCCTTTCACATGTGGATCCCAGGATTGAACTCAGGTTGTCAGGCTTGTTGGGAAGCACCTTCGCTGGCCAAACCATCTTGCTGGCCTATAAAATCCTTTTATTACAAAAGAAACTGAGCACACGACTGTTGCTTCTCAAGAGTAGTTAGCTGACAGACTGACCAGAGCCTGGCTTGGAGTCCAAGGCACATGTCTACAGACTCAGAAAGCAGGGAGTTTTAGTATTAGGTGGCAGTTTTTCATATTCTTCTATGAAAGCGACAAATGGTTAATTTAGGTCAGGTTAATAAAGAAAACTTGCAACTGTTGATGATATTCAGCAACAAGGTGCCACTGTGTCGCTAGGGTAACAGCACTGTTAAACAAGATAGCCAATTAGAGTCACAAACCTTTCAAAGGCTGGAAGTTAATTTCCCAGGCAAGAACAACACATTTGCCAGCCCTGGTCTCCCAGGACTTGGTGAAAATAACATCCGCAGAGGTGATAAGCACCACGGGGTCTCCCTGCGCAGCCCTGGCTGGCCTGGAACTTGCTCTGTAGACCAGGCTGGCCTGGAACTTACAGAATCCCAGGAACTGGCATTTAAGGCGTGCACTACCACCGCCTGGTGTATATGTACCTTGAAACATCATAATGCCCCATTCCTACATCCGCTTCTTGTTTTGTTTGTTTGTTTGTTTTTATTTATCAACTAAAAATAGAGGGACTGGAGAAATGGGTGAGTGGCCAAGAGCACTGACTGCTCTTGCAGGAGTCCTGGGTTTGTTCCTAGCATCCAGGGAAGGCTTGTAACTTCAGCCCCTGGGATCCAAGGCCCTGTTCCGGCCTCTGCAGGAATCTGCACTCACAGGTACGCACACATAATTGAAACGGTAACTTGTGCATGATTTATGATCCACGGTGAGAGGCCTGGGTGAGCTCTTCTCCCCAGAAGTTGGGCCTAGGCATGGAGAGGTGAGCACCAGAGTTCAAAGCTGAGAGCTGCGAGTTGGCAGTGACGAGGGAAAGGCCTGAGAGGCTAACTTAGAGCTGCCCAAAGGAAAGGAGAGGTGGTACCAGCAGGGGCATATGGGATGCTAGAGATTGCCCATCTCTTTGGTAGAGAGTTGCCGTGCTGTGAGTAGAATCCTGGGGAACGTGCTGGCTCTCTGGGAATTCCATTTAGAATACTTGTCAACAGCATGAGTGCGGGCAGCTGGGAAGGAAGCATTCACTAGGACATCAGAATGCTTCTCTCTTCACTCGGGAGCTGCAGAAGCAGAAACAACAGAAGCCGCCAGCTCCCAGGTGGTGGACATGGTTCTCTCCTGGTCTCCCAAGTATTGAGTGAGGGCTCTCTAGTGTCCCTGATCGTCGCCAGTGTTCTGCCAGCGCCGCCTGCTTCTACACAGACCTTGTTTTCCAGAGCAGTTCTAAAAACAAGTTATCCTCCATCAGCCTCATTCTCTGAGGACAGAGCTTGGGTACTCAGATGGGCTGATTGCGACCAGCTGCTGCACACCTGAGGGTCCCCTGCATACACCTGAGGGCCTACACACATACCTGAAGGTCCACACACAAACACACCAGTGGGCCCTTGCACACACCTGAGGGCCCACATGCATGCCTAAGGGTACACACACACACACACACACACACACACACACACACACACACACACACGAGGGCCTCTGCACACACTGAAGGCCTTATGCACACCTGAGGGCACAGGCGTGCGCACACACATACACACACACACCAGAGAGCCTCTGCACACAACCTGAGGGCCTACACAAATACCTGAGGCCCCCTGTATACATCCGAGTGCTGCCACACACACCCATGGGTCCCTGCACACATTTGAGGGCCCACACACATACATTCGAGCCTAAATGGCCACTGGCAGCATCTGGGGTGGGGCAGTGGCCCTCATGGGCTTACACTTAGATTTTTCTGTCTTGCCAAGAAAGGGTGCAGGGAACTGGCTGACACTGGATGTGCATCTTTGTGATGGGTGTTTCTCAGTTATGGACCAAATTAGGTATTGCCTTGCTGTTTCCTGCCTTAGACAGGACTTTGAAGAGGCCCAGGTGAAAGATTGCTTGCCTATGTTAGCACCCCAACCACATGGGTGTTGGCATGGTGATAAGCTCACACTTCCCAGCAGACTGGAAAGTGGCTGAGCATAGTGATAATGTGGATCTATCGATGAGTCAAGAGTCCGGCTTCCCATCATCCTCTGCCCAGGTGGAGCCCTGGGCATGTTGCGTCTACTTCCAGTCCTGGTGCTCAGGATGCACTGGCTCCTGCCCCGCTTCTTCCCATGCAGTTGGTTTTTCACACAGGCTGCTAGTTTCCTGCTAAGCTTCATCTCTGGTTTTCAGGCTATGTCTGTGAGAGGAAGGACCTGCTGGCAAATGGCTGCTGTGACGTCAGTGCCCTCAGCACAAAGCAGTTCTGTTGCGATGGGTGTCTGGCCAATGGCTGCTGCGAAGCCTATGAGCACTGTGTTTCCTGCTGTCTGCAGCCCAGCAAGGTACGGGCTCCAGCTCCCCATCCCTGTCTTCTCGCCTTTTAGGGGGAAAGCTAGGCACCTCTTGCGGTGCACCGTGGGTGCATCTGCCTCTCCTGAGAGAGGAGCTGGTCTCCAATTCACAGTTCCTTTTCAGAGAGGATCATGTTATTGCTAACCAGTATCTGGTGAATGAGAGACTGGACTCCCTCCCTCTTGCCCTCCCCATGGGCTGGCTTGGCCAGCAGTTACTACCAGTGCTGAATTCCTTGTTTCCATAGCAACTTCTACTGGAGCACTTCCTCAACCGGGCAGCTGTGGCCTTCCAGAACCTCTTCATGGCAGTCGAAGACCACTTCGAACTATGTTTGGCTAAATGCAGGACCTCGTCTCAGGTCAGAAGTGATGCTGGGGAGGCAGGAGGGAGGCAGAACTGGAGAGCACTAGCCCATCGCTCTGGGCAGAGCCAGGGTGGAAAGGGGCTTCATTGACACTGTGTTCTGCTGTATTGGGGGTGAGATATGCAGATCCATACCAGTGATCATCCTGGGGCATAGTTATGGTTTGCTTTAGGATCTGAGGGCAGAGCAGGTGGGTATTAAGCCCATCTGAGGCTTGTAGGGTGAACACACACTATACCCTTGAGGGCTCTGCTCTCCTGGCATGCGCCTGCCAGGCAGGGAGTGCCCTGGTGGGGGGCCCTCTGTCCCCCACCTTTATTTATTGACCCTCTTACATTTATTCTGAGCTCAGGGAGGTACACGGATACAGGTCAGAACAGGGAATGTCAGTTCTGTCCCTACCCCTTGTGGGTCCTGAGGTCATCCTCTGCCTTGGCAGCAAGCACCTTTCCATGCTAAGCCATCTTACCTGCCCAAGTTCCCTGCTGCCTCTGTGGCTGGGCACTCGACACTGCTGCGGACCACATGTGTCCTTCACACAAGCACACTCCTCTCAGGTAACCGACCCATGTCCGTCTCTGGCACTCTGTAGGCTTTGGATTTGTGTCTCTTGATCCCCCTTTCTATCTCTGCTTTACTGTAAGAACACCCTGGATCAGCTGGTGCTGATTGGGGGGCGCCCCAGGTGAACGGGTGGGTGG
The DNA here is from genome assembly GCF_903995435.1 of Acomys russatus. Taxonomy (NCBI): domain Eukaryota; kingdom Metazoa; phylum Chordata; class Mammalia; order Rodentia; family Muridae; genus Acomys; species Acomys russatus. The sequence goes on along the minus strand of NC_067155.1, from coordinate 58,023,698 downwards.
AAAGGGAAGTCTGAGGATTCACTTGCTCTTCCTGGCTGCTAGCGCTGGGAAGGGGGAACTGACATGGCAGCTTCCTGTAGCTGACAGCTGGAAGTTATTTCCTGTCTTGCATGGAGAGACAGTTCTCAATGACCTCTTGGTTCGTGTGCCCAGAGACAGGGCTGCATGGGTCTGTTAAGTGGTATTGATATGGTGCATAGCTAACTAATGAACTGTAAACCAGCCAAAAACTCAATATAATCAGATAACAAGAAGTTGCTGAAAGTCCACCATTGGGGGTTGGGCTGAACTTCACTTGTTGCGCCTAGCCAGAGGAGCTCTCAGGGAGGGTGCTTGGCACAAGCCTTTGTGCATGGCTGCTGTCTGAAGTGGCGTCACCCCGCCAGGGACTGGCTCCCTCAGGTGCGGATCCAACTTTATCTCCATCTGTTTCAGCTTTGTTTGTGTCCTTTTTGTATTATTATTGTGTATGCGTGTGGGTGTGCCACCACATGTGGGTCCTGGGACTAGAACTGAGGTCCTCAGGCTTGGAAGCAAGCGCCGTGTTAGCCCCGAGCCATCTCACCTGCCCTTGTCTCAAGTTCACTATGCTGCTGTGGGTATGCTGGGATCACACGTGTGACCACTCCGCCCAGTTGTCTGAGGTGCTGGGCTTCATGCATATTAAGCACTCAGCCAGCTGTGCCACATCCCCAGGCCCCAGTTCGGATGGATTGAAAAGTAATCTGACAATGCCCAGTCTGAGCCAGGTTGCTCAAAAGCTCCCTGGTAGACAAAAGAAGAAATGGTGCAGTGATGTCTGTCTGTCTTCGTGACATTCAGCACTAAGAATCCTACTCGATTCTAGAAAGCTCCTCTAAATCCCTAGGCACCCAGGAGGTGGAGGAGTGGGTGGGGAGTGCGTGGCTGTCTCTGCAGCTGGCCCTCTCTAACATGCTCCTGTCTCCCCTCGCCAACAGAGCGTGCAGCACGAGAACACGTACCGTGACCCCGTAGCCAAGTACTGCTATGGAGAGAGCCCGCCTGAACTGTTCCCTGCGTGAGGCCTGACGGAGATACATATCCAGGACCAGGCTGGACCTGCGAGAGAATGAAGGAGAAAGCCTCACCGGATCCTTGGCCTTGACCATGGCGAGTGACAGCTGGTGCCTCTGGCCCCCTCACCACCAGCTGGAGCAGAGGGACAGAGCTGTTCTGGAGAGCAGGCTGGACAAGGCACTGGCACCTTGCGGTACCCTGGGACCACTGGTCAAGGGCCAGGCACTTGCTTCTGTTTTGATCCTACTTTGTAGTTATTTATTGAGCGTTCAGAGCTGCGGGCAGTGAGGTGTTTTGTGCAGGACACCTTTGCCTGTCCAGCTGAGTGCACTTGACGAGGTGACTGTTGCTCTTGGTTTTTGAGATGCCACAAGTGATATCACTCTTGCACCAGATGATAATTTGCCTGCAGGAATGCACGTATAAGAACTTACTTTTTTGTTCCTTTTAGACGTCCGACAAACAGGCCTTTGTAGCCGTTCAGGAGTGTGTAGCACCTCAGGGCGGTGCTGGTCCCCACTGAACCGTTGTAGAGCTGCCGTGATGTGTTCATATACCTGAAATGGTGGTGAGAAACCTGAACCCCTGCCTGACTGTCCCGTGGAGTTTGCTGTCACAATGTGCCAGTTGAAAGTCCTCAGCCTCTGGGCAGGGGAGCCTGTCCCTTGTTTGTCACAAAAGCCAGTGGGGACTGGTGAATGTGTGCATTGGCAGCATTCACTCACTCATTCCTTACTGCTTTGTGCCAGAGGCAAACACTTGTCTTCCCAGTCCCTCATAAGGAAAACACTAAGCTTGTATTCCAGCCTATAGAGAGTTTACATCCACCCTCAGTGGAGCTGTATGTGGTAGCCATGGCGTAGAGACCATCCTGAAGGCAGGGGTGGGCAGTCGCCACCAGCAACTGAAACGGGGTTTTAAGCCTAAATTCAAGACACCTCAACTCCCCCGTCTTGTTTTCAGGCCACCCATTAACACACACTTCCTACCCAGACTCTTCACCGGTTTTGGTTCCAGTTGACCTGGGACCAGTGTGAGGCTCATGACTTCCTTGGGGCCGGCCGCCTCATGGATCCTTGTCTCCTAACTGTGTTTGCCTTCTGGATAGAATTTCCTTCAGCTCCCTCTTGCCTCCTCCTCCTGTTCAACTTTCAATTGTATTCTGTCACCTCAACGGAAGAGAGGACAGACTGATGGGGAGTTGTTTTCTTGTTTTGTCTTGCCATGCTGGGCTCAAACCCAGGACTTGGTGTGTGATTGGCAAACTCTCGGTACTGAGCCCGGGCCCTGGCTGGGGCATCAGCTTTTAAGGTTGAATCCCTTGACTCTGTTCTGTCCACTCTGGACGTCTCAGTGTGTTGACTCAAATTTCATGAAATAATTGACACACATTGGAATGTCCTGGCACTTTCTGTCATGCTCATTCTTTCTGGTAACTGGGGTATTTATTTATTTTTGTTTTGTTTTTTCACTGATTAAGACCTTTTGTTATGTAAGTAGCATTAAAATTTACAAAAAACCCAAAGCCCCAAGAGTATAAATTTGGACTAAATACTGTATTTAATATTTAAGCATAAAGCTCTTAATACCAAGTAGTTCTACATTATAAAGCTGATCATAAGAAATTTTAATATTATTTCAAAATATCATTTTTCCACTATTACCTTAGCATAGTGTAAGTTGAACATCTCTTACTTGAAATCAACCATCTAAAATGTTCCAGTATGCAGAACCAGTGCCAACCTGTTGCTTCAAGAACAAAGCACACCATGACAAGTTGTCTGGTTAGGGGCTTCCTCACAGTATCTGAAACAAGCCAGACATCAGTCAGAGAAGCTTTTTGTTTGTTTTTCTTCAGTTTCTTGGGATTTTCTAAGCAAACAATCATGGCTTCTTTTCAAAACGGGTGATGATTGCTCCGTACTGTACTGATGTATTGATTCCTCACCCAGATCCTCCCTGAGGCCCCTTTCTCCTGTTCTGGGAGGTCACTGCTCAGTAACTGGTTGACCTAGCCCAGCAGATCATTCTCCAGTGAAAGGCTCCATAAAGAAGTCACCCTGAGTGCACGGTCGTCATCTCTGTTTGTTAGGGTGAAATCCACTGAGCTAGGGTTGGATCTTTTTAGGTCTGCTGGGAGATTTTCTTCACCCTATTCATTGTCACCTTCTTCATCATCAATGTCACTGTCTTCATCCTGGTCATCTTCCGTCTCTAGAGCTGCTTCTTGGTCCTTCAGAAGGCACAGGGTGGCGTTCCTGAGGCTCCTGCAGTCTGTTTCGCGCCTGCGTCTTTTCTCTGCTGCGGTTGCTTCTTCGTCTTCCAAAGCTGTGGATCTGTGTGTCCAAGGTCCAGCCGTGCCTTTGTTCTTTGATGTCTTTTCACCTTCGCTCACTGTCTGTCCAGTGGTATCCTCTTCTGCTTTATCTTCCTTCCAGGCCCATAGTCCCATCTGTCTCCTGGCGAAAAGCTTTTTATTTTTTTTATTTTTTTTAAGACAGACAGGGTCTCCATAGCCCAATATGTGTTTGACACCAGCATTGAACCCCTGAACCCCTGCCGAGTGCTGGGATTCACACACCATACCGCTTCAGAAATTCCCAGTACTTCAGACAAGTATGGCCCTCCCTGGCCAGTGAAGGGCCTCACCTCACCTCGCTTGCAGAGCTGATTCTGAGCTCCCTTGATGGGGTTCCTAGAATCAGAGGCTGCAGTTTTGTGTACAAGACTCAAGCGAATCGCAGAATATATACCGGGGCCTTGGGGGAAGAGAGGAAGTGAGGACATGCTCAGCCTAGGAAAACATATGAATGTCATTAAATGTGAGCGGCTGCTGGCAGGTGGGGCTCAAGCACTGCCCTCCCTTCTGAATGCACATTTACTGGGCTTCTTGCTAGGGATGCTGGGATGCCACGCATGTAAACGTGGAGAAAAGAAACACCATAGGTGCAGGAAGAGAGAGTGGCTCTCAGCCAGGCCCTTTAAGGGAATGGCAGAACCCTTTGCCTACCCTGAAGGCTGACTGGAGTGGGCACAGGGGGGTTCTGGGCCAAGCTCTTCCCAGGTAAATCATGAGCTGGCCGGGAGTGAGCCTGCACCCTGAGGCCACTGCTTCTCAGCTGTGTGATCTTTGAGTCTGGGGCCTTTCATTTGGAAAATGGGGTCACGTACGTGTTTACCTGTCTTGAGTTTGCCCTGAGGTACCCTCTTGAGTGAGAGACTGCTGCCTCCTAATGGGCCAAGGTCAGCAGCCCCTGGGGAGCTGTAGGCACAGATGAGGGTATGAGGTATTTTTTTATTATGTAATTCCTGACTGTCTAACTGTATGGTGAGGACATAGCCACTCCAAGGTATGGTTGAGGGGAAGGCTTTTATTGTAGATGCGAGGGAGAGTGTAGCCAGAAGCACCTGGAACAGTCCAGAGCAGGGAGAGAAAACAGTGGCCTGAACATGAGCCATGAGAGAAAAGAGAGGAAGACAAGAGTGAAGGGGCCAAGAGGTACAAGGCCAAAATGGCAGGGTTATATAGGAATGGGATGCTGGTGACCAGGGTGGGGGGTGGGGAGAAGAGCCACAGAGAGCAGCCATGTTGAGGAAGCCTGGGGGCCAATGTGTGCTTCAGTGTGCTACTAGGCTCCGTAATTAGCCGTTTGTCCTGAGTGGTTTGTGGTGGAGTTTTTGTTTTGTTTTTGACCTGATAGTGATAAAATAATGACCTAAAAATCACACAGCCTCGAGATAAGCACCAGCTATTTTCCTCTGCCTCTGTGACTTTCCAGTCAAAGCAAGTAACCGGCGACCTAAGACGTGCTTCTTTCTCCCTTGGAAACACCACCTGTGGGTTTGTTATCTGCAGGCCTGTGTGATGTCCTTAATGGTCTCAGTGTGACACTGTTAGTGACCCGCTGATCTGGTCCCTTCCACGGGTATGGTGTGCTATTGCAGAGCAAGTGCCCTTCCTTACCCAGGCTTGTCCGTCTCCAGCCCTGCAGCTGCTTCTCCACCAGTGGAGGGGGTGTCGGTCCATTCCTCTGCCGCGTGCCAATCATGTCTTAAGCAGCTTCTTAAGAGTTCACCGTTCGAATCTGTACTTATTTTTAAAGTCGTAATCCAACGTGTATCAGCTTATACTGAACAATCAGTCTGGATTACAAAGAGGATTTTTTAATGTAAATATTCAAGGGGGGGGCATGAGGTATCAACTGTCAGGAGTTGGCTCTCTCTTCACCTTGTGGAGTCTGTCGTGGAACTCAGGTTGGTCTTGGAGGCAGAGTCATGTTGCTGGTCCTAAGACAGTGCCTGTGACTTAAATGATGCTATACACACTGCTGTTAGTTTGTGTGTAATAACTCACGGTGAGCTGAACTCCACTCCAGGTCTTGATTGGCCGTTTATTCTTCTCTTCCCCTTGATTACTACAGAACATTCTGAAATGAATGAAGCTGGAAATAATTCTGTATCTCCTCTGCTCTCCTTTTCTCGCTTGCCCTCTCTCTTTTGCCTTTGATTCGAGGTTCTCTGTATATCCCAGATGATCCTCAAACTCTCCATCTCCCACTCTTTAACCCCCCGGGGGTTTAAACCTCAGCTGAGCCTCTTCTCGGTTCACTTTCTCTCATTAACACTCCAGCAATTAGCTCACGTTCTACAAACCTATCTTTCTAATAGAGTCGGGGCAGTGGTTTGGAACACGGGGCAGCCCCTCCCCCAGACCCTGGCCCTCAAGGGGACATTCAGCAAGCCTCTGGAGGTAACATTCTCACAGATGTAATGGCAAAGGTACCACTGGTCCCTAATGGGGTGGGAATCCAAAGTGCTGTTCCCCGGCCCACAGGACCACCACGTAGGCTGGCAGCGCTGAGGTAACGGAGCCCAGCTCTAGGTCACGGCTATGCCCAAGGCTGAACAGCGGAGAGCGCCCAGCACTAAGCGCTGACTTCATTATCTCCCCACCCTGGAGAAATACCATGCCGAAGTGCTGATTAAATTATGCTGCCGTGAGCCCCACAGGACACGGCTGGCATAACAGCACATTCCTGCCTCAAGGCACCGTGCACAGCGCGCTTAGTGAGCTCACCAGCCACCCAGCGGCCACACTTGTCTGCAGAGTGAGCTGCAAGTCTGTGACCAATTGGTGGAGTCGGGGCGTAGGTGTAGGGGCGGGGTTGTCCCTGTAGACTCCTCGGGGAGTCATTCCGTTTAAGAAGGCGTCCTGAGAGCAAAAGAAGAATGAAAACAAGCCAAAAGAGAGACTAGCTACTGGGACAGTTTTCTTCCCTGTTTTGTCAGCAGGCCTCACTTGCCAGTGTGTCACCTTCCAGGCGAGGTGTGTCTGTCGTCGTTTGTCCTGGTGTGACTGCAGCTCTGGGTACCAACATTGCCGTTTTCTCTCAGTCATGTGTCTGCAGCACCCCCTCTCCAGTCCATTCTCAAAGATGTGAAGTGGTGGGCGGTGGTTTGGTTTGCCGCCATGCTGTGAGCAGGGTGGCTACATCTGTGCCACCAACTCTTCAACTCCCCGCTGCCCCGCCCCCCCCCCCCCCCCCCCCCCCCTGCACCCCCCCCCCCCCCCCCCGCTGAACCTCAGCAGCAGTCTGAACAGGTACAGCCCAGGTCATTGCCTGGGAGAGTTCAGAGCTAAGAGACAAAGGCCTTTAATATAAAGAAACAAGTCCAGCAAGGGGGCCTGTGTGATAGCATGGGGGCTGTAATCCCAACACTGGGGAGGCTGAGGCAGCAGGAGTTTGTGTTTGAGCTCAGCCTGGGCGGCACAAAATGATACCCTGACTCCAAATAATAAGCAATAGCAAAATCACCTTGCCAGTTAAAACAGGAAAAGCAGTTACTCAGGTGTTTCAATGCGCCGGTGGTTGCATCTCGCCTCCATTTCTCTGGACCCATGCATGGGGCCAGAGGAACAAACAGCAGAAGTAGAAATGGGTTGTTTTGTTCGGTACAGAGTGGGAGCCTATGGTCAGAGCGCGCCCAGATGACCTGTAGCTATGTGTGCTGCAGGTTAAGTGAGAAAGAAGGCAGTGCCATGGACAATTCCAGTTCTAGACCACAGGCCATGCGTGCGTGAGTGTATGTGTGTGTGTGTGCACACGTGTGCTTGAGCACCACACGTTTGTCCTGTCCTGTGTGAATGGCTCACTTAAGCTGTATTAGTAACTATCAAAATAGATGTAGAGCCAGGTATGGTAGCACATGGTTCAGTTGGGGCAGTCAGAAGGCTGGGGCAAGAAAAATCCAAGTCCAAGGACAGCTTTGGCTTCATACTGAAACCTGCTTGGAACACACACAAAATTGTTTTTTAAAGTTTAAATAAAATATTTTCTTAATTTGATGTTGGTGACTTGGGTGATAAATGTGACAATGCATGTGTTGTTTCAGGCATATCCCATTCATTGGCCATGTGTGTATATGTGTGCACAGGTGTGTGAGCATGCACATGTGTGAATGTGCACATATGTTGAGTGTATATGTGTGAGTTGCACATGTGAGTGTATATATATACATGTGCAGTTGTGGACTTCATATGAGTAAAGAGCAATGGTCTGAAGTCTCTGAACAGCATCCTGACCCACCTCACAGGAGCCCAAGCATCCATGGACTTGGGTAAACTTGTCTTTCTGGCTTTGGTTTCTCATCTGTCATTGTCACCCTCTTTGTCAACCAGGGTACTTGCTAACACGTCTACCGATCCCACATCCTGGCTTTGACCACTGGGAGGTCCCACCACCGAGATAAACACAACTAGAGTCTTGCCTCTTTGCTGTCTGTGGACTGCATTTCTCACAGGGGAGGTGACACCAGCCATCGGGACCCCATTTGTCTTCAAATCACCCCCTCCCCATGGCACCCGGAAGACAGATCAAACCTGGCCAAATGTTTCCTTCATCCTCCTCCTCCTCTGATTTTCCAGGGTACCACCTGGTTGTCATGCGTGCTGCCCTGCACCTGTGGAGACAGCTGTTGCACGCCTGTCCTAAGTGTAAGGGCAGCTGCCTTTTGGTTGGGACACCCTGAGCCCTGCAAGTGCAGTTCCTTTCATGCAGCACTAAGATACTCTGTGGCCTTGAGCCAAGATGCCCAGAGCATGTCATATTTCCCAAGCAGGGCATCCCTGGGCATCTCTCAGCATAAGGGTTGCCTCTCATGTCTCTTACAAGGAGGAAATCCTACAAACAAGCCTTCAAAATTAAACTGAGCCCTTTAAGTTCCTAGTCCCTAAAGGATAGCCACAGTTGGCAGTGGTCAGTTCTGCCACAGCTTGTGTCTAAATGTATATTTCATATGTGCGCATGAATACAAGTGGGATCCCAATCCATGCTGTTATACACTGCTGTGTTCCTGGCAGGGTGGCTTCATCCAGTTACAGCCAACTCCTCCCACTCATGGTCCTGCTAGAGAAGTGGAGTCCATGAGAGACCACAGACCTTTATAATGCCCCCCCCCCCCCCGTCAGCTCTGCACTCTTCACTCATTCTCCTCATCTGACTTTACCCCATGGGGAGAGAAGTCCTCTTGTTTTACACAGATAAATGCCTGGCATTTTCCAAGGCCAGAGCTGAGCTGCATCCAGCATCTTTGAGGACTGGCTGCATTGTCCCAGCAATGCTAGGTGAGAAGTTAAGGACACTCCAGATCTCTTGGGCATTGTTGATTCTGGAAAAAAAAAAAAAAAAAAGTCACTAAAAGCAGACATAAAAGAATGAAAAGTGGGGCCAGGCAGTGGTGGCACATGCCTTTAATCCCCAGCATTCGGGAGGCAGAGGCAGGCAGATCCCTGTGAATTCGAGGCCAGCTTGGTCTACAAGGTGAGTCCAGGACAACCAAGGTTACACAAGTCTCGAAAAACCTAAATAAATAAATAAAGCAAGCAAGCCTAGGGAAGGTTCCGTGGACCACCATCTTCCTGAGTAGGAAGCACGGGGAAAGATGAATCATGCTTGGGAAGCCCATCCCATGTCCTACCCCTGTCAGCAAGAGCCTCATCCACATGGTGGTTTTATAAAGGCTTCGCTTCGGGACTTCATCCTGTGAAGGTGTCACTAAGTGTGTCCTTTAGCATTCCTCCCCTAGCAGCCTGGATTTGGAGCTGCCCTGTCTCCCATAGGCACATGCAGTCCGTCGTGTGCTCCCCCTCCCCCTCCCTCCCCGTGAACACAAGGCTTCCTGGTGGGCGTGGCTCGGGACAGCCCTCCAGGTTAAGCTCCCTAGGCTACGGCTGTGACATCCGAACCCTCCCGGGCTTTTGCCTGCAGTCTGTGCTCTGCGCTAACCCAAGACAAACAGCCTCAAAGCCCTTCACTAGTTGGCTCGGCTGATTTATTTGACACAAATAAGCTCGCTGACCTGATTTAGCATTGCGGGGGGACCACAGAATGAGTCAGGCATGATCTTAAGGGCCTTGCTTTTGGCCACCGCCAAGGCGGCCCGGAGCGCTTGCTTGATGGCGGTGGCGTGCATGCTGACAGTTGCTGACAGTGCCACTTGGTGGCGCCAGCTGCATGGGTTTTCCATCCCCAGTGTGTGCCTGGTAAAAGGCTTGCCCAGGATGCCCCTGAGACAATGACTGTGGGTAGGGAGCCATCTGGTGGGACAACAAATCAGGACTCATTCCTAGGCCTCGCGTTTGCGTTTTCGGGGGACCAGGATCCTCAGGGAGAAGAAAACATGTCTGCTGCTGGCAATGTCCATTACTACTCCAACCCCCTTTTCAGCCCCGCCCCACCCTTGCAGGTCAAAATCTAGGTGGATCTTTCTAGCCATCCTTAGATGACAAAAAACATAAGGGGACTACTCGCACTACCCCTGCTCTGAGGCACTCACTCCCAGTGCCCTGGTTCTTTGTGGCTCGGGTCATACACACCATCTGCCTGGTGGGGATTGCAGACCAGGTGTCCCCAGATGTCTGGAGGGGGGCGGGGTTTGGAGGGGAAGGGGCCACACTGTGAGCATGCGCTGCCTGACATGGTGTTTAAAAGGCTGCTGTGCACTCACCTGTCATCCATCGTCCTGAGCTAGACAGATCTTCTCATCTCTTTTCCATGGACACAGACGCGCAGGGGGCCTCACACCGTGTCCCTGGCTTCAGCCAAGATGGTGCCATCCACTGTGAAGAGAGCTTCCTGCCCCTGCTGTGTGGGAAACGGTGATCCTCAGTGGCACCCCGAGGGTAGCAGGTTAGTGTTTGCCCTGAAATTTGTTCTTTGGCCTGGGGTTGGGTCTGTTCTTTAAGCAAAAGCTTCCACTTAAAAAAAAAAAAAAAAAAAAAAAAAAAAAGACTTATTATTTTAGGTTATGTATACGTGAGCGGTGGTGTGCAGGTGCTATTTTAACTCGATTTTAATGAGGTTCCTTATACCACTTTCTCCCTTTTTCACACCAATCTCTTTCATATCATACCCCAACACCAGGTAGGAGAGAAAGGTTAGTGGGGAGAGAGGGCATAGGTCTCTTAGTCACTTCCTGCTGGTTAGGATCGTTGGGTTCCTTGGGGCAAGTCCAGTCTTTGGCTCAGATCCTCTCCAACTTCTCACGCCCCGGCTCTGGCGTTTCTTCCCTCTTGGCGTCCTCAGATTTAAACTATCTACAGCTGGCGAAGAGCCCCTCTCAGCGCCCACACGAGGCAAACAGTCTGCTGCTGCGGACAGACTGAAGCAATTCCATATTCTACACCTGGGATTCAAACAAAACCATGTTTACCTACCGGAACTGAGGTTTTTTAAAGACACCAAAACTTCCGCTACAGCCGTGTGTGTGAGTGCGGGTACCCACGGAGGCCAGAGGCATTGGAGGTCCTGGAACAGTTTCAAGCCACCTAACGATATAGGTGCTGGGAACCAAACTTGGGTCCTCTGGAAGTCTCCTCATCTTCTCACTTGTCATGACCAGGAAGGGATTTGGGGGAATGTCCTAGGGGGGAAATTTAGCATTTTACGGCAGCCCCCAAGTGGGCTGCATCTTAGGGTCTTGTGGCCCTTGTCATGGGCTGAATTGTGAGTCCCAAAAGACATACAGTATAGCCTTACACACACACACACACACACACATCTGTATACTGCAGAATGTGGCCGTTTGGAGGGCGGGCCTTTATTTTTTCTTAAGATTTACTTATTAAGTATACAGTGCTCTGCCTGAATGTATCCCTGCAGGCCAAAAGAGGTCATCAGATCATGTTATAGATGGTTGTGAGCTACCATGTGGTTACTGGGATTTGAACTCAGGACCTCTGGAAGAACAGTCAGTGCTCTTAACCTCTGAGCCATCTCTCCAGCCCCTGAGGGTGGGCCTTTAAACAGATGATTGACAGGCCAATAGATAGCTCAGTAAGTAAAAGTTCTTGCTGCCAAGCTTGACAACCCAAATTTGGTCCCTGAGACCTCCACAATAGAAGGAGAGAAACCATCCCAGTAAGTTGGCTTCTGACTTGCACATGTTTACAGTGGCACACACTGAGAAGGCCCCAAGACTTTTCTATAATGTTGGGGCATCATCTCCAGCCTTCTGGTTCAGAATATTTGGAAGACTTTTTTTTTTTTTTTTTTTTTTTATGTGAAACAGGAATTATAAAGGACTTATCTACCTTGTCCTAGCAAACCTCGGCAGTTGACCCTCCTGTCCCCAGTGTGTCCAGTTTTGGGCAGTATTTTGTCTGTAATTGACACAAGGACATTTTCTCAGCCAATGGCTAGCTTGACACATATGAAGCCTTTGATGCTCTTTGAAGCAGAATGGGGGTGCTGCCAGGAGCAGACCTGTCTCATTGACTTAAAAAAGCCTTAAGTGATTAGAATCTTTAAACACCATCTTCTGCAGATCTCTGAGGTTTTTGAAGACCATCTGTCTAATCATTCAGATTTGTTTCTGGCTGTTTTTTATCTGTTCGTCTGAGAAACATATTTTTGCAGTTAACTAAACTAGTATCTAACATGACTATGAGTTTGATTGACTGCTAATATACATTGTTTATTTATTCTAGACAGTTCATAATAGCAGCTTTCAAAATGACTAGAACTTAAAATTAACATTGTAGTTTTAAGAATTACATAGGTACAATACATTAGCATGGGTTTTTGTTTGTTTGTTTGGTTGGTTTGATTTTTCGAGACAGGGTTTCTCTGTGTAACCTTGGCTGTCCTGGACTCACTTGGTAGACCAGGCGATCTGCCTGCCTCTGCCTCCCAAGTGCTGGGATTAAAAGCGTGTGCCACCACGCTCTGCTTGTAAAACAAATTTCTATCTATGCCATTCAAAAGAATGGTGTGGTAAGTCCTGAGGATGTTGCAGCCAAAGATTTATTGGCTGTGCACACTTGAAGTCCTGGCTGGAGACATTTTCCTGCCTCAGTCGGTCTTGGAGGTGTTCCCGTGTGGAGGGATCAGCAAATTATGTTACCTGTTTGTTCTGCGCGCTCTCTCTCTCTCTCTCTCTCTCTCTCTCTCTCTCTCTCTCTCTCTCTCTCTCTCTCCCAGGTCTGTTTTATTCTGATCTCTTCAAAGAGGATATACAAAACTGAAATTGTTACTGAAAAAAAGCATTTGATGCTAAGATAAACAAACTCATGTGGAACCCAGAAGCTCTGTGTCGCTGTGTCTTCCTCCACTTTCAACATAGAAAACAATCTTCTTTAATCTCTAAGCCTCTTCCTGAGGACTTTAGTTTCTTAGGCCCTCCTTCTCTTCTGGACTTCACCAGGTCAGATGCTTGAGGCTTCGGCTCCTGCTTCCAGGTAGAGGCCTTTTTTCTGCCTCCCTCAAAGAATTCTGACTCCTCCTCTAACTCTGGAAAGCTATTGGGGTCCACAAGCCTTAGCTCCTCTGGCTTACAAGAGTCAGGCCAGTGTGTATATGTTTATATGTGTGACATGGAGTCATTGTGGAGGGCCAAAGGATAACTTGCAGTAGCCTGTGGTCTCTCCTGCAGTGTGGGTCCCAGGGACTGAACTCAGCTCCTCAGGCTTGACTGAGAACACCTTTATCTACTGAGCCATCTTGCCAGCTCTGAAAATGTTTTTTGATTGCCAAGTGGTTCGTGGGTATCACTGGCATTGATGGTGGGGACCACATGGCTTACAGCATCTCCCAGTGCCCAGGCCAGCCCACCTTTAAGAACTTGGGTTCAACATCAGAAATGGTGAGTCCAGAAGCCCCAGGACGTGCTCTGGAACTCCATGCCAGTGTGGCAACTGCAGTGTGCCCTCGTGACTCGTTCAGTAGCCGCTTGTTGTTGGACATTTGGGTGTGTGTCTTCTGCTTTGGGCTGCTATGAATCACGTTGCTTTGAAATTCGTGTGTGTTTTCATGTGGGCTTCAGTTTTCCTGGGGATCCTCAGGACTGGGATTGCTGGACCCAGTTTAGTCACTTCATGTTTTTCTTTTAGGGGACTTGCCAGACTTCCAAAGTCATTCTATCTAGTCACACTTGTAGCTCAGGCTGGCCTCAAAATTGCTACCATAGCTGAGGCTAGATTTGAACTCCTGACCCTCTTGCCTATAGTTCCCAGATGCTGAGATTACAGACACACACAGCACTGTATTAGTTACTTTTCTGTTGCTGTGATAAAAATCACTGAGACAAAGCCCACTTATAAAAGAAGGACTTCAACTTGACTCTCGGTCCCAGAGGGATGAGGGTCCATCTTGGCCGTGAGGCATGGCAGGCATGATGGTAGGAGCAGAAGCTGAGGGCTCACATCTTCACAGAACAGAGAGAGCAAAAGGGATGTGATGCAAAGCTTTTCATCTCAAAGCCCACCCCCAAGGATGCACTTCCTCCAGCAAGGCTGGACCATCTAACCCGCCCCCCCCAAAACACCACCAACTGGGGATCAAGTGTTCCAACACCCAAGCCTATGGGGGACATTCTTATTCCAACACACCCTCCAGTCCCCAGATGTCTTTATTTTTGAGTTGAGTCCCGTGTGTGTTTGTGTGTGTGTGTGTGTACATATGTGTTTTCATATTTGTGTGTACATGTGTGTGTGTGTGTTTGCAAATATTTTCTTTCTATGGACCTCCTCTTTACATATCTATGACAACCCCTTTACTTGTTGTTGTTGTTTTGTTTTGTTTTGTTTTGTTGAGACAGGGTTTCTCTGTGTATAGCCTTGCTTGTCCTAGACTCGCTTTATAGACCAGGCTGGCCTTGAACTCACAGCAATCCGCCTGCCTCTGCTTCCCAAGTGCCGGGATTAAAGGTGTGTGCTACCATGCCCAGCCTCCCTTTACTTTTTTTTTTTAAAAAGCTGTTTTTGGAAGCATAGGCATTTAGTGTTGTTGCTTTTCTATTTCTGTATTTTCTGTTCTCACATGTTGTATGCCGTATTAATGGGCCACGTGATTTAAATAGATGAGTGTTTTTCAACAGACAGTTCTAAGAAGAAAGCTCACTTGACTCCGATTCACATGGAATTCTTGACTCTGCATACTCACGACTACACTGCATCTTGGGGACTGTCTCAGGGCGTGGCCTTCAGGCCTGTGGCAGATGTCATCAGGCTCCTGCAAGCATCTTTGGTAGCTTCTGGTTCCACTTACTGCTTTCACTCTCTCATGGATGTGTCTAGCAGTATGGGGGCCTCTGCCAAGCCACTGACAGGGGTATCAAACCCCTATACCCTGAAACCTGTCACTAATATACCCTCACAGAGCTGCAACAGGATTTGCAAAGACTTAGTAAAACCCAGCTACCCCGTAAGGCAGATGCTGTGTTCCACTTTACACATGAGATAATGAGCCAGAAGCAATGAGGTGATGTGCTCAGAAGTGAGTCGCTGGAAAACACGGATGAGACACACAGCCAGCCCACAATCTTTCTTCCCTCACAGCCTCTTAGACCCCTGTGCCATTGCTTTACGTGTGTGTGTGTGTGTGTGTGTGTGTGTGTGTGTGTGTGTGTGTGTGTGTGTGTCGGGGGCCGTGGGAGCTTGGGATTCAAATAAAGGCAACCCTTGCTGTTTCTCAGGTTCTCCTTCCCACCTTCAATCTAATTATATCACACCTGAGGACTTCCTGGGTTGGAAAGTCATGGTCAGACAGACGCAGACCGCTTAGCACTGAGTCCAGCAAGCTTTCCCTGTAACGGGAAAATGCATTCAGGCTACAAACAGGTTCAGCTTTGTGAACATTGAGAATTACGAAAGTCGATGTGCAAACAAATGAATCTGGTTATGTACCAATAAAACTTTATTCATAAACACAAGCAAAGGGCCAGATTCAGCATTCAACCCTAGTTCAGTGGACTGATTTAGTGGGCCAGCCTTATGCTCAAGATCCTTCCATATCGTCCCAGTTATAGATTCCAAAACAGGGTCCTCCTTTTCTTAAATGCTCTTGAGCACATTTCTCAGAGTGACAAGGAGCAGCCTTCGGAGGACCTTGACCAAGCAGTAGGAGCTGCAGAAATTTGGATTTTTAACCCTAGAGCAGATACTTAGAAACATGGATTCCACTCTCTTCCCACTACCCCTCTGTGAAAGGCAGGGTTAATTAGCTAAAGTTGGCAAATTGCTTCTCAGAAAACGGTAAAGTGTTTCATGTTCTAAGTGCCAAGAGCTCTAATTAACTCTCCTTAAAGATACCACCTGGAAGTGTGATACTTTGTTGCTTGAAGTCTAAGCCTCCAAGAATCACCTGCAGAGGAAAATCCAGTTTTTAAGCAAACTGACCCCAATAAGCACTTCCCTGTAATGACGTCACTTTAGTTTCCTTCTGTGGCATGCGATTCCTAGCACCTGCAGTGTTAAAGCCACACTCTCTGTGGTGGTGGCTGGTTCTATGTGCTTGAATATCTGAGAGTGATGCGGCAGGTAACAAATTAACCCATCCATTCGTTGTCATCGACTTTGTCCCTTGGATCTGCAGGAGACTGGGCTCTGGCGTGTCAAGGTTATTGGATGGGGAGTGGGGGTGGGGGGGGGGGGTGGGGTGGGCTTGCAGCCACTTTATCACCTCCAGGGCCAGCTCTCACTGGCAGCCTGATCAGGCAGAGCTGTGTGCCTGCGCTGCTGCTCTTAACAGCTGGGTAATGAATTGCCTCCCCAACACTCTTGTGTCTTCTGTGGTTGTTGCAGAGACAGAAGCAGCTGATCTGTGTCACTGTCAGGGAGCCGGTGAGACGCGGTTAATGTGACTCTAAACGACAAGATGTGTCAGTAAGGGTACCTCGGCTGTCTGATGAAGTCCCTGCTAAATTAACTGCAGTGACAGGACCAGGCCAGGTGAGAGAAGAGCTGGCAGGGGGCCAGGTGCCCAGTTTAGGGTTGGATTCAGGGCCTGACTTTGGGCCTGATGGCCCTTAATGGTTGGGACCATTCCTGGACAGCCTGGGATATGAGCTACCTTCCGGTCCTAGATGCCATCGGCACCTCTTATCACCACCTGGACATCCCTGGACATGCCCATTGTCATTGGTGGGATGCAAATGTCCCTGCTTGAGAATCATGGAGTTAGGGTGAGGAGTAGGCCGGAAGCTGTGGCCCTATAGGAAGAGCTTCAGGCACTCTGCACTTTCTGCCCTGTGTCATCTTTCCCAGAGGGGAGGTGGGAGCCCAGGTGATCCTTCTAGAACCAAGACACTTCCCCTTCCTTCTGTGCTTCCTACTCTCCCACCAGTACCCACTCCTTGCCTAAGTCACGTGAGCAGCCTTTCAAGCCACCCCTAGGCTCCCCCCTCGACAGACTGTTCCCCTCACCAGGGCCAGAGAGACCCTTGAAATTTTTTTCCAAGACACACTCACTGCTCTACTCTATCCCAGGCTGTACTGTACACCACCCCATGGCTGCCTCCCTCCTTCCCTTTTTTCCCACATAGGGTCTCACCTAGTTGTCTGGCCTCCACCTCCCCAGCACTGGACTGACAGGTGTACACCTCTAAGCCTGCTATCTTCAGTGGGACACAAGTGTCACCACAGCAGTGACCCACATTCATGCCTGAATAGCTTGTGGGGCTGTTTGGGGTGCTTGAGTTTAGGGTAGGACTGGTCTGTGGAATGTGTTGACGGGTCCTGCATCCAAATCTTCTAAATCCTGTGCCCTGTACTTTTTACTTAGACAGAGGTCCTCAAATATCCTAATCCGGAGGCACCAAGAAACCTGCGGTAAAGGCTATGTGGCAGCTCCTGGACATGCTTTGTAGAAAGGTTGGGCAGAGCCCAGGAAGCTGTGTATGTGCACATGCCTGTGTGTGTGTGTGTGTCTATGTGTGTGCATGTATGTGAGTGTGTTTGTGAGTGTGTATGTATGTGTGTGTGTGTGTGTGAGTGTGTGTGTGTGTGTGTATTGTAGTACTTCAAACTGAACCTAGGCAAGCTCTCTACTGCCGAGCTACAGCCCAGCCTAGAAACTGTTTTTACTTAACCCAGTATTTGGGGGAACCATGCAGACAATTCTTGGAGACAAACCAGATTCTGCCAGGAGTTAACGGTAGTGGGTGGTGAGGCCAGCAAACTGTAGTGATAGGGAATTGTAGTGGTAGGAAAGGCTGAAGCCAGGGAGGGGAGGCGGGGGAAGACATCCGCCCTGAGTCCAGCTGAACTTCATTCAGTCAAGAGAGTGAGCTTGAAAAAAAAAAAAAACCTGAAATTAAGAAGTTGGAAGAGGTGGGTACTATGTTAATGACCCATAAAGGGTCACCAGGGACCTCACCTCAGCCCTTCTTGCCCACCTGGAGTCAGGCCACAGGGGAGGCGTGTCAGGCCTCAGGTGCCTCTGTATCTCCCCTTTAATGAACTATCTCTTTCCCTGTCATTAGCCACTTGTCTCAGCACAATTCATTGTAGAGAGACACAAGAACCGCTGTGGGGCACAGTGGTGCACGCCTTTAATCCCAGCACTCAGGAGGCAGAGGCAAGAGGATCGCTGTGAGTTCGAGGCCAGCCTGGTCTACAAAGTGAGTCTAGGACAGCCAAGGCTACACAGAGAAACCTTGTCTCAAACAACAACAACAACAACAACAAAAAACTTCAACCAACCAACCAACAAACAAAAAGAGACACAAGAACTTAGAAACTAGCCGGGTGTGGTGGCGCATGCCTTTAATCCCAGCACTCGGGAGGCAGAGGCAGGAGGATTGCTGTGAGTTCAAGGCCAGCCTGGTCTACAAAGTGAGTCCAGGACAGCCAAGGCTACACAGAGAAACCCTGTCTCGAACCAAACAAACAAACAAACAAAAAACCAAAAAAAAAAAAAAAAGAACCTAGAAACTGCAGCAGGAGAAATGATTCTTCCAGAGGACCAGAGTTTGAGTCTCAACATCCTTTTTGGGTGTCTCATAACCATCTGCAACTTCAGTGCCAGGGGATCTGGTGCCTCTAGCCTCTGTAGGTCCCTGCGCGCGCGCATGCGCACGCGCGCGCGCGCGCGCGCACACACACACACACACACACACACACACACACACACAATTTTTTAAAAATCTTAAGAAGGAAGAACCCAGACTCTTTGTTCTGCCTACTAGATTCACACCTGCAGCTGGGACAATAGGAGCTGGAGTCACCAGGAGCTGAGGAACATGGTGTTTTCTAGGCACATTGCTGACTCCCTTGCAGCTACATGGCCTGTGTCGGTAACTTCCTTCCTTCCCTTCCCTCCTCTCTCCCAAGCTGGCCAAAGTCAGCCTAATGCACAGCTGCAGCTGTGGCTTAGGTTACCTGTACCCCTAATCCTCTGCCTGGGTGGACCCCATGGCAGCCACTGCTAGCTCGCTCCACAGATACCTTTGGGTACCAGCACCATTTCTGCAGCATGCTGTTTGCATGATCATACCACGGCCAGGGTGGACTCTCTAAGGTGATTAGGGGCCCCGTGACCTACCACTGAGGTTCCTCCTCTAGCCAGCTCTTTGAACTTGTCTCGATTCAGTGCACAAGGTCTGTGGCGGCGGGATGAGACTCAATGCTGGGTTCAGATCAGGCTAAAGACACATGTGCAGCTTTCCTCCCGGCTTGGCTGCTCTCAGCAGAGCGGTATCCTTACTAGAACTTCTCTCCAGAGCCTCTCTGGCATGTTCCTGTTGCTTCCTTCGCATCAGGTGGTCAGAGCTCCGAGACCTCTCCGCACCTCCCCCCCCCCCTCGCCAACACCTCTCCTCCCCTCCCAGCATGCAGGCTTCATCAATGTGATTACAATGTATCAGCCACAGTGATTGTTCCAGGCCTGGCGTCTCATTACTGAAATAAAGTTAACATTAATGGGGGTCCCGCAGCTCCGATCTGCTCACCTCTCCGAAAAATGCATTCCGGTGATTAGCCTGAAGGCACGCATGCATATATTCATTTTGCGACTTGGCCCTTCTCCCGTCGCCTTTTGCCTTTGGAGACCCAGGGACGGGGGGGTGTGGTGTGTTTGGGGGTGGGGGGGGTGGGGGCGGCCTTTAGCTGCCAGTGAGTGGGTGGAGGGTGAGGCGCTGAAATTGTTCTGAACCCAAGCACTACCCGGGGGCAGCGGGCTATAGCTAATATCCCCACCCCTCAGTGAAAGGGACTCAACCCATTTCCTTCTGGGGTGTAGATAAAAACTGACCCAGGGGACCAAACAAATGGTCCCTCCAAGACAGATGATCCCCAAGGCATGTCCTGACCCAGCCACGGAGAAACCAGTGCATGTTGGCACAGTGCGTATATCCTTCTTGAATGGCAGTCCCCTCCCGTGCCTGCCACTATGGCTTAATGCTGATCAGTGGCTTAAGTTTCTAGACCAGACAAGGAACCAAGGCTGGGGATGATTGAGGATGAGAGTCGGGTGTGGAAGGTAGGACTAAGGGCAGGGGAGTATCAGACGGGTCTACAGGGTCCCTGTTGCCCCCTGCATACCCAGAGCCTCCTCTTCCACACCAGCCCATACTGAGAATATGAAATCCAACTTCTTGGTGGTGGTTTCTTACCATTTATAACAACTATTAGCCGCCCCCCGCCCCGAAACAAGACATGGAGACGCGCACCTGTAATGCCAGCATTTTTTAGGTGAAGGCAGGAGGATTAGTAGTTCAAGGTCATCTTTGACTACATAGTGAGTTCAAGGATGCCTAGAGCTACAGGAGATCATGTCCCAAAACAACAACAAAAACCAACCTGGAGCTGCCAACCCCCATTTCCTACCCCACCTCCCCAAGGCCATCACCACCCTGCCTACTACAGATCTGCAGACTCACAAATGATCCTTCCAATGGGACCCAGGAGCTGGCTGGCTTCCAGGGTCTGCCTAGGTAACCCATACTATGTCTGCAGAGCAATTTCTCTAGGTTGATTGAAGTGGGGGACCCATTTGTGCCCCATGAGCTCCACTGGCAGCAGGCAGGGAACCCTAATGAGATTTCCCAGGCACTGTCTCCACCCTTGTGTCAAGGAGACATTTCAAAAGAGTTTGACACCGAATCCTTACCAAGCTGCCTGCTGAAATGCAAGGTGCCTGCCCCCAGAGAATCCAGAGCCTTCTGAGTGCCTGAGATAATCAGGCGGTGCCAGTGTCCACCTCTGCCGCTGAGCAGCTGTCTCCACCGTGAGGGACAATGGCCTAGCCCCACCTCTCACAGAGCGGATTTCAGCCCCATCGTCACTGCTGCCAATTCTTTGATCACTTTTCACTGAGGACCTGGAGGGCATGTTACAAAGTGCTTTGGGCTGTCTGCCAACAGGCGCCTCAGTTGAACATGACTTCAGCCAGAAGTGTCAGAGTCGGAGGAAGAGACAAAGCTCACTGGATGCCTTTTAAAAAAAATAATTATATTTGAATTTTTAAAAGCAATCTCCATATATGTAAGTAGTGTCATTTATATGGAAAACTATGCCAGCTACTCTACCCTTTTAATATTTAATGACACACCAGTTCCCTTCATAGTTGAGATAAGGGTCCTAGGCTAGGGGAAAAAGCCACTGGAAACTGAGAATAGGCTTCTTCCTCATTCTTTCTGTGTCCCTCTGCATCCTCCCTGGGAACAGACGCTTTGCTTAAACAGACTGGAGAGCATTTGTGGGGTTAAGGTGGAAGTGTGTATTAAAAAAATAAATCGGGAAGAGGAGCAAGTGGAGGATGCAAGGCCGTGAGGGGCTGGATATGAGCAAACTACAATGGCACGCACTTCTGGAAAATGCCATAATGAAACCTATTGCTCTATATGATCATTAAAAACTTTGAAGAAAAAGAAAATGTGTTTGCTGCTGCCACCGGTGCTATAACTTATCTAAGTTTTTAAAGTCATAGTAGCGTATACACAACTTTGCCATTTCAGCCACTGTTTTGTTTGTTTGTACCATGGGGCTTCAGTGTGGCACAGCCAACACTACCAACCTTTCTTGTACCGTCACATGTCACATTGAATGGGACACCTGCCGCAGGCGACCTCCATTCCCCTCTCTCCTGCCTGGCCACTGACATTGCTCTTTCTTTCCCTGCTTTGTGAAGGTAGCTAGGCCCCTGGGTTCTGGAATCACACAGTATTCTGCGTATGGTCTCTTTCCACTAGTACAATGTCCCCAGCATCCACCCAGCGCATAGCAGGGTCAGGATTTTATTTTTTTCTCTTTTTTTAAATTTTATTTTATTTTGGAGGCAGAGCCTAATATATCAAGGGCTGGCCTCAAATTCACCATGTAGCTGAACATGCCCTTGAACTTCTGAGCTGTCTCCTAAATGCTGAGATTACAGGCCAGGCCTGGGCCACCAGCCTTGGCTTCTGTGGTGTTGGAGACTAAGCACATTAGGCAAGGCATCTTGCCAACTGAACTACCTCATTAGCACCACCGCCGGCACCCCGTTTTCTTTTTTAAATTATCAGCTGCATAACATTGCATTGTATGGATTCTGATGTGCTCTCGTTTATCTGTTCATGAACAGTGCGGGTGCCCAGTTTCCTTGACTATGACCAGCTGCCAGCTAGCTGCCTGGGTACATAAATATAGATATCTAATTTAGTTCTCACCGCGGCCATCGGATGGTTGAGAAAAGAAAGCTTGGAGAGGAAAAGAAGAAGAAAAAGAAGAAGAAGAAGAAGAAGAAGAAGAAGAAGAAGAAGAAGAAGAAGAAGAAGGAGAAGGAGAAGGAGAAGAAGAAAGAAGAAGAAGAAGAAGAAGAAGAAGAAGAAGAAGAAGAAGAAGAAGAAGGAGAAGGAGAAGGAGAAGAAGAACTCAATATAAAATGGGGAAACTGAGGTTCAGTTTCGGTTTTTTTAGGAAAGGCTGTGGGAAATGAGGGTCCAGGGCTTGGGAGACAGTTCAGAAGGTAACATACCTGCTCCACTCATATAAAAATCAGGGCATGGCGTTGTCAATGAGTGCTGGAGGGTTTAGAAGTGTGTGTGTGTGTGTGTGTGTGTGTGTGTGTGTGTGTGTGTGTGTTCGTTCTGGAATGGTGTAGAAATGAGCTAGCTCCCCGCTCCCACACAGGACATCACAGAGCCGGTGCTTGCTAAATGTGTTAAACTAGCCCCCGTTGTCACACTAGCCTGTGTGACCTAGTTCCTCAGGGAAGTGGAGGCAGCCGCCCACAGAACATCTAAGAGGAACAGTGGGGCATCTCGCTGAGGGGACAATGCCGTCCTGGAAAACAGGGACAAAGGCCCAGAGTCACTAGGCTGAGACTGGCAGGGGGCTGTTTCTTCAGGGTGAGCCACAGCCGAATCTTTTTCGAGGCTTCTCTTCTGCAGAGACACACCACTGCACAGCGGCCTAGCACTCCCCTCTGCTGCCTCTCCCTTGTGAGTCTCCCAGCAGGGGGCCCTCTGCCTTAAGGGTAAAAATGCTTGTCCTGAATGTTCATAGCGCCCCCTGAGGTCTGTAACCACGGTCCAGCTTGGCCCTCCTTCCTTCGGCATGCAAGAAAATCCCGCTGTCTGGTTGAGTGAGCGGCGCTATAAATCACAGTGTCACCACTTAGCCAGCCAGAGTGATTTAATTAATCTGTTGTGCTGTCCCCGGAGCATCGCTCCACCTGACTGCTAATCAACCACCATCAGCAGGAGGAAAATGCAGACCCTCTTTCTCCGAACTGCATGAGATGAAGGAGGGGAGGGGAGGGGGGAGTGCATTGCAAGGTGTGGGGGGGGGGTGCTCCAACTGTCACAGTGCCAGAGTCTCTGTTCGGTGTCTGTAGCCTAACTCTTTATACACTGGCTCCCCTGTCTCCCGTGAGTTGCAGGAGAGGGGCACTTTTTCTTTAGTGATATTAATATAGAAATCATCTATTGTCCGCCTCTATTTATCAGAAATAATATCTTGCCTTGAGATCTGTGACAGCTTGCATATTGAAAAAAAAAAAACACCTCAGGGAGGCCTGTTCTTTGATCGAGTGTGTGCCTGCACACACACACACACACACACCCTTCATTGATAAAGAGCTACACAAGTGAGGGTGTAGGCACCACTTGGACAGAGGATCCTGACAGGTGACCAACCCAATTTCTGTCACAGGCAAGCCTAATGCATGCAAGCGACAGTCTGTAATGTGAAGAGGCAGGACTTGTTAACAGTGTAGCACTTTAAAAGGTGACATGAGCTGTTGGCTGAAGTGCTCCAAATCCAGGTTCCTGCAAGCCTCAGGAGCCTTAGAGTACCTTTGACTCTTTATGAATGGCTCCACTTTACAGATAGGAGAAACTGAGGCCGGCCAGAGGAAAAGAAATCCCCAAGAAGCTTCAGGCTGCAGAGTCTTTGGAAATGACTTCCTGTCAGGGAAGCCTGTTAAAGGAAATGTATATAAAGTCTCTCTGGCAAAACAGAGACTAGAAAAATCTTTCATCTGATTTGACAACACAGCATCTTCCATCAATTACATGGAGACTCTGATTTTTCCCCATCACTGTCCATTCCCACCACTCCCTTGCACACAGACTGTGGCGTTCCTGCATTCTGCCCTGCCTGCTGATGTGGGAGGGTCTTAACGTCTATCAAACCAAGGTGAGGACAGCGTTGGCTTGCCTGGGAACACTCTCAGTACAGATGTGTTGAGGATCATAGAGGTTCACTGCAATCGATAGACGTGCCTTTTAAAAGAACGAAACGCGGGTGTGGAGTGCGGGTGGCTTGCCCGGCATCTTGGGAGGCAAGTCCACACAGGCCCATCTTATGCACTGTGATCGCTGGGCCATGTACCATTCTAGAACTCGGGATGGGAGTCGAGTGAATGACACTGGTGTCTCCGTTGGTGAGAAGTCAGAGCCTGAGTCCAGCCTAGGCATGAAGAGAGATTGGGTCCCAGCACTCCTGTAGAGTTGCAGGTGTGTGCTGGTCCTCCCAACACAAGGGGCAGTATAACCTTTCTCCCGCTGTGTGAGTTCTGGACTTTTCTAGGAACAGACATCTTTCTGCCCGGGAAGAGGAGAGGGGTCAGTGGTTTTCACCCGTCCAGAAGCTCATGGGCATCCAAGGGTGCGTGGCTGTCTCTTGCAGAGAAGAAGCTATGTCAGCCTCCCAGCATTCCACGGCATAGTGTAAAAGCTGAATACAGAGTCTGGAGGGGCCCCGAATTCTGGCCATATCTGTGCACCCCACCCACCTTACTTTCCTTCTCTGCCCATCTCGCAGAATAGATATTAAAGCCAGGCCTGATGGCCTCATCAGCTAAAGGCGCCAATCCTGATGACTTGATTTCAGTCCCTGGGGGGCCCTCGAGGTGGAAGCAGAGAATAGGATTCTCACATTTCCCTCCAATCTCCACATAAGTGCCCTGACACGAACCCTGCCCATCACCCCACAAATAAGTATACATTTGAAATAATTAAAAACAGAGAAATGAAACAATGACCACTAAAGACCTCGGCAGAGCATTAGGTGCAAAGGAGCTGCCAAATGGATGCAGTTTCCTCCACATCCCTTGAGTCTTCAAGTAGGATTTCCATTCCAAGGTTCTTACCACCTATAACTTGTATTCCAGGCTGACTCTGGCCCCCAGGGACCAGCCAGGCAGCCATTCGTGGGCTTGTTTATTTTTTCCTCACAGTTTGGAAGCATCTGTTCGGACATTTTCCGGCTTGTGGACCGGAAGAGCGTAAGGATGCTGTTTTTGGAGGCCTGTGCATCTGTAATTGGAGGCAGAATGCTGCTCTCCTTGCCTCTCTGTTCATAAACATTCCATTTGAAAGAGAAGGTGTGGTTATTGCACCCAAGGGTTACATTGCATCTAACTGTTTACATGCACAGGTGCGCACTGAGCTGAGGGCTTGGGTGTAAAAGAAATGGCGGAACACTGCGGAAAATCGTGAGCGAAGATCTGTGCGGCTTAGGCAAAAACGCAGCGGGTGAGCACAGAGGCAGCCCTGTCTGCGTGCATGCTCTGTGATCCTCTTTCATTTTTCCCATGCGGTCTTCTTGTAAGGCAGATAGATAATAAAGTGGGTGCTCAGGGGCTTACTGAGGATAGGTGGGTAAATATATTCACTCAAAAAAATAGATACTAGTTGATTATGCCTGTGATCTCAGCGTGCAAGAGGACAAGGCAGCAAGACCAAGAGTTCAAAGCCACATCGAGAGTTTAAGGCCAGGCGGGGTAGCAACCAAAAGTGCTATAGGTTGGATATAGTGGCACCTGTCTGTAAATGCAGCACTTGGAAACAGAGGCAGGGGGACCACAGGTTCGAGACCATCCTGAGCTACCTAGTGAGATACTTTATCTCAAGAAACCAAACCACCCCAAACAAAACCGACAAACGGCACGCCCACAGATACGCAAAACAAGCATTTAGCATCCGCTGAGCTCACGCCTACACTCTGTCCCCGAGTTGATGCCAAGTGGTATGGAAGCTGTGACTCATCCGCTGGGGACCACCAGAAGCAGATCGACACGGACCATATTCATCGTCAGTGCTGGCTGTCATCACAAGCAAATGAATTTACATTCCGGGGACCACAGTGTGGGTGGTCAGGGATGAGTTCACAAGGAGTTTCCTGGCCAGAAGATGAGGAGACGGGAGGAATGGCCTTCACAAAGACCGGAAGAAAGGGACATCAAGAGTGTCCTCTGCGCTCCATACTCTACAATGTGTGCCATGCGGTTTCTACACATGCACTGCCTCACTGTCCCCTCCTCCAGCATCCAGGGAGCATTAGCTCACTTTTACAGATGAAGATGTCAGATGTAGCTGGGAGAGACTGAGTCGGCCAAGGTCACGGGCTAACAGGTGGAGGACCGCTGTCCCCAGGTCTGCTGGTTTCAGCTCTCCCAAGCACCTGATTGGTTTGAATGTAGGCAGATGAAGTTGGTGGGTGGGGGAGGAGCAGGCTGCCAAGGGTGTTAATGCTGGGTGTTACAGAGTAGGGACAGTTTCCTGTAAGCAGTGGGAGGCCAGCAAGCGGGGAGGGGTTAAGTGGATATCGATTCTGTTACCAATGGGAGATGGATGGGAGAAATACACTGTGTGGGACTGAAGTCTGGAGCCAGGACCACCCATAAGCTTCCTGTGCTGTCTGCCAGGCACCAGCGGATAGAGCCAGACTCCAGGGAGGACTGGCCGTGCACATCCCACGGACAGGCGGCCATTCTCTCATCTGTGTCACTTTCACTTGGGTGAGTAGTTTTCTATTATGGTACAAAGCTCATACAGCACGTATGCATAAGTTACACACACACACACACACACACACACACACACACACACACACACACACACACGTGGTAGGAGATAAAAGACAGCAAAGCTCACTGGCCATGTCTTTAATCACAGTGCAGGCAGATCTCTGTGGATTTGAGGCCATCCTGGTCTTCTAAGCAAGTTCTAGGCCAGCCAGGGCTACAGAGTGAGACCCTGTCTCAAAAAGAAACAAAACAAACTCTCCACCTAAATCTTACCTCACTCTTCCCAAAAAGGTGAGCATTAATCACTTATGGGTATAGGTTTATGCATATGTAATCATTTATGTATAGATTTTTCTGGAATGTTCTATTCCTATGTGAGGACATACACACAAATGCATAGACTTCTGTCTTAATTTCTTAAAATGTATTTCTGTTTTATGTGTATGGGTAACTTTACCCACGTGTGTCTGTGCACCCCATATGTGTAGTGTCCCTGGAGACAAGATGAGGGTGTTGGATCCCCTGGAACTGGAGTTTACAGATGGTTGTGAGCCACCACGTATGTGGGTGCTGGGAACTGAACCTGGGTCCTCTGGTCCTCTGGAAGAGCAGCCAGTGGTTAGCCACTGAGCCATGTCTTCCATGCCTGTTTTAATTCTTTCTTTTCTTTCTTTCTTTCTTTTGTTTTTTTTTTTTTCTTTTTCCCTTTTTTTTTCTCTGTGTAGCCTTGGCTGTCCTAGACTCGCTTTGTAGATCAGGCTGGCATCTAACTCACAGTGACCCACCTGCCTCTGCCTCCTGAGTGCTGGGATTAAAGGCATGCACCACCACGCCCAGCCCTGTTTTAATTCTTAAATGATGCTGACTTTATGGCAACTAATACATTCAACTTAACATTCAAAAGGGCTTCTGGTGAAAAATTCAAGTCCCACCACTCTCCCCAGACCGTCTTTTTCAGAGTCCCATTTTTCTCGTGGTGACTGGTGCTGACTCAGTTTCTTGCATTAGGGATGGGAGCTATTAGCACACTGCCTCCATGGTTCTGATTGTTTCTCTTCTCTGTGGTAATGCCATTTGGATTGCCTGTGTTCAGATGACCTTCACTCTGCTTCACTGGGGTGTCGACAGTCCGGCATCCACACGGTCCACTGCTGGGTCTGGGCATCTTTTCTTCTGATTGCCACACATTGAACCTTGAGCTGTGGGCAGCATTTGTCTCCCCTGACCCAGAGAAGCTGAGTGTGTTTCCCAAGGACATATATTCAGGTAGCCCTGACCTTGCGCTGGTACTGATGCAAGGCAGAAGAAGAGATAACTCCTGAGGATGCTCAGATCTCTGTAGTGCTGGCAATGAAACCCAGGCTCTCTGGGTACCAGGCAAGTGTTCTATACTGAGCTACATCCACAGCCCCTGGATTTCTGAGACAGGTCACACTATGTGGTCCAGGCTAGCTTCAGACTATGTATTACAGGCTGGCCCCAAACTCATACCAGTCCTCCACCTTGGTCTCCACAGTGCCTGGCTGTTTTGTTTGTTTTAAAAAATATCGGGAGCAACTGGAGGATGATTCTTTTCCTTCTTTACTTTAAAAAATAGTTTTACTTGTATGTGCGTTGGTGAGTTGACTGCATATGTCTGAGGGTGTCAGATCCCTTGGATCAGGAGTTATAGACATTTGTAAGCTGCCATGTGGGTGCTGGGAATTGAACCCAGATCCTCTGAAGGAGTAGCCAGTGCTCTTAACCACTGAGCCATCTCTACATCCCTCAGTCGCTTTTTGAGGCAGGGTCTTATGTGTCCCAGGCTGCCCT
This sequence comes from Acomys russatus, assembly GCF_903995435.1. Taxonomy (NCBI): domain Eukaryota; kingdom Metazoa; phylum Chordata; class Mammalia; order Rodentia; family Muridae; genus Acomys; species Acomys russatus. The sequence goes on along the minus strand of NC_067155.1, from coordinate 57,995,340 downwards.
TGAATTCTCTTTGTAGTCACTGGTATCTTTCTTGAACAGCTGGTCCTCCTGTCGTCCCCTCTCACGTGTTAAGATTATAGACATATGCCACCATTCCTGACTCATGTTTTGAGACTGGGTCTTTATTCAATAGTCTAAGCTGGCCAGGAGTTTCTGGTCATCCTCCTGCCTCAGTCTCCCAAGCTGAGATGATACCAAACCTTCAGATCATCCTGTTCTGCAGATCTGCACACCTTAAAGGTCTCTCCAAGGCACTTTCTAACTCTTTCACAAGCTCGGGTACTTAATCGTAGCTCCATCACCACCTGCCCCGTCATCTTCACACAAATGCGAAAGCATGTTGACCTGCCCTTGAGTGTATGTATGTCTCAGAGCATGCGGCAGATGTATGCGCAGAACAGATGCTATGAATTGGACCCACTGGATGAGGGGTATCGTACATAAGGTTCCAACAGGTATCACCCAGCCTCACTCCAAGCAGCTATGCAGATCCGGCCTTCCCTAGGCATGCATGAACCCCGGCTTCCCGTCTCCGGGCATCACCAGCCCCCCGATTCATCTTTGCTCACTTCATATCAGCCACAGGTGTGTTTGTGTGTTCACTGGCCAGGGATGTTTGTCTTAGGACTGTTTCTGTGTTTTGTTTTGTTTGTATGTGTATATATGTGTATCTGTGTATATGTGTATGTGTGTGTGTTTTATGCAGTTTCTTTGTTTGAACCCTGTCTTTTTCATGAGGATAGATATATGAACTTTCTGAACATCAAGAAGGCTGGCTCCGGATATTTTTCCAGTTTATATAGTTTATGTTTTTATTTATTTATTTATTTATTTTACTATATAGAGACTTTAATTTTCATACAGTTGGGTCTGCCTGTCTTTTTTTTTTTTTTTTTTTAATGGCTGCAGGTTTTATATTTGTCTTTTTTCTCTCCAGGCTTCTATACATGTTTAATAATATTCTTCTATTCTTTTCTTGGGCTTTTTATGACTTTAATGTTTGAATTTAATCCATCTGGAATTCATTTGGCTGTTGAGGAGGGATCTATTTGGGGGCCTGAGAGAAGCTTATTTTTATAATAATATTTATTTATTTATTGCGTGTATGTGTGTGTGTGCATGTGTGACACAAAGAATGTGTGAACGTAATGAGACAGTTTGTGGGCATTGATTCTCTCTTTCTACTATGAGGGCTTTGGGAATCGAACTCAAGTCAACAGGCTTGTTGGCAAGCACCCTGGCCTGCTGAGCCATCTCACCACCCAAGGGAAGTTTCTTTGACATCCTGGTACCCAGGCTGTCTATCACTGACTGGGGTGATCATAGGAGGCTGGGGTGGGAGCGGGGCTTGTGAAAGTCAAGGCTGCTCCGGGCAAGCTTCTGGTGCCACAGGCAGAGTGGCTAGCCCTTCTTACTGGAGTCTACGGAATGTGGATATTTCTGGGGTGCACATCTGGGCCAGTCTTTCCTCACCCAAGCTCAGACTCTGCTATGAGGGTCTCATCTTGTCTGTCTCCAGAGGCCCAGCACTTCTTGCTGACAGACCCCTGGAGGGTGCACAGCATGTAATGAGGTGACTTCAGGACTTTAGTCCATTCTTTCGTCTCTCTAGCCATGCCCACACTGTCCCCAGACCTACCTCCATGAAGCTTCTGGAGTAAAGGGTATGAGGGTCATGGTGGCATGTGGTGGCTGCTGTAAGTGCCACTGATGGAAAGCTGAGCTCTGGCCTACTTCTGCTTCTTCATCCACTGCATCATCCACTGCATACACTGTGTAGGCAGCATCTATTACATCTCCCGCTGTATCCACAGCACCCACGGAATCATCCACCACACCACTACTGCATCCACTGCATCCATGGCATCATCCATTTCTCCACTCATTGCACTACTCACTGCATCCACTACACCACCCACTGTACCCACTGCATCAGTCACTGCACCCACTGCATCACCCACTGCATACACTGTGTAGACAGCATCTATTACATCCACCACTATATCCACAGCACCCACTGAATCATCCACCACACCACCTGCAGCATCCACTCCATCATCCATTTCTCCACTCACTGCACCCACTGAACCACCCACTGCACCCACTGCACCACCCACTGCACCCACTGCATCATCCATTTCTCCACTCACTGCACCACTCACTTCACCCACTGCATCACCCACTGCACCCACTGCATCATCCACTGCATACACTGTGTAGACAGCATCTACTACCTCCACAGCACCCACTGAATCATCCACCACACCACCCACAGCATCCACTGCATCATCCATTTCTCCACTCACTGCACCACTCACTGCACCCACTGCATCATCCACTGCATCTGCTGCATCATCCCCTGTGTACACTGGGTGGGTGCACAGCATCTACTACATCTACTGCTGCATCCATAGCACCCACTGAATCATCCACACTATCCACTGCATGCACTGTATCATCCATTTCTCCACCCACTGCACCACTCACTACATCCATCACCCACTGCATCCATAGCATCCTCTGCACCACCCACCATACTATCCACTGCATGATCTACTACATCCACTGCATCATCCACTGCACCCACTGCATCATCCACTGCATCATCCATTGTCTACACTGGGTGCACAACATCTACTACATCTACTATTGCATCCATAACACCCACTGAATCATCCACACTATCCGCTGCATCCACTGTATCATCTATTTCTCCGCCCACTGCACCATCCACTACATCCACTGCATCACCCACTGCATCCATAGCATCCACTGCACCATTCACCATACTATCTATCCACTGCATGATCTACTGCATCCACTGCATCATCCACTGCACCATCCACCTCACCGCCCACTATATCCATTGCTTCACCCACTGCATCCATGTCATCCACTGCACCATCTACCATACCATCCACTGTATCCACAGCATCTACTGCATCATCCACTGCACCATCCAGCACACCATCCACTGCATCCACGGCATGCATTGCATCCACCTTATCACCTACCTCATCAGCCACTGCACCATCCACTGTATCCACTGCATTTACTGCATCCACTGCTTCCAGCCTCCAACATGTTAGCAGCTGTAATGCAGAAACAGCTTCTCAGAATGTCTCCTTTTCAGTGAAGCAATTAATTGAAGCTGGAAGAATCACACTTTATCTCCTTATGGCATGTAGTGTTTTTTCTTTGTCATATTTTGGTGAAAGGATAGAGGTCCTGGATAGTTTACCTCTGACCAGACACCAGATCATCACACAGCACTGTCTCTAAGTCCTTGGTGTCTGAGGGTGTTCAGATGGGCCAGGAGGCTGGGTGCGGATCCAGGTCCTTGGAAGCCAGTGATTGTCTATTCAGAAAGAAAGTTCTGAGTACTGGGGCTTCAGTTGATCCTGGTGAGATTGAGTTCTTTTCAATGCCTTAGTTTCTCCTGCTAAGTCTACAAAAAGACCTCACACCAAAAAAAACCAAGCAAACCAAAAAAACCAAACAAGGCCAGGTGGTGGTGGCGCATGCCTTTAATCCCAGCACTTGGGAGGCAGAGGCAGGTGCGGATCTTTGTGAGTTCGAGGCCAACCTGGTCTACAGAGTGAGTTCCAGGACAGCCAGGGCTACACAGAGAAACCCTGTCTTGAAAAACAAAACCAAACAAAAAACCAACCAACCAACCAAACAAACAAACAAAACAACTAGAAAGATGGCTCAGAGGTTGAGAGCACAATTCCCAGCAACCACATGGTGGCTCACAGCCATCTATAATGAGAGCTGATGCCCTTTTCAGGCCTGCAGGTTACATGCAAGCAGAGCACTGTATACATAATAATAAATAAATAAATCTTAAAACAAAACAAAACAAACAAAATCCACAAAGCAAAACAACCCCGCCCCCCAGCAATCTAGACTAGCTGTGGAAACTAAAGGAGAGTGGGCTCCCAGATCTCAGCAGCTCAGTGGAGACTAGCAACACCCCTTCCTGGGGGCTTTGGCTAACCTGCTTCTCTGTCTGTGACCACAGGGTTGACTCAACATCTACTACAGAGCTAGCGGGATGGCAGATCTCAGGTGCTCAGCACAAAGATGCAGCAAGTGAACACACACACACACACACACACACACACGCACACACACGCACACACACGCACACACACACACCAAACAAAGCAACAAGTGTAATACAAATTTAAACAGAAAAGATTGTAGAGCTGCCATGGCGGTGGTACCTAGACTCCAGCTACCAGGATGCTGAGCCAGCCCTCGTTAGGGAGTGCACAGAGTGAGACCCTGTCTCACAGAAGCAAACAAACAAACGACAAGAAATGAGATAATATAAAATGCAAAGGCCACCCCGTTGTTCTCATGTTTTTAGGCTAAGAGGGGGAGCCCTTTGGGGTCTGTAGGCATCCCAGAATAGACTCTTAAACCCACATCCATTGATTTATTTTTAAAGAGCCACTTTAGTGAAGCGTGATTGACATACAGGGCACTGTATATATTTGACGTCTACGTCTGGTCAAGCTGGCAGCTGGGCACAGAGTCACTCACAGCTTCCACTCTAGTTGGTATCAGAAACATAACTGTAGCTGCAGATGTTTCCTCTAGCCACCACCCTACTGCCCCTTCCCCGCCCCCCTGTCCCCTGCTTCCTCTTGTCATCTTGTGTTACTTAACATGTAATTCACTGTGTTAGTTGGGTGCCAATGGAAACAGATGCCTGAGGTGAGTCGATATATAAAGAAAATGCTTGGCTTTGGCTCATGGTTTTGGAAGTCACTGTCCATGGTGTGTGTGGTGGTGGTGGTGGTGGTGGTGGTGGTGGTGGTGGTGGTGGTGGTGTGTGTGTGTGTGTGTGTGTGTGTGTGTGTGTGCCTGCATGTGTGTACTGTTGGGTATAGAACCCAGCGCTTTGTGCATGCTTGGCAAGTGCTCGCCCACTGAGCGACACCCAACGCCCAAGTGCGTGAGTGGCATCCTTTGCTTTGGGGATGGGAGCGGCACATCTTAGCGAAGACGTGTGGCAGGGCACAGAAGGGGAGAAGAGGAAGGCACTGGGGGCTGTACATCCTTTGTGATGGTCAATATGTCAGCTTGACACTTTGTTGGCACCAATTCCTTAACAATTCTACTTTACCAGGGATTCATTAAAGGCATGTACCTCCCTTACAACCCAACTGCCCTAAATAGGAGGGAAAGGAGATTAAGGGGAGCAAGAAAGAAACCTTCTGGGTATCAGTTCCATGGGTCAACTCTTCTGGTGTGACTCTCAGAGAGGATACATGTATCCGACAGAAGAAGCCCCACTGTCTGAGGCCTGCCGGAGACTTGGGGAGCCGCTGTGGGCAGGAACCTCCGATCTCCTCTCTGGTTCCCCACCCCCACCCCGTTTCCCCCTCTCAATCGTTTCAGTGGAGTCAAACGTACCAAGACTGTTTCCACCTTGGGCCCAGACTAAGGCAAGATCACATTCTGTATACAACCCTTAGCAGGCAGGCCTCCTGGCACACTTGTGAGGGATTCTTACATTAAAATCAGCCTCTGGTGGGCTGGAGAGATGGCTCAGCGGTTAAGAGCCCTGTTTGCTCTTCCAGAGGTCCTGAGTTCAATTCCCAGCAACCACATGGTGGCTCACAAGCATCTGTGCAGGGATCTGATGCCCTCTTCTGGCATGCATAGGTGCTATACACTCATAAATGTAAAATAAATAATAAATAAATTAATAAATAAATAAAATAAAAAAAAAATCATCCTCTGGGAATGTCTATGGTCACCTTGATTGTTTTAACTGAGGTGGGAAGTCCTGACCACTGTGGGCAGCACCACTCCATAGTCAGGAGGAGAAAGCGAAGCAAGCACTGGTATTGCCTGCATTAGCTCACTACTCTTTGCTCTTGACTGTGAGTGCGATGTGGACATCTGCTTCCAGTCCTTGCTGCTTTGACCTCCCTGAAACAAGGGTCTGTATCCTGTGAGCCAAATCAGCTTTTCTCCTGGAAATCCTTTTTGGTTTTTCGAGACAGGGTTTCTCTGTCCTGGACTTGCTTTGAAGACTAGACTGGCCTCGAACTCACGGCGATCCACCTGCCTTTGCCTCCTGAGTGCTGGGATTAAAGGTGTGTGCCACCAAGCCTGGCGCTGTCAGGGTATTTTCCCAGCAGCAGGAGGACACCCTCCAAAGACACAGCCTCAAAGAGTAGAAAGCTTCTGATTGGCTCCTTGTGTTTGGGAAACCTTTAACACAAAGCCCATTGGGGAATATTTAACTAGATTGTCTACCTTCTTAGTAAGGAAAAACAAAACAAAACAAAAACAAAAACAAAACAAAACTTGAGACAGAGCCTTGCTATATAGCCCAGGCTGGTCTTGAATTCATCATTCCAAGGTCTGGAATTATAGACGTGTGCCACCAACCCAGTTCCCTGTCAAAATTTAAATATGCAATATAATATTGCTGACTGTAGGTGGCGCCACCCACAGATCTCTAGCATCTTGCACTGTTGAAGCTTTGTGCTTCTTGGCGGGCACCGCCCCCTCCTGGACCCCAGCCTCTGACCCCAGCCTCAAGCCTCCGTTGTGCCACTGTGCAACTGTAGTTTGACGTTTTTCAAAAGATCCCTCACAAAAGGCACCCTACGGCATTAGCACGGATCATTTTGTGTAGCTCAGTATAATTAACATCATGTCCTCTGGTTTGTCTGTGTTTTCACAAACGGCAGGCTTCGCTCCTGCCTGAACGAACATTCCATTGCGCAGAACACCACGTTTTCTTTATCCATTCATCTTAGGTGGACACAGCTTCCTTCTGGCCTGGGCTGTAGTGATTCATGAAGTGACCCTGGCTGGGGGGAGAGCTTTAAGATCCCAACTTCAATTCCTCTGGACACACACCTGGACCTGGATTATTGGCCCAACAGTTGGGAAGAATATTGTTTAAAAAAAATTTTTTTAAGATAATAGGAGTTGGAGTGGAGACAGAGAAAAGGAGATCCTTGTAGGTCAGCTGTATTGTAAAGTGGTGCAGCCACTGTAGACAATAGTGTGGCGAGCCTTCATAAAACTAAAACAAGCACAGTGGTGTCTACCTGCAATCTTCAGTACTTGGGAAAGTGAGGCAGGGGGATCACGGCTTTGAGGTCAGTCTAGGCTACACAGGGAGTTCAAGGTTAGCCTGTATAAGGCAAGATTCTGCCTAAAAAAAGAAAACTAAAGGAACCAAACAAAGCTCAACTGAGAGAGAAAAAAACAAAAACAAACAAACAAAAAAAGAAACAAAAAACAACTTCAGGGCAGTGGTGGTACTTTAATGCCAGCATTTGGGAGGCAGAGGCAGAGGCAGAGGCAGAGGCAGAGGCAGGTGGAGCTCTGTGAGTTTGAGGCCAGCCTGGTCTACAAAGAGAGTCCAGAACAGCCAAGGCTACACAGAGAAAAACTCTGTCTCAAAGCACACACACACCCCCCCAAAAACAAGGAAACAAAGTGAGGGGGGAAAGGCACCTGAGAGGAGGGAACCTCAATTGAGAAAATACCCCTAAGAGCAGGTTGTAGACAAGCCTGTGGGGGCATTTTCTTAATTAGAGATTAATGTAGGAGGGCCCAGCCTGTCCCAAACAAAACTTAACAGATAAACACAGTCAGACAATCTGTGGTCTTTGGGGATGTTTTCTCCACTCAGCATTGCGTTGTTCATATTGTCACATCCATACAGAAGCTCGGAGATCCGCAGACTTCTTTATTTCCACAGCCAGCCAGACACCATTGCATTGCCTGCCTGTGTCCCGGTGTTATTTATCTACAAATTATTTTTGCTTTGTTCAAAAAAAAAAATTATTATGTTGTCCTGGAACTCTGCCTAGTGTACCACACTGGCCTTGAACTTGTAAGACCCTGTTGCCCCAGCTCACAGGTATGCCCCCTCCACCCTTCCCCCCTCCATCCCATCCCCCACTTGTCTTACTCTATTTACAGGAAATGCCCAAAACTATAGAACCAGGAGAGGCATAGAGACTACGTGTTTGGTGGGGTGGAGGGAAGAGAAACCTAGCCTCACTGCTATGGGGATGGGGTGTCTTTAGGGGAGCCACAGACTTCCCAGAACTAGACTGAGGAGACAACCCGAGACCCTTTCAATACCATGACTGTGACGGTGTGCGGATCGTGTGTGAAAAGGCCGTTTAGAGGAAAAAATAACAGAGGTTCATGCTTCGAGAGACTTTGCCACGTAGACAATCCCAGTGTCACCCTTTGTCACAGAGGACAAGGCTCGAAGCGCTGACACGGACCGCCCGCTGAAGCATTAGCAATTGGTAGCCATCAGCAAAAAAATAAAATAAGATTTTTTTTTTTTCAGTATTGGATCAGACCATCCCTCCTGTATCATCTACTAATACGGTATTTTACAGTGGCAGCCAGCACCGTGAAAAGGCACATTGATATTTTTGGCCTGTGGTGGCAGGGGAATTTTTAAAAATTATATTTATATATTGTTTGTGTGGCTGTGCACATGACACAGCATATGTGAGGTCAGAGGACAACTCATGGGAGTCTGTCCTCTCCTTCCAGCAGATAAATCCTGAAGATTGGACTATGTCAAGCTTGGCAGCAAAGTAACCTTCACCCACTGAGCCACCCGTGGCAGGCGAATCTTAACAGCGCCAACGTTGCATTTGATAGAGTCCGAGCCACTGCCCCAGCAACCCGAAGTCAAATGTGAACCGAAGGATGTTGGCATTTGGCCACCTGTCCATCCTGTTTGCCACCAGCTCTCTCTCTCTCTCTCTCTCTCTCTCTCTCTCTCTCTCTCTCTCTCTCTCTCTCTCTCTGTGTGTGTGTAGGTAGTGTGCTGGGATCCAATGTTGGCTGGTCCCACTTTGGGTGATTAGCCTCCCCTCCCCTTCCTGGTGATGCCTGTGGCAGGGCTCACAGGCTTAACCCAGCTGCTCTTGGAAAGAGTTAAATGGTAGCCACACTTACTAGAACCCCTGTCAGAAGAGCAAAAGTTTCCATTTGCTTCCTTTCCTGGCTTCCTGCCTAGATCTCCCATGTTCATAGACTCTTTCTGTCTCCACCTCTTCTCTGTGGCCTGGGTCAGCCCGCTTCTGTTGTCTTTTGATGGTTTTACTGTTACTCATCTCAGAGACACTCCACGGCCTGGGGCTGGGATAGAAGTTCCCTTGCTGGCCTCTGCAAGCCGACAGCCTGCAGCTTCTTAGCTAGAAAGCCCTTGACCTTCAGGCCATTCCGAAACGATCTGCTGGACAAGGAAATGTTTGTTTCCCGGGAAAACTTCTGCCCATCCCGTCCCACTACCGGAGAGAGACCTTGGCACTGGGTAATTCTCCCATGTGCATTGTGAGGCTTCCTCTAGCTTTTCATCCTGCCTGCTGTCTCTCCTCTGGTTGCTTCAAGCCAGGCGGCAGGAAGGTGAGTTCCTGTTGGGTAAAGTTTGGCTCTGCCTGGGCGCGGCTGCAGCAAGTGTTCGTTGAGCACGTACGTGCTGTCGGACTTCGGGACAGATGTGCCAGCATACAAAAATGTCTAACTTGGACTTCCTTCTGCGGACCTGGCAGTTCAGGGCACGAGTGTGAACAAGCAGGGGGTCCTCAGAGCTCAGGTGTGATGCTTTAGGACACAAAAAAAAAAAACATTTAACAAGAAGATCTGACCTACATGGTGCTGGTACATGTTCAGAAGGCCCTACGGGACTTTTTGCCTTGGCAGACCCCTTTGTCATTAAGGGAAAAACAAAAAACAAAAAAAACCAAAAAAAACAAAACCATTATTTTACAAGTTCATTAATAGAAAACCAGGTGGCCAGATTCATTACTATATAGTCACTTTTTCATCCTTTTAATTGTAAATGAAATCAAACTTTCTAAACTTATCGGCCCTAGGTATTATGGCTGCCGTTCCAGGGGCTTCTGGGAAAGCGTGTCACGTGGAAAAGACAGCCAAGTTGATGGGTCAAGATAGTTGGGCCTCAAGCTTCCCAGGGGTTCCTCTGTCTCAGCCTTCCATCTCACCAGAGGAGTACTGGGATCACAGGTGTGGCCACTGTTGGCTTTCAATTGCGTGTCTGTCTGTCTGTCTGTCTGTCTGTCTGTCTGTCTGTCTGTCTGTGCATGCAGGTGTGCAGCGCCTGTGGAGACCAGAAGAGGCACTGGGTTCTTTGGAGCTGGAATTAAAGTGTCTTCTCAACTCTGCCATCTATAGGCAATTATTGACTTGTTTGTTTTGAGTTTGGGTCTCAGCCAGGCGGTGGTGGCGCACGCCTTTAGTCCCAGCATTTGGGAGGCAGAGGCAGGCGGATTGCTGTGAGTTCGAGCCCAGCCTGGTGTACAGAGCGAGTTCCAGGACAGCCAGAGCTGTTACACAGAGAAACCCTGTCAGAGAGAGAGAGAGAGAGAGAGAGAGAGAGAGAGAGAGAGAGAGAGAGAGAGAGAGAGAGAGAGAGAGGAGAAAGAGAGAGAGAGAGAGAGAGATTGAATCTCATTCTGTAGCCTCCAACCCTTGATCCTCCTGCCTCTGACCCAGTATATTGGGTTTACGGTTGTAAACCGCTATCCGCCTCTGCTTACTGATTTTTAAAAAAATACTTATTTATTATTATGTATACAGTGTTCTTCCTGCGTGTACACCTGTAGGCCAGAAGGGGCCATCAGATCATGTTACAGATGGTTGTAAACCACCAAGTGATTGCTGGGAATTGGATTCAGAACCTTAGGAAGAGCAGGCGGTGCTCTTAACCACTCTCCAGCCCTGCTTACGGATTCTTAAGTCAAAGCTGCAATGGAAGTGGAGGCCTCGGTGAGCAGGGCATCTGCTATGATACCCCTGGCCTCAGAGGCCTCTCTCAGCTGAGTCTTTTCTCTAAGTCTGTGGGTTTGGGAATGGAGACAGAAGGATGGCCAGGTGATGGCCTGCAAGGAGACTCAACGGATAAACGCCCCATGGTCCACACTCAGTCCCTTGATGAACAGTGGACCTCCATATGCATGTCCTGTACACTCATGCTCACGTACCAACCCACATCCTATCTACACACGCAAAAAGAAAGGAAGGGAGGGAGGGAGGGAGGAAGGAAGGAAGGAAGAAGGGAGGGAGGGAGGGAGGGAGGAAGAAGGGTCAATAATTCAGCATGTAGCTCCTCCTCTACTTGGAAAACTGGCACAGAGCCAAGTGTGGTGGTACCCACCTGTGATCTCAGTTACCTGGGAGTCTGAGACAGGGGGATTGTGAGTTCCAGGCTAGCAAGCAAGATTCTGCTTCAAAATAAATAAATAAAATGGCATAGCACTGTAACCCCAGAACTCGGCAGGTGGAAGCAAGAAGTTCAAGTTCGTTCTTATCGAACAGAGGGAGTTTGAGGCCACCCTGGGCTGCGCGCGCGCGCGTGTGTGTGTGTGTGTGTGTGTGTGTGTGTGTGTGTGTGTGTGCTGCATCATAGCCTCTGTGTGTGTGTGTGTGCTGCATCATAGCCTGTGTGTGTGTGTGCGTGCTGCATCATAGCCTCTGTGTGTGTGTGTGTGTGTGTGTATGCTGCATCATAGCCTGTGTGTGTGTGTGTGTGTGTGTGTGTGCTGCATTATAGCCTGTGTGTGTGCGTGTGTGTGTGTGCTGCATTATAGAGTGTGTGTATGTGTGTGTGTGTGTTTGCTGCATCATAGCCTGTGTGTGTGTGCTGCATCATAGCCTGTGTGTGTGTGTGTGTGTGTGTGTGCTGCATCATAGCCTGTGTGTGTGTGTGTGTGTGTGTGTGTGTGTGCTGCATCATAGCCTGTGTGTGGGTGCTGCATCATAGCCTGTGTGTGTGTGTGTGTGTGTGTGTGTGTGCTGCATCATAGCCTGTGTGTGTGGAGGGCTGCATCATAGCTTCTATGTGTGTGTTGTGTGTGTATACATATATACAAACATATACATGCGTACACACATTATATATACATAATATAATGTATATAATGTATACGTAGTACGTATAAATGTAAATATAAATTATATAATGTATATACAGTATACATATATATGTATATATTTTAAAGAACCTACTGAAGAAACATGTTGCTTCCAGGTATCTGGTTTACAAAGGGTTTTCTTTTTCTCTGTTTTCTTTCTTTCTTTCTTTCTTTCTTTCTTTCTTTCTTTCTTTCTTTCTTTCTGTCCTTCTGTCTTTCTTTCTTGACAGAGTCTCATGTAGCTCAGGCTGGCTTAAGTTCTCTCAGTAGCCAAAGATGACCTAGATTTCTGATTCTCCTGCCTCCTCAGCGCTTGCACTGTTGGCCTGTGCCACAACCACCTGTTTGTGTAGTAGCAGGGATTTGAACTCAGGGCTTCATACATGCCAGGCCAGTGCTCTACCCCATAAGCCCCCTAGTGGGTTTTCTTGAAGCAAGGCACACACGGCTTAAAGAGGTGAAGTGGCTGGAACCTGGCCAGGCCAAAGAGCATCCCAGACTTTTGTCCACACCCATCTGACCAGCCTCATTGGAGGGTGGATGGAGGAAAGACAGGGGCTTCTCTGCATGGAAGGCAGCACACACGGTTGTGTATGGTGGCTTACACAGCCCTAGTGGGGAAGGAGGTGTCTGAGGCTGCCATACCCTCTTTAAGCTGCAGCCTTGAAGAGCCCGTGTGTCCTTCCATCTTCTCTTTCCCTCGTGATGTTGACCATGGTGCAGAGGCCTTTTGAAGGGCTTGTCCTGCTGTGGTACATCTTGGCATTTCTGGACAGTTGTCCCTCAGACCTGGGCTGCTTTTCTCAGCACCCACTCTAGAGGATGCCTCCACACAGGAAGTGGATGAGGGTGTCACCTAGGGCATCCGCTTCAACTTGCTGAGATGGCTTCACACTCAGACTGCGGTGGTGGCCTGGGCGAGTGCTCTGCAGATTTGTCCACATCTCCCGGTGACTCAGGATAATGAGAGTGTCAAGTTCAATCCCACGCTGATTTCCCAGCTTGGGAACAGAGCATCTCAGCAGATCTACTAATGTGCATGGCCCCACGTAGCCCTGGCCAGGTCACTGTGGGCATTAGCAGTCACACACCAGGAGGCTTATGCTCAGCCAGGCCAGCTGTTCACAAGGATGCCACAGGAACTGCCTGCAGCCAGATTTGGACCCCAGACAACCTGGATCCAGAGTCCTCGATTCTAAGCACTGCACCCCAAGACAAAACCAAGCTCCCTTTTCACCTACCCAAAGACCATAAGTAATAAAACCATCATTTTGATGCTGTCAGAACCAAGGAGGTCACCGCGAGACATCTGCACCGCGTTACCAGGAGCCTGTGGGGTCTGGGGAACACTTTGATCTTACCTGCGTTTGTTTTTGCGATATGGGAAAGAGTCGCATGTGGTTTGAGTTTCTAACTCATTTCAAAAGAGAAGGCAGCGAAGGCCGGTCATCCCAGCTACTCCGGAAGCTGAGGCAAGAGGGTTGCAAGTTCAAGGTCAGCCTGGGTTACTGTGCGTGATCCTGTTTCAAAATAAAATGTGCAAGAAGGGCTGGGGATATACTTCCATGGTAGAGTGCTGCCTTTGCATTCAGTCTCCTGTGCTGGAGAAACATCATCATCATCATCATCGAAGGAGGAGGAGATGAGAAGGAAGGAAGGAAGGAAGGAAGGAAGGAAGGAAGGAAGGGGGCTTGAGATGGCTCAGAGGTCAAGAGCACTGTCTGTCCTTCCAAAGGTCCTGAGCTCAATCAATCCCCACCAACCACATGGTGGCTCACAACCATCTATAATGAGATCTGGCGCCCTTTTCTGGCCTGCAGCCATTGCAATGCAGGTAGAACACTGTATACATAATAAATGAATAAATAAAAAAGTAACATTCCAGAAATTAAAAAAGAAAAAAGGAAAGAAAGAAAAGAAAGAAAGAGAGAGGGGGGTTGCTGGGGAGAAGACAAGCTGGTAAAATGTTCATCTTGTATGCTTCAGTTTGACACCCAGAACCCACGGGAAAGAAACTAGACATCATGATGCTCGCCAGTAATCCAGGCACTGGGGAGACAAGCACCGCTGGTCACTGGGGCTTGCTGCCCTTCCTCATTAGCCTGCTTGGCAAGCTCTGGCCACTGAGAGACCCTATCTCAAAACCAAGGTGAATGCCACCAGATCACCTGATCCCAGGATGATAGCAGCTGTCCTGTGGCCTCTGAATGCACACACACACTCATACACACACAAATATGTGTGTGTGTCTGTGTGTGTGTGTGTATGAGAGAGAGAGAGAGAGAGAGAGAGAGAGAGAGAGAGAGAGAGAGAGAGAGAGAGAGAGAGAGAGAGAAAGGTAAGAATAAAAAATAAACCAGGTGTGATGGCACACGCCTTTAATCCCAGCACTTGGGAGGCAGAGGCAGGAGGATTGCTGTGAGTTCGAGGCCAGCCTGGTCTACCAGGTGAGTCCAGGACAGCCAAGGCTACACAGAGAAACCCTGTCTCGAAAAACTAAACTAAAACAAAACAAAAGAATAAAAAATAACAGGAAGGGCTCTCTGGAGCCAGAACGCCAATGCCAGCTCTAAACTCGGGCTCCTGGCTGCAGAGTCTCCACTGGCCTCAATCATGGGGAAGCCTGTTTTTTTTTTTTTTTTTTTCTCAAGGCACATGGATTTCCTGAAGGCCCCTGTGTGCTGGGCTCTGTGCCAGGCTCCTTTGCTGTTTCCAAAAGAACCCCGGGGCGCGTCCCCACACTGTCGATCCACTTCTGTCCTGTGCCCCTCCCCCAGTGCCACAGTGGCCATAAAGAGGGTAGAGATCCCAGCTGCGGAGCAGGGGTGGGGGCGGCAATTCTCCCCTCTGCTCTGAAGTGTGATGGGAGGGGAGTCCCTGCTGGGACAACATTTACTTTGTACAGTGGCCAGGAGAGAGGAAGAGGGGAGGCGGGGTGGGGGCCCACGAGCGTACCCAATTCCAAAATATTTCTGACAAAACCTGGCACTTCTGGTTCTAATTAAAACCCTGAACTTTGGAACAAATTTCATCCCACAGCCCTCGCCGGGAAGGGGTGCAGCAGGGACTTCGCTTCGTAACCACAACAAAAATAGCTTCTCCTGGGGAAGGCGCACCGTACTAACAAGGCCACTTTTGTTTTCCCTCCCCTGCCATCTGGCTCAGGATGCCAGGGGCTGGCTCTGCTCCTGACTCCTTTGGCAGTGAGGGGACCGACAGGAGCCGGGTGGCGCTTCGGACAGCTCCTCAGCCTTCGGGCAGAGGGGGCCACACAATCCAGGGTAGATAGAGCCTTGACCCGGCCCCAACCCTGTTTCTGTGATAAGCAAGTGGAGATCGGTCTCAGGCATGCAGACCCGTTCTAGAGTGGTGGTTCTCAACCTCCCCCAATGCTGTGCCCCTTTAATACGATTCCTCATGTTGTGCTGACCCCCAACCATAAAATTACTTTGCTGCTGTTATGGATTATAATGTAAATATCTGATATGCAGGATATCTGGTGTGTGACCGGAGCTCAAGAGCATTACCTCCTGCTAACTCCAAAGCACTGGCGATCTGAGTCCTAGGTGGAAGCACAAACAAGTGTTATTATATTTATTATTATATATAATATAACTATATATATTCATTTATATATTTATATAATATATATAATAATATATATATGATTATTTTCTCTTCCTCCTCTGTCTTATTCTTCTTTTGCTCTTCCTTTTCCCTCTTCTTGTGCCTATTTTTTCCCTTTTCTTGAATCCCCACTCCCTTCTTCCTTCTCTTCTTCTTTCTTCTAGTTTTCCTCCTCTTTCTGCGCCTCCATCTTTGGTTTCTTCTCTTCCTCCCTTCCCCTCCCCTTTCTCTCTCTCCTTTTGCAGTTCAGCCATTTTTTTCAGCTCCTGGTTCCATGGCCTTAGGGATGCTTAATGACTTCACTTGGCCTCCATGAGCTAGCTGGCCTGTGGGATGGAGCCACTACCTCTGGTAGCGGCGCAGGGATGAGGAGACCCTAAAGGTCATTGCTGAGCGCCTGGCCAAGATTCTCCAGAGAGACACTCCGATATGCTGCCCTCCCTGAGGAGGAACCAACACTGCTTCCAGAAGACTCCAGTGGCCTGCCTAGAGTTCAAGGTATAGAGACAAGCCATGAACACTGGGCTTTTGGTTACCAAGAGTGCCCAGTGATGATTGCTCCTTCAAAGGAGAACAAAACAAAACAAAACACACCAAAACCCCCCATGATTAGACAGGTGAAATGTCACATACCTTGTCCAGGGGCTCATGACCCTCAAAGCCATCTGTCTCCTGGGAGGAGGCCAGGGAAACCAGGGAAGGGAATCAGGCAGTAACAAAGAGCTTGAAATCACACAGCGCCTCCTGCCGTGGTTCTCAACCTTCCTAACCCTGCGGCTCTTTATTTCGGTTTCTCATGTTCTGGTGACTCCCAACCATAAAATTGTTGTCATTGCTACTTCATAATTGTGCTACTTTTATGAATCATAATATAGCTATTTTTGGAGCTAAGGGTTTGCCGAAGGGATTGCAACCCACAGGCTGAGATTCCCCCGGCCCACCTGACATGGAGGGGAACACGTTCTCTCTACCATCTTAAGAGTTTATCCCAACCCCACCAAGCTGAGCTGAATCCGGTCTCTGAGCTTTACAAGCTGGCGTTGAGGCACCGTGACGTTCTGCAGGTGTGAGAGTAGGGTAGCCTCTGGGCTGACACTTGCTCATCATCCCTGTATCCGAGCAGGGCGTGAGGCACGGGACACGTGGGCATGAAGAGCTCCGAGGTCAAGTGCTCACTGCTGGTAGGACCAGAAACCTCCCAGCCACACCAAGGTGCATTAGCTGGCTGGGGAATCCTTGGGGTTGTCGCTTGGTGAGGCACACCTGAGCAAGCCACTGTTCACCCCTGGCCCACTGCCCATCCAGCTATTCGTATTTCTTACCTTAAAAAAAAAGTGTTTATATTTGTGTGTGTGTGCATGCGCATGGATGTGACCACCTGTGTATGCGCATATGGAGGCCAGAGGTTGACCTGTCTTCTTCCTCCATCACTTTGCATCCTATGTTGGAAGATGAAAAGGCAAGGCCCTAGTGGGAGGTGCTTAGGTGTGGGGGCTCCGCCTCCAGGACTGAGTTATCAAGGTTGCAGATTCATTCTTGCTTCTTTTCTTTCTTTCTTTCTTTCTTTCTTTTTCTTTTTTGTTTGTTTGTTTGGTTGGTTTTGGTTTTGTTTGTTTGAGACAGGGTTTCTCTGTATCGCTGTAGCTGTCCTGGACTCACCTTGTAGACCAGGCTGACCTTGAACTCACAGTGATCTGCTTGCCTCCGCCTCCCAAGTGCTGGGATTAAAGGCGTGCGCCACCATGCCCGGCTCAAGGAACTGTATTAAAGGACTGCAGCGTTAGGAAAGTTGAGAACCACCGGGCTAAATTCTCTGCCAGGCAGTCGGCTGGATGAGCAAAGAGTGTCAAGGGCTGTGTGTGTGTGTGTGTGTGTGTGTGTGTGTGTGTGTGTGTGTGTGTGTGTTAGAGAGACTGCCTAGCACGGTTCCCATCCTGGCTTTGATCTCCAGTATGAGAGAGAGAGATGTTGGGGGAGGGAAAGAAGACTCCAGCCCTCCATAGATTTTTAGCAAGGATCTAAACACGCATAGCCACTCAAAGAACAGCATGAGGTGGGTTTGGAATGTTCTAGGTAGAAAAATCCAGGCCATGAGAACCTCTTGAAACAGGAAAAAGTCTCGGTGGTTCTGGATTTTTTTTTTATGTCAAATAAACCTATTGACGTATTGCAGCTCAGCTTAAAATAGCATTAACGGATGCTAAGGAGACAGGGATGGTGTAAGTAAGAGGGGACCAAAGTTGCTGATGTAGAGCAGAGCCCGGTGGCTGAAGTCTGGGTCTGCCTGGCTTGGGTCCCTGGTACTGGAAAGCACTGGGTTTGAGTCGAAGAAATGAGATCCATGCTGGTGGACCAAGGAAGTCCCACTAGGCAGGAGGAGAGAGAGGCACTGGGCGGGAGTGAGGGGACAAACCCAGATTTGTGGAGTAAGGTTTATTATGGGACCCTGGGGCTGCTGTGCAGATACGCGGGTGGGGGTGGGGGGGGGAGGGGGCAGGGGCGGGGCACATCTGAGTCCTGCAAACCCGGCATCTCTGGGCAGTGGCTTGGAACCTGCCACGTGGTCAGGAGCCTGCAGGAGTGGGCGGGGCGGGGGGGTGTAGGGGAGGAGTTTGCGGGGCGGGGGCTGTTTCAGACCAAGTGAGGGCTTTCCGAAAAAGATCTTGAACACCAGCAGAGGGCGCCTATGGCACCTCAAGCACACAGTCCATGCCCTAGATCTTCCTCGGACAGGAGCTACAAGGCCTGAGTGGAGGAAACCAAGTGCCTCATGCCACTCTTTGCTCCCCTGGGGTCCCTTCCTCTTCTACTACTTCCTCAACATCTGGAAGCCAGTCTCTCCCTGGCGGGACAGGTCTCACTCTCCTCCACTGTGCCATCTTTCAAGATGGATTAGACATGGGGGTAAGGGCTGGCTCTTCCCGTGGTTTCCAGAGCTCTTCCTACCCCGTGAGCCTGGGATTTGAGCTCTCCTTGGGTAGCAAGGAGTCGCATTCGCATTGACAGAGCCTCTCTGATGCCTTAAGCACATGCAACCTTCAGGGTTCCTGGACTGATAAGGGAAAGAGGCGCCTCATGCTCAGCTCTGTGCAGCCAGGAGCCGCACCCACAGACTGGCCTCCCTTTTCCGCATAGAACGCACGTTTCGGGTCTCTCTCTGCTTTGTAAGAGGCCATTGGGACGGCCCAGGGGAGGAGAATTGATCTGAAATCTTTTACTGTTGCTGATGAGGCACGCATGTAACTCAGCGGAGGAAAACTCACAGTCCCAGTTGCCAGCTGCATGTCAATACAGCAAGAACAGAGCCAGCTAGGAAGCTCGCCAATCAGAGAAGGAAGCCGCGGCCAGCCCAGCCTTCCAGCGGCGATGATGCCCAGGAGATCTTTGCCTGTGCTGACATTGTTCAATCCCATCACCTTGCTCAGTTGGGGTAGATGTGCAGTGAGCTGCACGGTTTTAACTATGTGGTTTGATGTCTTTAAGAAAAAAAAAACACATCCAAGGGAATATTGCCTCCTCCATCAAGGTAGAGAATATTTCTAATGCCTTCTAAAATTTCCACCATCCCCTTTGGAGCCAGGAGGTACTGGGTAACTTCTACTTCCTATCACTATGGTTTTAAATTTTTAAAAATAGTTTTATATACTGGAATCATGCCGCGTGTGCTCTTGTGGCTGGCTTTTTGACATTTATTGTATATATCAATATTTTATTACTTTTTTTTTTTTTTTTTGGAGGCAGGGTTTCTCTGTGTAGCCTTGGCTGTCATGGACTCACTTTGTAGACCAGGCTGGCCTGGAACTCACAGAGATACACCTGCCTCTGCCTCCCCAGTGCTCGGATTATAGGCGTGCGCCACCAAGCCTGGCTTTTATTCCTTTTTCTTGTCAACTACTACTTCATACTTTGCTTATCCATTAAGTTGTGGGGGCTGGTGGTGGGGTCAGAGGTCACCATGTGGTGGAGTTCTCAATAGCCCTCCACCTTATATTCTTGGGCAAGGTCACGCATTACTTTTCTGTTGCTGTGATAAAACACCCCCGACCAAGCTGACTCATTCTAGAAAGAATTTATTTTGGCTTCTGGTTCCAGAGGGACGTAGAGCATCGTGGTGGAGAGACACAGCAGCAGCAGCAGCAGCAGCAGCAAGCAACAGGCAGAAAGCTGAGCACTTACGCTCTCAACAGCAGGCACAAAGTGGAGAGAGAAAACCGGAAGTGCATCACACCCAGTGATGCACTTCTTCCAGCAAGGCTATACCATGTAAGCTTCTTCAACTAGCACCCATCTGGGGCTGTTCAAATGCCTGGTCCTACATGGGACAGTCTTTGTGCAAACCCCCAGCCACTCTCTCTCTCTCTTCCTCCATATCTTTTCAACTGATACTATACTTTTAAGTAAATTCTCCAGTTTAGCAAGTGGGTTGGCAAAGATGGCTTGGTGGATAAAGATGACATGAGTTTGACTCCAGAAAGGTGGAAGGAGAGAGAGAACTGACTTGGTATATGTGCCCCTCCCCCATACATCATGCACACACGTAACATGACAATAAACTTATGAAGTTAATCCAGCTATTTATATTTCTACATATATTTTATAATCAGTTTGTCAACACCGGAACTCTGGTTGGGGCCATGTTGAATCTATTAATCTATTTGGGAGACTCAACAGTGTTGTGGCAATTTGGTCTTCCCATCCATGAAGATGGTATGCCGTGTCCTTTTCTTTGCGGTTTCATCGTGCAGGTTTCAAACACTTTCTTCGTTCTCACTGATGACTGGGTGGGGGGAGGGGATCACAGGTGGGTTTGTGCCGTTTCCCATCGCTTGTTGTCATCCCCTTGTTTCTCTTTTGGTGACCTCTCTCTTCCTCTCCCTTCATGTCAAGTCACATTCAGACTCCGAACAGACACCTGCGTGTTGCTGCAGTCAAGGTTTGACACTGTCACCATATGACGTCATGTACGGTTATCAAATGGCCAGGTCATCTCTCCTGTCACCACACCCTGCCTCTCTTTAGTTATGGGTGGTTGTGTGGTGGTGCCATGCATCTGCTGGGACCTTATCATAGGCCCTTTGCTAGAGCAACCAGTGCGCTTAACCAACTCCACAGCTGTGTTTTTAACCTCGGTACCACCGGGGCCTGAGGCTGCGGTATGCTTTGTGTTGAAGGTTGTGAACACCAGTCTCTACCTGTGATGTGTGTTGGCACCCACTTCTTTAGTTAGGACAAGCAGACATGTCTCCACACACATGATCAAACACCCCCTGCACCCGAGCACCCTTGTGTAGCCCCAATTGGAGATGACTGGGATATTTAGTTATGAAGGGTAAGAAATCTTAGTTTAAAAGTTATAACACCCGCTGTCTTTGATGTTGTTCTGCAGCAGGTTCTGGCATAGCACAGACTAGCTTCAGAGGTGTAGCCCAGGATGACCTCCAACTCCGGGCTGTTCTGGTCTCCCCCTCTGATGAGCTGCTATAGCAGGCATGGGCCACCATGTCCACTTTTGCAATACCTCCCTCATGGTGTGGTGTGGTTGCTCTCGTTGAAGGTGCTAGCACCCTGACAAGATGCCAGGCTTGGTTTTCCTGGTTCCTGTCTCTCTGCTCCTAGGACCCCTGAGTGGCCTCCTGTATCTGGAAGGGAAAGTTAACTCCCCACTTAATATTAAGGCAAGGCTTTTGTGAAACGAAGCTGGCACCCTGGCACGCCATGCTGGGAGCTGTGCACTTTTCTGTCCTGGAAGACTCAAACAGCCTGGCTGGTTCCATCCAGTTCCTTGAACTGGAAAAGAAGTGTGGTTTCAGAAGAAAGACTAAAATGCTAGGGCCAGCGTCATCTGGAAGAAATTTAAAACCAGTGTATGGAAGGATCTTCCATGGCTCCCCGAGCTGGCGCCCAGCACGCAGTGTGCTCCTGGGTGGGGCATCCCAGGAATGAACCTGCAGCCAGTTGTAAGCCAGCAAGGAAGGCTTTCTCAGTCCCGGGCAGATGGGATCATTGTCCTCCTCCGGATCTGCAGAACTTCCTGTCTGGCACCAAGCTTGGCCCTGCCCACTTTCAGCTTGCCTTCGAAAGCTGTAGTGTGGCTGCAGCAGGGAGCCTGTGTTCCTGGACCCTGCTGTGGGGTGTGTGTGTGTGTGTGTGTGTGTGTGTGTCTGTCTGTCTGTCTGTCTGTCTGTGTGTCTGTCTGTCTCTGTGTGTGTGTATGTGTCTGTGTCTCTCTCTCTGTGTGTGTGTGTATTACTCTAAGATGCAAATCACTCAGAGATTCACCAAACCAGGAAGCTCTACTTCTTGTATACATCTTTAAAGAGATTCAGGTCTGTAATCCCAGTGCTAGGGAGGCGAGAGAGGAAAAGCCCTGAGGCTCAGCAGCTAGCTAGCCTAGCCAGGGAGAGACACTGTCTCAAAAAATAACAAGGTGGACAGCAGTGGTTGTCCTCCAGCCTCCACTTAATGCATACATAACAACACATGTATACATACACACATATGAAAAAATCAGGGCAAATAAAGAAGACATAGAAATAACAGTTAAAAACCATCTGAACTGGGCTGAAGAGATGGCACAGCAGTTAAGAGTACAGGATGAGCCAGGCATGGTGGTATACGCCTTTAATCCCAGCACTTGGGAAGAAAGAGTAGCTGGATCACTGTGAGTTCGAGGCCAGCCTGGTCTACAAAGGGAGTCCAGGACAGCCAAGGCTACACAGAGAGACCCTGTCTCGAACCCCTCCCCCCACAAAGAGCAGAGACTATTCTTCCAGAGGACCAGGGCTCAATTCCCAGCACCCACTTGGCAGTTCACATCATTTTGTAACTCCAGTTCCAGGGCTTCTGACACCCTCTCACAGACACATGTGCAGGCAAAACACCAATGTACATAAGATAGAAATAAATTATGTATACATTATGTATATTTGTATAATTTATATTATATATGATTTACATATAATTTATACACACATATACAAAAACACATATATGTATGTGTGTATTGTGTGTGGATATAACCAAACATTTGAACTAGTGGCTTCTAGAACATGTCTTGGGGTGCCATCAGTACCTCTATTTCATTTGGAACATATGCAAACTCCAAGAGGGAACACTATGGCTGGACTCTTCCCCCCAGTTCTCCTTTCTTGGGTCCTTGATGACCCCACCACTGTGTCCTGGGCCTATGGATTTGCCTGTCCTAGAGTTGTGATCCATGTGGGCTGTGACTGGCTGCCATCACCCAGTGTGACCCTTCCAGGCTTCTGCATGTCGCGCCAAGTGTCAGCATCTCACGGAGGGATACTGTCCCAGCCTGTGAACTGATTCCATTTTATGACTCCATTCATTTGCTGGGAGACATGGGTGCTGTTTCTATTTCTGACTTCTGGAAACACTCACGTGTCTCAGGGTTAGGGAGTGTCTGCAACCTCTGGAAATACTCACATTTCTGAGGGTTAGGAGGGTCTGCAGTCTCAACACCTCACACTAGTGCTTTGCATGACAGCTTTTGAAAGGCCCCTTTTGTCTTCTTGATGCCTGGTATCATGTACCGTGTGTGTGTGTGTGTGTGTGTGTGTGTGTGTGTGTGTGCGTGTGTGTGTCTGTGTGTATGTCTGTGTGTGTGTCTGTGTGTGCCTGTCTCTGTGTGTGTGTGTGTGTGTGTGTGTCTGTGTGTGTTTGCCTATGCACAGGCATGAGGAGGCCAGAGGTCGACATCGGGTGTCTTCATCGATGGCTCTCTACTCTCCCGTCCTCAGAGCCTTAACTTGCTCATGCTTTTTGGGTAATATTTAGGGTAATAGTCAGAGCTTGCTAGAATTGGAGGATAGGCCCACTTTTAACTTTGTTTCCTTACCTATTACTTACCTATTATCGTATGTGTATGTGCATGGCCTGTGTGTAGGAATGCAGATTTATGCATGCTGTGACACACAAGTGGAGGTCTGAGGGGAACGTGGTGAAGTTGAGTCTCTCTTAGCATCACATGGGCTCTGGATAGAACCAGGTCATCCAGCTCGCACAAGAAGTGGTCTGCGCTCCAAGCCGTGTCTTCTGACCACTGGCGGCAACAGCCCAGGGCGCCCTTGTTTCTGTCCTGCGGGATCTGGTAGTATAGCTGTGTCCACTGCACCCAGCTCCATTGCACCTATAGCTTCTCAGCCTCCCCCGTGGAGGCAGGTGCTTCCTGCTGCTCCATTTCTGTGCCAGGCCTGTGAGGTAGCTGCCTGCGGCCTTCGCGGTTCCATAGGTGAGGAGACTGAGATACGTGGGATTTTACTAAACTTACTGGTATCCCTCATGCAGCTGGTACCTGCACCTGGGCTTTCCCATGACCCCACAAAGAATATCCTCGAAGGACAGATCAGGGTGCCCTGTCTCAAGGATTCAACACCAGGGGAGCCACCCTGTATCCCAGTTACTTCTGCATTTTTATCTGTAACGCGAGAACCAAACCTTTCCTGACCTAGTTGGCTGAAATCGGATCATTTCCGTACAAATTCTTGAAACGTATTATGTGTTTTGCAGTGGCACGGCATGGGGTTATTTTTACCTAGAGTGGGCTCACTAGAAAGTCTTTACATAAGCCATGACTTGGCTGAGCGCTGTGAGTGAGATGCCAAACACTTCCAGACATCGTCCAGGGCTCAGGGCAAATGTTTACGAGAGATGCACATTGGAGGTTCTGCTGAGGGTGTATTTTAGAACGGTCCTGGTCTGAGGGATTATACCTGGGACTCACATCCAGAGGACGATGGCAGGATACGTGGAATGACTTCACATTGAAAGGGAGTGAGGAGGACAGGTCTGGTCCTCACAACGCTTGGCTTTATTGCAAGCTGTTTCTCCCAAGCATTCAGTGTGTGTGTGTGTGTGTGTGTGTGTGTGTGTGTGCGCGTGCGTGTGTGTGTGCGTGTGTGTGTGTTTGTACATGTGCTCATAGCTGCACCCGTCACTGCTTTTGTCTGATAACTCCCTGCAGTTTCTCTCATTTCTGTAATAGGCAAAGGGTGGAGAATATCAACAAGAAGCTGTGCAGATAAGCAGTAAAATGACTCCAAGGAGAGAAAATCGACAGCTTCATCAAAATTGATTTTTAACTGGACGGGTCTCTACCCTGCATACATCCTGTATTTATAAACCTAGATCAGATGCGGAACAGGCTTACTGTGAGTGGAGCCCGTTCTGTGCCATGGCAGACATCACTAATCAATCACCATGACCTGGCACTCCAGACAGCCAGCATAGTCAATGAACTCTATCTATTGCCTCTGTGCTTGTTGATAAGCCTAGAACATAAATTTCATGGCATTAATTAACTTACTTAATTCAAAAGACTTTGCCCCTGCTGTTTGTACCCAAGTGGAAGCAGCTCATTAGTTGTCTTAATAGTGTCTGGTGTATTTGCAACATGGCAATACCGACTACCAATCACACACTCTGCAGTAAGTTCTCTGCACTAAGTTCTCACAAAACCTAATTTTCAAGGTAACTGAAGCCCCTTAAATAAGAAGCTAGTCAAGGAAATCCCTTCTGGGGTTGCTCATTCTTTCGGTTTATTATGGTATTTATTACAGTGTTTAGTGTTGGAAGATTTGGGGACACAAAAGATGTGATTAGCTTCATGAACAGACTTACAATGTCAGTGAGACAAGGACTTGTGATCCGGTCAAGGGGGTCAGAAACACACTGAGGTGTGTGTGAAGGCTTGCTGTTCTTCTATGAAATCCCCCTCAAGCACACTTCCATCTTGTTCAATGAGGCAGGGTCTCTCAATCAAACCCAGAGCTCACTGATGCAGCTGGTCTGGCTTGCCAGTTTGCTGAGATAATCCGGTCACTGACAGCCAAGGGTAGTATCGGAGGTGAGTCACCACATGAGATCTGAACTCTGGGCCTCTTACTTACGCACCAGGTGCTCTTTTTAACCTCTGAGCCTTTACCCCAGACCCAAGCGTACATTTTAAATATTGAAATATCGTTCAGCCAGAGGCGGATATAGGCATGTAATCCTTAGTAGGCTGAGGCAGGCAGATTCTGAGAGGGGCCAGAGGGGAGGCATCAAGGGCTGGGGATGTAGCTCATTGGTAGAGTGTCTGCAAAGCACACAAGGCCCTGGTTTTGTTCATAACAGCACACATAGACACAAACCCCAGTAGGCTCTGGCTTCCAAGTCTCTTCTTTCCCTAGTGTAGCCCCCTTGCCTTTGCCTGTCTTCGTATATTTTAATTTCTGCTGTGGATGAGCAAACTAAAAGTTGGATGCAGGTCAGAGACTTTTAATTAAGGTGCATTTTCATCTAATTTAATGAGTGTCTGTTTCTCATCAGCCAGCATTAGCACTACACTTCAGCTGACTGAGGCTTGTGTCCTTGTGCCCTCAGTTTCTCCATCTCGTCTCTAGTCCCCTTGAAGCAAATAATGACACAAAACCAAAAGTTATATCAGTTTTCACTTATTTTAAATTTGCCTTTTTTTTTTTTTAAGGCAGGGCCCCAAGTAGCCCAGGCTGGCCTAGAACTTGCTTTGTAGCCAAGTTTGACCTTGGACTCCTGGTTATTGCACCTCTGGCATGCCTAGGCTTATATATAGGCATGCTCTGCTATGTTCTGCTGCATTCGGGGTGCTGGGGACTGAACCCCGCATTTTCACCTGCCCACGCCCCCTGACTTTTGGTAAAAAGAGTTCTTTTCTGGTTTTTGTTTTAAGTCTCTCCGTCTCTGTCTTCTACTGGGTGTGGCATTCGCTGTCCCACTGGTCTAGGCAAGGGCTGTATCGCTGAGCTACACTCCCAAATCAAGCAATTCTGTTTTTCTGACTTTGTCCGTTTTCTCCGTCTTTAAACATATGGGCAAATACTGCCGGCGGGGTGGGGCTCAAGAGCTGTCAGGGAACGCATTCAAGTGCTCCCAGGTATGGGGGTTCAAGAGCTATCAGGGAACTCAACAACACATTTCAAGTGCTCCCGGATACCGGGGTTCATTTAGTTCATGCTGGCAATTGAGTTAGAAGCCAGGAGGAAATATATATATATCATCAGAGGCTGCCATGAAGGTCTCCGGGCTGTTTGCGGAAGCATGGGTCGCGTCTCCTCCCTGGCTGTGCCGCTGTGGATTGTTGACCGGTTGGCACAGATTCAGAGCGGGCTGCAAGGTCCAAGGAAATACATACGCATTAATATTAACCGCAGGACAAATATTTGTTCGACTCCTGTGGCCCTACATGTTTGCCTTCGCTCCGAGAGATGTAGCTATCAGAAGTAACAGCAAACAGAGCCTGCTCCCATTATGCAGGGAGAGCCGCCCTCCAGACTTGCGTGGATAAGGCTTTCGTAATTTGATACCCCTCCAACAGGCACCGTGCGCTGGCATTTAAGCACAGCAGTTTTTAACCTCGACTTTTGTCTCCTTATTTTATTTGAGCTACGGTCCCACTATGTAGCTCCGGCTGGCCTCAAACTTGTGATTCTCCTGCCTCAGCGTCCCAAGGACTGGGAATGAAAGATGTGGCCACAACGCTCTGCCACACCTGTCCCTTTGTAGAGCCCGTGTCACAGTGTCTGCACGGGTGATGGGCATAGGACCTTGCCTGTCGTCGGTTAAATTAATGCTATTTGCAGAGACATGCTCCTTTCCTAGCTAATGCCATGTGGGATGAGCAGGTTTTTGTTTTGAGTCTGTAAATAGTCCTGCCCCTGGATAATATTTTCCTAAGAAGTCACCCTAGGAGCAGAAGTCTCTGGTCGGGTTTGGCTAATGCTGCACCAGCATTTGATGCCGGCCTCACCAGCTCTGACCTCCAGCTGTTGGAGACAGACTCTGATGACTCTGCTGGCACAGAAAAATGATATCGTCTGATAACCTGTGTGTCTCAAGCTGGGTACTCATAAAACTCCTCTCCTGGGACAAGTGTAACAGACTCACAGAACCTCCTGTGCTGGGTGGGAGCCAGTGAAAAGAATCCATCAAGCGTGTGGCTGGCACTTGCCCCTTCAGGATAGTGCTAGAACCTCATTTCCTTCCTTCCTTTCCTTTTCTTTTTCTTTCTTTCTTTCTTTCTTTTTTCCTTTCTTTCTTTCTTTTCAAGACAGGGTTTCTCTATGTAGCCGTGGCTATCCTGGACTCACTTTGTAGACCAGGCTGGCCTTGAACTCACAGTGATCTGCCTGCCTCTGCCTCTCCCCAGTGCTGGGATTAAAGACGTGTGCTACCACGTCCAGCTTAGATCCTCATATTCAAAAATAATTTACCACTTTTGTTGTGGGGGCATATCTGCATGTGCCATTTCTTACACCGGCCACCATGAACACATGCTGCAGCGACATCAAGCACACCCCTGAGGCTGCCTGAGTATCGGCGCTGTCAGCACACAGACAGACATCGTCTCTCATCTAGAACCGAAACTCTGTACCTACAAAGCATGCACCCCACCCATATCCTCCAGACCCTGCAAGCACCGTTCTCCCTCCGTTGTTCTGTCTCTGTGAGTTTAGCCAAAGCCCAGAGGGCTCTCAGGTGCTTCCTGTGAGAGGAAGTGTCTACCGTCTGTCCTCTCAGAACTGGCTCATTTCACAAGAAATGTTTTGAGGTTCTTCTGTGTCCTCTGATGTGTCAACATAACCTACTCTTCTGGGGTTGACTGATAGTGCATTATATGGACAGACTCCCATTTTCTCTGTTTATTCACCAGTAGGTTGCCTCCAGTGCTTGGCGTTGTGCTGTGAATTTGAGTATAGCATAGTCTCTCTCTCTCTCTCTCTCTCTCTCTCTCTCTCTCTCTCTCTCTCTCTCTCCTCTTTTAAAAGACACAAAAAAATGAAACTTTAAGTTGGGTGGGGAGGAAGGTGGGGAGGATACGGGAAGAGTTGGTGGATAGGAAAAACATCAAAATATACTATATAAAAAAATTAACAAAAACCATCTAATGCTGGAGCTGCAGAGATGGCTTAGTGGTTAAGAGGACTGGCTAATTTTGCAGAGGTCCTGAGTTTGATTCGCAAGGCACAACCATCTGTAACTTCAGTTCCAGGGGATCCTATGCCCTCTTCTGGCCTCCACAGGTACTGCACACACACACACACACACACACACACACACACACACACACACACACACACACATACACAGTGCACAGGCATACACGCAGGCAAAATGCCCATATACATTAAAATGTTTTCCCTATGTTTATCTCTTTCCTTCCCATCTCTGCATGGGTTATTTCTCAGAGGAACAAATTGCTGGAAGATGGTCCAGGAGCATAAAGGCCAGCCATGGAAGTTGCACGTGACCTTGGGATATGGGGAACATATTAGAAGAGGCTTTGGGGGGCTGGAGAGATAGCTCAGCCGTTAAGTGCACAGCCTGCTCTTCCAAAGGTCCTGAGTTCAAGTCCCAGCAACCACGTGAGTGGCTCATAACCATCTGTAATGTAATATGGTGTCCTCTCCTAGCCTGCAGGAGTATACGCAGGCAGAGCACTGTATACATAATAAGAAATCTTAAAAGAAGAAGAAGAAGAAGAAGAAGAAGAAGAAGAAGAAGAAGAAGAAGAAGAAGCAGCAGCTTTTGGGGAGGGGGTTGTGACTAAATGTCCCTGCTCATTTAGGACAGCCCGGGCCACACCCATTGTCCCTGTGTAATTAATAGTTGCCCACTTCTGCACTCAGAAGGACCCCAGACAGGAAACTATATGGTCACGCAATAGAGAAAGTTAGAAATTGAGTGTGAACTAAGGGTTTGCAGCATGACTGTCTGATACAGGTTAGTGGACATTATGCAAGATTTTGCCTCCAAGCCAGGGGACATAGGCCCATAGCAGGAGACATTTTTCATTGTTACAGCAGGAGTAGGGGTGCTATAAGCATCTAGTAGGTAGAGATCAGGGCTTCTATATACCCCAGGATACGTAGCATAGCTCCCGTCCTAAAGAAGTGCCGCCGGGCGTGGTGGCGCACGCCTTTAATCCCAGCACTCTGGAGGCAGAGGCAGGCGGATCGCTGTGAGTTCAAGGCCAGCCTGGTCTACAAAGTGAGTCCAGGATGGCCAAGGCTACATAGAGAAACCCTGTCTCGAAAAACAAAAAAACAAAAAACAAAACAAAACAAAAAAAGAAGTGCCTGACTCTGATGTCAATGGGGCTCAGGAAGTATATACATGGTAAATTTTAAAATAAATCCTGCCTCAAGGGATGCAAAGAAAACACAGATGTATGGTAGTGTGGGGGGGGGGGAGGGAGGGGGTGGCAGATGGTCTTCACCAAGATAGAGGGAGAGCAAAGAGAACGCATAAGCATTTACTAAATGGCTGGGGTGGCTCACACTGGTAATCCCAGCACTCAGGGAGCTGAGACAGGAGGGTTGCCACAAGTTAAAGGTTAGCCTAGGCTACCTAGTAAATTTCAAGACAACCTAGGCTACCAAGTGACACCCAGTTTCAAACAGATAAACACACACACAGTGCCTTTGTACCTATTATAGCAATAGCCATAGTCGAATGGCAGCTCCCAGCCAGGAAATGAACTTGGCTTTTCTCTCTCCTCCTGGGTGATAAAGTTTCTTAATGTCTTGTCTCCTTTTCCCCAGTCTCCTCCTTTATGCTGGGGGTAACTCAGGCCTTGTCTGTCTGACTCAGTGTCTGGGAGCAAATTTATAGGCATAAGGAGCCATTTAGGGGGCCTGGGAAACAATCTATAGACACTGGGCCACCCACCAGCCCTGATGCACAGTGTGTCATCTCTGAGCCCTGCAGAAGTGGAGGCATGCCCCACCCATGAGGAGGGAGGAGGAGGTGGTGGGGGAGAGCCAGGCTTTGTGTTCGCGGTGGCTCCCAAATGCCTGGTTGCCCACTAGGGACAGCAGTCATCCTGTGCTTACTCGTGGGGTGGCCTCCAGTTGATCACTGTCCCGAGGTGATGTGTGGCCTCCTCAGGTCCTGTCATGTGCATCCTAACCTGTGTTTCGGACCAGTGACAAGAATGCAGATAAGGCCTGCATAGCCCTGTCCCTTCCTGAGGCACATTTTAATATGCGTACACGTTCCCTACACCCCATTAGGTAATGGCCTTGGTTGCAAGCGCTTACCTGTCTAGTCTGAACTCAATTAGCAAATCCTCCCTGTCTATAAATATTCATCGATGATGAAGTCAGCCAGAGCGGTGGAATCCAGAGAAAGATTATTATGAACCCTGCCACAGCCTCCCCCTTCCCCCTCCCGCCACTCCCTCCCCCTCCCCCACCTGTGGGGAAGGCAAGCCAAGGGCAAGCAGGGACTCCCAAGGCAGGAGCTTCCAAAAGCACAGCAGGGGGTGGGGCGATGGGGCAAGTGGATAAAGCAGTTGCTGCACAACCGTGAGGACCTAAATCCAAATCCCACGGGACCCATTTAAAGCCAGCCTGTCTGTTATCCCAGATCTCCTACAGCAAGATGGAGGAGGAGATGAGAGTCCTTTAAGGGCCAAACAACAAAGAGACCCTGCATCAAACAAGATGGAAGGCGAAGACCCGCATGCAAGGTTGTCCTCTGACTTTCACATGTGTGTGACACATGCATCTGCAAACACACACACACACACACACACACACACACACACACACACACACACACACGGATGTACGCATATGTGTCCAGGACAGCCAGGGATACACAGAGAAACCCTGTCTCGAAAAACCAAAACAACAACAAAGAAGATAGTAAAAATGGTATTTGCACATGTACACTGTAAACAGTATCCTGTCTTCTGTGGTTCACAGCTCAGCCTTTCAGCCATGATCATTTCCCCACAAGTGCTGTGGAAGCTGTTGGAAAATCTTTATGCCAATAAAAAAATATATGCAAGGCTCTTAAAGCATCTGTGTAGATAGGCCTGCAGGGCTGGTTTCCACACAGGTGCAGTGGAAAATTCAAATGATCACTTCAGTCACCTTCCCGGGCAAGGCCTGCACTAAAGCTGGGGGACACTTGTTATGCTCCACAGTCACCCGTGGGCATCAGTGTCGCTGGGACTTACCAGTTCCCCTATGTCCATCTATGGACCCTGCGGGAGGAGCCAGCATTAGTTACACACAAAATGGGTGACTAGCTTGGTGCCAATTAACCTCTTTTAATTGGTAGTTAATATTAAAACCTATTTACTCTCCCTAGAGCAGCTGGGTTCTTAAAGAGACCACTGTGCCGGCAGATGGAGAATAAAGCCTCCTCTCAGGGAATGAGTGAACTTTCTCAGCAACAGGAAGATGAGTTCTCCTGAACGGGCTACTTTATTATTCTGGATACTAAGAATAGGATAGGCCAGGGCCAACAAGACGGCTCAGTGGGTAAAGGAGCTTGCTGTCAAGCCTGAGTGAAGAGTTGCGTTTGATTCCTAGAAACCCACGTGGTGGGAGGCGAGGACTGATAAGTTGTCCTCTGACTGCCACACCCGAGCCACATGACACGTGCACGTGTGCCACATTATGAACGTGAAGGAGAACTTGCTGGAGTCGGGTCTCTCCTTCTAGCATGTAGGTCCTGGGGATTGAACTCAGAATGTCAGGCTTGGCAACAAGCTCCCTTCCCTGCTGGGCCTGTTTCACTGACCTCAGTGGTTTAGAGTTTCCATAATATTTTTATTTATTTATTTATTTATTTATTTATTATCCAAAGGGCTTGGGACCATAAATGATTTTCAGTTCTGGATTTCTCTTATATTTGCAAACATGTTAAAGGTTTGGGGGATAGGACCCAAATTTAATCACAACATCCATCCACACTTTGCCTTACTAGGGCACTTGATGGTCACTCCATAGGCCCCCTTCAGCACTGGACAGGATAATGGTTTCCAAGCCTGCAACCAACCATTTTATGTTGTGCCAACTCTCGGAAAGTTTCCGATTCTAAGGCACTTCCAATTTTGGGTTATTGTATCAGGACTTCTCACCGTGCATGAGAGATTGGGGCAGACATCAACACTTGGCTGCTTGCGTTCGCAGGTTCCAATCGGCTCTCCTACTGTTCTAGAACATTCCTGATCATCCTCACTGCTAACAGAGAGGCTTCATGCGCTAGGAACATCTTTGTTACCCATGAACCCCTTGGATGAATCTAACCTTATGCTAAAATGTAAATGTTTGAGGACAGAGCCAGTCCCCAGAAAGTCTGTGACTATGTGAGAGGATTGGCACTCTGGGCTAGCCTGGCCTCTAGGGAGGACAGAAGGCTGGACGCTCAAGATCAATCCTTGGCAGTGATTTAGCTTGCCTCATCTATGAAAGGAAACCAGATCTAAACTGTACCACATGAGCTCCGGGGCTTCCTGGTGGGGTGAACACAGTGATGGGACTGGAGGTGGCCTGCCTTGATTTCGCAGGAAAGAGGACAAGAGCTCTGGGTTCAGGACCCTCTCAAACCTCACCTTGACCAGCTCTCCCTTGGTGGTCTTGGTCACGTGTGTATAGTGCTTTCCTGGGAGCTACCAGCTGTCCTGGTGGATGACTAAACCAAGGGGGGAGGTCACCGGAACCCCCACCCACTGGTCAGAGTGCAGGTGGCCTGGAGAATGCAATCGTAGCTGTGTCTGATATAAGGCAGCCTCACCAGGAACTGTGCCCTCAAAACACCTCAGGTGGTTGGCGGATGCTAGAGATGAAGATGAACTGAAGTGTGCCAGTTGTCAGAGTAACAAGCCCTCTGCTGCTTCCAAACGCTGCCCTTCGGACTCCAAGGTCAAGATGAGAGGCTGGACAATGACCTCACAGAGACCACTAACAGCTCCCACAGCTACAACAGTCTCACTCCCTGAAAGGTGTCCTCTCTCTCTCTCTCTCTCTCTCTCTCTCTCTCTCTCTCTCTCTCTCTCTCTCACACACACACACACACACACACGCTTATAAACACAGGCAGATATGCATACATATGAATATACACACCTGCACAGATTCATTCACACACATACACACACTTGCATGCATGCACACACAGGAATGCTCACATATATGCACACATATGCACACATTCACACACATGCATGTGCAAACACATACATACATACGTAAACATGTAGATACACACACACATATGCATGCACACATGTGCACATGCACACACATACACATCCATGATTGTATGCCTTGTCTTAAAAAGATGTGAAGAAATGTCTGTTCGCCCCACATAGAGCAGGCACCGCTTATAGGAGCATTGGTGACTCAAAGACAGCACTAGAAAGCCCCCCGGGGTGACTCGAGGACAGCTACAATACCCAGAGCTTGGATGAATCACAAAACCTTGCATGACTCAGGGATGGCAAGCTATACCCTCAAGAGTCCCAAGAAATCAGTTCACTCATCTTACCTCAGGGCCTCATCAGGACCTCATGAGCCCCACAAGGGAAACAGGATCTCACATAGGGGACCACAGCTGCCGTGATTTTGGTGGCCATGATCACATCCCGCCAGGAGGAAACAGCTAGGCATCGCACATGTGTGCACGAGTGTAAAGATCGTGCCTCGTGCCTTGTGGCCCCGTCCCTGACAGACTGATCCCTGTGCTCCATTTACTAGCTACCACCACTCCACCCAGTGCTCTCTGTGCTCTCCCGCCATCTACCGACCACACACCTGCCACCCGGAGACCTGGGTGCTGAGGGGATGGGGCACACAAGAGGTGTGAACATCACAAGGGCGTGCAGGACGCTGGGGATGCTGGGTGGGGGTGGGGCTTGAGGAAGCTGGCCAATGTGGATGCAGGCACCTGGAGGAGAGTCTAGGGACCAAAGGCTGACTGAGGATCTGCCACGAGCCTTCACTTGCTGACTGTTTCTCGGACACATGTCCAAGCCAGAAAACCCCGGTACTGCATGGAATTTCTCTCCTTCTGGTTTTTTTTTTTGTTGTTTGTTTGTTTGTTTGTTTGTTTGTTTTGTTTTTGTTTTTTTTTCCAATTTTTTGTTATTTGACAATTTCATACTTGTGTATGATATACCTTGATCATTCTCACCCCATTATCCTCTTTCATTTCCCTCTTATCTCCTCAGAACCCCTTCTTCCTGACAGGCCCCCTCCTATTTATTATCTCGGTTTTGTGTGTATGCGTTGACATGCTGAGTTAGTTGACTTAGGGGTACTCGCGTAAGCACGTCTACTTATCAGTGCCCACACCACTTGCTTAGCAGTCGTTAACTCCCAAAAGCTCCTCCAGGAGGGTGAGGCCTCGTGAGCCCCTCCCCCAGAGGTGATGGAGATGATGAGGGGCTCAATCTTGCCTGGGTCGCCTGTGGGCAATCACAGCTGCTGTGTGTTCATGAGTGTAGCAGTCACACCATATCTGGAAGACAGTGTTCCACAGCACCTCCGCCTCTGCTGGCTCCTACACTCTCTCTTCCTCTCTTTCTCCATGTCCCTGAGCCTTGAGTTGGTGAGATAGATGTCCGCTTTGCTTTTAATCAGATGAGAAAGCTAAGCTTTATAAAGCCGCATGCTTGAGTATAGGGGCCATATAAACATGTTCCCAAAAATGACAGAGCTTAGATTCTGTGCCTGGTCTAATTTCAAATCCAGGCTGTTTCCTGACCATGACCCTCCAGCCCAGAAAGGCTTCTCTGTAGCCTTGAGACCAGGAGAGGCATCTCCATCACTCTTTGCATCTGCTGGGTTCTCTCCCAGTGTGGCCATCAGCCCCTTAATTGGCTCCTTCCCAGTGACAAGAAAGGAAATGGAAGGGAAGTGTCCCCAGCTCACCCCAGCTTTGGGTGGAGCTCTGGTTATAAATTACCCGATAGCTTTGGAAACTTCCAGTTGAACAAAATCGGGTTTTGAACCCATCTGGTCAGCCTCTCTCCCTGCCTCCCGGCAAAACTGGCGGTGGGTTCTCGGCAGCCTCGCCGATACAGCGATTGGTGGTTTATTCTCATGGTTGTCTCACCCGATTCTGGCCCATAACAATATTCCTGCATGGTAGTTGTTTTAAAATAGCTCAAGGCCCAGGTCTGGGGATTGTAGGTGGCACAGTGGAAATGCGTTTGTTTTGCTGCCTCCGTTTTCCTACTTTGTGAGACTTAATGCTTCACTCGGGTGGATTCTCCCCTGGCAGGAAGAAGACAATGGGTTATCGTGGGCTGAGAACTCCAGTGGGGCTGATTAGGGGCAGCTCGGGTGGAACTGATTAGCACTAGGGTGCATCTTCCTGTTTACCTGGGGGTGTTGCTAAAATCTTCCTGTCATTTAAATGCTGGACATGGGGAAGGCTGAGGGAAGGCTCTCGAACAGTGTGCTGCTCTTGCTGGTCTGGGTGCAGCTGAGAATGAGAGCCCCTGTGTAGGTTGGACTTGAGCTGGACGGCTGTCACAGGATCACAAGATCATAACTACCTTGTCATTTACAAGACAGCTAACCTGCAGAAGGCCACTAGGAAAGGCTGGGGGAGCTGCTCTCTTTCTCTCTGGAGAAGTTGCTACCTCAAGTCTCCGCCAGCTCCTGTGGTCCTGTCCTTTGATGGCCAGCAGTTAGGGGTCCAAGGCCTGAGAACAACTGGTCTAAAAATCTGCAAAGCAAAGCCGGCTGTGGTGGCACATGCCTTTAATCCCAGCATTCGCAAGGCAGAGGCAGGAGGATCTTTATAAGTTCGAGACAAGCTTGGTCTACAAAGCGAGTCCAGGACAGCCAAGACCTCACAGAGAAACCCTGTCTCAACAACAACAACAACAACACAAAACCAACAATAAAAATCTGCAAAGCCCTTTTCTTTTTCTTTCTTGATACACGGCTATGCAACACAGGTTGACCTTGAACTCATGGTGAGCCTCCTGCGTGAGCCTCCTGAGTGCAAGAATTACAGATGCATAGTAGGGCTAAGCCTGGCTGGGGTTTGCTTTTTCTTCTTTTTTTTTCTGTCCACTTTCTACTTCCTTTTTTCCCTTTTCTCCCTTGTGTCTCTTCCCTCTTTTCCTTTCTCCTCTCCTGCTTCGCATTGTGCGTGGACATACACAGATGAACTCACCATCCCTAGTTGATGGATATGCGCTTGCTTGCCGAGACAGGCTTCAGTGGAGAGCCAGGCTCCACCATCTGGTCCCTGCCCAGAAACGTCTATCTGCTGATGCCCTCCAAGTAGATCTGCTGATGGAACAGGCACGTTGCTTCCTGACCTGGTAATCAAACGGCACAGACTCCCTCTCCCACAGTTCTGTAGGTCGGGAGTCTGAGCAGAATTTCACTGGACTAAGACAAGGGCACTTCAAAGGTGAGCTCTGCTCCCTGGCCAGCCGCCCTTCCTTCATCTTCAAGGATTGCGTCACCCTGCGCCTCTCCAATACTCCTTCATGTCCTCCCTCCCTCTGCAACTCTCGTCCCTCTTCTTCCTTCTTCCGAGGACCTGTGGTTATCCCACACCGTGGGGAAATTCTGTGTTGCCTCTTGAAGGCAAAAAAAAAATTTAATTAGAAGAAGAAGAAGAAGAAGAAGAAGAAGAAGAAGAAGAAGAAGAAGAAGAAGAAGAAGAAGGGGTTGAGGAAAAGTAAATCACACTAATTTGGGGGGGGAGGTCACCTGCCTGCCAGCCGAGAGAATTGGCAATTTATAGGGTTCTTGGAGGAATCTGGAGCATTAACTGTGAGGTTCCTCTCTTTTCTTTTTCCTTTTTTTTTTCTTTCCATAACTCTCTTCCCTTCCCTACCCAAATGGATGCAGATCCACAGCCAGTCTTTTCTTGATGACAGCAACATCGTCTTTCACTTGGTAAGTGCTTCCCCTGGGATAGCATAAAGAGTGAGTGACAGACACACTCCATGCATTGTTAGCCAAGGAGAGAAAGGGTAGCAAAATGCTTCTCTCTCCCTCTCTCTCTCTCTCTCTCTCTCTCTCTCTCTCTCTCTCTGTGTGTGTGTGTGTGTGTGTGTGTGTGTGTGTGTGTGTGTGTGTAGATAGATAGATGATAGATGGATGGATGATAATAGATAGATAGATAGATAGGTAGATAGACAGAGAGACGGACGGATGATAGATAGCCCAGGTTGGCTGCAAACTCACTATGTGGCTGAGGATAACCTTGAACTCCTGATCCTCCTGCCCCCACCTCCCAGACTCTGGGGCTACAGTTGTGAGGTGCTGGATTGAGCCCAGGCCTCTTGCTCTACGTAAACACTCTAGCTGTGGAGCCACACCCCAGCTCATTAGCACAGGGGCGAATGCTGTACCCTAGAGTTCAACTGAATTTATTTCTCTCCCTTACTAACACAACTCCACTCAACTGATCTTTGCTAATTTGTGAATAATAATAATAATAATAATAATAATAATAATAATAATAATAATAATAATAATTTAGACTCAATGTTTTCTTTGTGTGTCTGTGTGTTCATGTGTTGCTGTTGCTTCTGTTTTGAGAGAGGCTCTTGCTGTGTAGCTTTGGGCTGGCCTGGAACTCACTTTGTAGCTCAAGGGAACCTCAGACTCACAGAGATCCTCCTGCCTCTGCCCCCCAAGTGCACCACCACCACCACACCCAAACTCAGTTTTGTTATGAGTGAGGGTGAGAGTTCATTTGCGCACTTGAGAGCCTTCTGTATTTCATTTCATTATTGACACACTGACTTCTTCAGCTCACTGCCCTGCTTCCCTTTGTCTGGCTTTCCCATTGGTTCGTGACTCCTCAGAGCAAAGTCAGCCTTAGAGTCAAGTTGCAGAGATAGTGGTTATCACCAACCCATTGTATAGGAGAAGAAACTGAGGCTTGGGAGAGGGAGTTGAAATCATGTCTGGCCTCAGATTTCACCGTACTGTGATCCTATCAGCTGACGGCCCACATGTTAGAAACAAGGAAAAAAGACATGTGTGGCAGTACACCCCTGTCATCCCAGCACTCAGGAGGCTAAGGCAGGAAGATCGTAAGTTCAAAGCCAAGGTGGGCTACATAGTGAGACCCTGTCTCCAAACAAACAACAAACACACATGCATGCACACACACAAAATCTCACTAAAACAAACAAATCTATAGTGAGCAATGCTGTTGCAATAGTCTAGGGGCTTTAGTTCACGCAGGAGGAAACTGAGTCTCTAGAGCCTGGCTGAAGTCACGTGACCACTGTGCTGACACCTTAGGTCAGAGCTTGCCACCAGCAGCTCTAAGGCAGACACAGCTTTCTGTAGTTCCTAGGAGAGGAAAACAGACTCAGAGAGGTCAAGCTGATTCTTCAGGGTCACACAGCTGGGAAGTGGCAGAGCTGGGATTCAAACTCACATCTTTCTGATGTCCACCACTTGGTGATTACTCCCTGGGAGTAATCATCAACCACATACAGCCTTTAGCTATTTCACTTGGGCAGTGTTAGGATTTCAGAGCTAGCCCACCCAGAGGTTAAGGGGCCTTTCTGCTTTGCCATTAATTATTTTAGCTGCACAACACCTGACAGGCCCGGGAAAATACACTCAACTCATTTACAAATGCTCAAAGCAGAGGAGAGGTTACACAACTCCCTAGTGCTACCCAGTAAGAAGGTGGCTCAGCCAAGAATAATAAGTGATGTTATTTCAGGAGAGCCAAATGCAGAGCATCTCATGGCTCCTGGTGGGGGGGCACTAGTTTTCCAGCATCAGTAGCCACTTCCCAGTCCTGGCCCTTCACAACTAACCCTTCCCGCCTCGGGAGAGGTGGATGCACTGCACTGTGGAAGTCTCCAAGTTATTCAGGCTGTGGCTGTGACCTCAGGACCCCTAGGGTTTTCTTAGCATCTCTCTTCTGTCTGTTTCTCTGCCCATCTCTGTCTCTCTGTGTTGCCTCTCTCTGTCTCCCTCCCCCTCCCCTGTGTGTGTGTTTCTTCTCTGTTTCTCTTTGTCTGTCTCTCTGTCCCTCCCCCACTGATACCCCCCACCCCCACCCAGTGGCATGTGGAAGCCAGCGCACAATCTCAGGTGTCATTCCTTAGTCACCGTGCATGTTTTTTGAGGCAGGGTTTGTCATTGGCCCAGAGCTTACTGACTCAGCTAGGCTGGCTGTCCAGCTAGCCCCAGAGCTCCTCCTGTCTTTGCCTCCTCACACTGGGCTACAGACTTGCACCGTGATACCAAGCTGTCTTAGGATAATTGTTGTGATGAGACACTATGACTGAAAACAGCACGGGGAGGATCGGGTTTATTACACTCGCTTCTGCATCACAGTTCACCATCAAAAGCAGAGAAGACAGGAACTCAAACAGGGCAGGAACCTGGAGGCAGGAACCCGGAGGCGGGAGCTGATGCAGAGGCCATAGAGGGGCGCTGCTTACTGCCTTGCTCTTCATGGTTTGCTCAGCCTGCTTTCTTATAGAACCCAGGGCCACCAGCCTAGAGGTGGCACTGCCAACAGTGGGCTGGGCCCTCCCCCCATTGACCACCAATTAAGAAAGTGCTCCGTAGGCTCGCCTACAGCTGGATTCTATGAAGGCTTTTTCTCAACCGAGGCTCCTTCCTCTCTCATGACTCTGGCTTGTGTCTAGTTGACCTAAAACTAGCCAGCTCACCGGCCCTCATTCCTGTGTGGCAAGTGCTTTACTGGGTGAGCCATCTCTCCAGCTTCTTTTATTTTCAGATCAGACCTGTTGAGTTTTTGCATCAAGAGGATACACAACATTGAGTAGTGTGTGTGTGTGTGTGTGTGTGCGCGCGCGCGCGCACGCCTGTGCAAGGGTGCATGTACATGTGTGTGTACCTGTATGCGTGCATGTGTGTGTATGTGTGTGTGGAAGGGTGCATGTACATGTGTGTGTACCTGTATGTGTGCATGTGGTTGTATGTGTGTGAGTGTGTGTGTGTGCGAGGTCACGTGTATGTGTGTGTACCTGTATGTGTGCATGTGTGTGTGTGCAAGGGTGCATGTACATGTGTGTGTACCTGTATGTGTGCATGTGGGTGTATGTGTGTGAGTGTGTGAATAGCTCAGGTGATGCTTAGCCCCTGCAGGGTGACCTTGAAGGTGGATTAGCCTTGACCATGCACTCAGACCCCCATACAGGCAGAGGGGAGGGCAGTGGGACAAGGACTGGGCTGATGCTATCAGCTCTTCTTACAGATACATCCCCAAGCTCCACATGGCCACTTCCCTGATGTCCTTGGCTATGTTTCCAGTTCCCAGTGACCAATGTGACATCCAGGAATAAAGCTGACACCCCCAGGCTTCCACACAATGTGCAAAGGAAGCTGGCACCAGCGATGCACCTGGTGTGACCTCCCTCTCTCCATCCCTCCCTTCTCCCCTCCTTCCTTCCCTTCCTCTTTTCTCCCCCCTCCTCTTTTCCTTCCTTTCCTTTTCTTTGGGGGGGGCAGGTGGGGGTCCAGGATTTCACTGTGTAATTCAGGCTAGTCTAAAACTTTCAATCCTCCTGCCTCAGCCTCCAAGTACTAGGATTACAAGGCATCCCTGCCTGTCTGTGACTGGTTCCCCGACTGGTTTTCTTTTTGAGCTCTTTAGCATTCTAGAACTCTGCAAAAACATTTATTTTACAGAGAGGGCAATTGAGGGCTGACTCCGTTTTTATGTGTGCCAAGTGCTAAAGAAAATGTCAGTGTCTTGGCGCACTAAGGACTCAGACCCTCGTACTCAGGAATGATCTAGAAGGGCCAGGCAGCTCCAGGCCTCCTCAGTGCTCCTGTGGAACAGGGTTCCTGATAATTGCTCTTTAAATTATAGCACCAATTGTGTGTGTAGGGGGGGCTTCTTTTTATTACATTAAAAAATATTTTGTATGTGTGCATGTATTTATGTGTGTGCGCATGTATTTGTGTTTGTGTGTATGTGTGTATGTGTGCGTGCGCACATGCATACACACACGTATGAATGGATGTGCGGAAATCAAATGACAACCTGGTAATAGTCACGTCTCACCTTCCAACAGTTGAGGCCTCTGGAAAGAGCTCAGGTCATGAGGCTTGGCAGCAAGCCCCTTTACCTACTGAGGCATTTTGCTGGCCCAAGACAGATCTTCTGGGCTAGCTGGCCAGGACTGGGGTGGTTAGGATGTATCTCAGGCACAGGAAGCTTCTCTCTCATCTGTACTACTCAGACAGGTCTAAAACTCCCTGTCATCCATTCATGAAACCCCATCTAGACACTTACACACATCTTGGCTGGTTTGAATGTGAGGGGCCCCTGAGTCCAGGCTGTTACTTTCATTGGTTTCTCTTGGCTGGGACTTTCCCTTCTCGCCCAATTCTATTGACACATGCAAGCATCCTTAAATGTGTGTGCCTGTGTGTGTGTGTGTGTGTGTGTGTGTGTGTGTGTGTGTGTGTGCGCGTTTAAAGCTTTATACTAAGAAAACTGTTTTTCTCCCTGGTCTCTGGAATGATTATTTTCAGAGAACCAACTTCCGATTTACACCCTCCCCCACCCTCACCCCGAAATGGTGGGGGTGGGGGGAACTACTCTGGCTCAACTTGGCTCCCCAGCACTTCTTCTGACCACAGCTGATCCGCTGATCGCCCATCTTGTATCCTCTCCAAAATAAATGATGGAAGTGATGCAGCTCCAGTGGCCTGGAGAGCCGTCTGCCGGTGCCATCTGATGCCTCAGCAGGCAGAGCTGAACAGCCCCAGGATACAGCAGCCACGAGGGTGTGTTTACCGGCTGCAGGCAGGGGTAGGAGAGGATGCGCCTGGCTCAGCCCCTCCCTCATGAAACCAAGCATCTCTTGTCCTTAGAATTTATGCCACGAATTCACCTGGACCTTGCTGCCTGTGAGACAGACTGCCACCAGTGTGCTGTGTGACCTTGCACTGGGCACTTCCCTCTCTGGGTCTGATTTGCCATCTTTGTCAACCACAATAACAAACAAACAAAAAAAGACAATAATTCAAGCTGTTCCCTTTGTGTCCCCAAACGTCCTGAGTAATTGCTACTCCGAGACATTAAGACACTCGCTCATGTCACAGAGCTGGCAAGTGACACAGGCAGAATCTGCCCGGGCTCTGACCCCCAGCGCAGAAGCAAGCACATTCTGTGTGTGTCATCTTCAAATGCTCAGAGCACAGTTGATGCTGTCACTCATCACCCAGTCTTAGAACAGTGGTTCGCAACCTTCCTAACACTGCGACCCTTTAATACTGTCCCCCTCGTGGTGTGGTGGGCCCCCAACCATAAATTTATTTTGCTGCTACATCATAACTATAACTTTGCTACTGTTATGAATCATAACATAAATATCTAACATGTGACCCCTGTGAAAGCATCGCTCGGCAACCCCAGGCGTCGGCACCCCCAGGTTGAGAACCACTCCTTTAGAGGCAAGCAGAGGCAGCCTAGCATCATTTCCACCGGTGAAGAGTCCTATTTTTCAGGTCTAGGTGACAGAAATATAAGAAGGAGAGGCAATGCTTAGATCTCTGGGTGACTATGGGCACGGTGGCACAGGTCTAGGAATACAGCTCATGGGAGGCTGAGGCAAAAGGCTCATGAGTTTGAGGCCAGCCTGGGCTACATAGCAAGACCCTGTCTCAAAAACAAACAAACAAACAAACAAACAAACAAGCAAGGCATGGTGGCACACGCCTTTGATCCCAGCACTCGGGAGGCAGAGGTAGGTGGACCGCTGTGAGTTCGAGGCCAGCCTGGTCTACAAAGTGAGTCCAGGACAGCCAAGGCTACACAGAGAAACCCTGTCTTGAAGAAACCAAAAACCAACCAGAGAGCAGAAGGAGCTGGGGATGTGGGTGGAGCTTGGGGATGTGGGTGGAGCTAGGGGTGGGGTGGAGCTAGGGGATGGGGTGGAGCTTGGGGATGGGGCGGAGCTTGTGTGACTCAGACCACAGAGGGTTTCTAGTTTCTAGTCTGGGGTTCCATTCCCAGCAACACATACTATGGATGTTGGCAGCACACTCAGAAGGTAAAGGCGGGAGGACTAAAGTCATTCTCAGCTACATAGCAAATTCAGGCTAGCCTGGTCTCCATGAGACTGTGTCTGGGAAGGAAAGAGAGCGAGCTGGTGAGCTGGTAGAGGAAAGATTACACAAGAGAAGATAAAGTGACCCTTTTGATTCTGGGCTTCTCAGCCAGTCCCACAGAACCCTTCCCATGGCCGGCCCGAACCGCTCTTAAACCAAAGGGGCCCTTAATTGCTACAAGCTAAGAAGTGGCTATGGTCACCACGTATCTTCCACGGACATCATAAACGGGGCTCCCCAAGATGCAGGGCACTGGAGATTCAAACTCAGGATCACGTGAGCCCAGAGAACTGGCTCTTCAGCCCTTTGTCACCTACCCCATTGGCAGGCATTGGCCTAACCCTGGGCTCCAGTGTGCCTGATCCTCCACAGCACCCTTTCCCACTGTCTGCTGATGAGATTCATCCGATAGGGCCGGCTCAGGGTCACCTCTTCAAAAGGTCTTTAAAGACCAATGCCCCATGCAGAAGTCATACCTCAAGGTCCAAGTCCTCTGGCGATAGCCAAAACAGTCATCATCGCTGTTTGGAAATAGATGGCCCTTGTCAGGCCATGTGCACTCGGCATTGACTTAATTGTGTTGGTTTGTTTTGAGGCAAGGTCTTACTATGTAGCCCAGGCTGGCTTCCAATGGAGCCTCCTGCCTCAGCCTCCAGAGTCCTAGGACCACAGGTTTGTACCACCACTCAGGGCTAGTGGCAGCAAGATGGCTTGGCGGGTAAAGGTGCTGTCAGCCAAGCCTGATGACCCAATCCCTGATGACCTAATCCCTGATCCCCCGTGGCAGGAGGAGAAAACACGCTCCCCCTGAGTTGTCCAATGACTCCTGCACACAAAACAAGTGCAATAAACATTTCCAAGCAAAACGCTTAGGAAAGGTCAACTTCTAAAATTTTCCATCGA
Source organism: Acomys russatus (assembly GCF_903995435.1). Classification (NCBI taxonomy): domain Eukaryota; kingdom Metazoa; phylum Chordata; class Mammalia; order Rodentia; family Muridae; genus Acomys; species Acomys russatus. The sequence goes on along the minus strand of NC_067155.1, from coordinate 57,950,984 downwards.
AGAGTCGTGTGCTTGACCCCTAGTCACTGGGGGTCATGAAAAGACCCCAGACAGATGTTGCACCCCTCCAGGGTCTCACTGCTATGGCAGTGCTTGGAGAATTGCAGTGGCTGAAGTGGGAGAGCTGGAGGCCCGATGATGCATACCCATAAACCCCAACATAGGGAGGTGAAGGCAGGAGGATCTGGAGTTCAAGGTCATTTCAGCTACATAGTGACTTTAGGGCTAGCCTGGGCTACCTGAGAACCACCTCAAAAAAAAAAAAAAGTGGTAACACTGGATGAAGTAGTTACTAGCTGCCTCTAGAAGCTCAGGAAGGCAGGGTACCATGTTCCTAGCTCCTCAGGGAGACCAGTTCTTCCTGACACCTTGGACTTCCAGACCCAGTAGGGGATAATTCCATTGTTTTAAGCCACTAAATCTGTGGCCACTTGTTGTGGCTGCTCCAGGAGACTCCTGCAGACAGACAAGGGCCCGTCACTGTGTCTTCAGCATCTTGCCTAGAGCCAGCATGCCCCCCTCTGCAATGTCACCTCCCCGTGCCCCAGGTGGCCTCTGTATCCTTCCCACCCACTCCAGGTCCACAGGAAGGTCTCCCGCCTCCCTCAGAAGCGTCACTCAGATGAATGGTTCCTTTATGTCCTGATAAGGCATGGTTGTTTCCAGTGATGTGTAGGTCTCCATGGAAACACCCCTTCACACTGTACATTGACTTGGATTTTCCAGCAGTGTACGTCTTGGGAGCATCCGTCTGTGACTGTGGCCTCAGTCTACACTGGCGGGGGCGGTGGGGAGGGGGCAGTGCTTCCTGTCTGGCAGAACTTATGTGGGATGAAGCCATGGAAAGAAAGCTTCAGGCTTTGGGATGCCAACCCCAGCTGCTGCCTGCGACCTTGGACAAGCTGCCCATCCCTATACTCTCAGCTCTTTTTGCTCCCAAGCGAGCTGGATGACAAAGGAAGCTCTTGTGTGCTCTAAAATCCAACAGGGTCCAAGACAGATGTGGGACAGATGTTCTTTTACTTTTCGTTGTTGTTGTTTTTAATATTCTTCTTGTGTGTGCACATAGATGCACTCCTAAGCACATAGTGTATGGAGGCCAGACAGAGGTCAACCTTAAGTGCCCGTCTTTGGGAGTCAGCCATCTTGATTTGGGGAGACAGAGTCTCCTCACTGGCCTGGCACTCCTGCCTCAGTCAGATGGGCTGAACGTGGAGCCCCAGAGCCCATCCTGTAGCTGCCTCCACAGTAATGGGTTTTCACACTGGGGATGGCAATTGAGCTAAAGAGACTTGATTGGCTGAACAATCAGGGGATGCCACTTAACCTCCACCCATGGGGGCCACTTAACCCCCACCCATGGGTGCTAGAGCAGCGATTCTCAACCTGCGGGTCACAACCATCAGGAAAAAAACCACTTATTCCCGATGATCTCGTTGCTACTTCATAGCTGCAATTTTGCTACTGAGCAGTGTCTGAATTCCTAAGACCATTGGAAATATGTCACTAACCACAGGTTGAGAAATGCTGTTCTAGGGTGATTGAGTCATTTGGGTTTTTTTTTTTTTTTTCTGAAGATAAAATAATAAAAATTAGAATGCTTACTATGTTTTCTTGAATACAATCCTAGCTGCCAACCATGGAGGGGTTTTTGTTTGTTTCTTTTCTTGTCCAGGATGAGAATACAGGGTTTGTTGTTATTGTTGTTGTTTTATTTGTTTGTTTTGGTTTTTTGAGACAGGATTTCTCTGTGTAGCGTTGGCTGTCCTGGACTCACTTTGTAGACCAGGCTGGCCTCGAACTTACAGGGATCCGCCTGCCTCTGCCTCCCGAGTGCTAGGATTAAAGGCATGCGCCACAACTGCCCAGCAGAGAAAGCAGGTTTTATTAAATAACTCTTGGGTTTCTTCCTGCCACTATTTTCTGCTTGATTCTGATTTGTCCCTGTTTTTAAATATTTTTATTTAATTTTTAAATTTATGTGCATTGGTGTGAGGGTGTCAGATCATGGAGTTACAGACAGTTGTGAGCTGCCATGTGGGTGCTGGGAATTGAACCCGGGACCTTTGGAAGAGCAGACTGTGCTCTTAACCACTGAGCCAACTCTCCAGCCCCTGTCCCTGTTTTTAAAAGAGCATGCTGGTGGATGTAAATGACATTCTTTGTGACCACCAATGGTTTTGGAAGTAAGGTTGAACAGGCCACTGAGATGGCACATACCTTTAATCCCAGCCTGCATGAGGCTGAGGGAGAGGGTCCAGGGGTTTGCCTTTTTTTTTTTTTTTTTAAATCTGTTTTATTTATGTGTGAAGTAGACTCAGAGAAGGCAAGAACTTTCCCTAAGGTCACACAGGCCATACATGACAGAGCTGGCAGTGAAGTGAGGCATCTGATTCTTGGGCTGTGGGGCCACCACACTGGGCTTTTTTTTTTTTTTTTTTTTTTAATATGGGTTCTGGGAATCTGAATTTTATGTGTGTGCAGCAAGTATTTAACTCGCTAAGCCATCTCCCCAAACCTACATGCTTTGAAAACAAACAAACAAACAAAAACAAAAAACTTAAACTTTCATAGTATGGACCATTCTGGTGATTCTAAAATGATCAAAAGTCTTGAAAACACAGTGGCCTGGTTCAGGAACGAGCCTCTTCTGAACAGCACAGTGGGGCAGCGCCACCATGTCCCCCAGACTTTGGTGAAGTCTGAAGTCTGGGAGACAGCCAATGGTTTGGGGTGAGGCTGCAGAGCCCGGCGGCTTAGGGAGGAAAACAGCAATGGAGAGATTCGCACCGAAGACCGCTAACGCCACGAGAGCGAAGGTGGGTCCTCTGGGGCTGGGTTACAGGTCACGAGCAACCGTGCCTCTTTTTGTGTTGTGCAGAGTGAGCTCAGGGGTCCACCCGGTATCTATAAACACACAGCCCACAGCGGTTCAGTTTCTTGGTTACAAGTGTCCCGACAGGAGACAATCTGTTGCTGGGCCTCAACCTCCCCTGACCCTTCCCGGTCTCCGAGGAAACACCGGCATCAACTGAAAGGGATTTTAGTGGTTAGGGCTTGAGAATTGTCGCAGGCTTTTTCCAGTTCTCGGTCCTGGCCGAAATGTAAGGGTAGGACCACGCAGCCACCAGAGAGGCTGGACAGGAGGAGGTCGTGTTTCAACGTCCTTCCCGGGAGACTTTTCAGTCAGGACTCTAATCAAGGTTTCAAACTCACCTTGCAACTGAGGATGACTTTGGACTCCAATGCTCCTGCCCCAACTTCTATAGCGCTAGCTTTCCTGGCATGCTCCACCACACTCGTTCACGGGGCGCCCAGGATGGAACACAGAGCTTCATGCATGCTACACAATTACTCTACCCGCTGAGCTACATTTCCAGCCCCAGTTTGACTTTTTACAAAAGATTTTTTTGTTTTTTTAATTTTTCATGCGTATGAATGTTTGTCTTCAGATAGTCTGTGCACCGCATGCATGCAGTACCCATGGGGGCCAGAAGAGGGCGCTGGATCCCCTCTTCTGGAACTGGAGTTACAGATGGTTGTACGCCACTTTGTGGTTTCTGGAAATTGAACCTTGGTCCTCTGGAATAGGAGCGGGTGCTCTTAACTGCTGAGCCAGCTCTCCAGCTCTCCATTCGACTTTATTATTATTATTATTATTATTATTATTATTATTATTATTATTATTATTATTATTATTATTATTATTACTATTAACATTTTCATGGTGAGACAGACTTGCATCATGAGACAGCAATGGAAGACGTTCTTTTAGTAAGAAAGCTGAGGTTGCTTCCCTCACTAGCGCTCCCCAATTCAGACCTTTGGGTATCGGGGTCAGCTTCCTCTGCTCCCCCAGTGTTGAGCCCCCCAATCCTAGCAGGAATGTCCTAGGCACCAAATGTAAGCATCCTTAGGCCTTGTGTTTCTCAGACTTTTTTGTCAAACAGTCATACATTGCTAATGATAGGGATGTGTTCTGAGGAAGGCACCAAGAGGCCATCTTGCTGTGAGAATGCCAGAGTGAGTGTTTAGGCAAACCTAGTGGCACAGGCACTCAGGGAACAAGATGTGCACAGAAACACTCTAAAATAGAAGTGATAGCTGGTCACTCCCACTTCGGACGATCATGCGCTGTGCTTCTATGCAGTCACTGCCACTGCCAGTGGTCACTCATGTACTTAACCGTATGCTCCACCCTTTAAAAAAAAAAAAGATCTATTTATTATTATGTATACACTGCATGTAGGCCAGAAGAGGGCATCACATCACATTATAGATGGTTATGAGCCACTATGTGGTTGTTGGAAATTGAACTCAGGACCACTGGAAGAGCAGACAGTGCTCTTAATCTCTGAGTCATCTCTCCAGCCCCCAACTGTATGCCCTTTGCTTTCATAGGGCTGGCAGTGTGGTTGTATTTCCATGGGTTCACAGAGCATTACCACCAACCAGACCTGTGGGTTACACTGTGACACTGAGACAGCTACCGGCACCGCCAGGTGATGGATGCCTTCCAGCTCTCTTATAACCTTTTGGATCACAGCGGCATGGTTGACTGAGCCTTCCTCCTGCCCAGTGCCTGACTGAGTGCCTCCTTTGTCTGTGTGGTATTTCTGTTCTTTGTGGCTGTCACTGTGTCCTAGTAGTTGTCTTCTCTCGTTGTCACCCCTGTGGATTTTCTTTGCCGGATGGTCTTATGGGGGAATCTAGGTCCACACCTGCTGGCGAGCCCTTCTTGAGCACCCTTCTAGAGCTTTCTTCCCCTATGCCTTTCTAGAACCTTCTTACAACAGTGCAGTTGGACAGACCTTTGTGATTGGTTGATGTCACTGCACTGCCGGCCATCTTGAAATCGTGTGTGTGTGTGTGTGTGTGTGTGTGTGTGTGTACACACATGTGCATGCCCATGTGTGTACCAACATAGGTAAGTGTGTGTTATATAGGACTATTCCCAGAGTCAAACCCCCACTGTCGTCGGGAGTTCATCACAGCTGGGCCTGCTGACCAATGATCATCACAGCTGGGTCTGCCCCTCATGGAAGGAGGGTCAGGAGGGTCATGGGACTTGCACCTGACTAGCCAGCAACCCTCCCAACCTGTTGTATGCAATTCTGCCCTAATTGGACAGGCTGTTTGTGTAGGGACTAGAGCTGTGGTTCTCAGCCTGTGGGTCACAACCCTTTTGGCAGAGCTCCATCTCTGTCTCCAAAAACATTTACACTACGATTGGTAAGGATAGCAAAATTAGTTATGAAGTAGCAACAAAAATTAATTTTATGGTGGGTGGGGAAGGTTGTCACAACACAAGGAACTGTATTAAAGGGTCACTGCATTAGGAAGGTTGAGAGCCACTGGGTTAGGGGATGCAGGTGGGAAGGATTGAAGGGAGGGGAGGGACTCCATGTGCCCAGTTGCTCAGAAACCACCGTGCCTGCTGGGTGCAGATCTTCCAGGGTGGTGGCTTTAAGGTCACCCATGCTCCTGTCCGGAACACCTCATGGATGCTTTACAGGTAAAGCTTGATAACTCGCTGGCTTCCCAGATGCTCTTTGACAGGCTTATACCTCAGCTTGTCTTGGAACCCTTGGCAGGAAGGCTGGATGCTGTTAACATCTTTCCAAGGGAAGATAATTGAGCCACAATGCTCGCACACAGGTGTGTGCCCCTGTGTGGTGTGTGTGTATGCCTGTGCAAGCCGGAGACACAATATACTACCGTCGAGCTTAATTTTGAGACAGGATACATCACTGACATGGGGCTCGCCAAGCAAGCTGAAGTGGCTGGCCAGAGTCCCAGGAATGCCCCTGTCTCCACACCCTCAGCACTGGGATGATGGTAGGTACAGGATTTCTGAGGGCTGACTTCCAGTCCCCGTGCTTTACCAACTGACAACCCTCAGCTTATGTTCTAGAATAACCTCAGCCCCTCACTCCTGCCTTTGCATCTGGGCTCACATGAACTCTGGACAGGAACATCCACCCCCAGCCATGACCAAAGCCAGGGCATCAATAGGAACCATGGGGCCGGGTATTGCCTGTCAGACACAGGGGGCAGCCATGCCTTCCTGCACCCTTTCTACCTACAAAACTTTGGGACTTCCAGAAAGCAAAGCCCCTCCCTTGGGTGGCCTGCGCCCCTCCCTCTTGGTGCTGGCGTGTAACCCTGATGACCCAGCCAAATGAGTTATTTGAGATGGAAACGTTAGTTTCTTTGAGCAGATGGGTGTCAGCGCTGCTCGGTAAAAAGGTGGCTGTCTGCCGCATTGGCTCGCGGTGGTACAGATGACGGCTGGGCTGCTGGCTCAATTGCAGAGTGTGAAGAGAATCATATGTTAACGGCACCGAGGGAAATGCCCTACTTAGGCCCAGCCCTCCCAGAGAAAAATCATTACCTCCCCCATCCTCAAATTTTGTTTTGTTTTGTTTTAAATCTGGGTTTTCACATCTCTGATTTACTGAGAGTCGGGGGGGGGGGCATTTTTTGAAAGAAAAAAAACCCAATTCATTATATCTCAAAGTGCAGACCAGAAACTGCTGGGAGCAGACTCACCCAAGGCTTATTAAAAGGCATATTCTAGAGACAACCCCCCCATCTTACCCCCTACCTACCCCACACACCTAAAGCTCCCTTTCTCAGGGGTTATGACTTGGAGAATGTTCCAGGTTAACAAGCTCCCCAGGGGGCAGTCGTTCCACTGAAGTTGAACCATTTTACCCACTCACGATGAAATAGCATTGTCAAAGTGCAGGTAAAATTACAAAACAAACAAAACAAAATCGAGTATAAAATCTTGAGATTTGTCATGGAGTTTGTTTTGTTTGTTTTCTTTTCCTTTTCCTTTCAATTTCCATCTGTTTTTTTTTTTTTCAGATTTAATGCAAAATATAAAAATAAAAACAACAACAAAAAAGCCCCCTCCCAAACCCCCACCTTTACAGTTAGAAATAAATAAAAAGAACAAGGAGACAGCACAAAGAGATGATTTGTATACTAGAAGCCAAAGACGGTTTGTAAATTCCAGAGATTTTCAAGAGGGGGAAAAAAAAACCAACTTAAAAAAAAAAAAATCAACTGATTCCTGTCCTTGGCACAGGAGCTTGGTCCCTGCTGCCCGGCCCCACCCTGCTGCTGCCTTCCCAAGTGTTCAGGCCAATTTTCTCTTGAATACAGGAGAAGAAGCCGCAATGACATCCCCAGGGACCTTACTTATAGAAAACCTTTCCGCGGGAGGATTTATGAAACGCCTGTAAAATATGTGTATAGGAACTCGGGACATTTTGATCGCTACCAAGGAGAAAAAATGGACAGTTTCGTATGAGTTGGATTCGTGAGCATTTTTATGGGTTTTTAAAATTAATTAATCTCTTCCTTCTTTGTTAGAAATTCTTGGCACAGACTTAAGACCCCCCCCCCTCCCCATCCCGGAGAAGGGAGACATTGCCCACGGGCTGTATGTCTAAACTGTCAGGTTTTCAGCCCCCAAATCTCCAGAGGCGAAGCTAGGTTTCACAGGCCTCCGATCCGACGGGGAGCAGCTTGTCATCGTTGGGGAGATGGGCAGATTATTAGTGGAGGTACCGCCCCTGCCTCTAACAGCCTTTGTGCCACTGGCTAGAGCCAGGGGTCCCTGGGGCTGGGTCTACACTCAGCTATTTCCAGACTGGGAAAGAACTGTGTGTGTGTGTGTGTGTGTGTGTGTGTGTGTGTGTGTGTGTGTGTGTGTGTGAGAGAGAGAGAGAGAGAGAGAGAGAGAGAGAGAGAGAGAGAGAGAGAGAGAGAGAGAGAGAGAGAGAGAGAGAGACGTGCGTGCATGTGCGCGCGGGATTTATTCCGTATCTTTTTAATTCACTGTCCTACACCCCACTTCTGTCTCCATGAACAAGGGGTTTCCCAGATGAGGAAGGGTAAGGGTTGTGTGCACCCTAACTCATCTCTGTGTTTCCTTTCTTCTTCAGCTTCGTTAGCTATAACTTTTTTGTTTTATTGTGTTTTTTCAAAACAAGGTTTCTCTGTGCAGCCTTGGCTGTCCTAGACCAGGCTGGCCTCCAACTCACAGTGATCTGCCTGTCTCTGCCTCCCCGAGTGCTGGGATTAAAACTGTGGGCCACCACCACCTGGCTAACTTTTTTTTTTTTTTTTAATGAAAATTCTGCTCTCCAAAAAGGTAGATAATCACAAAGTGGGAGCAAATTTGCTTCCCTCTTCTCTCCCCACCTGGGAGACATTGGCAAATGGCAGAGGTGTTTTGGGCTTGTGACAATTCTTAGGGGAAGGTTCACAGTGGCATCTAGAACATTCAGACCCAGGGTGCTGGCTGACCATGCTCAAGACAGTCCTTTCCCATCAAGTATGGTCTAGCCTGAATACCAGTGGTGGTGAGTGTGCCTGACCATGGTGATTAAAGCAGTAAAAAGAAAATGTGGGTGAAAGAGCAAATGTATTCAATAAGCCTTAGCAGTGATTGCTAGACTCAAACACTGGTGGCTCCTGCTTGGACCACCTCAAAGGAGTCTGAGGCTGTAAAGCAGCTCATCTAGACAGTGTGGTGATTGATTAGTAATGTCTGCTGTGGCCCTGTAGGGGGAAATCAGCAGCCCCGGATCCTTGTATTTTCCGACCCTGGACTACTCAAGGGAAACATCTGCTTCTGCTCTGACATTCTGCAGTTCTATTGTGGGGCTTCTGCAAGTCGGTCTTCAAAGTTCTGCAGTCAGCATTATTTACCGAATATTTAAGCAGCGCAGAATCCTGCAGGCTCCTGTGGTGGGGGTGGGTGGACAAGCTGAGAGCCAGGAAGACAGAACCTTTCCTGTACAGGGTGTTAAGGTGGATAGCTGTTGACAGCAAATAGAGGTGCTTCCTACCTTGCACCCTCACCAGTTTTTCCCTCATCTTGCATGGGGCTAAAAATTTGTATCTTTAAGAATAATGCCATCAGATTAAAACACCATATTCAGCTGCACAAATATTACCACAAAGAGGCTAGCATGCAGCCCAGCCCCAGTTCAGTAATCTGCTAAAATGGTTGCCACAGAACAAGAACAAAGTGTGGACAGAGTGAGGTGAGAGACTAATTATCTCTCAGAACAGATGAAGGAGTGAGGGAGGTAGGGAGAAGACAGTGATAGAATTCCTGTAGGGCCGTTCTCCATGAGTTCAGAGGTAATCTTACTCCCGGACCTTGGGAGTTGAAATCTGAAGATTCCGTGACCCAAGAAAGCACAGCATCCCAGGCCAACAGACGCAGTGTACCGCACTAAGTTGCTCTGTGGCCCTTGTTATGCCTCATGAGATATCCCTCAAGTGTTCTATCTGTGTTCTTTTTCTGGGTAGGCTCCTCTCTTGCCTATGAGCCCCTCTGTGGCTCCCTAGGACTCACTGGACCAAGCCAAACTCCTCCCCAGTTTCTGAGTTGGCCTAGAGCTGTGTCCTGATATCAATTGGTCCTCCTCTCTCTTGTAATGATCCCCACCACCACCATGATAATGCATTGAGCCCCTCTTTGCATTCTCTTATGTCCCCTGCATTAGGGAGGAGACCCACACCATGGATGTTCTCAACATTCACCAGCAGCAGAGGGGTTGTCGGGCTTACCTGGTGGTGGTGATGGTGGTGGTGGTGGTGGTGGTGGTGGTGGGTGGTGGTGGTGGTGGTGGTTGTGGTGGTGGTGGGTGGAGGTGGTGGTGGTGGGTGGTGGTGGGTGGTGGTGGTTGTGGTGGTGGGTGGAGGTGGTGGTTGTGGTGGTGGGTGGTGGTGGGTGGTTGTGGTGCTGCTGCTGCTGTTGCTGCTGCTGCTGCTGCTGCAGGCTGTGGGCTGTGTGGCTCCTACTTTTTGTCAGGAGGAACCCCACTTGTCAGTTTCTTTGGAGCATGAGAGTGAAGCCATCAGGCACATGAGAAAAATGAAAAAGGGGACTCCCTCCTTTCCTTCCTTTTCTCTTAAAACAAAACAAAACAAAACCGGTTTCATATAAACCACTGGACAAATTTCTGTTAGGTTTCAAAGAACCAGGTCAAAGGAATGCTGTGCCCATCTGACAGATGGATAAACCAACGTACCAGTCAGAGCTCCTTCACTCCATAAACCAAGGTTGCCTGTGTGGGGTGGGATGGGGGCGGTGGAGGCTGAGACCTCAGGACTCCAGGCCAGATCTTGTGGCTTCTATTCTTTTTATCTCTCCTTTGAGACAGGGCTGACATCAACTATGTAAATGTGACCTTGAATTCTGAGCCTCCTGCCTCTCTGCCTCCCAGTGCTAGGATGACAGGTGTGTTCCACTATGCACTGTTTATGTGGTGCTGGGGAGTGGAACCCCGGACTTCATGCACAGTGGGTAAGTGCTCTATCAGCTGGCCTACCTCTCCAGACACTTAGGTTCCCATTTATCATGTGGAGACAGATACATCACTTCCATGTGATTGAGACGGAGCAAGTGAGCACGCACGCAGAAAGAGTGTTTACTGCACGCCAGGCTCACGTACAATCTTGTAGTCCCACCTCAAATAGGACCCATTGTGGAATCCAAAAGAAATGGAGGCCACAGAGTCACGTGGGTAGCTGATGGTGGCGTGGCTGCCTTTGGGGGGGACCAAGGCTAGGCTTTGCCTGGTGATGCCATCTGGTCTTTTCTGCGTGTGTAGCCCTGCTGTTCCTGAAGATGAGCGATGTGGGCAGGGAATCTCAGGCCACCGAACCACAGAGTGCTTCTCTGGTGACTTTGTACATGACAGGGGGGCGGGGGGGCGATGGAGGCGGGGAGGGGGGCGCATGATGCACAGAACCACAGTCCCAGCCATCTGAGACGGGGCCCAGGGCCCCGACTCCCTCTTGAGACCCCACCGCCTGGGATGGGCAGCAGGTGGCGCCACGGCCCTGGTTTAACAAGGACAGCGGGGGGGGGGGGGGGTGGAAAAGGAGGGGTAATCCAGTAAGAGAAGCTAGTGGAAAACAAGGATTTAAATGAACAATTTGTTCCAAAACATTTGCCTTGTAACGGGGTCATCTATAAACTCTGGGGTTTCCTGTTTGCAATGGAGCGGGCCGACCGGCGGGTGGCCACCGTATTCCTTGCAGCCAAGGAGACAGTTTTGAAGGTCGGCTCAAGAGCTCAGGTCTCTTCCCCACCTCTGGGCCAGATTGGCTCTGACATTTCCCGGCTTTTGTGCCCCTAGGTGAGATGCCATGGCAGGGGCCCGCTGCAGCTGCATTCCATGCTGCGTTCCCCTTTCCTGACTGTTTAGAAGGAGGACTGAACTCAGTCATTTCCAGAGGAGAAGCGGGCTCTCTGATCCCTGCATATTCTCTGCTGTCGGCCTTGAGCCAAGGCAATAAAATAAGTGAAAACAATAAAATAAAAAGAGGTGAAGGTGGCCGCTTGACAAAGGAGGGAACTGCTGCTGCGGACACTGTGGCTGCAGAGGGAAATGCTTGGTCTGAAGCCAGGCCTGGTTATTTGGGACAAAGAGGTCTGAAATCACTTCATCATAGGCTCTGGGGCACCAAGGCGGGTCGGGGGGGGGGGGTGGGGGTGAGGGGGGCGGCGCGGGCCTGAATCAGCTTGTCATTGAGCCGTGTGACCTTCAATGGGCACTTAATGTCTCCGACGTCAGTTTTTTCTGTAGATAACTGACAAACAGTAAAACCTGCTGTGCCCGGGAGGTAGTGGTGCTCACAGATCACTTATGGTGAAGTCTTGGGTACCTCCAGAGCAGGTAAGCAAATCCATTTTCTGTTGTAAGACACCTTGAGAGCCAACAGGTTGTCCACATAGGCCAACTTGGGACCGGAAGTGCAGAGACATTGAAGGAAAGGTTTATTAAGTCAGAATGACATCTTTACATATCTAATACAGTCATGGAATGCATATGTGACAGCGTCCTATGAGTGACAGAACACCTAGTGACTCTTAACGGAAGCACACTCACAGAGATCCTCCTGCCTCTGCCTCCCAAGTGCAGTGCTAAGATTAAAGGTGTGTGGCTTTGCTTAGTTTGGGGGTTGTTGTTGTTGTTTTAAAGACAGGATGTCAAGTTATCCCAGACTGGCTTTGAACTTGCGATGTCCTGAGGATGACCCTTGAACTTCTGATCCTCCTGCCTCCATCTCCCAAGATAACGGATACACACCACCTCAGCTGGTTTATATGATGCCAGCATCAAATCCAGGGTTCCCATCTGAGCTGCAGCCCCATCCCACGGTGCTCTGCTTTCATAAGCCCAAATCTACTGTAGTGTTACCTACCATGCAGTATGCCGGCGGTGGCAGGGCAGCTTGGCTGGGCCCAGTGTCATGTACCTATAATCCCAGCACTTGGAAAGCTGGGGAAAGTTCAAGGCCAGCTCGGCCTACCTGATGCAATATTAGCCTTTAAAGAAAAAAAAAAAGTGTGACAGTGTATGTGTGTGTGCCTGTGTAGCGAAGTCTCAGCAAGTAAGATGACTCAGTGGTCTTCCAGAGGACCCAGGTTTGGATCCCACACTCACATGGAATCTTAGAACCATACATGACTGGAGCTTTAGGGAACTGACAGCCTTGGTTTGCCCTTTGTGGGCACTGCACACATGTGCACAGATATGCATGCAGGCAAACACATCTTAAAATACATCTTAAAAAAAGGCCAACTAGCTGGGCACAGTGGCTCACACCGGTAATCCCAGTACTCTGGGAAGCAGAGGTAGGCAGATCTCTGTGAGTTTGAGGCCAGCCTGGTCTACAAAGTGAGCTCAGGACACTCACAGAGACACCCTGTCTTGAAAAAAAAAAAAAAAAAAAAGATCAAAATAAACAAATAAATAGGCCAACTTGGTTGACCTAAAGCACCAAGATTCATGGAAACATACTTTATGTTATTGAGGTCATGATGACGTGTGCCTTGGTGTGCACCCTAGTATGATTATGTGTCTGTTGCCTGCCAGCCTTGCCGATATACAGAATCATGTTTTCTGACCTGGAAAGCCAAAGCCAGAGAAGCTTAGTTGGGGCCACATGAGGGAGGGAGCAGCTGTGAATTGGGCTCCTGGGGGAATGAGGCCTGTGGGACTGACTGGCCCATTTGCACAAGAGCAGTATGTGGCAGACATGGGGACTTACTGATTCACAAGTGTGCAGAGTAAGACACCTGAAAAGGGTGGAGCCAGGGCCCGGGGAGGTAGTTCAGTCAGTAAAGTGCTTGCCTTGCAAGCCCTAGGATGTGAGTTCAAGTCCCCAGAAGCTATGTTAAAAAAAAAAGCCTGCTGTGGCAGGACTCACTCATGACGCCAGTGCCAGGGAGGTGGAGATAGGTGGGTCTCAAGGTCTTCCTGACCTAGCGGAGCCTCGCTTGCTTGGTGCAAGTCAGTGAGTAACAGTCTTGAAAAAAGTGGGTGTCACCTGAGAGACACCTGGAGTTGTTCTCTGGCCTCTTTAGGCCAGACTCTTTAGGAGTCTGGGGATTGTAGGAAATGCTTCCAATTGTACACAGTGCAGGCCAAGCAAGGCTGCTGTCTGCATACATCTGGTTCTTAGACCCAAGGTCTGCAGCCTTGTGAATTTGGTAAGCCTTGAGGGCGCTGCTCACCTCTTCCTATCCTGCAATGTCCTAAGATGCAGGGCCCTGATTCCTAGCTCCTTCCCTGTCAGCCCAGGCCAGAGGCCTTTTTCTGAAGCTACCATTAGAATTTCGAATGCCCTTAGGCAGGGTCTCATTATGTCATCCTGTCTGGCTTGGAATTAACCATGTAGTTAACCCTGTACTCACAGAGCTCCTCCTGCCTCTGCCTCCTTTTTACTTTTTTTTTTTTTAAACAAAAACAACTGTATTTTTTTCTAATGACATCATATATGTTCATTGTAACCACCTTTAGACAATCCAAAGAAACTTTGCTGTATTTGTTTTCTGACATCCTCGATGCAAAACTTTTTAGAAAAACAGAAAAATAAAAGAAGAAAATAAAAACTGTGGAAACATCATCATGGTCTTTGGTTCAATGGATGTCCCCCTCTGTGCACTTGCTGTGTTCGTATGTGTGTTTACATTTTTAAAAGTTGGAGTTATATTATATATGAAATTTTACATTGCAAGTTTTCCTTAGTATTACATTTAAAGCATTTTCTAAATGATTTGTTTGATAGTTTGTGAAAATTCACTTTTATTGGGTGGATATTAACTTATTGCATAGGTGGATCATTAAATATCTAACCACTGAATTGGGACTCATAGGATAAAGCATTTCACGGGAAATTAATAGCTATTTTATGGGTGGATGAGTGGATGGATGGCTGGATATGGATGGGTGATGAATGAGTGGATGGATGGATGGATGGATGGATGGATGGATGGATGGATAGATGAGTGGTGGACGGACGGACGGACGGATGGATGGATGGATATGGATGGGTGATGAATGAGTGGATGGATGGATGGATGGATGGATGGATGGATGGATGAGTTGATAGTTGGTGAATGGATGAATGAATTTATGGATAGAAGATGAATGAGTGGACAGATGGACAATGGTAGATAGATGGATGGATTGGTGGATGGATGGATGGGTAGGTGGGTAGATGGGTGGGTGGGTGGGTGGATGGTTGCATAGATATATTATTGAATGGGTGGGTGGGTGGATGGATGGATGGATGGATGGATGGGTGGATGGGTGGATGGGTGGGTGGGTGGGTGGATAATGGGTGGATGAGTTGATGGACTTTTGTTTATTTGTTTGTTTGTTTTGTTTTTTTGAGACAGGGTCTCTCTGTGTAGCCATGGCTGTCCTGGACTCACTTTGTAGACCAGGCTGGCCTTGAACTCACAGGGATCCGCCTGCCTCCGCCTCCTGAGTGCTGGGATTAAAAGCGTGCGCCACTACACCTGGCATGAGTTGTTGTATTTTTTATATTGATTATAATTAAGTTGAACACAAAAGGGGTCACTTCCTTTTTGTGTGTAAATAGCACTGCAATAAATTTTCTTATACCTAAACATTTGATTACCTCCTTGATTATTTCTTTAGGAAAATTTCCTAGGAGAACCTAATGAGTGAAAGGGTATGGCGTAATTGCAACCCTCCATGAAAATTGCTAAATTGCTGCTTAGAAAGGCTGTGCCAATTAATGCTCCCATAAACACTATAGAAGGATGCACCTCTCAGAACCCGTTGCCAAACTAACTTGTGTAATTTTTAAAACTTTGGTGATTTGGTATCTGTTTATTTAACTTTGCACTTTTGGTATCTCTGATCTCAGTATGCAGGAAGCAGAGGCAGCAAGATCACTTGAGTTTCAAGCCAGTGAGGCATGTATAACAAGACTCCAGCTGGTCGTGGTGGCGCACGCCTTTAAGCCCAGCACTCTGGGAGGCTGAGGCAGGCAGACCGCTGTGAGTTCAAGGCCAGCCTGACCTACAAAGTGAGTCCAGGACAGCCAAGGCGACACAGAGAAACCCTGTCTCAAATCCCTCCCCCCCAAAAATAAAAAAAATATTAAAGGCTGGGTGTGGTGGCACAGGCCTTTAATTCCAGCACTCAGGAGGCAGAGGCAGGCAGATTTTTGTGACTTTAAGGCCATCCTGATCTATTGTCTACACAAGAAGTTCCAGGAAACCCAGGACTACATGGAGAGATCCTGTCTCAAAAATGAATTAATTATTTAAACTAAATTTGTATCATAGTGAGTTTGGAAATGTTTTCATATGATTCCTTGTGTTTTGTTTTAGAATTTTCAAATATATAGTTTTTTTTGTGTCCACTTTAATTGGGCAAATAATACAGTTGTTATCAGTAGTGTCTGGATTGGTGGATAGATGGATGGGTGGAAGGGTGTGTGGATGAAGGGAGGGAATCCTGGGTGGGTGGGTCAATAGATGGGGTAAGTGGGTAGATTGGTAGGGATGTAGGAGAGTTGGTGGGTGGGTGGAGTTGTCTGGAGACATTTTCATAAGAAGGCTGCCTTGATGGTATCCTTCAGATCACAGCAGGAGTTACCCCTGCCTATTGCAGCACTCCCTTGAGCCAGGTGCTGTGCTTCTTGCATATTTCACCCTTTCCCTAGGAAACTAGGTACGACTTAATTTGAGGACTCAGGCCTGCTTGACACAGAGAGTTTATCCATCCTTGTGTTCTGAAGCTCACCTGAGAGGCAAAAGTCTCATCCGTAGGGAAACCAGCGCTCTATCTTTTCCTTCCATCCGTAGGTCCACTCATGTACCAGCCTTACCCATCTGTCTGCTCACCTACCCCACCCATCAATCACATCCATCCACCGACCCACCCACCAGCTCATGCATCCACGCAGCCTTGGATAAGCATGCATTCATACATACAGTCGCCTTGCCACCAATCCATCTATCTACCCACCCACCAACGCATCCATCCATGCATCCATGGATATGCATGCCCTCATACGTACGTACATACATACATACATACATACATTCGCCTAACCACCAACTCATGCATTCTTGTATTCCTCCACCCACCCGCCCACCTACCCACCATCCAGTCAATCCCTCACCCACCCAACCCACTTAACCATCACCTCATTCATGTGTGTCATGCAGTCACAGAGGACTTACCATAGGCTTGTACTTTGCCTTGTGCTACTGCTAGGCTAAGGCTAAGGCTAAGGCTAAATCAGTTCTGTGGTTCCTCCCCATGCAGGGCGGATCCCATAGGGGCCAATGAGAGACATGCACAGAGGGTGTGGAGATGGGATCCCTGTACAACCGCTGTCGGGACCTCTCGAAAGGATTGCGATATCTTTGGCAAGGGCTGAGGGTCCAGTTTGTGCCTGAACACACAGAATTTTTCTGTGAATAAGTCAAGCTAGCTTGTCTGGGATCACATCCATGAAAGCTGGACAATCCAGCACGCTCAAACACCCCGGGCGGTGGCAGCTACATTCTAGAAAACAGTATTGCTGTTTTCATGCCCAACAACAGACTTGGAATTGAAACGAGGAAAATATCTAAGAAAGCAAACAGTTCTTGGGTGTTTGGGGACACAGTCGTTTTTCCCCTCTCATGAATCAGCTTCACACTGGGAAAGCCACACCCCACTTTACCCTCTGTTCTGTAGGCTGGGGAGAATGATGAGCCCGTGTAGCCAGCAACTGAGAGCATCTTCAGCAACACTCTGGGACACAGCTGGTGGCCTTCTCCCTAAGGCGAGGAGTCCCTCTAGGGTTCTTCCAAAGTCCTTCCTCCCATCTTACAGTGACTACAAGTGGCCACAGAAGACAGCTGGAGTCCCCACCTGGGTCTTACCATCTGCCTGTCTTATCTTCTGAGACCTCTTGGGACTTGCTGACCCCTCTGGAGGTTTATCCCTTCCAGGGATGCTAAATGCAGCAGAGAGTGAATGGGGTTCCAGGGAGCAGTGTTAAGCATCCAGGCCCCACCTCCCGCCACCCTCTTTATCTGTTCTGGACCACAGTCTACCTACCTGATCATACTAGGACCAAATATCATATAATGGAGGCCAACTTTGTGCCCCAGACTGGTCAAAATTAGCCAAGCAGGACAGTGCTATGCCTACTTAACCCTACCTAGCCAGTCCTTCCCATGAAACCACAGCCAAGGTTTGTCCATGTCCTCCTTCCTGTGGCCTCCTTAGCCCTTGACCTCTTGAACCTGTGGCCCATGACTCTTGCCTCTAGGGATAATTGAATATAATACACATTCTTTGTGACAACATTTCTTTTTTTGTTTTGTTTTTTGTTTGTTTTGTTTTTGTTTTTGTTTTTGTTTTTTGAGACAGGGTTTCTCTGTGTAGCCTCGACTGTCCTGGACTCACTTTGTAGACCAGGCTGGCCTTGAACTCACAGTGATCTGCCTGCCTCTACCTCCCGAGTGCTGGGATTAAAGGCGTGCACCACGACGCCCCAGTGTTGTGACAACATTTCTGTGTTTGGCCTTGCTTCCCATCCCCTCCCTCCCCCTCCCTTCCTTTTTTTCCTTTCTCCCTACTTCTTCCCACTCCTTTTCTCCTTCCTTCCTTCCTTCCTTTCTTCCTTCCTTTTTCTTCATCTCTACTTTCCAAGGTGTCCCTATGAAACCCAGGGTGACCATGAACTGGCAATTCTCCTGCCTCAGCCTCCTCCATGCTGTCATCATCTGCTTTCTGTCTATGATGAACACAAGCTGCTATGCTCCTAAGAGCCTTCCATGACATAGATGTCCCCATCGTTGGTGCCTGTGCCAATCGAGTGTTTAGGGCAGGTGACCTCAGAGTACCGAGCCCCTCAGTAACGCTTTATCTGCCAATTCTCCTTTTTAACAATATATCAGCATCATAAATAGATTATTTGCTTATTCACTTACCCTCCTCCTCTGAGACTAGCAGCTTTCTTCAGGGGGTGGGGGTGGGGTGGGGATGGACCTAGAACAGTTCCCGACACACAGTGGGTGCTGTTCCTGTGCAGTCCAGAGGAAATGAATAGGGAATGTGCCCGACACCTACAGCACGTGCTTACTGCTTCCAGCAGTCTTTGGAATCCTTGCGTGTGTGGATCACTTCACACTTTGGAAGCCCTTCAGGAAGGTTCTTGTCCACTCCGCCTGGCCTATAAAGTGCTGTACTTGTGCAGAGGCTCTTGTCCAGGGCCCTCAGAGCACTTTATAAACATTAGCCACGTAAACAGCATGCTTTGTGTGTGGCAGGTGGGGCGTGATTCACTGAGACAGAACCTGTTCTGGAAATGAATGGAAAGTTTAAGCAGAGTCAGAGACCTCCTCCGGGGCCACTGGGCCATGTGCCCAGTGACGTCCGCCTGGCGGCTCAGGACACAGATTCCTGGAAGAAACCCCTCCTTTACCCCTCCCTCTCTCTCTCACACAGCCCAGTTGCCCTGGAGCGGGCGGGCGCTGTTTTTGCTCTGTTGGCAAAGCTCGCTGAACTCAGTTAAGACAAAGGCTAGTGGCTGCCAGGAGGCTTCGTGCACGGATTTATCAAGACCGCACTTAGAGGAGCTGTCAGGGAGGATGTAAGACGTGGATGCTGATTCAACAAGGCTTCCTGAAGATCCACTCTGGTCCTGGTGTTGGGGACACTGGCAGAGGAGGCTGGGGAGAGTTAATGGCTGTCACAGAGGAAGCACTTAGCTGGGTATGGACAGTACCCAGGGTGCGGGGCGGGGGGGGGGGGAGAGAAGTGTGAGTCAGCTCCTGATTCTTTGAGGAGGGATGATTTTGGACAGTCAGGGCTCTTTAAACTGTAACTTACAAACCCTGTCTCGAACGGGCTTAAGCCACAAAGAGAAAGCCTCGGTTTATAGAACAAACAAATCCGGGAATAGGGTGGCTTCAGGCCCAGCAGGATCAAGAGGCTTTACGTGGGCACTCTAACTCCTGGGTTCTATCTCTGTGTGTGCTGACCTCAATTCTTCCAACCACAGGTGGCGTTTCTGCCACTTGAGAGAAAAGATGGGAACTGGAAACGCTTTGTTCAACACTTGCCCTGCCATTAAATGTGTGTTTGCTTAGCCAATATTTACAAAGCGGTGAGTGAGACAGTGCTGCTCGATGGATCCAGCAGGCAGATGGACACGGGTGTCAAAGACACATGTACAAAGATGCCCATTAGCCTGTAAGACTGGGACAATTGAACCTCCAACCATGGGGGTTGGGTAAGTAAGAAGACAGGGTGATGCCCACGCAGAGGAAGACTCGCTTAGCCTCATGACATGCTTGCCCGGGGTGACCTGCCATTCCCAAGGGACTTATGGCAAATTGGTGAGAACTGTCATCTGGAGATGCTCAGTGCAGATTCTCCATAAACCACACACAGTTTTTAAAGGGAATGGTATGAAGAAGCAAGCACTTGGCCAGATATACCTACCCCAGTCTCCTTTCATATGACATATGACGGAGTGAGTGGAAAACAGCTAACAAAACCTGCCATGTTGAAGACTTTTTTCTTTCTTTCTTTCTTTTCTTTTCTTTTTTTTTTTTTTTTTCTTCTTGCTTTTTTGAGACAGGGTTTCTCTGTGTAGCCTTGGCTGTCCTAGACTCACTTTCTAGACCAGGCTGACCTCAAACTCAAAGCAATCCACCAGCCTCTGCCTCCCTAGTGCTGGGACTAAAGGTGTGCACCACCATACCCAGCGCATTAAAGACTTTTAAGACCATCCAATCTTGAGGTTTCTCAGAGAAACTAGATAGATGTGTGGAGGCAGGTCTTCAGACAGCCTTCCCAGAGCCTTTAATTCATAGGATCTTTGAGGGTGGCTCTTAGAAGAATTTTTTAATGTAAGTTCCACCTCCTAGGTTTCCATAACGAGGTGCCATGTTGGCCCAGGAGGGGAGGGGAGATGCTGAGAGGAATGGGATTTCAAGGTCATGCAGAGCCCACGTGTGACATGCAGGTGTTGAGGAGCTGTTGTTTCCGCTGAGCCTGTGCTCCATCCTGTCTTCCTGCTCTTGCTTGGCTTGGTTCTGGTAACCCTGACCAGAGAGACGTTAAGAGACTCTAGAAAGGACAGACATAAGGACAACCTGGAGTCAGACAGGCTGTGCTCACTCTGATGGACTCACACCAATGACTGAGAACTTCCACCAGGAAGTTTATTCAGCTTGTTTATTCGGTGCAGAACAGGGGCCTGTTGATAAAGGAATGGTCCCAGCTGTGAAGACATGTGGGAGAAAGAAGCTGCAGTTGCTAGTCTTTGTACACAAATGTGTCAATTGTTTGTACTTGGACCTTTGAAGAAGGCTTTGCTATGTCTTTGAGTCTCACCCAAGGAAGGCTTCACCAATCCTGTGAAAATAAGTACTGGGATCCTTCCATGCCAAAAATACACATTTGTTCAGGCTTTCCACCACTTCCCATACTGCCTTGCTTCTTTCCTCATTCTCCTTGCTGTTCACCTCCTAGGCCCCACCCTAAGAAGACTGTAAACTCCTTGGGGAGCTCTGACTAATTCCCCCCTTGCATACTTAGCACCTAACAGCTTTTCGTGTTCACAGAATTGTGAAGCTTTCCGAGATCAACAACACAGGAAATACGGCACAATAGTTTGCTGAATGAGTGACGGGGTGGATAGGTGGATAGATCCAAAGGATGGACAGGGGTGAGTGGATTCCCTGTATGAATTAACGAATGGGTGGATGAGTGGATAGACAAATTCAGTGAGTGGATAGGTGGGTGAATGGAAGAATGATGAACTGGTACATGGGTAGATGGATGGGTGGACAAATTTTATGGGATGATGGATGGATGGGTGGGTGGATGGATGGGTGGGTAGGTGGGTGGATGGATAGATGGATGGATGGGTGGATGGATGAATGATACATGCATGGATGGATGGATGGGTGGGTGGATGGATGGATGGATGATGGATGGGTGGATGGATGGATGGATGGGTGGGTGGATGGGTGGATGGATGGATGGATGGATGATGGATGGGTGGATGGATGGATGGGTGGATAAATGGATGGATGGATGGGTGGACGGATGGATGGGTACATGAGTGAATGGATGGATGGATGCATGGATGGATGCATAGATGGATGGATGGGTGCATAGATGGATGGATGGATGCATAGATGGATGGATGAGTGGGTGAGTGGAAAGATCAATGGATGGGTTCATAGGAAAGTGGATGGACATACTGATGTAGGCACACCCAAGTGGAGGGGAGCTGATGAGGGTACCATCTTGGTCATAGCTCAGCCTCAAGGACAGACAAGGTTCCAAAGACTTCACATTGTTACTTCCTGATTTCTAGGACACTCTCTACTTCCTTTTCCAATAACAGGGGTCCTGTGCACTTGCCTGGTAAATTTCCATCCTGTTTCTGGTGTTCATTGAGGAGAGTGGTGTTGCTGCTTGCTGCATCTCACTAGGTCTAGGGTTCCCTCAGTAAGGAACAAAAATGACTTGGTTGTGGGAAGAGTCCCTCTGCCGTCCTGCAGACAGACTGTGCACACGCTAGGTGGCCGGGGGTCTGTGGCGGTTCAGCATCCTTCCTGCTCTGCAGAGAAAGGTAGCGCTAGTACTAGGTCATGTTCCAAAGCAGAAGAAACCAAGCCCTGAGCACACAGGAGAAGTACAGCTTTGCTCTGACTGCCTAAATATGTTGTCCCTGGGGATGCAGGCTCTCAGCCTACCTCCACTTCAGAGCTGGGCTGCTCCCCCAGGGAAAGCATCCCACAGCTCCCTGAGGAGTCCTGGCTTTCCCTGCCCACCCCCTTTACTGTTGCCCTCAGGCTCCCTTGGAAAGGAGGCCAGCTCAGCAGTCAGTCTCAGAGGGGACTCACCTGCGCTAGTGGCACAGCAGGGTGCCATTAGCTGGCCAGTCTGCAGCAGCCCAGTTCTCTAGACCAGAAAGGCCTTAGCGCCTCCTTGCGCTGCAGATGCCCCCCTCCCTCAGGTGTCAGTCCTTGGGAGGTTAAACTCGGTAGTTTGCTGGATGCCTGAGCGGAGACCTGGCTTCCTGCTGCCTCTGCCATGCTCTCCACGGGGTGCTAAGCAAGAGCAGGCAAGCTGCGAGACAGCTATTAATATCCCCACCTCACAGAAGAAAAAGTGAGGCTGGGCCACATCTCCTGTCTCGCTCCTGCTTAGGCAGTGGCAGAGTCCTGTGCCAGCCTAAGGCTTCCTGCACATTCACAGTACCCTCAGTGGACCCTCGCTCCTTATTTTTTCCAGCAGCAATTCCTGAGGCCCAGGAGATGGCTCGTTGGATCATCAGAACTCTTCAAACGGCAGGTCAGTGCAACAACAACCTCTGTTATTTCAGTGCTTAGGAGAACTAGACAGCGGGTTCCTAGTGCAAACTGCCTAGCTGGCGTAGCTAAATCAGGGCTCCCAGCTTAGAGAGAGCCCACCTCAAAAATAAGGTGGACAACGGCCAAGGAGGACATCCAACGTCACCTTTGTTCCTCGACTTCTATGTGTGCAGGTATACACAGACAACTCCTGCCCCCCGCCCCAGGCACCCCTCCCTACCCATGTAAATATGTGTATAGACATGCCACACATACATACACATGTAGACACGGGGAACAGATAAAAATCAAGTGGTTCGTACAACTCAGACCATTTCGTTCCTGCTCCATCAGGTAGGTGCCTTTGGGTTGGGATAGAGAGATGACCTCTGTATGTCCAGCTACAGCCATCCCTGTCGTTGGCTTTTTCTATAGATGCGTATTCTCCTGGCGAATGGTTTAACACGCCATGTCTCTTTAAGACCAGCATCTTCTTTGTGTAGTGTTGAAAGAGAGGAGCCTGTGGAAACTCCACTGGGAGCAACAGCCCCCACCATGGGATGATAAAAGGGTAGCTTTAACTGAAATAGAGTTGTAAGCAGTGGCCAGATTTAAGCACAGGGCCTCTCATACGTCAGAACCTTAGTGCAGGGGATTGTCTATGTGGGCAGCGCGTATATAAATGTATGTGTAATTTATGCAATATTTCTCTTATTCTCGCTCTCTACTTAAGCTATCCATTAAAGCCCATCACATTAATTTAATTGAAAAATTCTGGGGGAATTGTATTAGCTTTTTTTCCCATTAAATTAACATTACAGCCTTTAAATAGATGTCCTTCGTGCCCATTGTTGCTAACAAAATTATTATGCAAATTGAGTCTAGCCTTTCTGGATGTGGCCACCAGCCCCTCGTCTTCTTCCTCCTTGACCACTTTAATTTGATTGCCCTTAGCCCCAAGTGCCCAGGCTGGGAACTAGAAAGGGCCAGCCTGGTGGAAAACAGGTTACGTGTGGTTCTGGGGCTCAGGCCTCAGCCAGCAGAGCAGCTTGGCTTTGTGCTCAAGGCAGTTTTGAAAACACTCTATAGGTGAGGACCTACAGAAAAAAAGAGAATATGGGGACTGTCCCCGAACCCTAGCCCGCCGAATACCCACAATCCCACCAAACACACATACAAAACCGAGTGTGCTGAGAGCAAGGAGCAAGTCCATGCGCTGAAAGAGATTTGATCCTTGAGTGACATGGGGACCCGAGCAAGTGTCAGAACCTCTGGAAAACAAGGAGGCTGCTGTGCCTGCATGGGAAGCTGGAGGAGAGCCAGAGATCAGGGATGCTAATGTGATTAGTGTTTACCTTCTCACCCACCCATCCATCCATCCATCCATCCATCCATCTATCCACCCTCCTACTCATCCATCCACCCACCCACCCATCAGTCTATTCACCTACTCACTCATCCATCCATCCATCTACCCACCCATCCACCTGTCATACGTCTGCTACCCACCCATCTATCCATCCATCCATCCATCCATCCATCCATCCATCCATCCATCTACCCATCCACCCAAACACCCACCTGTCCATCCACACATCCATTTGCTCACTTACCAATCCATTCACCCATCCATCAACCCATCCATCCATTTACCTACCCACTCATCTACCTTCCCATCCATCCATCCATCCATCCATCCATCCATCCATCCATCCATCCAGACCACTGTTCTGCACCAGCCACTTGGCTAGGTACAGTAGGATACAGCAAAGAACAGAAGAACAAGTATACAGTCTGCAGCTGTATGGCAGGGTGGGGATAAGAAAGATAAACAGGGAGGCAACTCAATCCAAGTCTTGGGGTACTAGATGACACTCCAGTAGAGGACAGATGGTACCAATGGCTGAGACCCCCCCCCCATGGTTATGTTATCTAGTGATTGCATAGCTGCCTAGTTTAAGTACAGTCTATCACAACCACTCCAGAAGAGACTCATCTAAGACTAAATCTGGATCTTGTGACATCCTGTCATTAAGTGTCATACAGCTCTAATAGGGTGACAAGGGCTGGGGAGCGGTTAAAATGCTTGCCTTGCTAGGGTGACAGCTTGAGTTCAGATCACCAGAATGTATGTAATTAAAAACCCAGATATGCCTGGTGTGAAGGCAGAGGCAGGTGGATCTCTGTGAGTTCATGGCCAGCCAGGTCTACCTGCTGAGTTCTAGGTCATTGAGGGCTACATACACAGTGAGACCCTGTCTCCAAAAACAAGTTGGGGTTGAGGCAGTTGCTTCAGTGGTAGAATACTTACCTCTCATATATTAAGTCCTAGGTTCAATCCCCATTAACCACCTCAAAAAAAAAAAAAAAAAAAAAAAAAAGACACACACACAAACAAGCAAAAAAATGGACAGCACCTAAGGAAAAGACACCCAAGGTTGTCCTCCATCCTCCTTGTGAATGTACACACATGTGCACATACACACATACATGTCACACTAAGAAACTAAAATGAGCTGGGCGTGGTGGCACATGCCTTTAATCCCAGCACTCGGGAGGCAGAGGCAGGCAGATTGCTGTGAGTTCGAGGCCAGCCTGGTCTACAAAGCCAGTCCAGGACAGCCAAGGCTAACACACAGAAACCCTGTCTCAAAAAAGAAAAAAAGAAAAAGAAAAAACAAACAAAGAAAAAGAAAACAAAAATGCAATGACAGTCACAAGGACACATTCCACTTATTAAATAGATCTTGGTTTGATACCCAAAATGTTTGTACTGAGTGATGTGTAAATGTTGCCCCCAAAGAGATGTTCAAGAATGTTCTAGATGACAGCCCTCATCTAGACACAGCCCAATGCCAGGAGAGTAGAACAGAGGTATGAAACGGGGCCCCAGGCATACAACGCTATAACACAAAGATGTTGTGGGGTGCTGAGTGGCAACAGAATTGGGAAAGTCCACAAGGTCAACGGTGACTATTCCTACCACTGAGTGAAAGTATTTTCTGAACCCACTGTCTAAGGGGCAAAAATAATTATGAGGAAAGAAGCTAAGTTAGTGGTGATCTTTAGTGATGGTGATGAAGATGCCTTGGCAGGACTGGAGGGGCCTCTCTGGGGAGGCGGGCAGATTCTGGATTTTAACTCAGTTATGACGATACATACGTGAGGATTATCTGTGCGTCTTTTCATTATGTGTGAGGTTTTGTTGTTGTTGTTGTTTTATTTTCCGAGATAGGGTTTTTCTGTGTAGCCTTGGCTGACCTGGAACTCACTCCATAGACCAGGCTGGCCTGGAACTCAGAGGTCTGCCTGCCTCTGCCTCCCCAATGCTGGGAATAAAGGCATGCTCCACTACTCCCCTACTCATTATGTGTGTATATGTCAGGCTGGCTTGGGAGTAGAATCCATCCATCCATCTCATAGAGTGGGTGGGCCATAGAGATCAGAAGTGTGACTATCTCTCTCTTTAAAGCCTATGGATACTTCCCTATAGGGAAACAAGGTTTCAGAGACTCTTCAAATCTTTTTTCCCTACTGGCCTGGGGGAGAAACCCCTCAGAGACCCAGTTCCTCCACCAAGCTCTTTTGTTGTTGTTGTTTGGTTTTGTTAGTTTGTTTTGGTTTTCGAGACAGGATTTCTCCTGTAGTCCTGGCTGCCCTGGACTCACTTTGTAGACCAGGCTGGCCTCCTCAATTTACAGAGATCTGCCTGCCTCTGTTTCCTGAGTTCTGGGATTAAAGGCATGCACTGCCATGCCCGGCTTCCACCAAGCTCTCAGTGGCATGCCTGCAGGATGCAAGATGCACAAGGCACTACTATTCTTGGAAATAAGTTTGTGTGGAACTTTACCTCTCTCTCCCTCCTCTCTCACCTCTCCTTTTCTGCTTCCTCTTTTCTCCCCCTCCACTTCTCCCTTTTCTATCTCCTTCCCTCCCCCCCTTTCTCCTTCCTATTTCCTTCCTCCTCCCCATCTCTTGGTTTTATCTACCTTTCTCCTTCCTTTTTTCTCTCTCTACTTCCCTTTCTCCTCTTCCTCCCCCTCTCCTTCCTCCCCCTCCTCCTCTTCCCCTCCTCCTCCTCTTCCCCTCCTCCTCCTCCTCTTCCTCCTCCTCCTATAGGTTTAATAGTGTGTGCTATTAAACACACACGAACTTGTTTAGAACTGGAACTGGAACTCACTGGATAGGGGGCTTGCCTAGCATGCTGAGTTTAACAGCACACAAATGCAGACAGGGGGATCTGGAGTTCAAGGTCATGGAGACCAACCAGGGTTACAGGAAACCCTGCCTCAAAAACGAATGGTTTGTTTGACATGGCCAGGTATAGTTACATGCACAGAGAAATACAGGGGTTCTCTGTGTTGCCCTGGCTGTCCTGGAACTTGCTCTTGTAAACCAGGCTGGCCTCAAACTCACAGAGATCCCCCTGCCTCTGTCTCCTGGGTGCTGGGATTAAAAGCGCCCGCCTCCACCGCCCAGCCACTTCCCTTTACTTCTGTTACTCCTCCTCCCTGTGTAACTCTTTCTTCCCTTCCTCCTGGGTCCTCTCTCTTTCTTCTTCCCCTCTCCTTCTCTATTTCCTCTTTCTAAATTGTCCTCCCAGTGCTCCAAGCCAATTGGGTGTTGGATTATGTTCCTGACTTTCCCAGTGACTCACTGGTCCATGTACCAGACTTCAAATTCTTCTTTGAAGTCAGTGTGATCCAGGAAAAAAGAAAAAAAAAAATCTGAGTTGAAGACCCACACACCTTAGCCTCTGGGCAAAGTCAGAGCAATGGAATTCTTCAGAACAATTTCAGAGAATCTCTTCCTTTATCTTCATACTTGATGGAATTAGGTTCCTTAATCAACTAGCCCCAGGCCACTTTGGACTCCCTTCGGAAACACACCCACAGCATTCTCTTCAAGGCACTTGCCAGGAGAGAAATAGACTCTCCCCCCCCCCCCCTTCTTCTTCTTCATGTGCTGCCCCTGGGACACAGGTTCAAGCTTGTCCTGTGCCACCAAGCCAGCGGAATTCTCTGGAACTCTTCCTCGAACGTCAGCAGCCGCAGGGCTTTGTGGGCAAATGAGCAAGCTCTCAACCAGCATTTCTGGCCCAGTTGAGAAGATTTTGCTGTTTCTATGAGCCTACAGGGGGATTACTGTGAAGGTCTGCTGGCAAGCAGGGCAGCACGCCTGGGGAGAGGGAATTAGAAGGTCTGGAGGTTCAATAGCAGAAAGCCAGCCAGGGCTCTGAGTTCAAACCCCACCCTCCTTAAAGCTGTTGAGTTAAGTTCGCCTCCCCTGCTGGAACTTACAGCTGCGGTTACACCCCTGGTCTCCCTTCTTCTGGAAAAAGCAATATAATGTGAGGCTTATTAGCCAAAGTAGCTTGCCCTCCTCCGGCCAAGAGGTAAGCTCACAACTGTGGCCATGCCAGACAAGGTCTCTCAGAAATCAGAAGGTCTCGGTGGTCTTGGAGCAAATCCATCCAGGCGTCTGTCTGGAAACATCCCTGGACCCCTGGGTCTCCATAGCCGTAGCAGTTAGTTTCATTTCTAAGGCTGGTTGGCTATTACCTTTGTGTTGTAAAAATTACTCTAGGGGCTTCTAATTCTGTCTGTCTGTCTGTCTGTCTCGTTCTCTCTCTCTGTCTCTCTGTCTCTCTCTCTCGTGTGTGTGTGTGTGTGTGTGTGTGTGTGTGTGTGTGTGTGTTCAGGGATATACAGGGATAGACCCCAGGCAAGCCTTTTACCACTGAGCTACACTAGCCCCTCTCTTGTTTTTGTTGTTGTTGTTTTTTGTTTTTCTTGCTCACATTGCTTTTGTCTTCCCTCCCTCCCTTTATTCGAGTTAGCCAGTCAAATGCTGCCTCTGGCCGAGAGGACTGCTCCCAGAGTTGTTTGCCAGCTGAATACAACCAGACAGTGGCTATAGCAGAGGAGCGCTGTGAGCCCTGAAAGGAAGGCTGCTTACTAAGGAAGCCTGGGCTCAGCCTTTTGCCTGGAAAGATGCTCGAGGTTGTGACATGGGGGCAGATCCCAGCAGAGAGTGTGGCCTCCCCCATGATGAGACAGAGGCTGAAGAGGTTGGAGTTTGTGAGGCAAAAATCCCAAAGAGTCACTCACTTAATAGTGCCACAAAGTGGCACAGGGGACTCATCGGGCCAGAATCTGAATGCCAAGTTGCTCAGGCTTTGGGCAACATGCCACAAAGCTGGCAGGCCACAACTGCTGGTCTGGCACCAGCCAAGCCGTTCCAGGAGAGCTTCTGGGCCTGGGGACATTCAAGTTCTAGCAAGGAGAACAGGAGTGACGGGTTAAACAGTGAAGGCATGTCCCGGAGGCCGTGGTGAGGCTAGACCTTGGTGGCAGGACTAAAACAGCTGAGGGGACAGGGAAGACTTCTCTAAATTGACCCCAAACAAGCCCAGAAACTCAACTACCAACTACAGAAGATAATAACTAAAGCGGGTTTTCTATGGTGTGACACTCAGTGTCTGGCCATGGGAGAAACACAGAAGTGAGTCACGTGCCCCCCTCCCCCGGAAAGCATCTACAGTCGATACAAACAGATGCCAAATGCCTGGAGCCACCGAACCAGCTTTGGAATGGTTTCCACAAATAAGGTATGGAGAAGAGGGAGGTGGGGAGACAGCCCAGTAAAGCGCTTGCCATGCAAGCTTGAGGCCCCGAGTTCAATATCCAGCACCCATGTAAAAGTTTGGTGCTGTGCTGGCTAGTTCTCTGTCAACTTGACACAAGCTAGAGTCATCAGAGAGGTGGGAAGGTCAACTGAGAAAATGTTTCTGGGTCCTGAGGAGAGGAAAGGAAGGCCATCATGAGTTAGATAGAGGAGAAGCACATGGCCAGCATGGATGGAGAATCCGGCCCAGATGGAGAACATTACCTTTGCTACCCCTCCCCACAACCCAGCTTGCTTAGCCTTCCAGTGTGTACTGAAGACCAGTGGATCTTCAGGAATCCTCCAGGCCATCAGCACCAGATTGGAATGGCTGAGGTGTCCAGTCTTGTGGATTGAGCGGGTACTGCCTTCTCAGCATCTGCAGTGTGAAGACAGGCATGGTTGGATCACCAGCCCCCTTTGTGACTTATAACTTTCCAACCCGTGGTCTTGGCACCAGGTTTTTAGTACCGGCATGAATTCATTCCTATGGAGCAAGCCTCGAATCCAGTCCAAAAGCAGTTGGTTGCCCGCAGAACGTCCATGCCACTATTGCACCAGTGGGCACATCTTGCCTGACAGAGTTTCAGCCGCATGTGGTGGTGCATGTCTTTAATCCCAGTACTTGGGAGACAGAGGGAGGTGGATCGCTGTGAGTTTGAGGCCAGCCTGGTCTATAAAGTAAGTCCAGGACAGCCAAAGCTATACAGAGAAACACTGTCTTGAAAAACCCAGAAAAAAAAAAAAAAAAAAGAAAGAAAGAAAGAAAAGAAACAGGCTGAGCAAGCCATGAGGACCAAGCCAGTAAGCAGCACTCCTCCATGACCTCTCCATCAGCTCCTACCCGCCCCACCCCACCCCCGAGTACTTGCCCTGTCTTCCTTCAATGATGTACAGTGATGTAGAAGTTTAGGCCAAATAAACCCTTTCTTCCTTGGAAAAAAAAAATAGTCTCCATAAAAACAGGTTGCAGGCAACCCTGTAGGGCATTTTCTTCATTAATGATTGATGAGGGGAAGTGCCCAGCCACTGTAGGTGGTGCCATACTTAAGATGGTCATCTGGGTTCTAAAAGAAAGCAGGCTGAACAAGCCAGTAAGCAGCAACCCTCCATGGCCTCTGCACCAGCTCCTCCTTCCAGGTTTCTAACGCCCCCTCCCCCCGCTGCTTTTGATGATAAACTGTTATATAAAACAGTGAGCAAAATAAACCATTTAATTCCCAAGGTGCTTTTCATCAGGGTGTTTCATCACAGCGACAGTAACTCTAACTAAGACGTGGTTAAACTGGTCTGCAATCTCAAAGCTGGGGAGACAGACACAGGAGGAACCAGAAGCTAGCCAAACTAGTTGGATCAGTGAGGTTCAGACTCAGTGACTCTGTCTCAAAAAAAAATCCATATATATTTGTGTGTGTATATATTTATTTATTTATTTATTTATGTACACACACACACACACACACACACACACACAGTGGAGGGAGGGGCTGCAGAGATGACTCAGCAGTTAGGAGCTCTTACTGCTCTTCCAAAGGACCTGAGTTCAGTTCTCAGCGCCTACATTTGTTGGCTCCCAAACACCTATAGCTCCAGCTCTGGAGAGATGCAATGACTGAGCTGTAGGGGAACCTGCCCATATGCACACACACACCCTACACACGGTACTAAACGATAATAAAAATAAATATTTAAAAAATATGTGGTAGAAAGAAACTGAGGACACTGGCTGGTGATGTCTGGCTTCCATGTGCAGATGCACACAAACATACATAACACACACACACACCATACAAATAAAAAATGGGGCGATATAGAGAAGAAAAGAGACATAGCAAGGAGTAGAGATTGTTTAAAAATGAATGAAGTGGGGAAGATGAAGAGAAATCAATGGAAACCTCTAGAGATGAAAATCAATACAAAAATTCACTAGTTAAAGACTGCAAAAGAAAAATATCAGGCTGGGCGTGGTAGCGCACGCCTTTAATCCCAGCTCTTGGGAGGCAGAGGCAGGCGGATCTCTGTGAGTTCAAGGCCAGCCTGGGTCTATAAAAGCAAGTCCAGGCCAGCTAAAGCTACACAGAGAAACCCTGTCTCGAAAAACCAAAAAGGAAAATTATCAGTCCATTTAATGGCATGACAGGCATCATTCAATTGAAAGAACAAGAAGGAAAAAACTATAGAGAATGTGGGGAACCAGGCAGGTAGCTGGACCCTCAGTAGTGGGTAGGGTGGGCAGCAGAAGATGGAGAAGCAAACACAGGAAATGAACATTCCAACACCTAGGGAGTGAGCTGGGTTATGGCTTGGAGGGTAAGGTGCTTGCTACAGAGGTTGCTCTCACTGAGAACTTTCGGAAAGCCCCTTGGTGGGCACCGTAAGTCACTGGGGAAACTGGTGTTTTTTCTCAGGTTCCTAGTCACGTGAGTAAAAAGAATTTAGAAACAGACTGAGTAGGAAGGACAAGAAAAATGCTGTTAGCGTTTGAGAGAAAGCAACAGGGCAGGCTGGATAAGTCCACAGCCACTGACTGGGAAGGGAGAAGCCGAGGAGACCTGGTGGGGCATGCTCTGAGGTAGGCTGCACAGTCAGTACAGGAAGTCAGCACATGGCGGTGGAAGGGGTGGGGCCGATGCAGAGAAAAGATCTAGAAAGCTCAAAGAACTGGAGAAAACGTGTAGGCCTCAGCCATATTTGAAAGAGACAGGGGGAAAGAAAAGCCACTTTTTAGCCGGGAGTGGCGGCGCATACCTTTAATCCCAGCACTTGGGAGGCAGAGGCAGGCAGATCCCTGTGAGTTCAAGGCCAGCCTGGTCTACAAAGTGAGTCCAGAAACAGCCTAGGCTAAACAGAGAAACCCTGTCTCGAAAAAGAAAGAAAGAAAGAGAAAAAGAAAGGAAGAAAGAAGAAAGAAAAGAAAAGCTACGTCTTTTGAGTAAGAGGCACTCGCTTGGTCTGTCAGCCTCTCTCCATCTGTGGGTGTGTCAGCTGGCTCCCCTGCCCACAGCTCTGCTCTTGTGCCATCTGACATCCTCCAGCTAGCTCTTGCCCAGCAGCTGATAGACAACTCACCTCGCAGCAGAACCTAGAGTAATCGAGTTGCCTCTCCCCAGTGGTTTGGACATCTGGTCACTCCGCTCAACTCATTGGGTCTGGATCACACGGTCCAGCCTTGAGTCACAGAGTCCTGAGTCTGACTGGCCTGGTTCTGGATCACAAACCTCCCCCCTTGAATTAGAAAGGTGGAGAGAGATGGTCTCCCAGTACAAGATGGCATCACAGATGCTGAGTAGGCAAAACCATAGACATTTGCTACCCTCAGCAAAGCAGTGAACAGTGAGCGCACTGCCGAGCAAGCCGCCTTCAAGTGCAGCTTAGAATTCGTGGCTCCCTTCGTCTTTGCTACTGTATAAAAAGACTGCGTATTTGTTTGTTTGGATTTATTATTTATTATTTGTTTATGCATGGTCTCATGTAGCCCAGGCTGATCCCAAACTCACTATGGGACCATATTTGGGAAAATAGGCTTTGTTGGTCCTCCTGGACTTCCTGCATGTGTGTGTGTGTGTGTGTGTGTGTGTGTGTGTGTGTGACAGTGTCTCTTTTATTACCTTGTATCTTTCTCTTTTGTTTTGCGGTTTTCTGCCCTCTTTTCTGGAAGGTACGGGCCGCTGGCTTCTGTGGTTATTTTCGCCTGACAGCTGTGTTTCCGGCAAGCAGCTGAGGGGTTCTTCTGACTCAGCAAAACTAGAGCGCTAACTGTCAAGAAGCCTTTCCGAGAGTGGGCCTAGAAATAAAGATGCCGCTCCACCCCCCAGACTCCTTTCACTTCCTCCCCGCGGGTACCTTTGAAAGCCTTATAAAGAGCTTTTAAAAACCTGCCTCAGCCTGTCTGCTCCAGGCCTGCATGAAAGCGGCCCTAGGCTGGGCTTTGCACAAACAGTAGATTCTGGAAAGGAAGGCATCCTTTTTCTCCTTGTCTTGTCCTTCTCCTCTTCCTCCCTGGGAGGCTTGAGTGTGTTTTCCCATGGGAGAGGGGAGCCTTGACGTGAAAGCAAAGTCAGTGGGCCCTCAGTGGCTTCGCAGGGTGTGGCCTTAGGCTGCTGTCCCGGGGACACCTACAAGCGTGCAGTTGGCTGAGTTTCATGGGGACCACTTAGCAGCTTCCTTTGTCCACCCGCTGGGCCCAGAATTCTCATCCCCACCCCACCAACTTCAGACAGAAAGAGAACGAGATGGGAGAGGAATCCCGGGGCACCTAGCCGCCTGCAAAAGGCTTCCTGTGTGGTGGCTGCGAGACAGCTGCCCCCTGAGCCCCAATGCTGCTGTTCTGAGAAAGAGAAGGAACAAATAATTTTAGCTTCATCCTACGCATCCCTTGCAGCTGCCGATAGGCTGTCTGTCTCAACCCCTACTCTGCAGCTTGTGCCTGAGGAGCCCTGCCCGGCAAGCACTTTTGCAAGGGACCTGTGCAGGGTCCTGCCTGATGGGGGCATTGGCTGCTCGAGGAGGAGGTCATGCTCAGTGCAGTGTGTGCGTTTGTTCCCTTTTTTGCCACCCTGAAACAAGATGGCGTCTGGTAAGCATTGTTCTATGGGCTTGATTGCGTTCTTGGAATTTCTCACTAGGGAAAGGCTTGGGAGCTGAGGCCAGCAGGAGCTCCCAACGCCATTGGTTTAATGACACAGTTTGTGGAAATGAAAAAGTTGCTGACAGGGCTTGGGGTAAAAGACTGGAACAGTGCTGAGCCCTGTGGGACAGGCTCCAGCCAGAGACACTGAGTTTTGGTCCTCCGTGACTAGAGAGTGCCTTTGGGCAAGGAGCGGTCACACAGCAATGTTGGCCTTGATAGGAAACACTCTGGGTCTTGTTTGTGTTTTGTTTTGTTGTTGTCGTTTTGTTTGTTTTGTTTTGTTACCTGGAAGAGCAGAAGTGAACCAAAGTGAACATCCACTTTTCCTTCTTTTTCCCACAAGGTCGCACACAGCCAGGCTAGCCTTGAACTCACTCTATGGCAGCAGATGACCTCATAGTTCTCGTTTTCTGTAGGATTATAAACTTGTGCTAGGGATAAGACCCAGGGCTTCGTCCACTCTGCTAAGGGAACCACAGTTTCAGCCCTGAGCTGGGTTGTCTGGGGGGAAGGAAATGACACCAAACACTGGGCGATACTCCGCCTAATTCTTGGTGAGCCATGACAGTGTCTGCTGAACCCAACATTCCCTCCCTGTCGCATGACCATGGCCCAACTCTGTCTTCCCATCTTAGCTGGAGATCTTCAGGTGAATTTTACTCTCCAACTCTGGAGGCAAGCAGGAGGGCCCAGGTGTGATCACAGTCTTCCCAAGCCCCGACCAGAGTGAGATGGAATGTCAGCCGGACTCCGGCTGGCACAATGGAGCCAACTTTACGAACTCCTGGGAGAAAAGACTTTTTTGTTCTGTTTTGTTTTGTTTTGTTTTTGAGAGAAGACATCTTACAGTTAGCTTTCCAAGAGGTAAAAATTGGAGCATGGTCCTGCAGGCTGCTCTTTTTATATTGCAGAGGGAAAAATTAGCCTGACCATGAAGCCAACACACAAGCAAGTGTGGAGAGGCTGCAGGTTAGCGTAGCAGCCTAAACTGCGGCATAGCCACCCACGCCCGCTGCTATGAAACCTGTTCCTTTCTTTGGGCCTCAGAACTGTATTACGGGGGAGGGCCCTTGTTTTGGAGCCTGGATGCAGTGCCCAGTGGTAGAGGAGTTTCCTGAAGACTGTGTGAAGCTCTGGGCTTCAGTACCATAAGGGAATGGGGGAAGCATACTAAACTCTAAACCAGTGAATCTCAAATGAGATTTTTGCACAGCCCTGCCCACAACAGCACAATGCCTGGAGGCATTTTTGCAGGTGTTTCTGCTTATAGTGAGTGATTTTGAAAGTCGCATAACATGCAGGGCAGGCCCACCACAGGTCGATATGAAGAAACCAGCACCCCAGGACCCATCCAAAGTGAGAACAGAAAAGTGGACTTGGTGCGGAAGGGGAGCTGGAAAGACAGCTCAGAGTTAAGAATGCTCCAACACTTCCAAGAGGGACTCTCTCTCTCTCTGTCTCTCTCTGTCTCTCTCTGTCTCTCTCTGTCTCTCTCTGTCTCTCTCTCTCTCTCTCTCTCTCTCTCTCTCTCTCTCTCACACACACACACACACACACACACACACACCAATAAAAAAAAGAAACACTTTAAAAAAAAAGAAAAATGGAAGCCAAGTGGTGGTAATGTATGCCTGTAGGCACCTTTTTAAAAAAACAATTTTAATTTATTGTGGTTTCTTATGTCCCTTCCTCCCTTTTCCACCCCAATCCCTTCCAACACCCCAACACCATGTAGGAGAGAGAAAGAAGCTTAGTGGGGAGAAAGGGCTAGTTTTCCTTAGTTACTTCCTGCTGGTTAGGGTTGTTGGATTCTTTGGGGCCAAGTCCAATCTTTGTTTCAGCATACCTCCAACTTCTTCTTCTTCTTCTTCTTCTTCTTCTTCTTCTTCTTCTTCTTCTTCTTCTTCTGTTTTGTTTTTTGAGACAGGGTTTCTCTGTGTAGCCGTGGCTGTCCTAGACTTGCTTTGTAGACCAGGCTGGCCTTGAACTCACACCGATCCACCTGCCTCTGCTTCCCAAGAGCTGGGATTTTTTTTTTAATTTTTAAAAATAATTTTATTTATTTTTATTGTATGTAGCATTGGTGTTTTGCCTGCATGTATGTCTGGGTGAGGGTGTCAGATCTCGGAGTTACAGACAGTTGTGAGCTGCCATTTGGGTGCTGAGAATTGAACCCGGGTCCTTTGGAAGAGCAGTCAGTGCTTTTAACCGCTGAGCCATCTCTCCAGCCCCAAGAGTTGGGATTAAAGGCGTGCGCCACCACACCCGGCTTCCAACTTCTTTTCCTCATCAGGAGCAACAGGGAGGAGTAGTAGCATTCTTCTTTCTTGGAGTCCCCAAGTCTCTCTCTCTCTCCCTCTGGGCTCTGATATTTATTCCCTCTCCCGAGTCCTCATGGGAGTAGCTCCCTCTTGACATGGAACTCAGATCTTTATGAGTCATGGAGGAACAGATCTGGTAGGATGTGTAATGTATTAAATCTGCTTACTTCAAAATAGTGACAAACAGCTGAATTATACCTGCGGACTGAGAACCAGGTAGGTGCACAGTCCTTCAGGCTGGGAGACTCAGCATTTGGAAGAGTCCAATGTGACCCTCACTGGAGGCTCAGAAGCCAGTAGTTGCTCAGTCTTTGAGGCTGGAACGCTCAGCAGTTCAATATAGCACTACAAACCTGGAGGGTTCCTGGAGAGCCTCTGGTCCTCAGTCAATGATGGAAGCCTGAAAAGGCTGGTACTGATACCACTGGAGGAGTCAGCAGTGGGAGCAACAGAGTAAACCAACTCAGTATCAAGTGGGAAGACCTCTATCCATCTATTACACATCTACCCTTCTATTCATGCATCCATCCTTCCATCTATCCATCTATTTATCCTTCCATCTTTCCATCTATTCACCCATCAATCCTCTCATCTATTCATCCATCCATGTATTCTTCCATCCATCTATTCATCCATCCATCCATCCATCCATCTTTCTATCTTGGTCACAGTAATAATAATAAAACCAGATGAAGAGGCCTTCTCTGCTGTGAAAGTCATCATTGGTGAGGGGAAGCCAGACCTTTAATAATGATAAGCTCTGGGCCTCTGAGCAGATCTGATGGGGGGGGGGCCCTGGGGATCCTGAGCATCTTCCTTGCATAATGGTGCTAATGCTATGGTAGGAGGCAGGATGGAAGCAGGTGTATGCCACACCCGCCTTCAGCAGACAGGTGTGTGCTCTGAAGGGAGGCACACACTGCTGATGAGGAACTAAAAGAAGCTGCCTTTGCTGGTGTGAAGGGGAGGAGGGATGACCCAGGGTGTAACTCCAGAGCTATGCTGGATCTTCGGAGTCCCTCTTGGCTCTGTGTCTCAGTAGGATCCCTCACAACAGATTGGGACTAACTGTGACCTACTTTGAGGCCAGCCTGGTTTTATATGTATGTAAATTCCCACTCCACAGAAGGGGCAAGAAGCAGTATAACTCCCCCAGATGGACTTGGAGGAAACTTAATTATGTAAATGCATTTATTTTTGCTATTATTTAAAAAAAAAAATCCCAGATGGGTGGCGGTGGTGCACGCCTTTAATCCCAGCACTTGGGAGGCAGAGGCAGGCAGATCTCTGTGAGTTCGAGGCCAGCCTGGTCTACAAAGTGAGTCCAGACAGCCAAGGCTACACAGAGAAACCCTGTCTTGAAAAACAACAACAATAAAAACCACCAACAACAACCAAAAATAATCCCCCACAAATTAATAACACACAAACCAGAAAGAGGTAATGGTTTCATGTTCCATGACCTGGCTGAGAGGTCTTCCTGGGACAGGGGTCTGTGAAGCTATAGAGGCTTTTCTCTTCACTCTAGAACTCCACAGGCAACAAGATGAACCGCAACAGAAGCCAATGGTTAAGTCACCTTCCAAGGTCACACAGTGAGACAGAGAACCTGGGCCAGGTGACAGGCTTCCCATTTCTTGGCCCACTGACAGGGTTGGGGTGGCCAGACATGAAACTTCACCGTAACTAGGAAGGTCCCTGAGAGCTTATCTCTCCCATACAGACCCACAGAGTGGAGAAAAGCACTTGAACTTGGTGGGGCTTGTGTGTGTGTGGGGGGTGGTGATCTGTCATGAAGACAGTGAAAATAATCAACCGTATGGAGATGGAGAGAGAGAGAGAGAGAGAGAGAGAGAGAGAGAGAGAGAGAGAGAGAGAGAGAACACAAGTGATCGAGCTCCATCAGAGCTAAAAGAGCTGGCGTGAGATACATCCACTCAGGGTTGTCAATAACTGGGTTTTACGGATGCGCGGATTCAAGGAGCTATATTTTAGTGCCTCTACATCGATCGAACTATCATTTCAGCTCCATAGCTCATAGCTAGAAAGCGGCCTACAGAC
This sequence comes from Acomys russatus, assembly GCF_903995435.1. NCBI lineage: Eukaryota > Metazoa > Chordata > Mammalia > Rodentia > Muridae > Acomys > Acomys russatus. Next base: position 57,912,625 of record NC_067155.1, on the reverse strand, counting down.
ACCCCACATTATGACCCTGCCCTCCTTGTTCGGGACACCACATTCCATTAGGAGTGGAGCTTGATGGATTGGCCTGGTGTGGTAATCTTGCTGAGCAATTACAGCACCATCCTATTAGTGGGAGACACTCGCCGCCCCCACCAGTCCTGTACAGGCAAGGCTCTGAGTATGAGGAAGATCTGGGGAGACCCAGTACAGAAGAGCAGGTCTGGGGGGGGGGTCAGCCTACTGGGGTATACCCAACAGTATCTGCATGGCTTAATGTCAGCAAACACAGAGAGTTCGCCATCTGCTCTGGGGTCGGGAGGTGCAAGGGCTTTGAGCTTTATTTCCTGCCTCCTGGAACTTCTGATACTTTTAGGGAAATTGATGGGAGATCAGAGATGGGTAAAGTGGAAACCGATCAATTGATCAGCAGTCAGGCACGTGGCAGTCTGTGCTCACCGCCGTCTAACTAAAACGAAGAGCAAATGATCGAATGAACGTCCACAGGCTTAGCCGTTAGGAGGGCTTTTCTCCCCCCCTCCCCCACGAGCGATGTCACTAACTCATGGCACCTGCTAAGGGTTGAACTGTGTCCCTCCCTAAGAGACACGCTAAGTTCTAGTGCCCATAACTGGTGAATGTGGCCTTTGCAAATGTAGTTAAATGAAGTCATTATTCCTCTTTCCCTCTTCATCTTCCTCATCCTCTTCCTCACCCTCCTTTTTCCAAATCTCCACACTGCCAGGCATGCCTGCTACCACTGACCTTGGCCCCGGCACTTATTTCTCTTTTTATTTCAAGACAGAGCCTCATTAAATCGGCCTCAAACTATGAAGTCCAAGCAGGCCTTGAACTTGCCATCCTCCTGCCTCAGGGTAAAAGGCCTGCACTAGTAAGCTTGATGCTTCTCCTTAAGGAGGTGTGGAGACTTTAGCACAGGAACGCTCATCACAGAGGGCTGTAGGGGAGACACGGGCACTGAGAGAACATGGAGACAGAACTGGTATGCTGCAAGCCGTAGAGCCACAAAGCCAAGGATCCTTCCTGGAGGCTGGGAGGAATGTGGTCCTGCTGCACCTGGGTTTCAGAGTCCTGGAGGCTGGAGCCAGTGGAGTATAAGCTCATGTTGGTGCCAGCTGGTGGGCATTTGTTACCCGGCCCTCAGAGATGGGCTCAGCGCCTTCCCCTGCCTCTTCCCCTGGTGGTCTGGGCAGCTCCTGCCGGCTCCATCCTGGTGGACACTCGGGATGAAGCCTGTTTGTTACTCCCTATTCCAGGAGTCTAGAGAGTGGCCATGCCAGGGTGCCAGGGGAGGTGAGAAAGGCTAGGCATTGAAGAACAGGTAGGTCCTAAGTGGGGGACACATAGTCACATGGGCCATGTGATGGTCTCCATCTCCATCTCCACCCGAGGACTCTGGTGAGGTCACTCAAGGACAGGTCTGCTTTGTAGGCACACCATGCAATGTGCATGTGTTCACACACACACACACACACACACACACACACACACACACACTCACTCACACGTGCACATGCAGAAGATGTGCACACACACACACACACGCACATACAGAGCATGCACGCATGCACACGGAGGGCAGAGCTATTCTGGGCATGTTCATCAGCGGCTAATTTTAATCATCCTCAGGCTTGCATCTCAAATCCCAAACGCTTTGGTGTGTGCAGTCTCTGAACACTCACCAAAAATAGTCCTGGAAGAGAAACTCGGGAGCCCAGAGGCCGGCTGACAGCAATTTAAGTCAATGCTCTGCTTCCTGAAAGCCTTCAGTGCGGCACAGCAGGGGCATTTTATTATCTGATGTGGGGTGTGTGTGTGTGTGTGTGTGTGTGTATGTGTGTGTGTATTGTGTGTATGTGTGAGTGAGTGAGTGTGTGTGTGTGTATTGTGTGTATGTATGAATGAGTGAGGGTGTGTATGTGTGAGTGTGTGTGTGTGTGTGTGTGTGTGTGTGTGTGTGTGTGTAGTCCAGAAGTCATTCCTCAGGACCCACTCACCTTACGTTTTAAAACAGAGTCTCACTGATTCAGCCAGACTGCCTAGGCTCTACCATCCCAGCTCTGGGATTACAATCAGGCACACCATGCCTGGCTTTGCCCCAGGTGTTGGGGGTGGGACTTAGGCCCCATGTTTGCACAGGGAGTGCTTTAAGGACTGAGCTAACTAACTCCCCAGGTCCCAGGCAGGGATCTTAACACAGACCTACTTGCCAGGACTGCCCGCAGCCAGCCTCTGCAGCCAACCTCTCAGATGACAGAGACAAGATCCTCTGGGCTCTGACTGTCTACAGGATGTGTCTAACTGAGAGTTAGCCCCCGTGAGTGGCAGTCCCCTCACCTACCTGGGGCGCAGTTAGCTGCTGTGGGTGCAAATTGCATCCTTTAAAGAGTGGCAGGAATGCCAGGCATGGTGGCACACGCCTTTAATCCCAGCACTCAGGAGGCAGAGGCAGGTGGATCTCTGTGAGTTCAAGGCCAGCCTGGTCTACAAAGTGAGTCCAAGATAGCCAAAGCTACACAGAGAAATCCTGTCTCAAAAACAAAACAAAGCAAAACAAAAAAGAAAAAGAAAAAAGAGTGGCAGGAATATTGGGGGTAGAGAAGAGGTTGACAGGCCTGACTGCCATCTGCCTCAGCAAGATGTGGCTGAGGATGACCTTGAACTGATGCTCCCCTGCCTCCACCCCCCCCCCTACACTGAGTTTACAGTACTGAGATTACAGGCCTACATCACCATGGCCAGATGGGAGAAGGAAATGACGCGGTGAGCCCTTTGAGAGTCCTAGCTTTTGGGGAAATGTTGCCTTGATTCCCTGGATTTAGGGGCAGTGTGTATGTGTGTGTGTGTGTGTGTGTGTGTGTGTGTGTGTGTGTGTGTGTGTGTAGCTCAGTTGGTAAAGAGTCGAGCACACAAAGTTTGGTCCTCAGCCTCACCAACACTGGGTATGATGTCCCACACCTGTTATCCCAGCACTTAGGAGACAGAGGCAGGAGGATCAGAAACTCAAGGTCATCCTTGGCTACATAGTGACTTTGAGGTCAGCCTGGGCTACATGAGACCCTGTCCCGAAGATGAACAAAACCAAACCTCCATGCAGCTCAAGACCGCTACGGAGAGAGTGCTGGTGCAGGACAGCAAGCAGAAGTCCTCAGGGGAGCACAGGCTATGTGCAGAAGTTAGTTCCCCTTAGCTTGTTACAGACCTGGGGCTGAAGGGTGTGCCTCTGGGTGGGGCGCTGAGCGCTGGAGCTGGAGAAGAGGCTGTCTTGCGGGATGATGATGCAACTGAGCAGCACGTAGAAGGTCAGCCAACCTTTAGAAGCCATGTCCCTGTGTCCCCAGGAGGCAGTGCAAGACCCTCTGTGGCTCCAGATACTACTCACTGCCTGCAGACTACACTCCTCCATATACATGCACCTGTGGTGACGGGCAATTTCTTTGTGTGTGTGTTTGTGTGTGTTTGTGTGTATGTGTGTGTGTGTGTACATGTGCACAGGTACCTCTGGAGGTCCCAGGAGGCATCCTATGAGCTGGGGCTGAAGTTAGAGGTGGTTGTGAGCTGCCCTGTGGGTGCTGGGAACCAAACCCTGGTCCTCTTGAAAGGGCAGCCGGTGTTCTTAGCCACTGAGACGTGTCCCCGAGTTTAGCTTCTGAACCAGGCACAATTGAAAGATTAGACACAGTGACTAATCATAAGATAATACAGTTGTGAGATTTATATTGCCATGGAAGTTATTAAAAACATTTGTTTCTGGAATTTTCTACATCATGTTTTCAGAGCACAGTTGGGTGAGGGTAACAGAGGCTGTGAATTCAGGAAGTCCACTGTCTATCAAAAGCAGGCACTTAGACCCTAGGATCACGCTGTGTAGCACTGGGGAGAATATTTACTAGCTCTACCTTTTCTCTCATTATAAGTTTACTATTATTTACTGTTGTTGTGGAATCCTGTGGCTGAATTTGCATATCACAGTTGCATACATTACAGGGCTACGACAGAACGAACTCTCCTGTCTTCGCTTTTCTTATTATGGAAGAAAACATTCGAGATAGGGGTCTCTTGTAGCCGAGACTAACCTCCATCTCTTGAGAGCTGGGATTTCAGGTGTGCGCCACCGTGTCTAATCAGGGTCTTATTTCTTTTTTTTTTTTTAATTATTACTTTAAAAAAAATTTTTTTTTCTGAGTTGGCGGATGCTCTTCCAGAGGACACAGGTTCGAGTCCCAGTAGCCTCACGGAGGCTTGCAACTACCTGTAACTACAGTTCCAGGGGACCCAGTGCCCTCTTCTGGCTTCTTCAGGCACCAGGCGTGTGGTGCACAGATATGCATGCAGGCAAAACATCCATATATATTAAATAAATAAATAAATAAAACGATTAAAAATAGTTTAAAAAAAATCTTTTTGTTGTTTCTTGGTTTTGTTTCTTTGAGACAAGGTCTCCCTGTGTAGCCCTGGCTAGCCTGAAACTCACTGTAGAAACCAAGCTGATCTCGAACTCTCGGAGATTTTACCTGTCTCTTCTTCCTAAGTGCTGGGATTAAAGGCGTGCCCTATCACAGCTGGATTTTTCTTTTTAAAAAAATTTTTAATGTGTGATGTGTGTGTGTGTGTGTGTGTGTGTGTGTGTGTGTGTGTGTGCTTGAGAGTATATGCGGGCATGCACGTGTGCATGCATGCCACGGTGTAAGTATGCTTAGAGGACAACTCACAGAACCCAGGATCCTGGAGTTCTTGTTCTCCATGGTCCCCTCAGCTTTCTTATACAGGGCCACCTGCTCAGGAGTGGGACTGTTCCCAGGGCGCAGGGCCCTCCCAAATCAATCATTAATGCAGCCAGTGCCCCACAGGTCAATCTTACGGAAGCGGTTTTCTCCGCTGAGGTTCCCTCTTCCCATATGATCTTAGCTTGTGCCAAGCTGACAAGCAAGCACACAAAACACTAAGCGGCCTATCCACACACCTGGAAACTTAATAGCTGTGTTCCAGGGTCATTAGCAAGAAACTCCATGAGTCTCTAAGGTCTTAAACACAGGGCAAGGATGTATAGAGATTACAGAGCGAGGGAGGGGACCTGCCAGAAAGCCGTGGACCCAGGGCTGGGGAAGCCCTCTACCTGCCAAAGGGCCACCTAGAAAGGACAGGGAGGTCAAAGGTGACTTCTCAGGAAGTCACACACCCAGGAAAATCTGAAAGAGGATGCAGCTGAAGATTGAGCCACAAAGCCAGGTCTCCAGTCAGCTGCCAGGGCTGGTCCTCAGGGATGAGTCGGCCGTACTCAGCAATAGCTCACTCCTTCCAGAGGGTTGTGTCTCAGGCCAGCATTGAACTTTCCCAGAGTTCAAATCTTGAACTGCGTAACCTTTTGCTTGCAGTGAATGCCTCTCTGCCTCTGTTTAACTATCTGCTGAGTGGGGTGTGACAGTAACATTTGCTTCTTGGGCTCTGGAGGGAATCAGAGGAGGTAGCCTTGTGGAAAGCTCTTGGACACTTGAAGCATGTCGTTTGTCAGTCCTCATGGGTGTCCCCATGGTTGCTGGGCCCGTACTCCTGCCCCTTCCCACCAGTCACCAGTATGTGCCCAACGGCATTAAACACTGTCTGTCTGTCTGTCCTGGCTTGTTTTATATTGACTTTACACAAACTGGAATCACTGGGCTGAGGGACTCTCAATTGAAATGCCTCTATCAGATTAGCCTGTAGGCAAGCCTGTAGTTCATCTTTTAAATTAGTGATTGATGGGAGATGGTTCAGCCCACTGTGGGCGGTGCTGCCCCTAGGCCGGTGGTCCTGGGTTCTATAAGAAAGTCGGCTGAGAAAGGCATGGAGAGCAAGCCAGTGAGTAGCACCCCTCTGTGGCCTCTGCATCAGCTCCTGCTTCCAGGCTCCTGGCCTGAGATGTGATGTGGGACTGTGAGTTCCCTCACGTTGTTTTTGGTTATGGTGTTTCTCACAGCAAGAGTGCCCCTGAGCCATTGAACTCATGGCTTTGTTCCTGATGACTGGACACTATGGTAGATGGAGCCCAGTTTAAAAGGAGGAAACTGAGGCTGGAGCAAGAAGATCAGAAGTCCAAGGTAAGATTTGAACTTACAACCAGCCACTCCTAGAACCCAGGGGTATTTACGTCTGAGAGTCCCCAGGAGGGCTTTATATCCTACTCAGGGAATAGTTTTCTTCTCATAGTATGTTTTATTGTGTCAGAAAAAATTGCAAGCCTCTTATCTGCAGCAGGGGTGTACTTTTTTTTAATGGATATTTCTAGCATGGTGATATCCATATGTCTGCTTGTCACTGGGGACATAGCTGGAGGTTCAAAAATGCCAAGAGCCCTGCTCCTTGCGACAATGTGGATAGACCTCAGACATACTAGGCTGTGCACAGGAAGCCACAATCGGATATAAACGTTGCAGGAGCCCACTCACTGAAATACCCAGAATAAACACACTCACGGGGCGGGGGGGTAGAAAGCAGCAGAGTTGTGGCTCGCAGAGGCTGAGAGAGGACCGTGTGGGTGGAGACTGCTTCATAGCTATGTGGCTTCATTTGGGGATGACAAAGATGTTTTGGAACTAAATACTCAACATTTCTGAACTGTTCTCTTGAAAACAATGTGTTTGATGGCATGTCAACCTCGCCTCACTAAATTAAAAACGGAAATTAAGTTTGGAAAAGGAAATTAACATTTTATTTTGGGATCTGAGTCTTGGGTAGCTCAGCCTGGCCTCACACTTGCTGTTTTTGTTGTTGTTGTTGTTTTGTTTTTAAGCTGAGGGTGGTCTTGAACCCCTGACCTGCCTGGCTTCACTTTCCCAGTGCTAGGATACTGGGCAATGCTGAGGGTCAATCCTAGGGCCTTGTGCATGTTAAGCAAGCACTCCACCAACGAGCTACATCCCTGGCACTCATTGTCAATGCATTTAAAGAAATTACATGAAGTCAGTCAATAGTGCAGGAGGGATGCTGGTAAGACAAATTACTACGGTGGTACTAATTTGGGGGATATGGTAGAGGTGCCGGTGGGTGCTTACCCACGGGGAGGGCACAGACAACTCCTGAGGGGCCAAGTGAAAGTCTAGTCCCTAACTGCTCTCTATTCCGCTGTTTCCCCCCTCCCCCCCCCACACCCCCTTCACACCCCCTCCCTGCCCGCAGCCAGCTTAGCGCTTAAAAAAAAAAAAATGCTTGTTTGAGTTTAGCTCAGTTGGCTCAGCCCAGCTTAGTAAATTGAGTTAAGGTGAGCTGAGCCAGTCTTTGTAACATCACCAGCTGGCTGGCCTGGAGGCACTCCAAGTGAAAGGATGCTGAGAATCCCCACAGATTCAACACGCTGCCGCTGGCTGCCGCAGGTGGGCTCAGGAGGCGCCCAGCCACAGCTTACCTCACTCACCTGGGTCCTGCTGGTGCCTCAGGAGCTGTTTTCTCTGGGCGATCCCTAAAGAAGGCTGTTGAACTATGTATGAGTCAGAAGGTCCTGGAAGAAGCTGAGAATTTAGTCCGTCAGGATATTGGGAATGAAGGTGTCCTTCAGCGTGTGTCCAACCTGTGGCCTGCAGGCTGCATAGCTATGGAATAGTATGAGAGTCTGCAAATGTGTGTGTGTGTGTGTGTGTGTGTGTGTGTGTTCGTGCAAGAACAGGTGCACGCATAGGAGTCAGAGAGCAACCTCCTGGGTCAGCCCTTGCTTTCCTCTTGTTTGAGGTAGGTGGAGTCTCTTGTTCACGAGTGTGTATGCCAGGTTAGCTGACTCCGGAGCTTGTGGGAATTCTCTTGTCTCGTCTCAACAAAATAGGCTGGGATTACAGATGTGTGAAGCAGCTGCTTTATGTCCTGATGTGTGCAGAGCAAGTCCTCTGTCTAGTAAGCCAGCTCCTCAATTCAGTAGTGTGTGTGTGTGTGTGTGTGTGTGTGTGTGTGTAATTCCATCACACAGCCCTCAAGTAGATAATAGCACTGCATTGAAAAGTCAAAAGGTTGGCCACACAGCCCGAGCCTGGGGGCTTTCTTGCCAGCGGCTCTCAGGGTGTGCTTAGTTAGCAGAGTCTGTGTGGAGCCCGTTCACTTGCTCTGATTGCTTGGGTTGAACCTGGCGGAGACCTCAGCCAAATTCGTTCAGCTCTGTGCATCTGGGCACAGTGAAGACAACAACAACTGGAAGGGGTTGTTGGGAGGCCCAGGAAGAGCACACATGTCAAGTGTGCAGGCACACAACCCCTGGAACACTGGAGACTCACACGGGGAGGGGGACATGGGAGGGAGGAGTGGGGCTTTAATGGCCAGCTATAGTTGGCGTGGCAGAGAGCAGCCACTGGAGTGTGTGACCAGGGCTCGTGTGCAGGGACCGGCCGGCTGTTTGTAAACACTCCCGAGCGGAGGAAGCACGTGACTTATGGCCAGTCTTTTGGATGAGAGGTGGACTATGGGGGGAAGGGGAGGGGGGAGGGGGAGGGATGCAGACTCTGGTTGCTTGGGTCTTAGCTACAGGGTGAGCCTGAGAATCAAGACTAAGCCAGGTGGTGGTGGGCACACACCTTTAATCTCAGCACTTGGGAGGCAGAGGCAGGTGGATCTCTGTGAGTTCGAGGCCAGCCTGGTCTACAAAGTGAGTCCAGGATAGTCAAGGCTATACAGTGAGAGACCCTGTCTCAAAAAACCAAGAGAGAGAGAGAGAGAGAGAGAGAGAGAGAGAGAGAGAGAGAGAGAGAGAGAGAGAGAGAGAGAGAGAGAAAGGCGGGGGGGGGGTGGGGTGGGAGAATGAAGGCTAGAGAACCAGGTAAGGTGCAGCCTTCCCATCTGGCTCTGCTCCAGCATGCCGCCCCGCACTGGGGAAGGTGTGGATGTTGGGGTGACACAGCGCGAAGGTAAGGCAGGATGGGTGCAATACCCACTCGGGAACTTGCAATCCCTGCATGTGGTTCCTAGGCAGAGGGCAGGAGGCTGGCACGGGGAGGTGTGGAGTCTGACCCTCAGTTGGGCACTCCTGCTGTGTGTGGCAAACTCCAGAAAAACATCCCCTGGTTTTCAAACTTAATCTAGAGAGTTCTTTGTTTTGGTCAAAGTGTCTACAGAGACACCAGAAATTCTTGAAGTCCCCAGATAACCTGAGGTCACTGGGCCTTCATTTCACTGGCTTCCTTCCTTCTGCTCTCCCAAGGAGAACATTTTTTAAAAGATATGATAAATAAAAAACTCACTGGATAGAATTCATGTGGTACAAACAGGGCTGTGCACACATGACCTCAGGGTGAAGCAGAGCTGGCGAGCCCTGACCTGTAGGAGTTTGGTGAAGAGAACTTAAGAGAGACAGTAGAGCTGGAACCCAGGGCCTTGCGCACACTGGGCAAGCCCTCTCTCTTAAACTCCGCCCCCAGCCTCTGCCTACTGAGTGCTCACACTGGCGGTTTTGTCCCTTCGTCTTCTGGAGGAACGCCCTAGATTCTTTCGAAGAGTCTCTCTTGCCCTGTCCATGTGGTTTCTCTAGACTTTGGCTGTAGTCCTTCCACCCTTCACCCCAGTCTTGGCATCGCGGGGAAGGAGGGGGCGGCGGGGGGGACCTGGCCCCACCCATAGGAATTTACAGGAAGTACCAAGAGAAAAGCGATTTGACTCTGAGAAGATGTGTTAAACAGGTGGAGGTCCTGTCTAAACATGAAACCAGAATGAGGCAAACCCAAACCAAACAGATGGAGAACAGACATACATAGATAGTCTAGAAGCTTGCCCCGAGGACCTGGATCCAGGCCTGACAGAAGCGCCTCCCACCTTCACTTTTGTTTGTTTGGTTGGTTGATTTTTTTTCGAGACGGAGTTTCTCTCTGTGTATTCCTGGCTGTCCTGGACTCACTTTGTAGACCAGGCTGGCCTTGAACTCACAGAGATCTGCCTGCCTCTGCCTCCCGAGTGCTGGGGTTAAAGGTGTGAGCCTGGCCCCATTTCAGGATTGGGTCATTTTGTAACTGAAACCTCGTGACTAATGTAGGGGTCACTTAACCTTTCTAACTTCCTGTTTTCCCATCTACTGCAGGTCTCTAAAAATCTGCACACCACTCCATTAACAAATCTAAAAACATATGTATCATATACGCATTGGCTATTTGAGCTTTTTAGCATTTATCGGTGTGCTTGGGTGTGCATGTGTGTGTGTGAAAGCCGGAGGTCAATATTGGGGCATCTTCCTCCATCATATTCAACTTGTGTTTTGAAACAGTCTCTCACTGACTGAGTTTGGGGTGTCAGGTAGGCTGGCCACCCAGCAAGCTCCAGGGATTGGGCAGTCTCTGTCCCTCTGTGCTGTGCTAGGACATTTACTAGTCTGCCCCCAACCCCTCCCACCCCACTCCCCACCCCTTACCATCACAGACAAGGTTTCTCTGTGCTATCTTGGCTGTCCCGGACTTGGCTTTGTAGACCAGGCTGGCCTTGAACTCACAGAAATCCACCTGCCTCTGCCTCCCAAGTGTTGGGATTAAAGGCATGTACCACCATGCCCGGCAAATGTTACTCTAGGCCACCCTAAGTAGGAGAAAGCTCTTTTTTTTTTTTTAAATTTCCAAGACAGGGTTTCTCTGTGTAGCCTAGGCTATCTTGCACTCGCTTTGTAGACCAGGCTGGCCTCGAACTCACAGTGATCACCTGCCTCTGCCTCCCACTGCCTCCCAAGTGCTGGGATTTAAAGGCATGTGCCACCATGCCCGGCCACTTACTAGTTTTATAGTAAACAAAACAAAGGCCGGTCAGTCCCACTTTATTGTACAAAAAAAAAAAAAGAGGAAGAGAGCGAAAGACAAACATCTGTTACAAGCAGGAATGGAGAAAGTGGAAGGAAGCCACAGGCTAACCAGAAATACCAGGGACATCGCAAGCAGGGCCTCGCCTTGGAGTTTACCGTTAGATTCAAGAGAGATGAAGGTGGCTGTGGGTACAAAAGTCCTGCCAAGGGGGGTAGTTCAGAAGGCCACATAAGCTCCGAGCCTGTCAAGGCCACAGAAAAGGCCACCTGTAGGAGGACTGTATAGGTGAGGTGTAAATGTAGGGGTGGTTGGAAATTGGGGGTGTGACAGAGTACAAATGTGAGTGTGTGTATGTGGGGGGGGGCTGAGTGTATGTGTTTGGGGGTATTGGGACGTGTGGGTGTGAGTGAGTGTATGTGAGTGTGGAGGTGAATATGTGTGTGTGTGTGTGTGTGTGGTGTAAGTGTGGGGGGTGTTGGGGGATGGATGTGTGAGTGAGACAGTGTGAGCATATGAGTGTGTGTGCGTGTGTATATGTGTGTGCGCGGGTGTGTGTGCATGGCAGAAGGATGTGGGGGTGGCCCAGAGCTCTTGAGCAAGCATCAGCATTCGTGGCCAGCTTCGTGCATGAGGCCATGCCTTCCCTGGGAGAACATTCTAGCCGCCGTTGGGTCCACTAAGGAGCCCTGGAAACTAAAAGCCCCCACCTTCCCTGTCACAGCTGTTGCACAGGATACATGGGGGAGGGGGATTTCCCACCTCATGTTTCCCAACCACTCAAATGTTTCATTTCCCATTGTCTGGCGGCTCCTCTCAGAGCTCAATGGTTGGCCGATGTGCAGCAGACACAGGCTGTTCCCCCAGGGTCTCGAAGTGCTGTCTCTTGCTTCTCTTTCACGTAGGGAAGCTGGCACTGGCAGGGTGCAGACTCGGCCAAAGAGTAAGGTCTATTAGTCAGCTAGTGGAGCATGGCAGTGGAGGGTCTTGATCAGGCTGGGGAATGAAGCTCCGTGTTGCCACCGTAGCTACCCATGTAACAACTGTTACAGAGAGGAATTCTTATGTGAATCTTAAGTGTGTTGCAAAATCTTTGTTTTTGTTGTTTTGTTTTGCTTTTCCAGACAGGGTCTCTCTGTGTAGCCTTGGCTGTCCTGGGCTCGCTTTGTAGACCAGGCTGGCCTCGAACTCACAGAGATCCACCTGCCTCTGCGTCCAGAGTGCTGGGATTAAAGGCGTGCGCCACCGCGCCCAGCTGCAAAATCTTAAATGCTGCAGCATCACTGCCTCTCCCCAGCCCACCGTGGCTTCAAACTTGCAGTGTAGGTGAGGGCTCTGTCACACCTTGTTTATAAGATGCCGGGGATCGAACCCACGGCTTTGCGTATTTGGGAGACCAATACCGTACCCACCGAGCTACAGCCCCCAGCTCATTGATGCTCCACTGCTGTTTTGAACATTGCCTATTTGTTTATCGTGTGTGTGTGTGTAGTGTGCCAAGCCACAGGTTGTGCAGGTCTGGAGACCCAGTATGGAAGTCAGTTCTCCCCTTCCGATGTGTGTGTCCATGCATGGAACTCAGATCCCCAGTCTTATAGGCAAGAACCTCCGCCTGCTGAGCCATCACGGCAATCCCATTTCATTTAAAAACAAACCAAAAAAACTAAACTAAACTGAAGGGCCTGTAAAAGTGGCTCAGCCGTTAAGAGCTGGCTGCTCTTACAGAGCAGGCGGGTTTGATTCCCAGCATCCACAAGGTGGCTCACACCTATCTGTAACTCCAGTTCTAGAAGATGTGACACCCTCTTCTGGCCTCCTTGAGCACTAGGCATACACAGGGGTGATAGATGGATTTTTTTTAAAATACCCATTTTAAGGAAAGCAGGGCACTGGGCATTTGAGATCCAGATGTTAGGCCCTTGATGGGCCAGGCCTTCTAACACAGGCCTGTAAATCTCAGGAATCTGAGATTCTTAGGTAGCAAGGTCACAAGTTCATGGTCAGCCTGAGCAATTTAGTGAGTCCCTGTCTCAAAATAAAAATGTAAAAAGAGGGCTGGTCTATGACTCAGGGGTAAGATACCTGAGTATATATAAGGTCCTAAATTCAAATCCAGTACTGAGGCTGGGTGCGGTGGGCACACCCCTTCACTCCCAGCACCCGGGAGGTGGAGGCAGGTGGATCACTGTGAATTTGAGGCCAGCCTGGTCTATAAAGCGAGTCCCGGACAGCCAAGGCTACACAGAGAAACCCTGTCTTGAAAAACCGGGAAAAAAAAATTAAATAAATAAAATTTTAAATTAAAAAAATCCAGTACTGAGAAGGAGGAAGAAAAGGAGAAGGGAGAGGTGGCTATTGCAATTGGGCATGCTGGGACAATTTGGCATGGTGACACAACTTGGCTCAATGGTATGTTGGGAAAGCATGGGCCCTTGGGAACTATGGCAGGAGTTTGAGGTAAGCTTGGGGTTAGCCTAGGCTACAAACAAACATCAGATACCAATAAGAGTAAAGATGTGCTGTTGTGGTGGCACACACCTTTAATCCCAGCACTCGGGAGGCAGAGGCAAGTGGATCGCTGTGAGTTCGAGGCCAGCCTGGTCTACAAAGTGAGTCCAGGATGGCCAAGGCTGCACAGAGAAACCCTGTCTCGGGAAAAAAAAAAAAAAAAAGATGTGTACCACCATGGCTGCCTAATTTAAAAAATAAAGATAATACCAAACAGCAACACACACACCACTCCCAACTCTCACCTCCCACCCCCTACCCCACCTAACCCATGCCCCCTAACCCACCATCCCCCATCCCTGCTTCCAACACAACCACGCCCCTGCCAGCAAGGCTCCACCCCTCCACTCCCTGGCGGGTGGTACCCAGGAGGCCTTTGAGGATGGTGGGAAGAATGAGTAAGGGGCTACAAACTGGCAGGGTAAGGCCTGAGGACTTCGACTTCACACAGCTCCCTTCACGCCCTCCCCTTCACTGCTCCATCCTTGGAACTTCTCCCTTCAGCGTCTGGAGGAGGGAGGCCGCCAGGGACCAGGACCCGCCGCCCAGGTCCACGCCAACTCTGATGCACTCCTTTTCTTCAGTAGAGGGACTCTGATTGTTGGTTTGATTTTTACAACACCCTTGACGTTTCCTTATTTTAAATTTAAATTTCCGATGCATCCAATGGAGGTCGGATCTTGGAGGAGCTAAGACCTGGGAGGACACACTCGCTTCCTCCCTTTCCTGAACAAACCCACCCACATGACAACTCGCCCCGCCCCCAGGCGTCCCGGCGGGGATGGGGTGAAGGAGGACCTCGGCCAGTAGGAACAAATTAGATAATGAAAAGAATTATGGCCCTGGCGTCCCCTCTCCCCGCCCTCCCTGGTGCTGCTGTCTCCTCCTCTCCCTTGGCTCGCGCGCTCCCACTCTCCCGGCGTCGCTGGAACGTTCAGCGGCCCTTGATGAATGATCGCCTGTCGTGGCTTGTTTATTATAACGCGGGCAATCAATTACACATCCCCAACGCTGGCCGGCCCGCGGGAAATTGATATGCTCAGCACAATCCAATGTGAAAATGGGAACTCATTTGCCAAATGTCTTTCTCAGGGTTCCGTGGCATGATTATAGTGTGTTTCTTCCAACAGGAAGGTTGGACTGACAGCGGTATCACTTACTGCCTGGCTCAGGCCACCCTCCTCTAAAGGCGTTATTTATTGTGTGACAGAGGCCATCCCAGAAAGGGGACTGGGTTTTCTGTCCTGGGTATCACCTTGTCTTCAAAACAAAACAAAACAGAACATAAGTGGGTGGGCAGAGTCTTGTACTGTGTTCCAGCCGCTTTCGCAAAGTCAGCCCCTGGGCTCTGCCTCTGGGCCACCCTCACCCCGGACCCAGCTAGCCAGTCATGGGAGGGGGCCACCCCAAGGACAAAGCTCTGCCTAGAAGGAGCTCCATGGATCCAGGAATCAGGGCAAATGGGGTTTTTGATTCTGTCCCCTGCAGCTGAGTTTGCTATCTGGCTCTGCCGATCTACAAAATGGGAGTTCTATGTCCCTGCTCATGGTCAGAGGTAAGAGGAGGCATGGATGGTGCAGATTGGGACCCGTAGCCCATATTAGAAGTCCTTAACCTCTGCTTTCTGAGACACTGTAGCTTGAAGACCAGTTCTCTTCCTGGTGGGAGTCTGCCCCCCTCTACACACTGTAGATAAGATAACTTTGCTTTCCTTATGTTTCTACCCCTTTCATGCTCCTTACCCCCACGTTTTGTTGTGTTATGTTTTGTTTTTTTTTTTTTTTAACATTTATTTTGTGTGTGAGGTGCGGGGGAGGGAGAGGGTAGGAGCCTCATGGCCGACCCATCCCTGAGGACCAGCCCTGGCAGCTGACTGGAGACCTGGCTTTGTGGCTCAATCTTCAGCTGCGTCCTCCTTCAGATTTTCCTGGCTGTGTGGTTTCCTGAGAAGTCACCTTTGACCTACTGAGCCATTTCTCTGGCCTCCTTTTCTATCCTCAGTAAAAAACAGGTGACAGCAACTCAGGTCTTGTGATGTGGAAGTTTGGGCCTCCCCTGAGAAAGGCAGGAAATAACTGCTAAAGCTGTCTGTCTTGGTCTGCCTGGCATGGTCTGGGATCTCCCCGGATCTAAAAATGTGTCATGTAAACTGGGAAGTGAAGCTGTCAGTTCTGGTCAGTCCCCTCCCTGACCCCCCCCCCTTTGCCTCCCCAAGTCTCACCACACAAGGCTCTGACTCTTAATTTACCCCCGCAGCGTACCTAGCATCAGGTGGAGCCTCATGCACACGGTCCGCCCATCATTCTCCAGGGTACCCTGCGCTGTGTTTACTAAGCGACTCTGCTGGTATGAGATCGCCACAAAGAGTGAGGGACAGGCTGGTGGCAGGCCCTCTGTGTCCCCAATGTCCCCAGCTTCTACTTGGCACATCCTAAGTGCTCAGTAAATATTTGTGGCTTTCATGGATGGCTGGATTGAATAGCATGAGAGCTAAACTCATTACCAGGGCAACCTCCTCAGAGCAGAGCATGGCCCTGGATGGGGATGTTTACAGGCATCTTCACCCTCTGACATCCCCACGGGAATAGCTCATGCTCCCTGCACCCGGCCTTGCCCAGTGCAATGAGTGTTCTGTATGCTCAGAGCATAGGAACTGGTGACAGACCAAATATAATGCGTGTTTGTGTCTGGTGGCTCCTGCTTACCTTCCAAGCTACACCCCTGGGCACAAACCCCAGCCTCTGTTAGTGGTGTGTGTGTGTGTGTGTGTGTATGTGTGTGTATTGTTGTTTGGCATTATCTTTATTTATTTATTTATTTAAATTAGGCAGCTATGGTGGTACACATTTTTACTCTCAGCACCCAGAGGCTAAGGCATGCCGATCTTTGAGTTTGAGGCCAGCCTGGTCTACACTGAAAGTTCCAGACCATCAGGGCTACATAAGGGAAACCATGTCTCAAAACGTTTATTATTATTATTATTATTATTATTATTATTATTATTATTATTATTATTATTATATTTTAATCTAGTGGAGGTATGCACATAGACTAGAGGGCAATTTGGGAGAGTCAATTTTCTCCTCCAACTTTGTTTGCCCTAATGGTCCAACTTGCGCAATTTTGCTTGCCTGCGAGCACCTTGGCGACATAAGTCATCTTGTCAGCCCATCACCTAGCATTTAGTATCTTCGAGGTGATGGAGAAGTGGTAGTTTTGAATACTCACTAAGGACCTTCATCTGAATAGGTCACCAAACCCCAACATGGCTCCCTTTTCTCCAAGACCCACCTTCTCCTCAAAGGAGGAACTGCTCATCTGGGGCCTTCAAGGGTTCATGGGGGAGGGTATATGAGCAGGTGTGTGTATGCATTGCCCCTGACAGAGCAGCACTGCCTAGGAAGTGGATTCTGGGGACCTGCTTTTGCTGGGGAGAAACTGAGGCACAAAGAAATAAATTAGCAACCGGAAAAGCTTGAACTTGACAGTGTAGCCCTCTAAAATATATATGGCGGCTGGAGAGATGGCTCAGTGATCAAAAGCACCCACCGCTCTCCCACAGAGTCCAGGCTCAGTTCTCAGCACCCACATCAAGTGAACAGAACCCCGTACTGTTTGCGGACACTCTGCATTCAACCCATCCCCCCACAGGCCACCACCCATTTCCTTCCTTCTGTCTCCATGGATTCACCTACTGGCTGTGATATGAGCAGAGTCAATGGTGAACGTTTGTGGTTTCTTGGTTTTGGTTTTGGTTTTTTCCTCCATTTAATGGGATAGTGTCAACGTTCATTGGATGCGTAGCCCGCATTGGGGATACGTTCCTTTTATGGCCAAGTAATATTCCATAGTGTGGCTGGACATCACCTGGTGGGCCCATTATCTGTTGCTCAGCATTGAGGTCATTTACACCTTTTGGCCAGCATGTAGGTCTCCTAGAAACATGTTTGACCAACAGCGTTCAATTCCTTTGGGCCTATACTTAGGAGAAGAATTGCTGCAGATTATAACAACTTGGCATTCAGCCTGCTAAAGACTAGCCGGGCGTGGTGGCGCATGCCTTTAATCCCAGCACTCAGGAGGCAGACGCAGGTGGACTTCTGTGAGTTCGAGGCCAGCCTGGTCTACAAATTGAGTCCAGGACAGCCAAGACTACACAGAGAGACCCAGGGTCCACTGTGTGGCTCTCTCTCTCCCCCTCCTTCCAAGTCACAGTATCTAACCTAGAATTTTGGTAATGCAGCATCTTCCTTCCCACTCCCATTAGCTCTGACTCACCCTCACCTCGAGGCTGGACCACATCTCTCTGACATACATCTTGCCCCCACATTTTTGTAGCCCCCAGTTGGCTCTTGTTTTACATTTAGAGACATAATTTCACTGTGTAGCCCAATCCTGTCTCAGCATCCTGATCTGGGGTGGCAGGTGTGTGTCATCATATCATCCTTTTGGGCTTGGATCTCCGTTACCTAATGCTAACTGATTAATGTCCACCCTCTAGACTTAGCTATGCCCTCCCCCAGCCATGGACCTATTTGCTGCTCCCTGTGTCCTTAACACAGCCTCTTGTAGACTAGATATCTGGTGAGTGGACTCAGGGACAACGGGAAAGTGAAACCCAAACTCAGATCCTGGTGAATTCCCCCCCCCCCCACCTTTCTCTTTCTCTCTCTCTTTCCCTACACTTTATTAGGACTCACAAACTACAATGCCTTAGGAACTGAAACACTCACTTTGATGTAAGGAATTTGGAAACCAATAGGTCCTCTGCTAATAGGTTACTCTTCAGGGACCCCATGGATTTGATCAGGGGTCCTGAGGTTGGTGTGGGGATTGTGTTCCTCCTGCTCCATGTGGTCCTGAAGATCCAGGCAGATTGCAATATATTTGCTCCATGTAGATGTGACCCAAGTGTGCCAGGGTGACCCACCCCCTTTTCTTTTCTTTTTTTAACCAAACCATTCATTTTTGGGTAGGTACAGTAGCCACAGAAAGCTTTATAGCTTCCCATGCACAGCTCTGGGTTGCCCTGAAGGTCACATCTGGGGCATGGTACGGGACAGCAACTTTATCCACCAGACTGTGACATCATGACACACAGACCAAAGGGGTCGAGGGAAGAGTTTGACCTTCATGCTGCCCTTTCTTCTTCGGAACCTCGTGTGACTCTGGCCATCTCTATTCTGTGAAGTCCTGACTGGTAAAATCCCACCACACCCATCTGCAAGCCGGGGAAATGGAGGGGCTCAGAGGCGGGAAGCATCCCAGCTTCCCGGTCTCCAGCAGGGCAGCTGCGGACAGGCTCCTGAGAGAGCCCTCCTGCCACTTCCCAGCCATTGCAATCTCCATTAGTCTGATTAAGACAATTGATTTATTCATTTTAGTGGCAGAGAGAAAGGGGGGCAGAATGAACATGCCATTTGTACGATGCAAGCATCTCCAGAAAAAGCTAAAAAACATTGTGTCACACATATTTTCTTACTACCGCAGTCAATCAGCTGTCTGTCCAAAGGGCAACAGTTCATCGACCCAGCACAGGGAGCGGGGAACACTCAGGTGCTGAGGATCCAGGAGGGGACTCTGCTTCCCAATCCTCCAGCCTGCGTGGCAAGGTGAAGGACATACTGACAGGGTCGACTTACCCTCCTTTATTAGTGTGTTGCTTTAGGAGAAACTTCTAGGAGCCGGTGAAACTTGACACTTGACATTGGCTGGAGAGAAATATTACATGGGTGTGTGTGTGTGTGTGTAAGCGCTCACCAGTTTGACTGCCTGGCCAACAGCCCCCAGGGGCCACCTCGAATAGGTACAGCAAGTACTTTTATCCATTAAGCCATCTCCAGCCACTGGCTGCTGCTTGTTGTTTTTGTTTTTGTTTGTTTGTTTGTTTGTTTGTTTCTGAGACAGGGTTTCTCTGTGTAGCCTTGGCCATCCTGGACTCACTTTGTAGACCAGGCTGGCCTCGAACTCACAGGGATCCGCCTGCCTCTGCCTCCCGAGTGCTGGGATTAAAGGCCTGTGCCACCACGCCCAGCTCCATTGGTTGCTTCTTGAACTGTCCAGTTTCCCTGAAGAAAAAGACAGAGAGTGCGGCTCAAAAGCGAAGACCTTACCTCTAGGGCACAAGGCTCTGGGCTGGATCTGAAACACTGAAAAGAACAAAGCAAAACAAAACAACAAGCCCATAAAGCCAGAGACATCGCTTTCCTCACTCTGAGTTTCCCTCTGACTCCCAGAAGGCTGCAGATCTCAATGTGCACCCGCCCACTTGCCCATTCTTAAACTCCCACCGTCTCAAAGCCTTTAATCCCATGATTCTTCTGTTAGGAACTTAGCCCAAGGAAATCATTACAGACGCCTAAAAAGATTAAGTTACAGGATGTTTCTCGCTCGGTGTAGATTATAGATAGAGATTGGCAACAGTCTCAACACCCAATCAAGCAGATAAGTGAACTGCGCTCCCCCTTGAAAGCTCTGCTCGCAGCCGGGGAGGAAAAGATGGGCTGGAAATAGCCTGAGATAGACACTGAGTTTGTCGGGAGGGGGGGGGGGTGGTAGGGGGGAGAGGGTTGGGGTGTGTGGAGCAGGGTAAGGATTCGAGTTTGGGATGGTCTATTCAAAACGGACTTAAATTAGAAGTGTGGTATAGCTAAGATCCGGAAGTCATCAATGAAACCAGAAGAGGCATTCTGGGAGAGCAGCTGTCTTGGAAGGACTGGCTTCCCAGTGCTGGGAAATGAGTGGCATTTCCTATTCAAAAAGCACAGTAGGTTGGATGGAATGGGAACTTGGAGGCCCGGGTAGACGCTTTTTCAAGACAGGGTTTCTCTGTGTAGCCTTGGCTGTCCTGGACTCACTTGTAGACCAGGCTGGCCCCCCAACTCACAACGATCCACCTGCCTCTGCCTCTGCCTCCTAAATGCTGGGATTACAGGCGTGATTACAGGCGTGCACCACCACTGCGCGGTGCCCAGGCTGTCCTTAAACTTACCATGTGATGAAGATGACGTTGGGCCACTGATCCTCCCAATCCCACTTCCCGAGTGCTGGAGCTGACACATGACTACACCCAGTTTTGTGTAGTGCTGGGGATGAAACTCAGGGCTTTACAAATGCTAGGCAAGCATTTTACTAACTGAGCCACTTACACCCTCCGCTTACCGGAGGCTCTTGAAGAAGGGAAAAAACATAGCCATATCCCGGTCCATAAGAAGAGCTGGTCCACAGAGCTAGCAAGCTGTGAGTCTGTGGTCCAGGGTTCTTTAAAGGGGATAATCTGATTTTGTAGAATTTTAAGGAAAAGCCAGAGTTTCTGGAGAGTTAGAGAACCCAGGTTTTCAAGAAATGTTTAGCTTCTTCTCAATGCTCTGATAGAAAAATTACAGTGACGATTCTATCTGCTTGAGTTTCACAGGGAGATGCTGGCTGAGGTGGCCACTGTGGGTCTTAGCCCTCCTGCTCCTCATACCCAGCCAACCTGCTTGGTACCCCTATCCTAAGATGTTAATTATACTGACCACCTTCTAGAATAACTCAGGACCTCAGGCCATTTCTGAAAGTGACACCTAAAATCTCATCCATGAATCCATCGATGTAATACTCGTAGAGACAGATGTGTTACTGTAGAAATGACAGGAGGCTAGTGCACAGTAGGTACTTTTAACTATCCATGGGTCAAGTGTGGTGGTACTTACCTTTGGTCCCAGAACACAGGTGGCAAAAGCAGACGGGTCTCTACGATTTTAGGGCCAGCCTGGTCTACATAATGAGTTCTGGACCATCCAGGGCTACATAGTGAAACCCTGCTTCAAAAATAGATACATAGATAATAAATAAATTAATAAAAGAATCCGAGGTAAGGGAGGGAGAGAGAGGGAGAGTGAGGGAGAGAATAAATATAGCTTCCAGCCTCAGATGACCAAGCTTAGGTGTGAGACACAGCCTCAGTCTTTGTTTTATGGGGCATGGAAAGCCATGCCCAACAGACCCAGGCAGGACGTTCAACAGAGGCACACAGAGAAAGCAAAATCCCAGCTTTTTAAAAATAGACTGTCCCATCCTCCTTGACTGAACCCCCAGGATGGAAAATCTCGATATGACCAGGAGATCCCCCAACTCTGGAAGAAGGTAAAGCGTCTGAGAAGATGATCTGGTCTGGGAGGGAGGGCCAGGCGCGAGCTATGGGGGACCAAATGCCCATCAGCCTTGCTCGTTCTAATTCCCTTTTTCGACTAACTACTTGGCTATTTCTAATGGTCACTGCCATATGACTTTAAATCTGGGGGCTGTCTTCTTTGGTTAGGAACTGGGCGCTGCTTGGAGGGAGGATGTGGGGCGGGGAGAGTGGGGAGACGGAAAAGAGAGAGAGGCACTCTGTAATCACAGGGTGGAAGGAGGGGGAAGTTCAGGCAGAGTCCTGCAAGGCGGCTTCCAGCTCCTCTGTACAGCCAGCCGCTCTTGGCTTCCCTCAAGTTTCTCTTGGCCCAGACCTGCTTCGAGAAACCGAGGACGACTCACTTGCTCAACAATTCACTTGGCAACTTGGCTTCAGCAGATGAGTTTTTAAAAGAAGGGAGAGAAGGGGAGGAAAAAGGAGAGATGGGGGAGGGAGGGAGGGAGGGAGAGAGAGAGAGAGAGAGAGAGAGAGAGAGAGAGAGAAAGAGAGAGAGAGAGAGAGAGAATCAGTTACTAAAGTGCTTACCTAGCATATCCAAAACCCTAGTCCAGTCAAAGGCACGACGTAACCGGAGAGGTGTCACATGCCTGGGAGAGGCAAGGGGGTCAGAAGTTCAAGGTCATCTTTGGCTATATGGTTCTAGTTTAAGACCATGAGATGTGCCTTTAAAAAAAGGGAAGAAGCCGGGTGTGGTGGCACACACCTCCTTTACTCCCAACATTTGGGAGGCAGAGGCAGGCAGATCGCTGTGAGTTCGAGGCCAGCCTGGTCTACAAAGTGAGTCCAGGACAGCCAAGGCTACACAGAGAAACCCTGTCTCGAAAAAAAAAAAAAAAAAAAAAAAAAAAAAAAAAAAAAAAAAGAAAAAAGGCCAGAGGCTAGAGTGAGGGTGGGAATAAGAGAGATTTCTTTTTTGTTGGTTGGTTGGTTGGTTGGTTGATTGGTTTTTTGAGACAGGGTTTCTCTGTGTAGCCTTGCCTGTCCTGGATTCACTTTGTAGACCAGGCTGGCCTCGAACTCACAGCGATCTGCCTGCCTTTGCCTCCCGCGTGCTGGGATTATAGGCGTGCGCCACCGCGCCCTGTTAAGAGAGACTTCTCCAGCTCCCACACAGAGACTCTGCCAGTGAGTCACTGAAGAGGCTCGAGAGAGAGATGGGAGGCACAGCTTTCCACTCAGGCGTCCTCCAGCCTTCCTGCCACACATTCCATGCCTGCCTCATCTACTCCCAGGCAACCCCCTGCAGTGGCATCTTCCGCCTCTGGACACAGGCTGCCGATCTCAGGCCCTACCTGTAACTGGCTCTCCAAGCCCACACAGTCCAAGCCACAGTGTCAGGATTGACAGGGGGTCTCCTGTGGTTCTCTTGACCACTCTGTCCTCTGGCCATTGCATATAGCCTGAGTTACAGGAATCTGACCTGGGCCACTCTCTCGCCACAGTCTTCATTATAGATGACAGATTGCTGTGGTATGTCCCTGTGACTTGGCGTCCCGTGTCAATCACAAAGGTTTTTTGTTTGTTTGTTTTGTTTTGTTTTTTTACCCCAAATTGTGGCTGCAGATAGAATGAAATATCTACTGAGGCCCTCACAGCCCTGAGGTCACAAGCAGGGAACAGGATGCAGTCACATCTTCTGTTTCTCAGAGAAATTGGTTCCTTTCTCACAGAACAGGTTAACTATGTATGTATGTATGTATGTATGTATGTATGTATGTATGTATGCTTTTTAAAGATTTATTTTATTTGTTAATTATGTGGTGCTCTGCCTGCATATACATTTTCATGACAGAAGAGGGCATCAGATCACATTATAGACGGTTGTGAGCCACCATGTGGTTGCTAGGAATTGAACTCAGGACCTGTGGAACGGCAGTCAGTGCTCTTAACCAGTGAGCCATCTCACTAGCCTTGTATGTATGCATGTATTTGAGACAGGGTTTCTCTGTGTAACCCTGGCTGTCCTGGAATTCAAGGCTGGCCTTGAACTCAGATCCACCAACCTCTGCCTCCTGGGTGCTGGGATTAAGGAGTGTGCCACCACGGCCTGGCTAGAACTGGCTAATATTTTAAAATCTGCCTTATAATATTACTGACTCCCTAAATATTCCTATTTATGTAGTGAGAAGCCTTATTCTATAAAGAAGAACGGAAGGCCCCAGCAAGTGGTCCAAGGAGGATTTTACAAATTATTGTGCACTTGTATATAATGGAGGTGGGGGTATGTGTGTGCCATGGCACACTTGTGGAGGTAGAGACAATGTTCCAAAGTTAGCTCTCTCCTCCCACCTATGTGTGTGTGTGTGTGTGTGTGTGTGTGTGTGTGTGTGTGTGTGTGTGTGTGTCGGTGGTCCTGATCATCTCTGCCATGCTTTGCACTCCAGCCTAACCTGCCTGAGAGCTTCGGGGTGACTCCCCTGGCTCTGCCTTGCCCCTCACTGTAGGAGTGTGATGTTAGAAATACCACTGAATCCAGCTATTACACATGACTTTTGGGGATTGAGCTCAGATCGTCAGGCTTACACTGTGAACACTTTCATACACTGAAACATCTCCCTCGTTCCCCCTTTATTAATGGGCTCTCATTATGTAGTCCAGGCTGGCTCAGAACTCACTATGTAGCCCAGGCTGGTCTTAAACCAATCTTCCTGTCTCAGCCTCTTGAGTACTGGGATCACCCTGCAAAAGGAAATCTTTTTGTTTGTTTGGTTGGTTGGTTTTTTTTTTTTTGTTTCGTTTTTGTTTTTGTTTGTTTGTTTTGTTTTTTGAGACAGGGTTTCTCTGTGCAGCCTTGGCTGTCCTGGACTCACTTTGTAGACCAGACTGGCCTCGAACTCACATTGATATGCTTGCCTCTCCCTCCTGAGTGCTGGGATACAAGAGGAAATCTTAAAAGTACAAGAAAACCAGGGGTAGGGGCATCCTAGCATCTGATAGGTAGAGGCAGGAGGATCAGGAGTTCAAGGCCATCCTTGGTTACATAGTGAGGCCAGGCTGTAGGATTATAAGACCCTGTCCCTAAACAAACAAACAAATTAGCTAGCGAATTAAGTAATACAGCAGGACAGAAAGACAGACCTCTGAGGGCAAAGAGCTTTGCTTCACCCAGAACAGTGATAATAGTCAATGACACAGGTCCCCAAGGAGTGTCTGATTCTCAGGTCCAACTCTGTCCTTCTATATTCTGGCTGCTTTCCGGCTGTGATCTTGGGTCAATGAGGTCACTGTCCTATGCCTTTGCCTCCTCAGGGGCAGCAGGGCTCCACAGGACCTTTCCTTCGGCCCAGGACATCCAGAAAGAGGACGGACTGGAAGACACGGGCACACCTGGACGTCCCTTGGTCTCCTGCCCTAGATGCCCAGGTGGGTCAGTGGGGGATGCCTCAGCATCATAGCTTTCCAGGGTTACCACATGGCTTGCTCTCTCTCTCTCTCTCTCTCTCTCTCTCTCTCTCTCTCTCTCTCTCTCTCTCTTTCTCTCTCACATTCTCTGGAAAGATGTCTGGATACGAGAGGCTGGCAAGACCCAGAACAGCCTTTGATAGCACCCAGCCAAATGCATGTAATTAAACTGTACTCCCAGAAACCAGCCCATCTCCTTAAGACAGAAACACGCGCTTTAAAAGTCCCCTGGCATCCTGACGCAGCCTGGTTCCTGTGATTCATAGCATAGACACAAACTGCTCACAGGGAGGCTCCTTAGGTCAAAAGCACCCTGGCCCTTCCCTGAACACCTCATTGACTTTGCTCCCCAAAGCTGAAGTTACGGGACTGTTGGGTTTCTGTGGTGATTCAAATAAGCAGGACCCCCCCCCCCCCATAGGCCCCTCCTATGTAGATGTAGAACTCTCCAGCACCATGTCTGCCTACACGCCACCATGAGGATAACGGACTAACCCTTTGAACCTGTAAGCCAACCCCAGTTAAATGCTTTCCTTTATAAGAGTTGCCATGGCAATGGTGTCTCTTCACAGTAATAGAAACCCTGACTAAGGGGCTAGAGAGATGGCTCAGTGGTTAAGAGCGCCACCTGCTCTTCCAAAGGTCCTGAGTTCAATTCCCAGCAACCACATGGTGGCTCATAACCATCTGTAACATGATATGGCGCCTTCTTCTGGCTTGCAGGAGCACTGTATACATAATAATAAATAAATAAATCTTAGAAACCCTGACTAAGATACGTTCCAACTTGGTATATATGTTTGTTTATTTGTTTGTTTTATTTTGTTTTTGGCTTTTCCAAAAAGACAGAGTTTGGCTGTCCTGGACTCACTTTGTAGACCAGGCTGGCCTCTAACTCAAAGCAATCTACCTGCCTCTGCCTCCCAAGTGCTGGGATTAAAGGCATGTGTCACCACGCCTGGCTGCCAACTTGGTTTCTTGTAAGGCCCTGGAGATGCCCTCTTGCACAGCCCCCGGGGCAGATGCTAATTGTCCAACAATGAGCAGCATAGGACCATGTCCACAGCCAAGCTCTTTCAGCCATTTCTTCTGCAGCTGCCGGGTCCTGATGGTGTAGTAGGGTCTGGAGATTCGGATGATGACCCAAACTGCCCTTTATACAGCCATGTGCAGGTCAAGGGAGAGACAGGGTATACATATGTAAGTGAATGAAGGCACAAAACAGCCTCCATCTGTGGTGTTGAGAAGAAACAGTGGAGAAATAATAGTGAAAGGTAAGCTCAGAAAAAAATTTTTTTAATTCCCAAGAAAGTAACATTTGAGCCAAGAATTGAGGACGTGGCAACCCTAGAAGATCTAAGGCTACAGTATTCCCAGGCTGCTGGGGGAGTATGTGCAAAGGCCCTGGGGTAGGAAAAGTTTGTCAAGAGCTGGGCCTGACAGGAGGTCAAGGTTACTGAGTAATGAAAGAAAGATGGTGGCAAGAAGTAGAGGTGTCTGTTGAGTCATGGAGACCCTTGTAGACTGGCTCACACGTTACTCAAGATAGCTGGAGAGGGGATGTCAAGTGAATGAAAAGTGGGTGAATTGGAAACATTCTTTCTTTGGAAACTTTAGCGTCCAAGTCTCTGGCATCTATATGTCCAGCTAGACTGCCCATAACTCTATGGTTCTGGTTCTCAGTTGGCTCTTTAGTAATGATGTCAGCAAAGAAATTCCACAGAAATGGTTGGGAAAATAATATAATCAATAGTTAGAAAGTTTGTAATAGCCGGGTGTGATGGCACACGCCTTTAATCCCAGCACTAGGGAGGCAGAGGCAGGCGGATCGCCAGCCTGGTCTACAAAGCGAGTCCAGGACAGCCAAGGCTAACACAGAGAAACTGTGTCTCGGAAAAAACAAAACAAACAAACAAAAAAAACAAAAAGAAAAAGAAAAATTGTGTAACATGTCTGAGGCCCTGGGTTCAATTCCTAGGACAGAAAAACACTCACTCACACATAAAACACACACACACAGAGGATGGCCACTGTGCTATCTAGTGCCAAATGGGTGGCAAAAATTGTCTGTCATTGTGTCTCCTATCAACAGCACAGCAAACCCTCAGATGTTTGAAATGGCATCTTCTACTACTGTGCACTGGGAGGCCCTGGTCTGCCCTGACCCTCACTGATTGTGTGCCTGGGACAGGCTGTGTCTCCTCTGGGTCGCCATTCTTTTCAGAGAGTGAATGAAGACAGTGCACACCTATGTCCCAGGGGTTGAGAATTCCTGAAGAATGCGTCTCCTAAGGGACACAGAAAGGGCTCTGCGGGCCAGCCACATTCTGGACTTGTATGAGAAATAAGTATGCGGTTTGTTGTGCGTTTGCCTATTTGTTTTGTTTTGCTTTGTTTTGTTGAGACAGGGTTTCTCTGTGTAACAGCTCTAGCTGTCTTGGAATTCCCTCTGTAGACCAGGCTGGCCTCGAACTTACAGATATCCTCCTGCCTCCGCCTCCCAAGTGCTGGGATTAAAGGCCTGTGCCATCACTGCCTGGCTGCATTTGCCTATTAGAGTGAGCATGTATTTTCAAGGGACTAGCCCCAAAACCTCTCTCTTTGGTTTCCCCAAGGCATCCAAGATCTGCCAACGCTTAGAGGGCAAGGGAAGCTCGGCAGTCAGATCTGTGACACCCCATCACCTCTCCTGAGCCTGCACTGGCATCTTCTCTTTCCTTCAAACCTCTCATCAGACTGCCGCCAGGACCCAAGGCCATGGTCAGCAGTGGTCCATTGACACAGCCAAGTCCTGCCCAAGAGGTACTCCCTGCTGCTGCCAGTGGCTGAGAAGGAGTCAGAGAGCCTGCCTCGGTTGTGTGCTTCCTGTGAGCCAGCCTTGGCTTTACTTCTCCTGCATAATAAGATGCGTTGGCCCAGTTCCCCAGCTGCTGGAGGCTGTCCCCAGGATGAAAAAGCTACTGCTATGGATTGCTGGCACCATGGTCTGCCCGTGAAGTTTTGCAGGGAGAGAGAGAGATGTAAGGGCTTTGGCCAGTCCCCAGTCATCCTTCGAACGGTGACCCTGGGTGATTTACGCCTGCCCCAGCGCGACACAGGCACTTAAGAAAAACAGTAAATAAGCGCTGGCTATGCCCAGCCTCTGGGCCAGACACACCCTACAGGGATCCTAACAGCTCACACTGGCCTCTCACCCAGCCAGTTCCCCCACCTCTTCCAGGCAAGCAGTAAAGTTAATGACACCTTTAGGTGACGGTGAGAAGGCGGCGCTTTTTTCTCTAGAAATCGAAACAACTATAATCTTCATCTTCATCTCTGACATTCAAAGGAGATAGGGGCGAAAAAGGACTCCAGCAGTCCCTCCCCCCTCCCACTGCCTTGTTTTGTCACCTGGGCGGGGGGGGGGGGGGGGGACTGACACCTAACTAGAACAGGAAGTTCTTCAGGGGGTGGGAGCTCAGGTGGAGTTGGAAAAGGGGATGCCCTCCCACTTGAACTTGGTCTGTCCAGAGCCCATTGAATCATTTTCTTTTGTTTTTGCCTGGAGGCACAGCAGATTCCACTAATCCCGCTGTAAATGTCTTAAGAACCCCTCTGTTCTTGAGGTTTGAGGGGGGAAAAAATCCCAGTCCCCTCTGCAGGCCACCTGGGAACTGGGCAGTTCAGGCGCTGTTTCCACAATGCTTGCCCAAGGGAGTGTGAGTCAGGGAGCCCGGTAGGCTCAGAGCTGCACAGCTTGGCAGGCTTTTACTCGCTCACCTTTCCTAGGCTTCTAGAAGGAAGCCCATCTGGGTGAGAGGTTATACAAGAGAGGAGGAGCCTGGAGGTGGGGTCACCTGACAGCCTTAATTCCTGGGAGACTAGCCTGAAAGACTGCAAGGGGTGAGGCCGGAGTGGCCAGCTCAAGTGCCTCATCCACAGAATAAATGGATTTAATATTAACCACCTTTAGGGACAAAGTGGCAATAGGTGTGACAGATATAAAAACAAAAAAATACCAACCAATACAAACCAAACCCAAAACAGAAAACACTCTGCAAAAGTTAAAACTGCTGTGAACTTGACAGTATGGGCCAGGAACCTATCCTAGAGGTTGACAATAGAATTTCAGGGCTTGGGGGGGGGGGGCGGGGGGACAGGGGTATGATGGCTTGGTGGCTCCTTGGGTTTGCTGTATTCTGGAAGTTAGTACAGAAATCTGGGTGTGAATACGATGTATGAGAGAGAATCCCATCTCTTCAGGGATCTCCCAGGCAATCCTGGGACCATGAATGGCATTCCATTTGGAGCAAGGGCTTTATAAAATGGATTAAATGGAAAGAAATTAAAAGTCAATTGTAGAAGTACTGCAATCCCAGTATTTGGGAGAAGGCTGGGGCACTATGGTCCCCAGGTCAAACCCAGCCTGGGTCATCTACGGAGACCCTGTCTCATAAAGAAAGAGAGAATGGAAGAAAGTCAGTTTGGGCTAGGCACATCTTAGTTGGTAGTGTATACTTGTATACAGGAATTCTGGGGCACCATCCTCCAGCACTAGGTAAACTGGGCCTGGTGGTCCCGGCCTCGAACCCCAGCTCTGGGGAGGTAGATGTCAGAGGGCTAGCAGTTTAAGGTCAAACTAAGCTATATACTGAGTTCAAGGCCAGCCTGAGCTACATGAGACCCTATCTCAAAAGAGAAGAAGGAAGAAGGAAGGAAGGAAGGAAAGGGAGAGGGGACAGTTTTCAATCATCTTGGAAGCCAAAAGTGTAATGGACCACCTCCCATGTTTTTATCCCATGAATATTTTTTGCACATGTAGTTTTCCATGTGGGGTGGGGCATTCCATCAGGACCGAGTCCCCGAGCTTTCAACCCTTGTTACACAGCTTGGTGAGCCACCAGTAACTGCTAGCTTCCTTATTTCAATGGCAGCACACACACACAGCCCCGCCCCCCAATACTTCACTGCCTTTTGCTGGTCTTCTCCTTACCATGGACAGTCAAGGTCAAAGCAACTCCTTCAAATCATCACAACGGCAATAGGAACCAGTTTCTAGCCATGTGGCGCGAACAAGCACTGGCCGCTCTACTATGGCTAAGTCCCTCTAACAAGTAAATGCTGTTCGTTTGCCAAGGTCCTGGAGCCTCCAGCCAGGACCCAGCAGAGGAAAACCTTGAACTTGCCCTGAGTCTGGGACAGCTCCTGCCAATCTCACTGCTTGGTGAGTGTCAGAACATCTCAGCAAACACCCACTCTTACACTCATTTTGTGACTACAAAACTGAGAATGGAGGCATGAGAGATGATGGCTCAGTGGTTAAGAACGCTGGCTGTTCCTCCAAAGGACCCAGGTTCAATTCCCAGCACCCACATGGTGGCTCACAGCTACCTACGATGTATTCTTCGAGCCTCCACGGGCATCAGGCACAGACATTGTATGCAGACATGCTTGAAGGAAATCAGATAAATAAATGTAAAACAGCAACAACCAACTCTTTAAAGTGGAAAGCCCAAAACATGTCCCACTGGGACTGGAAAGGCCCTTGTAGTTACAGGGGTGGGGCGGGGCACTAAGATCAGTCTAAGTCTTATCTTGTGACCTCTTCGGGGCTGGGATTAAAGTTAGGAAAATCAAAGGGACCCCAAAACTCAGGAACTAAATTCACAGTGATCCGCCTGCTTCTGCCTCCCAAGTGCTGGGATTCAATTGCAATGATTTTAAAGTTTGAAATCACACACACACACACACACGCACACACACACACACACACACACCAGGAATAAAACACAGAAAGTATAAAGGGCAGCTGGAGATGTGGCTCAGCTGATTCTTCCTGGGCTAACATATACTAGCCCTGAGTCCCACCCCAGGGGCATGCCTGGAGCCTGTAATCCTAACACATCATGTCCAGAGGGTGAGGTAGGAGAATCAAGTGTTCAAGGTTATTCTTGGCTACATAGCAAGTTCTAGGCCAACCCAGGACAGGAGACCCTATCTCAGGGGGAAAAAAACTCATAAAAAGAACAGAGCCTGCTTTGCACTTGGCTTACCTCAAATCCTGTCTCCTTTTTTCTTTTCTTTTTTTTTTCCATTATTAAATTGTTGCTTTAAATTCTTAAAACTACTGTGGAGGTTGATTGGTTGTTGTTGTTACTACCACTGCTGTTATAGTTCTTGGGGTGAAGCCCTGGCCTATTTTATTATTATTATTATTTATTATTATTATTATTTATTATTATTATTATTATTATTATTATTATTATTATTATTATTATTATTATTATTATTATCTACTACTACTGTTGTAGTTCTTGGGGTGAAGGCCTGGCCTCCCTCAAGCCACATCTCCAGCGGGTAAAATGTGGATTATCTGGTCACAGAGATTTTGAGTTTGTCCTTAATTTTGCACTCTGGATCCCACAGCTCCAGTTCTTCAAACTGCCTGTCCCTGCACGCCCCTCTGCACAGGTTGCCATCTTGGAGGCTTTGCGGGTGACCCCAGTTTCAGCCTCACACACACTTGGGAGGTAAAGTCCTGCCAAGTGCACACAGCAGCTCAGAGAGGTCGAAAGCATCCCGAAGATCACACAGCCCAGCGGGTGGGAACTGGCAGCTAGCCAGGCTTTCTCCAGAGAGACAGAGGGAAGTAGAAAGGGAAGGACACCCAAGCTGAGGCAGAGGACTGACCAGTGAAGGGCGTCCAGTTCCTAGTCTGGTTTCCTAAGAAACGCGGGGGTGGGGGGTGACTTTGGGGCTCACAGGAGGAGGACACACGGAAGCGGGGCAGGCTGAGAGCAGGGAAGTCGCAGTAATGAGGGGAATTGGGTTTAATGGGGTTCTCACGGATAGAGCAGAAATCAAATTAGGGCCTAATTGGCAGTCACAAGGCAGAGTGTGGTGGAGCCTCTGGGGACCTGCAGGACGGAGTTCCCGCCCCACCAGGGACCTGAGGCCCAGAAGGCCAGTGACCTTGGTCTGCTCCAAGGCTCAGCTTAACAGGCTTTCTCCTTTGGTTTCAGGGAAGAGAGCGAGGGCCCAGGGGAAAAAGGGGATGGCGGATGGACCAGAAGAGAGACCAGAGGCAGTAGAGTGACTACATCACGGTAGCAATAGGCCTGCAGAACCGTCTGGCACTGCTCCTGTTTCTGTGCTTACCAGGGTAGCTCAGAGAGGGTCTTCGGTTTACCCACGGTCACTCCACTGCCCATTGTGGAACTAAAAAGCTTTAGGCAGTTTCTGCCTGTTTGCATTTCTGCTCTGTTTTTAAGGCGCACTAAGCTTCTCTGGAGACACAGGATGGTTCTATTAGTTTAATGCTTGAGACATAGGGACTTGGAGGGTTTTCTCAAACAGGTTTTTGCTCCAGGGCACTTTTTTTCTGTCATCTTTCCCCTTCGATGTCTTAGAAGTCGCCCCTCCGTAGGCTCTGCTTCTTCCTGGAGATCCAGAGAGGGTTCCAAAAGGGAGAGGGACTCCCCTAAATCCACAAATGAGCTGAGGGGCTTAGGTGTGAGTAACTTTGAGGAGATATTTAACGCACCCCTTTAATGCACCCCTTTCTCAATATATGTGGTGTCTGTCCGCCCCTTGGATCTGCCCTCTCTCTGTGCGTACTTATGTCACGGGGCACACGTTGGGTGTCAGATGTCAATCTTGTTTTTTGAGGCAGGGTCTCTGGCTGCCCTGGAATGCCCCAGTTCTGCTAGGCTGACTGACAAATGCAGCATTCAAAAGGTGGCATTTGCCAACCAACAATGGTACCACCTGTCCCTAGGGCTCTAGGATGAGTGCGGCATGCTCTGCCATCCTGATTCCTCCTCTGCTACAGAACCCTTGCCATCTTTGGGGTGTGACACAGAAATCTGGGCATGCAGTACTGGCCGTGCCACGCCGTGCCCGATCTGCCACCAGTGGGATCAGACCTTTCTAGGTGGCAGTTGGCTGGGAACACCGTAGAGTGGCACTTTCCAAAATGTGTCTTGGGACAGAGGGAGTAAGCCTATAAGGACCATCTCTCCATTGTTTCTGCTTTGCTTCCAGTTTGAGTTTCTGCCCTGACTTCTCCCTCAGTGATGGACTGTGACCTGGGAGTGTAAGTCAAACTCTTTCCTATCCTACCCCAAGCCTGCCTCTGGTCATGGTGTCTGTCACAACCGAAAAATAAATAAATAAATAAACAAACAAATAAATAAAAACAAGGAAACTAGAGTGATTTGAGCAAGACTGGGACTGAATAAAGTCAAACCTGATTCTTTGGGGCAGGACTTTTGAGAACCTTTAACACACCCAGGGCATACCACTATCCCAAAAGTGCTGGTGACAGGAAGCGTTCTCTAGGCATGCGTGGTATGAAAGCTGTTCTTTCAGCCAGGCGTGGTGGCACATGCCATTAATCCCAGCACTCAGGAGGTAGAGGCAGGCGGATCATTGTGAGTTCAAGGCTAGCCTGGTCTACAAATCAAGTCCAGGATAGCCAAGCCTACACAGAGAGACCCTGTCTCAAAAAACCAAAATAAATAAATAAATAAAAGAAAAAGAAAAGAAAGCTGTTCTCACAGACCATGGTGCAAGTCTGAGGTTCCTCAGAACCCACTCCAGGAAACACGCCCCATGATGTTTTAGAACCTTGGCCCAGACAGGAAGTAGAACTAATCCGTGACATGACCTGCTAGTGTGGTCTCGCGTTGGGAGAGGCATTTGAAGGTCCACCTTGCATAGGGAGCTGCTCACAGTTGGATGAGGAGCTGCCAGCCTGGCTGACAGGCTTCCCCATCATGCACCCTCCTCAAGCTATGGCACGTCTGTCCCCAGAAAGCAGGGACCTGTAGACTTCAGTGAGTGGGCAGCATGCAGGTCCTGCTGAGCACACGCAACGCAGCCCTGATGGGGTCCTAGCTGGGCTTGCAGCCATCACTCTGACAGGAGGTGCAGCCCCTGCCCTCTTAGCTCTCACGATCTGCCTGCCTACAAGAACATTCCTGTGTCCATCTTGAGAAGTGGCAGCTCTGCTTTGTGCACTGGCGGCCGAGGCCAACTGGGAAGGTTCTGGAAGTGTAGTCCAAATGACTTCAGCTTCAAAAAGCAGAAAATAAGAATTAAGCCGGGTGTGGTGGTGCACGTCTTTAATCCCAGCACTTGGGAGGCAGAGGCAGGCGGATCGCTGTGAGTTCGAAGCCAGCCTGGTCTACAAAGTGAGTCCAGGATGGCCAAGGCTACACAGAGAAACCCTGTCTCAAAAAACAAAAACAAAAAAATAAAAAAAAAAGTTTTTGTCTCCATATTTTCAACCCCCATCCCTTTCCCCACTCAAAGTAATCACCATTTTGGAGTATGTACCCTTCTAGACTTTTCCATACATAAACAAACACGTAAGTATGGAATTTGATTTTTATAATAATCAGGTTGCCTGAGGCACACGGCTCTAATCTACTTCTCTCAGTCACCTGTGCACCTCTCTTCCAAACCAGACATCTCCACCATCCTTTCTCTATTGCCCCCATGAACACATCCCTTGAGCACAAGATGGCTGGCACATTATCTGACACCCATGAACAGACGCCTGTTGTATGCAGGATTCCTGTGTGTAGTGGCCTTCAGAAACAGAGGATTTCTTGTGCTGAGGCCAGAAAACAGGAGGCCGAGCCACAGTGGGTTAAGAGGAAAAACCAAATCTCCCCCGGGCTCTGGCCTCCTGAGTGTCTGCCTTGGTTTGTTTTCCCAACCTGCTTCACTTGGAAACACGTTGGCAGGTGGGATGTCGCTGGTCTGATGCGGCCTGAGCTTCAGTGCAGCCGGCAAGCAATGGCTGAAGTCAGTTTGAGATTGTTTTTATTGTTTTATTTTCTTTGTATTTCTTTGTAGAACTGGGTATTGAACCAAAGGCCTTTAACAGGCTAGGCAAATGCTCTGCAACTGACCTACATCCTTATGTCTTCTTCTACTTTTCATTTGTTTGTTTATATTTGACTTTGAGGAATTAATGTGTGTATCGTGGGTATGGATATGTTGTACACTGAAGGTCGGAGGTCAATGAACAGGATCTATATTCTGTGTTTCTACCATGTGGGTCCTGGGTTTGAAGTCTGAGTCATCAGACTTGGTGGAAAGTGCCTTTATCCACTTAGCCATCTTGCTAGCTTCCCCCCTCCCCACCCCGTTTTTTGTTTTTTTTGTTTTTTTTTTTTTTTTTTTTTTTTAAGACAGAGCGGGGTCTCATATAGCCCAGGTTGGCTGCCTACTTGCTCTGGAGCTGTGGGTGACCTTGATCATTCTATCTCCGAGAGTCTTGATGTCTACAGCTGACACCCTTACCTCATTCTTTTACTTTAAAACCAGGCCTCACTAAGTTGCCCAGGCTGGTCTTGAACTTGCAATCCTCCCCCTTCCATCCAAGCACTAGGATTGACCAGCTTGGACCACCAGGCCCAGTGCTGATTTTATTTTTTGAGACAAGGGCCCATTCTAAAACCCAGGCTTACAGGCTGGCCTCACATTGCGCTCCTCCTGCCTCAGCCTCTCAAGGGCTGGGACCACAGGCTAGCCTCTCCGTGCTCTCCACTCACCTTGCATTGCATTCTTTTCCTGTTCACATACCTTAGAGAGGCTGGCTGCAGCTCTAGCTAGGCATTTAATGAGCATCCCAGGGGCTCTCCAGAGTGAGACAAGAGCAAATGCTTGTCCTTGGGGCAGAGGGCAGATGGGAGAGAGACTGGGCAGGCATTTCCCAAGGGTCACATACTCATCAGCCCTCAGAAGACACTCAGGCACCGGTGTCAGGCCCTCCTGTTCTGACTATGGGTGTCCTGGATTCTAGGGCTCAGATACCCTGTGAGGACGGAGGAAACCACTAACAATCAAGCAGCTCTGGTTGCCCAGGATCAGCAGGTCCACCCAGGAGATTTTAGTGGTGCTTCGGGGCTTGCTGCTCCGTTGTCTCCACTCTGGTCTTGGGGTGGACCAGGGGCACCCTGATCATGTCAGCCCTGATTGCAGAGTTGGCGACAACCCAGTCACTCCTGGCTGCAGAAAGACATCAGGCCTTGGTGAGCCCTGTGCCCCTCACCGAGAGGCTGGATCCCTCATCCTCCCTGGTGTGTGTGTGTGTGTGTGTGTGTGTGTGTGTGTGTGTGTGTGTGTTTCTCATGCACCTGACAACCTCTTACTGTCAACGACAAAATCTAAGAGATGCAACTGGGTTGAACCAGGGTCTTCACAACACAGGGTATGACTGGGAAGAACTGTGTGGACCAGAGCCAGGGGCCTCATCACCCAGTGCTTCCTGAAGTGTCCTTGGCATCCTCAGACAACAGCATATGAGCTTCTAGTAAGATCCACACCAGGAGGGCCTGAGGCACAAT
This sequence comes from Acomys russatus, assembly GCF_903995435.1. Classification (NCBI taxonomy): domain Eukaryota; kingdom Metazoa; phylum Chordata; class Mammalia; order Rodentia; family Muridae; genus Acomys; species Acomys russatus. The sequence continues at coordinate 57,876,467 of NC_067155.1, read as the reverse complement.
AACAGCAGCAGGAAGCGGTCCCCAAGCTGAGCTGCTGTACTTATCAAACCAAGGATGCTGCATGAGAGAAATCCCAGCATGAGCTCGTGGGAAGGGTTGTGACCACAGTGCAGGTGATGCAGGGATGTGGTGTCCATCTCTAGCACCCCACATCAGTCAGTCAGTCAATCAATTAATCATTCAGTCAGTCCGTCAGAAAGATAAAAGGCAGGCACACTAAAAACATCCAATGAAATTAGTTTCACTTCAGGCTGTGTGAATGAAACGGGTTTAAATCACGACTGAGAGCTTCCTTGTGCACTTGCAAATATTCTAAAATCCAAAATATCCAAAAGACCCCCAACCTGCCTGGTCTCACGCTCTACCTGCAACATGACGAATAAGAACATGGAATGTGTATGTGTCTACATAGCCCAGTGAGCTTATACTACCAATTTCACCACACCCTTTAAAATGGCAATAATTGTTGGCTTATGTTTGAGACTCTATAGCTCAGGCTGGTTCCAAACTATGTCCCCCCCCCCCCGCTCCCCAAGTGCAGGGGATCAGCACTACTCCTGGCTGTCTACAATGTCAGTATGAGGCAGGGGGCTGGCGATATGGCTCAGTTGTTAAGGGGGCTTGCTCCCAAGCCTGACAACAACCTGAGGTTGATGCCCAGGGCTCACATGTTAGAAGGCTAGAATTGACTCCTGCAAGCTGTCTGCCCACCCTCAAACACAGACCATGACACCCACACGCCCTCGATGGAATAGAAACTTTCAAAAATGTTAATCTGACTCATGTGTGTTACTTCACATTTTTCCAATTATCCAAACAGGTACCACTGTTGTGTTTTTTCCCTCTTCTACATCCTTCTGGCACCCCATCATGTAGCAGAAATTCTATCCATTTTTAAAGGTGAGGAATTAAGCCAGGCGGTGATGGTGCATGCCTTTAATCCCAGCACTGGGGAGGCAGAAGCATGTGGATCACTGTAGGCCAGCCTGGTCTACAAAGCGAGTCCAGGACAGCCAAGGATACACAGGGCCCTGAGGTGTCTTTGGGGACTACAAACCCTATGACACCCCTCCCATCTAAGGTGGAGCCCTCCACTCTCTCCTCTTATGGGTGGCTTTAAGTCATTCCCCCTCAGTGACTCGTTTCTAAGGAAGGGACGTGGCTGAGGCACAATGAGACTTCCAGGGCTGGGTTACTCAGTGCCCCGTGGCCTTCTGCCTGCTCTTCTGGACCACTCATACTGGAGAAGCCACGTGACAGGTGAAATTAGCCAATCCTGGAAAAGTTCTACATGAAGAGGAACTAGCCAGCGGCTGCATCAGCAAACCTGCTAAGAGGATGCTTGGTTTATTTTTTTGTTAGGGTGACACAAGCTAGAGTAATCTGGGAGGAGGAAATTCAGCTGAGAAGATGTTTCCATCAGATCCGGCTATAGGACATTTAATTAGTGATGCATGGGGGAGGGCCCAGCCCAGCCCACTGTCGGTGGGGCCATCCCTGGGCTGGTGGTCCCGGGTTCTATAAGAAAGCAGGCTGAGCCGGGTGGTGGTGGCGGCAGCGTGCGCCTTTAATCCAGCACTCAGGAGGCAGAGGCAGGCGGATCTCTGTAAGTTCGAGGCCAGCCTGGTCTACAAAGCAAGTCCAGGACAGCCAAGGCTACACAGAGAAACCCTGTCTCAAAAAACTAACCAAACAAACAAACAAAAAGCAAAACAAGAAAGCAGGCTGAGCAAGCCATGGGGAGCACCCCTCCATGGCCGCTGCATCAGCGCCTGTCTCAGGTTCCTGCCCTGCTTGAGTTCCTGTCTGGACTTCCTTCAAGTGATAAATTATGACCTGGGAGTTGTGAGCTGGAATAAAGCCTGTCCTCCCCAGGTTGCTTTTGGTCATGGCATTTATCACAACAACGGAACGTAATTAAGTGTCCGAGCTCAGACCCATGAAGACTTCCTACCATAGCCAGTCCAAGTCACCTCTAGCTTGTGACTTCTTCAGACATCAGAGCTAGGACAACCATCTCTCTTGGCCCCCAAGCCAGTGGTTCCCAAGGCTTCAAGCAACTAGACAGCAAGGGGATGTGTTGTGTAGCTGTAGCTGGCCGACGCAAGCCAGATCCTGGCAGAGCCTTGGCTGCTTCATCCTAAAATGGGGGTAAAAGGCCATGTGAGGTGAGGAGACAGAATCTGTGAAGAACCATTAACGGCTTCAGGCACATGGTGGATGCTCAGTCAAAGCCGCTATGGTTGTCCTTCCCCTGTTTCCTTCCTCCTCCTCCCCCTTGCTCAGGGTAACTTACCCAGGGGCAAGGAGGAACCTCTGTCTTTACCAGGCAGCCACAGCCAGAGCTTTTGAGGATTATAAAATCCTCAGGGCCCCACCACACACCCCTATTCTGTTGATTTCCTCACAGGCAACTAACTGAACTGGGCCCTTCTAGAATGTTCTCCATCAACTGGCCCAGCCAATCTCAAGCTTGATGCTATACTCTGATTCTCTCTGAGCACGGCTGTCTGTCTGTCTGTTTCCTGGGTTCCTTATAGACTTGTACTCACAGAGAGGCATCCCTAGACTCCTCCAGACCCCGCCTCCCCATGGCCTGTACCCATTGTACACTTACACTGGACTCTGAGTTTGGGCATGGGACCATGATGGACTGCCCCGCTGTGGTCACGGCATTCTGGCCAAGCAAAGCTTCCAGAGCAAAGTGGTCTGGCCTTACTCAGTACAGTGGGTCTGGGGCACTGCACTGGTAGCCATGGGGCCTCAGTTTCTGTCAAGTGGGGTCATAGTATTTGTGCGCGGCACTGCTGAGTAACCATAATCATCCAACAAGGGGTTTCCTAGAGAAACCATGGATGCTCAGAAGTGTTATGTAAACATCACTGTGGCCCAGGCTCCTTAGTGTGTTTTTGTACCTATCTGAAAGAGCGATTTAGCACAGGGCGGTCAAGCAGAACCCTGGAACCCCCTCTGAAACACCAGTGCAAGCATGCAACTGGGTTGAGTTTCAAAACTAAAAAAAAAAAAATCAATATCTGGCCGGAGGCACTTACAGCTTGTGCCCCGGCCCCTGTAATATTTCTCCATCCTTTTTTTTTTTTTTTTTTTTTTTTTCCTGTTAATGGCTTGGGGGGGGGTTTCCGCACTGTTTTGCTCAGCCACTCGGGGAAATGTTTAATGAATCCTGTGAATATTCATTAATACTTTCTGATGGGGGAGGCCCTGCTGCCGTCCAGCCGGTCTCCAAGCGCCAGGGTGGGGAGAGCAGCACACCTCCTGATTGGTGAGATTTGTTTTCCATTCTGGTTGCCCTATTTTCTGAGACCTCAGGGGGCTCGCAGGGCCAAGCAGGGAGGCAGAGCTGTTTCTCTGCTTGGTCTCCTTAGGCTCAGAAAGGAGTTCTAGAAAGCTGAGCTGGAAGCAGAAGATAGAGAAACTCTTGAGTTCCCCACACCGGTGCTCCGCAGCAGACTCCTGACCTGCACCCGACGCACCCGTGCTCTGCCACAGGCTCCCTGGAGGCACCACCACACACAGAGAGACCTGCAGCGGAAACCACGGCAGAGCATGCCAGACACGTGAGAACTGACACAGAGACTCACCAACAGGAGAATGGACAATTGAGAATATTAACGATAACAGATCGCTCTACGGGTCTAGATTGTGAATGACCAGATACGGGGAATGAAAATGGTTTTTCAGTTTGGGTTAAAAATTCATGCCACAGGTAACTCTCTAATATACACGTGCAATGCAGTGGTCTTTAATATATTCACCAGAGTGTACAACCATCCTACTATCTAATTCTGGAATATTCTGTCACTGTCACTTCTTCTTTCGGTCTATACCACAGCTCCAGGGAACCCCTAATCTACTTTCTGTGTATTTGAGACATTTGCAGTCAACAGAGACAGTGGGTGCTTTTTGTCTGGCTCCTTTGCCTAGCACTAGTTTAGCACCCATATATGTCATAGCATTATCAGTGCTTTGTTCTACCCCCTTGGCCAAAGAGCATTGCACCGTATGGATGCATCACATTTTACGTATTCACTCATCCACTGATGCGCACTTGTTTTGACCAGCAATATAAACCACCCCAGCTGCTGTTTCTCTTGCTAGGTCACTTTCTCCTTGGAAAGCCAGCCGCCATATTGTGAGGATGTTCAGGCAATCCTGTGGAGAAGCCCAGACCATGAGGAACTGAGAACCCCACCCCCCCACCCCCCACTCCAGGAAATAACTATGCAAGGTGCCATCTTGGGGAAGGGCACTCTACCCACATCCACCTTTGGTAATTGCATGGCTGCATGTGGACAGCAGCCTCGTGAGAGACCCTGAGCCGCAACCTTCAGCTGAGCGGCTCCTGCAGGACTAATTCCCAGAGACACATTTGCTGTGAGGAAATGCTCAGGTTTTTTTTTTTTGGGGTGGGGTGGGGGGGGTAACTTGCTACATAGGAATATATCCCTTGAATGGGAGGCGGGGTTACCATCTCGTAGGACAAGCTCCTTCTGGGAGGAGATTCCTGGGTGAGAATATCCTCAAAAACCTGTCTCTTCCTTTCCCTATGCTGCCTTCTTGAGTGTGTTGGGTTCTGTCTTCCCTTAATGATCGCAAAATGGCTGCCATTGCTCCAGCCGTCACATCCCTATACAGCCACGCTGACAGGAAAAGGAAAAACACCTTCCTGTAAGCCCCCAAGTAGACGTCAGCATATATCCCATTGGTGCAGGTGTGTTACAAATACTCCCCCACACCAGCCATTCCCAGGGGAAAGGGGCTGCTCTGATTGGCTTGGACTACTGACACGCACCTCAGGGACTATGCAGGGATGGCACTGCAAGAGACTCAGCTGTGATAAGGGCAGCTCTTGGGCCTGGAGTGTGGGCTCTAACTCTCCATATTAATCAGTATTCAGAAGGATTCGAGCAAACAGGATGACTAGATAGAGGGGGTGAAATCTACTATCTTGGCTTGCACAACATGGTCTGGCCCAACAATGACTGTCTCACCCTACAAAGACTGAGTGTCCTGTGGCTACTCAGTCCACGAAGCGAGGTGTTTATCCATCCCAACCTGGGGCTGAAGGTCTGGAAGAGTCCCACCACATCACTAGTCTTCAGTGCATGTTGGAAGGCTGAAGAAAATGGGTTCTGATGGCCGTGGAGGATGGTGGCGGCAGTGGCAGATGCTGTGGTGGCAGCAACAGGGTAGATGAACTCACCCAGCAAGTCTGGAAGGCCAGCAGGCAAAGACAAAAAAAAAAAAAAAAAAGCCATTTCCTTGGGCTTCCTTATATCTGGGCCACCAGAGAGGGGTGCCACCCACATTTGGGGTGGATCTCCCCATTTCAGCTAGCCTAATAGAAAAAACCCCTTCCAGGTGTGCTCTGAGACTTGCCTCATGGGTGATCCTCAATCTTGTTGGGTCGATGACCAGTAGTGACCATCACATTCCTGGTAAGTCCCAGACTCCTCCCATCTGACCCCTCCCCCAGCTCCCTTCTCTTTCTTAGGCACCTTCTAGATGAGCCTCCAGGCATCTGTGGTCCTGATAGTTGCTACTGTGTGGCGGTGACCCAAGACACCTGGGGGGTAAAAACACTATTCAAGGGAGGAAGATTTCCTTTGACTCAGTTTCAAGGGTTTTAATCCATCATGGTGGGGCTGTTTGGATCATGGTGGTGGGCTTAGATGGTGGTAGCTGTTAATTACACAGACAATAGGGCGATCAGGCACACCAGGTCCACTGTGACACCCAGGCCTCAGCCCCTGGCCGTTCCCCAGTCTCCCCAAATAGGCCTCCCAGCTGGGGAGCAAGCTGAGGACTAATGCATATGCCTGTGGGGGCATTTTACATATGTCCTGTTACTGTCTGCAATCCAAGAGACTCAAAGTGGGGGCATTTAACAAATGTACTGTTATAGTCTGCATTCCAAGAGACTCCAATTGTACATATGACTCTGGGGCTAGGGTAAGTCTCAGTACCTACACATTGGATGACACTCATCAAATAAGATCAGAGGAGAGTAGGCATGGTGGTGCATGTCTGTGATCCCAGCACTTGACAGGTGGAGGCAGGTTTGAGGCCAACCTGGTCTACAAAGTAAGTCCAGGACAAGCCAGGACTATAAGACAAACCATGGCTCAAAAATAAATAAATAAATAAATAAATCAGAAGAGAGGGTTCCACAGAGACAGCAAGGGAACAAATCATCTTCAGTGCGTGCTTGGTGTCTTAGTTAAGGTTTTATTGTTGTGACGACACACCATGACCATAGGCAACTCTTATTCAGGAAAACATTTCACTGGAGCCGGCTTACAGTTTCAGAGGGTTAGTCCATTATCCTCATGGTGGGGAAACATGGTGGCACGCAGGCAGACATGGCGCTGGAGGAGCCAAGAATTCTACATCTTGATCCGAAGGCAGCAGGAGACTGTGAGCCACACTGGGCGGAGTTTAAGCATATTATCACCTCGATGCCGGCCGTCACAGTGACACACTTCCTCCAACAAGGCCACACTTCCAAGCAGTGGCCACTCCCTATGTCCAAGTATTCTAACACATGAGGGCCATTCTTATTCAAACCACACTCACTACACTCGGTGTCAGATGGGACAGAATAAGGTCTGGTTACACTCTGACCTTACTCTGGGGTCACTCTGACCTCAGCATCATCCTTAGGGAAGCTTCATCCTGGGCCTGCGGCGAGGATAGCTCAAAGGAACAACACACAGCAGCTCCTCCAGCATATAATAACAAGGGACCATAGGCACGCAAGGGCCCGGAGGACCCCTCTCTGTTACGCAGCTCATTTGGCCATCGCAGCCTTGTGGGATGGATGCTGTCCAGGCCCCTTTGTCCACAACCAATGCTCAGAGCCCAAAGCCCTGCAGGGAGGGGCTGTGACTAGAGGATCCAATTGTAATGTAGCGTACAGTGCTACTGGCACTCGGGATGTGCTGCATCCTGGGGGTGTTTAAAGAGGCTGCTTCATGGCACACGAATTGAGTGCCTGCTGTGTGCTAGGTGTGTCTACATCTTCTCATCTGAGTGTCCCAGAAGTCTCATGGGCATTTGGGGTGGTGTGGTGGTGGTGGTGATGGTGGTAGTGTGTGCCTCCCCAGAACGGGGAATGAGTTCTGGGGAATTGAACTTGGATCCTCAGGTTTCCAATGCAAAGTCTTTACCAGCTGAGCCATCTCTCCAGCCATCTTTTGACATCTGTGACATCTTTGATAGCCTGGGGACATGGGAAGGACAGGATTGCCATTCTCAACAGGTAGTCTGACCTCAGGGCTAACATCCAACTGTCCCCCAGAAGAAATAGAAGCCCTGCCCCCACCTCCCACCCCACCTCCACCCCGACGTTCTGGGCCATAGAATCTCAGTTCTACCACTTAGCTTTGTTACCCGGGGTCATTTCCTCCCTGAGCCTCAGTTTCCCCACCTCATAAGCTGAGTATAAATAATGTCTACCCTGGAAATGCTCTACTGTTGGCTTTGCTTTGGGGAGATTTTAATAAAAGGAAAAGCCATTTAAAGCCAGGTTCACACCTATGACTCCAGCAGACTCTTAATTAATTATCACAGGATGCCTGGCTGCCTGACATTTATCTCTGATCTCCGTCTTTACAGAAATCATAAATCTGGCCTGATTACCACCTCCTGCACAGATTCTTCCCGAGGAGTCACTGTCTCTCTCCTTTATCTATTCTCTAAAATATGATCCAATTTACAAAATCTCTGACTTACAGCTCGGCTGGAAGCCCAGCTGGAGTGCGAAATGATGCACAGCGCATGCGCAGCGCATCCGGGCTGTATCATGAGCCCCCATGAAAGCCGGGATCTTCCCAACAGTCAAGGGTCTTTATAGTGAGTCACGCCAGACTGGATGCAGTTAGAATTCACATCATTCCTGTTTTGAACGCCTAATTCCCACCCTCAAGGGTGGGGCAATGGAAAAGAGCCACCAGGATAAAGAGTGAGTCGTCAACACCTCCTTCACCACCGCCATCCACCGCCCAGGTGTGGGTGACTTATCAACGTCTGCTCTTCCGGAATTCCCTCCAGGCACGGATCTTAACCCTCAGTTTCCCCAGCTGCAGAGCAGGGAGGGATCCTTTGCCAAGCGGTACCCACGCCTTGCACAATTCAGGACCTGGGTCTGGGAAAGTACCTGGCTCACATCTGTAGGCTCTGAGATGATACGGCTGTCCCTGTCACCGAGAACTCTGAGCGATTCCTGTGTGGCCAACTGAAACAGGTGATGGGGGAGGGAGGCAGGTGGGTGGCTCAGTCAATACAATGCTTACCTGGGAAGATGAGGACCAGAGTTTGATCCCCAGAACCAAAGTTTAAAAAGGCTGGGTGTGCAGGGGAGGGCGAGATGGCTCAGTGGATAAGAGCACTGTCTGCTCTTCCAGAGGCCCTCAGTTCAATCCCCAGCAATCACATGGTGGCTCACGGGTGAGCACTGTATACATAATAAATAAATCTTTTTTTAAAATGTTTTTTTAAAAAAAGGCTGGGTGTGGTGGCACGTGGATGGAACCTCAATGTCAAGGAAGTAGAGGCCGACAGACACCTGAGGCTCACTGGTAGCCAGTCTAGTTTAACAGATGAGTTCCAGGCTAGTGAGAAATACTGCTTCCAAGGAGTCAATGGTATTCCTGAGGGGGCATCTAATGCTGTCCTCTGACCTTGCCAGAAATAGAGGCCCACCCTCTGTCCTTCCTTCAGGTTCATTTTGTTTGTTTGTTTTGTTTTTTTGTTTTTGTGTTTTTGGTTTTTTGAGACAGGGTTTGTCTGTGTAGACTTGGCTGTCCTGGACTCACATTGTAGACCGGGCTGGCCTCGAACTCACAGGAATCCACCTGCCTCTCCCTCCCGAGTGCTGCCTTCTTTTCTTTTCTTTTTAAAGAGAATTTTCTTTGAGTTTTGTTTTTTATTATATATACTGAGCCATCTTGACAGTTCTTTAACTATTATATATTGTAATTTTATTTGTAATTAAATGCTAAATGAAACATGGTTGGGCCTGGAAAGATGGCTCAGTAGTTAAGAGCACTGACTGCTCTTCCAGAGGACCCGGGTTCAATTCCCAGCACCCACATGACAGCTCACCATTGTCTGTAACTCCATGATCTGACACCTTCACACAGACATACATGCAGGAAACTGCCAATGTACATAAAATAAAAATAAGTTACTAGGGCTGGAGAGATGGCTCAGTGGTTAAGAGAGCCGCCTGTTCTTCCAAAGGTCCTGAGTTCAATTCCCAGCAACCACATGGTGGTTCACGACCATCTATAATATGATCTAATGCCCTCTTCAGGTGTGTAGGTGTACATGCAGACAGAACACTGTATACATAATAAATAAATAAATAAAAATTACTAAAAAAAAAAAAAAAAGAAAGAAAGAAAGAAAGAAACATGGCTAGGAATGAATCAAAAGCAATTAAAACAGAAAACACTCCAAGGAAGTGAAATTACAGTCTCTGTGAAAAACTTACACCAATGTCCTAATAGCCAAAAGACACATGAGCTCAGGTCCCATGAACAATAAGTGGAAACACTAAATGACATGGAGCCAAATAATGGAATATTACTTGGTCACTAGGGAGGCAGAGGCAGGCAGATCGCTGTGAGTTCGAGGCCAGCCTGGTCTACAAAGTGAGTCCAGGATAGCCAAGGCTACACAGAGAAACCCTGTCTCGGAAAAAACAAAAAAAAACAAAAAAAAAGAAACTCACGATGTAGACCAGGCTAACCTCATCTCGAGCTCACAAGAGATCCACTTGCCTCTACCTCCCAAGTTCCCAAGTGCTAGGATTAAAGGCGTGTGCCACCATGCTCACCTCATCCCAATTTCTTAGCCGAGAGGCAGGTCTAGAAGGTGTTCACGAATGCAGATGGGTGGTGCGTGCGGAATTCGTGACAGGAAGGTAGCCTTTTAAGATACTGAAGTTGCAGCTGGGTGTGGTGGCGCACACCTTTAATCCCAGCACTCGGGAGGCAGAGGCAGGTGGATCGACATGAGTTGGAGGCCAGCCTGGGTTACAGAGTGAATCCAGGACAGAAGGCATGTTATACAGAGAAATCCTGTCTTGAAAAACCAACCAACCAGCTGGGCAGTGGTGGCACATGCCTTTAGTCCCAGCACTTGGAAGGCAGAGGAGGGTGGATCTCTGTGAGTTCGAGGCCAGCCTGAACTACAGAGCAAGTTCCAGGACAGCCAGAGCTGTTAACACAAAGAAACCCTGACTTGAAAAACCAAAAAAAAAGAAAAGAAAAGAAAAACCAACCAACCAAATAAACAAACAAACAAAAACAGTCAGAGAATAGTTTCTCAGACTTGTTGGAAAACATCTTTACCTGCTGAGCCATCTTGTTAGTCTTGATTTAAAAAAACAAAACAAAACAAAAACAAAAACAAAAAAGAAACAGGGCCTCATGTAGTCTAAGCTAGCCTCTAATTCAACAAGTAACCAAGGATGACCTTGAGCTCCCAATCATCCTGCCCCCACCCCCTAAGTCCTGGGATCACGCAGCCAACCATGATTTCTTCTGCTTACAATAAAAGAGTCTAGAATAGAGGGATTTCTAGAGACAAATTAGATTAGTGGTTGCTTAGGGCTAAAAGGAAGAATATTGGGGGAAATGGTATAAAACATTGTGTCTGTCCCTCTCCGACTCACCGAGACACCTGTAGACAGGGATGCCCCCGGAATGACAATGTGCCTCCCCAAACCTGTGACACAGTAGGCCGTAAAGTGAGCCAAGGACAAGCTACTTAACGGGAACTGGGTTGACTGTATGGGGATAAGGAAAGAGTATTCTGGGCCAGCAGATGGCTCGGTGGATAACGGCACATGCGGCTACAATGACCCTAGTTCAATTCCCAGGGCCCACGTTGGATGGTTCATAGACGTATATAACACCAGGTCTTCTCGCCACCACAGGCGCACGAGCACAGGTGCACGTAGCCACATGCACAGATAAATGATAAAATAATAAAATAGATCTCTTTTAAAAGAAAGAGTAGAAGCCGGGCGTGGTGGCGCATGCCTTTAATCCCAGCACTCGGGAGGCAGAGGCAGGCGGATCGCTGTGAGTTCGAGGCCAGCCTGGTCTACAAAGTGAATCCAGGATACACAGAGAAACCCTGTCTCGAAAAACAAAAACAAAAACAAAAAAAAAAAAAAAAAGAAAGAAAGAGTAGAGACCAACATTGGAAGAGAAAAGGCAAGAGGTGGACCCTTAGGAGAGCTACCTGTAAGACACTCCCATGCCCTGCCAAGGTTCAAGTTTGGGGTGAGGATGAGGAAACTGTGCTGCTGCAGGGCATGCTCTTTCTAGAACAATGCTAGATGTCAAATATCAAATCCCATCAGGTTGTGGGACATTGGTCCACCATACTAGATTTCACCTTCTTACTTGGGAGCTTCTGGAAGCATCTAGGCTCAACATGGCTGGCATCCTCTATCAGATCTACCTGACCTGGGTTGCTTTGAGGGACTGGGAATCCAGAGACTCAAGTTTTCAGGATTTTAAAACTTCTGTCACTGAGCTGTGTCCCCAAAACCTCCTATTTCACAGGTTCTACTTTAAGTGGACAGTTTCCCAAGTTCCACCTTTCTAGTGGTTGTCAACATCATTTGATTCGCTTTGAATTTTCTTTCTTAATTTTATTTCTAAAAATTCTGCTTTTTTTTTTTTTCCTGTTTTTCAAGACAGGGTTTCTCTTTGTAGTCTTGGTTATCCTAGACTCACTTTGTAGACCAGGCTGGCCTTGAACTCACAGTGACCCACCTGCCTCTGCTCCCAGAGTGCTGGGGTTAAAAGTGTGCGCCACCACGCCTGGATTACCAATCCTTTATAACAATTCAATGGCGCACACACATGGTGTTTAGGACTGGGCACGGTGAGATACATCTTTAGTCCCAGCACTCAGAAAACAGAGACAGGAGGATGGCTGTGGATTCTGTGCCAGCTCACTGAGGATTACACAGCAAGCCCTCGCCCCCGCCCCAACCCTACCCCCATACACACACACACACACACACACACACACACACACACACACACACACACATACACACACACACACACGGAAGATGAGGCCAAGGTTAGGAAGAGTGCAGCATGAGAGCCGGGTGTGGTGGCACATGCCTTTAGTCCCAGCACTCGGGAGGCAGAGGCAGGCGGATCGCTGTGAGTTCGAGGCCAGCCTGGTCTACAAAGTGAGTCCAGGATGGCCAAGGCGCTACACAGAGAAACCCTGTCTCGAAAAACCAAAAAAAAAAAAAAAAAAAAAAAAAAAGAGGGCGAGTCTGTCTCAAGCCTGAGGGGGAGGATATTAACCAAGCACCAGAGGCCTGTGGGGGTGAGGAGATAATGGGGGGCAGCCCAGAGCTTTAGCACTGAAGGGCTAGGAATCCCCGTCTGGCTGTGGCGTGGCTTTCTCTGACCTGCAAAATGCACCCCAAGGGGCATCCTTGTCTATCCAGGCTACTATTCTCATCACATCTAATATGTCTTCCTCCTTGGTGGTGGATGGGACACAGCGTGTCAACCCACCAGCTGCTCTGGCTCCTTCTCTCTGGCTCTTCTGTCCGTCTCTTCCCACATATCTCCCTTGGGCCATCAGAGCATCTCCCCAAGACACTCCCAGCTGAGTTGGTCTGAGCTGAAGACACACCAACCTGTGCCTGCTCAGAACCCTCTGTGTCCCAGGCCGGCTCCAAGCTGCATCTTTAGCCTTGACCCTCTGAGCAGTACCTTGCAAATCATCGTAAATGAGGGTGAGCTGGCCTTATCCTACAGGACTGGGGGTGAGCTGGCCTTATCCAACAGGACTGGGGGTGAACTGGCCTTATCCAACAGGACTGGGGGTGAGCTGGCCTTATCCGACAGCAGCAGGTGATTGCCGAAGATGACCATGGAACACAGCTCCGAGCCATTGCGAGCGAGGTTGGCTGCTAGGTTTGCAGTGCCTCGTTTCCAGTTCCTGCCGGTCCTGCTGCTTTATCTGCGGGCCAGAAGCCTCTGGTTTGCTCATCACAACGCACTTGTGCGTGGCTGGGGAATGTCAGTAAAGTGCCTGCCTGAGGACCCAAGTTCTGACCCCAGAACCCACGTGAAAAGCCACGTGAAAAGCCACGTGAAAAGCTTGTGGTGAACAACCATGCCCCCAACAGTGAGGGAGTAAAGACTATTGGACTGCTGGGTAGAAAAAGAAAACACAGGAAAACACACACACACACACAGGAGAGCGTGCTTTAAAAAAAAAAAAAAAAAAAAGATAATTAAATCCAGGAGTGGTGGTACAAGCCTTTAATCCTAACACTTGGAGTTCAAGGTCTATGTAGCAAATTCCAGGCCAGCTAGCTGTCAGACATAGGAGACCCTGTCTCAGGAAATAAGGACACAAGCAAGCCCCTCTTTCAGCCTAATTCTTTTTTTTTTTTTAAGTATTTCTTTTTGTCTTTTGAGATTATAATACAATGGCATCATTTCCTACTTCTCCATCTTTCCTCCAACATTCCCCCTCCCCCAATTAATATATCATGCCCTGGCTCTCTTTCAAATTCATAACATTTTTTTCTTTAATTGTTATCACATAAATGTGTGTGTAGTATGTGAGTATGTGTGTTTCTAAACACAGTCTAATTCTTATACGCTATATGTAATATGAATAAAATTGGAACTGACCTGCTTAAAGCAAAAGGTGAGAGCAGAGATTCTCAGAAAATAGTCTGTCCTGGGCTTTGCTGGACTACGTCCTCTTTGGGCTGAGGCAGGACTGGACTACATCTCCCAGCCTCCTTTGCACGTATGTAGCCACATGACCCACCTCTATCCAATGAATGTGCATAGAAGTGATGCGTGACAATTCATGGCCTGGCTCATAAAAACCCTATTCCTTGCAAGCTAAAGCAGAAGGGGTGGAGGCTGAGAGAGGTGGGTAAGGCCATGAGCTGGAGGAAGCTGGAATACCAGAAAGGAGCCACTGAAAGCTGCCTGGCAAGCAGGGGCATCCATTTGGGATTCTATAAGTGTCTGTGGTATTGGGTCATAGACACTTGGAAGTCCATTTGTCGCAGCAGCTGGCACTGGCTTACCTAATAGTTTGGTCCCTGCTGTTTGCCTCAGGGCACCTTCATGGATTCTGGGCCTTTCAAGGAGCCCAGTGGGAGCCCAGCAGGTGCGATGGATGACCCGGGTTCAGGATTCCGTATCTCTCCCTAAGAGAGGAGGGAGGGTGCTCCCGCTCTCTGCTCGGGAGCGGATTTAATGAGATACTGTATATGGACGCTTCCGAGGCTGGGCGAAAGGCATTTCAGACGTGAGTTATATTTAGTTATGAACAGCATTTCTGTATGTTGCTTCCATTCCATGCCATCTGCAGCCAAGCCTCTCCCCGGTGGCCACTCCACCGGAATCAGAGAAGCACTGAGGCCGTAAATCTGAAAACTCAACCCTTCACTGCCTCCTCCAGACCGTGCCAGGCCTCTGTCCCCAGAGCAACAGACCCCCACACTGCCAGCAGAACGAATATGTCTGGCTATTTTAAAGCAGACAAGGAATAAAATGCCTGCCCCTCCCCCTTCCCAAGAAATGTGCTTCTTTCCCTATTCGCTAGTCCCTTTCAATTAAAAAAAAAAAAAAAAAGCAGAGAAATACCTGCTATCTCTCCTCTAAACTGGGAAATGAGAATTGTTTGGTTTGGTTTGTTAATTAGGGTTTTGTTTTGTTTCTCAAGACAAGATCCGCCAGCCTCTGCCTCCCAAGCGCTGGAATTAAAGGCATGTGCCACCACGCCCGGCTAGTTTGTTTTGAAGAGAAAGGGTTTCTCTGTGTAGTCTTGACTGTCTTGGAACTCACTCTGTAGACCAGGCTGGCCTCAAGCTCAGAGATCCACCTGTTTTCTACCTCCTGAGTGCTTTTTAAAAAAATGAGTTGTAGCTGGGCGTGGTGGCACATGCCTTTAATCCCAGCACTCGGGAGGCGGAGGCAGGTAGGTCGCTGTGAGTTCGAAGCCAGCCTGGTCTACAAAGCGAGTCCAGGACAGTCAAGGCTACACAGAGAAACCCTGTCTCGAAACAAAACAAACAACAACAACAAAATGAATTGTGTATTGGCTGGTTTTAACACAGACCTCATCAGAGAAGATGAAGCTACAGTTGAGGGACTGCCTCTGTGAGATCAGCTGAGATCCAGCTGTAGGGCATTTTCTCAATTAGTGATTGAAAGGGGAGGGCCCAGCCCCTCGTGGGTGGGGCCATCCCTGGGCTGGTGGTCCTGGGTTCTGTAAGAAAGCAGGCTGAGCAAGCCATGGGGAGCGAGCCAGTGAGTAGCTCCCCTCCGCGGCCTCCGCATCAGCTCCTGCCTCCAGGTTTCTGCCCTGCTTGACTTCCTGCCCTGACTTCCCTTTGGCGACAAACCTCGATTTGGAAGTATAAGCTGACTAAGCCCTTTCCTCCCAACTTGCTTTTTGGTCCTGGTGTGTCACATTGCAGCAATAGAACCTTAACTTGGACACCTTGTATGCTCTCTGGCACATCAAAGTCACACTCTGGGACATTTCACTCTGAGGATGTGGGGGTAAGTACTGATGAGGATAAAGGGATATTATTATTATTATTATTATTATTATTATTATTATTATTATTATTATTATTATTTTGTATGCACTAATGTGTATGTTAATGTTCATGTGTCCATATGTACTTGTAGAGACAAAAGATGAGGAAGAAGGGACAGAAAAAGACACTCAACTAGAGTTCTGACATGCACACCATGCCTGGGTCCAACACAGCTTCTGGGACTCCCCATTCAGGGCCTCCTGGTTGCAAAATGGGCTCCTGGCTGACAGAGCCTTCTCCCCACACTTCGTTTTATTCTTTTAGAGACAAGGTCCTCATGTAGCCCAGGCTGGCCTCGATGTAGCAGAGGACAACCTTGGGTAGAATGATCTGATCTTCCAGGCCACCTCCCAAGTGCTAGGATTACAGGCGTGTGCCACCACGCCCTGTGTACGCAGCAGCTCAGGAGCAAGCTCTGAGCTTTGTGCACACCAGGCAAACGCCCTACCAAGTGAGCTGCATCCTCTAGGCTCATGGAATGTGATTATTTATTTATTTCTTTATTGGTTTTTCTGAGACAGGGTTTCTCTATGTAGCCATGACTATCCTGGACTCACTCTGTAGGCCAGGCTGGCCTTGAACTCAACTCACTCTGCCTCCTGAGTGCTAGGATTAAAGATGTGCACCATCACAACCGGCCGAATGTGATTTTTTTTTTTTAAATCAGCTCTTGGAATTAATGCTCGGTATCATCTCTGGTTGTCAGGCCTAGAGGGCGTGACTGGCGGAGATGTGAGGTGAAGACCACAGCCACTGAGGGAGCTAATCACACCTGGGGCCTGGGGTGAGGACAGAGGAGGTCATTCCTGCTTTGAGTCTGGTCCCTGCCCAGGCCTCCTTACCTTCTTTCACCTGACCCATCTGCAGGGCGTTCTCAGCACGTTCACACTAGGACCTTGCGCACAGTAGGGCAGACAGTTTCACCTTCTGCATGTGCACACACACACACACACACACACACACACACACACTGTCTCTTCTGTCACTCTGAGAGAAGAGTGTGGATTCTTGAGGTCAGGAAGCTACTGTGACACCTCTGGTTTGTATGGTCTGTAGACCCTCCACATGACGTTTTGTCTCTTAACAGACCAGATCTCTGACAGTGATCCCCTAAGATTGTTGCGTGGTGACATTGTAGGCAGCTCAGGTTGCAAAAGGACATAGTATGATTTTCTCATGACAACTGAGTCATCTGTCAGCACCTTGCTCAGGACACACTAGTGCTATTAAGTAAGATGTGCCTCCTACTTTCCCAGGGCTACGTCGATGAATGACCAGAGATTGTATGGCTTACAACACAGAAAGATATCCTCTTGAAGTTCTGAAGCTCAGAAGTCCAAAAGAATAATAATAATACATAAATACAACCAATAATAATAATTTATTATTATTATTATTATTAGTTTTCCAAGACTGGGTTTCTGTGTGCATCCCTGGTTATCCGGGACTTGCTTTGTAGACCAGGCTGACCTCAAACTCACAGAGATCCACCTTCCTCTGCCCCCCAAGTGCTAGAATTAAAGGGGTGCACCACCATGCCTGGCAAGAAGTCCAAAATTATTAAGGCGCTGGGAGCGTGGACTCCTTCTGCAAGCTCCAAGGGTTGGTTGTTGTGCCACCATTCCTGGCTCCCCAAAAGTGCGGGTGTTACATGGCTGCCTCATTATATGCCTCTTGTCTTTCTCTAGTTAGTCATAATCTCTCTCCATTTCCCTCTGTCTGTCTAGCTGTCTAGCTGTCTGTCCGTCTGTCTATCTGCCTGCCTGCCCCTCTGTGTCTGTGTGTGTGTGTGTGTGTGTCTGTCTGTCTGTCTGTCCGTGTGTCTGCCTGTGTGCCTGCTGCCTGTCTGTGTGTCTGTCTGCCTGCCTGCCTGTCTGTGTGTCTGTATGTCTGTCTGTCTGCCTGTCTGTGTGTGTGTGTCTGTCTATCTGCCTGCCTGCCCCTCTGTGTCTGTGTGTGTGTGTCTGTCTGTCTGTCTGTCTGTCTGTCCGTGTGTCTGCCTGCCTGTCTGTGTGTCTGTATGTCTGTCTGTCTGTGTGTGTGTGTCTGTCTATCTGCCTGCCTGCCTCTGTGTATGTGTGTGTGTGTGTGTGTCTGTCTGTCTGTCTGCCTATGTGCCTGTCTGCCTATCTGTCTGCAGGTCTGTCTGTGTGTCTGTCTGTCTGTCTGCCTGCCTGCCTGTCTGTCCATCCCTCCCTCTCCTTTTTACTTTTGAGATAGAGTCTGTGTAGCCCAGGATGGCCTTAAGTTCACCATGTATGGAGACTGACTCTGATCTTCTGATCATCCTGCCTACATCTTCTAAGTGCTCAGATTGGAAACATGCACCACCATGCCTGGTTTGTGTGGCACTGGGGACAGAGAGCAGGGCTTAGGGCGGGCACTTCGCTGGAGCATGCACCCCCTACCCACCCCCACCCCCTGCTCTGAGACCCAGCCTCTCTCCTTTTTATTTAAAAGCTCCAGTCGCTAGATTTTACTTTTGTCATGGGATAATAGCACTGCGGAATCAAGCAATGTCACCCAGGTCAGGAATCTGGCTATGGGCAGCCACATCAGGATGTCACACACTATGTCTGACACAAAACATAAATGTGAGGTGCCGTCAAGACAACATTGCATTCTGGGAACTCGGAGCCTGAATTAGCTGAACAGTGAGTTCCTTCCTAGCCTTTCATCGGGGCATTGTTTAATCCTTCCATTCTACCAAGGACGTCACATCCCATGCCCCAGTAGAGCAGTCAGTGTTAGGGAAGGCAATTCCACAATCTGGCCCTGGGAAAAACAGCCTTCTCAGATGGACTTGGAGGTCCACTCCTTTTAATAGATGTCCTAACTCCATTAAGCATCCTTTCTGCAAGTCCACCTGACTGACTTTTACCCCCAGAGATTGGCCCTAGCGCCCCCTGCTCTCCTGCTCAGCTGCTCTAACCAGGCAGCCAGGTCTCTTGGTACCAGGAGGCTGACGCAGGAGGGTGGGGGCAGTGAGAAGAGTTGGCGGTGAGGGAAGAGCCACTGGAGAAGGGGACTAGCCTGGGTTTCTCACACATTCCACCCAATATATACAGAGCTGATGCTGCCTAGGCAGGTCCCTCCATACACACATGGTGGGAAGGAGGCAGGGAGGTAAGTGTGCCAAATGAACAAGGCACCCATGCACAAATAATTTGCTTTGACGTCGTCAATTAAGTTTAAGGGAGACGGTCAAGTGTACTTGGTGACATTTGAGGAATTGTGCTGTTCTTTGAGACTTGTGATTGCAGAGTGATTTCTGATGGACGGCGGGAACTACCACGTCCTGCCAACTACCAGGGAGGGTGATGCCAGGTCTAGCTAGCTTGCCTTTGCTGACGGCCTGCAGGAGCTTGCCATGTGCTGCCTTGGAATCTATTAAGGTCATGTCTGGGAAGTTCAGGCTGTGCATGAGCCAGGAGAAAGACTGCCCAGGGCAGGTGGTGCCCTTCACCTCTGCCCAAAGCTACCTGAACAGCCTGCACCAGCTTGGTTAGACAGGACCCAGGCTGGAGCCAGCATAATTATTACACTTCAGGGTGTGCTCATGCACACATCCAATGCTCCAAACAGCAGGCCTTGCCCCTCGAAAGCAAAAGACTTAGTAAAGGATTCAACCCACTGCTCTATGGAAAATGCATAAGGTGGGTGTATGGCCTTACCCCTACACAATCGGGCCATTGGGTGGTGAATGGAAAAGCCTCCAGAAGCTAAAGAAATATAGATTCCAGTTCAAACCCCTTCTCCACTCAGTAAGCTATGGCTAGACCCTAGGGTAGCTTGATGGACATTAGGCAAGTGTGGGTTTCCTCCGCAGTACACAACTGACCCCTGACCCAGCTTGCCCCCAACTTGACCTTGGCTACATCATTGATGGTAGAGGGGCCGAGCTTCTCTAATGAGTGTCTTCCCAGGGCATCTTATTGGCTGGAGGGTGGATGACTTAACACGGGTCAAGGGTCCTAGGTGCACTTGAGCCATGTTACAGCCTGCGGGGAAAGACACTGTTCTGGTTTGCCCAGTGCTGAGAGGAGTAACTCGGGAGGTTCAGTGTTGAACTGGGGAAGGCTCTAGGCAAATGGGGATGAGTGGGGCATCTTCCTGTGGGTGCTGTAGATGAAGGAAAGGCCCGCAGACCCTGACGCTGGACAGAAGCCTCACTTTCTACATTGGGATCTTGACTCCAAAGGAGGATAGCTGGGTCTTACATATGCACTGATGCTCCTTGGCAGGGATGAGATCGCTTGCTGAGCACATAGTAGGTGGTTTTTTGTTTTTTGTTTTTTTAAGACAGGGTTTCTCGGTGTAGCCCTGGCTATACTGGAACTCACTCTGTAGACCAGGCTGGCCTCAAACTCAGAGATCCAACTGCCTCTGCTTCTCAAGTGCTGGGATTAAAGACGTGCGCCACCACCCCCTGACCACACAGTTGCTAAATTGAACTGGGGAGATGGCTTAGTGGGTAAGAAGAGCACTTGCTGGATAAACCTAAAGGCCTGGGTTCAAATTCCTAGCATTCACATGAAAACAAAACAAACAAACAAAAACACCCCATGTGGCTTGAAATCCCATCCATATTGGAGGAAGTGACAGGTAGATTTCTGGAGCTCGCTGACTGCCAGTTTAGCTGCAGATTCGGGGAGGGGCCCTTTCTTGAGAAAATTAAGTAAGAAAAGATCGAGCAAGACACTCACACAGGTGCACATACACACATACTCACACAGTTTAAAATTTAAATAACTGAATAGGGCCATCCAATTGAACTGAAGGCTACAGGTTTGGAAACACACGTTCCCTGCCCTGAGGATTGTGGCCTCCCCAGCTCCCTAGTCTTGTCTGGTTTCCCCTCAACACTCCCACAGTGAACTTGGGCATGTGCCTTCACCTCCTCCTCCTGCCTCAGTTTCCTCACCTGGGAAAGGAAGGAGATAAGATCTGGCTTGGAGGAGAGCTGCCTGGTTTGATATTTAATCAGTGTCAGGTTCTGGCATGGCTCCTAGTGCAAGCTGGATAAATAATAATTAGCATTACCAAGAGCATGCCTATGTGTTACAAGGCACGTCTTACTTGGCCCACCCCACAGCTTTGGGTGGTAGGGAACTTTTTGCCCAGGGTTCACAGAGGAAGACAACAAGGTGCCAGGTACAGGGGAGCTAATAAGCTTGGTTAAAAAGGAGCTCATATATATGGGAGCCACCGCACCAAAAAAAAAAAAAGTATACCCCAGTAAATGGCTTCATTTCTTCTTGAAAAATGGTCTTCAGAAGCCTGGCATGCTTGAAATCCCAGCACTCAGGAGGCTGAGTCACAAAGATCATGAGTTCAAGGCCAGCCTGAGCTACACAGCTGTTTCAGTAAGACAGACAAGAAAATAGTCCTCAGGCTAGGAAGAAATGAGCCCCGGGAATCAGAAATGGGGGTGTGTCAGGAGGCATGGTGTTAGAAGGGGAGAATGTGGCTCACTGGAAGGACTTCTCATGAACATTGGGGGCTAGAGGAGAAAAGAGAAAGGGAAGGGGAGAGGCGGGAGGAAGGGTGAGGGGAGGATGGCAAGGCCACTCCCCCTGCTGAAGTTTCAATGGGAGCATGTCTCCCAGTACCACCTCCATCCTGAGCCTCTGTCTAGATCTGCCACTGTTTTCTGACTGTATCTTCGGCATGGAGATATGGCCTTTGAAGTCTCATGACACATCGGATCAGCCACACCCACAGCATAAACCCTAAACTCCGTCATCTCCAATTAAGTCTCCGTTATGCAATAAGCTCATTGTGGATATAAAGCTGTGGTCGAATACAGGTGCACATGCTCTGCCAAGCCCCAGCCTCGGGCACATGAAAAAGGCATGGCGGCACATGCAGGTGATCCCAGCACCTGGGAGGTGGAGGCAGGAGGATCAGGAGTTCACAGTCATCCTCTGCTATACAGTGAGTTTGAGGCCAGCCTAGGCTTTAAGTAACCCTATCTTGAAAAAAGGAAACGTGGGCTGTTGGGGAGGAAGGGGCAGCACACGATCTTAATCCCAGCACTTTTGGGGGGCAGAGGCAGGCAAACCTCTGAGTTCAAGGCCAGCCAGGGCTACATAGTCAGACCCTGTCTCAAAATAAAAAAGCAGAGAAAAGAAAAGGAGCCTGGGGAGATGGCTCGGTGATTAAGAGCACTGGCTGCTCTTGCAGAAAGCCCGGGGTCCTCCCAGCACCTTCATGGTGGCCTTCAGCCATTCCTAACTCTAGGGATCTGGTGGCTTCTTCTGAGAGCAGGAATCGCATGCAGTGCGTTTGCATACATGCTGGCGGAACACTTGTTTACACAAAATAAAAGCAAATAAATCTTTATTTAGAAAGAAAGAAAGAAGAAGATGATGGCCAGAATTAAGCTTTAAGGCTTTCTGTGGCCAACTCGAGTGAGTCATGGGTCCTCTCTGACTTTCAGGGCATTCTTCTGTTGAATGAGAATGAAATGCCAGGCGCTGTTTATCTGCTTCCCTTCCCCGCCTCCCCAAGACAAGGTTTCTCTATGTTATCTTGGCTGTCCTGGACTCGTTTTGTAGACCAGGCTGGCCTCAAACTCACAGCGATCCATTTGCCTCTGCCTCCCGAGTGCTAGTCACCTTGTAAAGTGAAAAGGGCTGAGTTAAAGGTTCTAGTCCATGGCCCCATTGCTTTGGACCTGTGGCAAAACAGCATGGGAGCAGCCTGTGGGAAAAAAAGTTTGCCTGCGGCAGGAAGCAGAGTCCTAGAGACCCACAATGCCGACTTGAAGACTTCCTACGGGACCCCACTCTGTTGGTTGGTTTGTTTGTTTGGTTTGGTTTTGGAGACAGGGTTTCTCTGTGTAGACCTGACTGTCCTGGACTCACTTTGTAGATCAGGCTGGCCTGGAACTCACAGAGATGCATCTGCCTCTGCCTGCCTCCCTGCCAAGTGCTGGGATTAAAGGAGTACGCCACCACTGCCCCGCGGGACCCCACTCTTATAGGTTCCGCTACCTCCTAATAATACCAACCTTTAAAACATGGGCCTTAGGGGCTGGAGAGCACTGACTGCTCTTCCAGAAGTCATGAGTTCAACTCCCAGCAACCACATGGTGGCTCACAACCATCTATAAAGTGATCTGATGCCTGCAGGTATACATGCAGGGAGAGCACTGTATACATAATAATAAATGAATAAATCTTTTTTTAAAAAATATGGGCCTTAGCTGGGTGTGGTGGCCCAGAGATGGGTGGGTCTTTTTAGTTCAAGGCCAGCCTGGTCTACAAAGCGAGTCCAGGACAGTCATGGCACACAGAGAAACTTTGTCTCAGGAAAAAACAAACAAACAACCCCCCCCAAACAACAACAACATGGGTCTTTGAAGACCGTTGTTATAAAGAAATGAAAATCTCACCCATTCAGTTTTACCAATGAAGACTCAAGAGCCAGATGCTGGAGTAAAAACCCTGCTAGCTCAGAGAGGCAGAGAAAGCACCCAGCTGACCTTCCTACTCAGCTCACGTGCCAGAAGGAAAAAAACCAAAAGACAAAAAGTTCCTTTCTTCACCATTAAATACCCAAAGTCTCCCAATATCCCTCTTTTCTGTTGAATCCTTGTCAGCTAGTTTCTTGCTCTGCCTCTTGACCAAGGGTTAACTTTATTAAATCCCATGTACAGAAAGCTCTTCAATTAAAGGCGTGTGCTAGAGCTGAGCCACTCCACAACTAAAAACAGGTTTTTACAGTTCACCATATCAGGGTTCAAAATGAGATCAAATATCCCGCAACAGGGGATATTTGACTAAAACAAAACAAAACAGAAACACATCCTAGGACTGGAGGGATGGCTCAGTGGTTAAGAACACTGGCTGCTCTTCCAGAGAACCCTGGTTCAATTCCCGGTACCCACATGGCAGCCCACGACCGTCTGTAACTCCAGTTCCAAGGGATCCAGAAACCTCACTCAGATGCATACACATGCAGGCAAAACACCAATGCACATAAAATAAAATAAAAATTAAGAACAAGCAAAAAACCAGGTCTGAGCTTAAGCGACATGGCTCACACAGGCTGGCTTCTTTTCTTTTTTTATTTTATTTTTGGCTTGCTTCTTCCTTCCTTTCTTCCTTCTTTTCTTCCTTTTAACTTTTTATTGGTTCTTTGTAAATTTCACATCATGGACCCCAATCCCACTCACCTCCCCCTGCCCTCCACCCTTGCAACCTCCCCTCAACAGAGACGAAAAATAAAAAAATAAAAGAGAGAGAGAGAAAGAAAGAAAGAAAGAAAGAAAGAAAGAAAGAAAGAAAATCTAACACAGGTTGTATTATTCAACTATCTCAACTTCACAGTCACCTATGTTCCCATGTGGGGTATGAGTGTCCCCACCGAGGTTCTGGGAAAGCCCCTCCAGGCCCCAGCTTCATTAGACACCCTGCAAGAGCCAAGAATGGAAGGGACCGAGGTGGAGGTGTTCTTGCCTCACCTGAGGCAGGCTTGCTTCAGCTCCATGACTGTGAAGGCGACAAAGCCCTTCTTCTGTCTTTTTGTAGGAGACTGGGATCGCCAAGGAGCTCATGATCCCAACTCCACCCCATCCACAAGGGGAGTGGTGTTCAGGGGGCTCATCAAACAAGTGACAGGGAAACAGTTGATGGGCCCTTCTGCCCTCCCCGCACCTCATGTCCTTTCCTCTGTTTGGGGCTGGACTCTAGTGTTTCCCCTCTTTGCCTTATCTTTCTCCTTGCACTTTCCCTCATGTTAATTATATTAGTTGCCATGGAAACCGTGATGTCATTGGCACGAGAGGGCTCAATGACATCCAAAAGCACAGTTTACAGCGTGGCTTGAAATGTATTCCATGGCTTGCAGCCTTAGGGTGTGTTTCGGGGGGGCTATGTGGCGATTATATCTCGGGCACCATCTGGGCATGCGGGTGGGGGGTGTCAGGGAAGGTGCTTGGCTGGGACATGATTGCTTTGGATTTTCCAGAGTCCCAGACCCTGGGGACCTTTTACCCTTGGAAAAAGCAGGGCACCTTGGATGTTGTAAAGAATTCTGACTTGGTTCTGACCAACCCTCCCCACTTAGTGGTACTGTACCCCACTGTTGCCCCAATTTGGAATTCCAAGTCCTTTCTGCTCCACATAGCACCCCATGAGATGGTTCGTGCAGAGTGGGTATGCATGGGTGTCCTGTGTACATGTGAGGACATGCCTGTGGTGGGGTGAAGATGTCATTCGCAGCCGGAGGGGCACACAAGGGCTGGCGCACACACATACGTACACACACTTGCTCACTCATCTGGACTTCTTTGGATAAGATGCAGTTGCAGCCCATATGGCCAATCTTCCTCCAATCCTCCCCAACATGGATCACTTTTTTTTTTTTTAAGAGTCTAGGGCAGGGTAAAGCTGGGTGGCACTGGGATGCCTGGTGCTGTTATATGTACCTGGACCAGGCACAGGGCAGGGTAGACACCCTCAGAGATAACAGCCAGTGACTCAGTAGTTCCTGCCTGGGGAACTGCTATGGTCTCATGCCTGCTTGCCCCGTCACTCTGAGGGAGCTGAGGACTCTGGAAACAAAGGCTGTATAGACAAGTGCCCCCTCCCCGACTCTCCCTAACCCCGGCAGGGAGGTGTAGGGGGATGAGGACAGGTGGGGGGTGTTGTCTTTAAGAGTGGACTCAGAAGTTCGGAGGCAGTCTGGGATGGCAGGCGCCATTCTCAGTCTCTGGGGATGCAGCAAAGAGAGGCAAGTGCCCAACATCCAATGTTATCACCGAGATAGATGGTTCTAGCAGTGGGAAATCCCAGGAGGAACTTTGGGTTCTGCTTGCCTAAGGCCCTCACACAGTGACAGTGGCCTTCTGTCCTCTTCTGTCTTCCTGGGCTTTGATGCTCTCAAATTAATCATCACACCCACTTTGTTCCACTTGGAGGCCCATGGTCTTCCCTCAGTTTTGGCCAGGCCTGGGCTGTATGGTGGTAGGGAAGGGCAGCTGATCCTACTGGACTGAGCCGGATTGTACTGGTGTCCCATGTGAGGAGCAGGCCTAGTAGAAAATGGGGATGAGGTGGATCCAGGCAGAGAGGACAGATGAAGGCAGTGGGCATGGCAGCGAACAAGAGATCTAAGACCGCAGGCTCCGTCCTCATGATGATAGGATAGCCGGTGGCTTAGCCCTGATAGCCTCAGCTGCTTGGCATCCACCCCGCAGCAGCTCCTGAGATGGTTCTAGGGATCCACCTGGCTTACACAGTCACACGCCCTTGTGCCCCTAAAGCCCTGTGCCCACGCCGCTGTGACACTAACAGTCACAAGAGCCCTGGGAAGCCACAGGGATCTTAGAGACAGAGAAAACAAGACACGCAGGGCGTGCGGTGGGTGCGGGAGAACAAAGGTATTTTCCATCGATGTTTTTCCCCAAGGATGAGGCTACCCTCCTCGGGCGGGGGGTGGGGTGGGATGGGGGTGGGGGCTTCAGCCACATCTGGAAATATTTTGGGTTGTCACGACAGGGCTACTTTGCTACTAAAATCTAACGGATGGAGGTCAGCCAACGCTGCAGAGCATGCTAGCACACACAGGATGGTCTAGCTCAGTCTGGGTTCAAGACCAAGAAAGCCAAATTCAGATGGGAAGGTTGGTGCAGAGTGATGTAAATTGTGAAAAGGAGACAGGCAGAACAAGGATTCTGGGGTGCTCAAGGTCCCCTTTCTGCCCCCCACCACCCAGTGAGGGTCCTTCCTTCCCTATCTGTGGTATAGCCCAGAGGCCAGCAAGCTCAGATTGCTAGAAGGTCTGTAGGCCTTGGAAGATAGTGGCTAGACATGACCACCTCCCTGGCTCCTGGCTGCAGGCCTCATGTGTCCCCTGAGTGCAGACAGGTATCCTGCGTGGATCTCTGCTACTTAGGGGCCTACCCAGGAAACTCAGACCCCTGGTCATGCAGCTGGTGGACACACAGCCTCTCCGGCACAGATCTCTCATGAGTTTCAAATATTCCTGCGTTTCAGTAACATGAGCCCAGGGTGGGGAAGAGAGCCGACGTCAAAGTTCAAGGGACACTAAGGCAAGGCCTGGGGATGGGAGTGGAGGACACAGAGACAGTAAGAAATAGATAGAAAAAAATGAGGAGAGATGAAAAGAAGGGGGAGAGGGGGAGGAGAGAGAGAGAGAGAGAGAGAGAGAGAGAGAGAGAGAGAGAGAGAGAGAGAGAGAGAGAGAGAACAGAATGTACTGTGCAGACAAAGAGAAAATGCAAAGGGGAGGAGGGGAAGAAGAGCAGAGTGGGGTCAGGGAATCCTTGCCAGCATGCTGGGGCGCAGGGAAGCCCAGGCCTGAAGCCGGTGGATCAAGCACTTTCTGTGGTCCAGGACCGGCCCGTTTACCCACATGACTGCTGGTATGCCCAGTTCAGTTCGCTGGGTAGCTGTCAACGGGAAATTCCTGGGACAAAGCTTTCCACTCGGAGGCTTTTTAAAACTTTTATTTATTTAAAAAAAATTTTTTTTTTCATGAGTGAGGAATGAACTAGAGGGAGGAAAAGAAAACAAAAGAAACCACCTGGTGTACATATATTAATATATATTTAGAGGTTCTCTCGTCCTGATGGGGCCAGAGAGGTTCCGAACCCATTGTGTCTCTTTGGTCCCATTCTTCTGTGGAGGATCTGTGACCTCACACTCCCATGATGTCACAGCAGCGTTGCCATGGACCTTGTTGTATTATTGTAAACAAAGAGCCTGTTGCTTGGGCTGCCTTCGCAGGAGGAGGGGTGGCGGGGACAGCCCCGGGGTGTTGTGTTTTCTTGGGAAGGCAGCTGGTTCGGAAGTCTGAGAAGCTGTGAAAAGAACTGTACATACAGTTCCCTCTGTGCCCCGTGGCCTCTGGATAAGCCTCAGGCTGGGAACCGGAGCGATGAGGTCAGGACTCCACCACTGGACCTTCAGCTTAGCCCTGCTCACTGCCAGAGAGCCGTCTCCCCTCCTCTTCCCTCGCTGCTTCTTCGGCAAACGAGGTTTCCACCCGCTGACTCCCCAGAATGAGCAAGCCCTTACTGCATGCTACAAGCTGATATGAATGAAAAGTGCGGGGCTCGGTGCCATCCCCTCCAAGCCTCACGACAGTGTGTGGTGTCACGTGGGTTAGGGTCACAGAAGGAACCGTGCAGTCTGAGGATGAGTCTCGACTGGTGGAGTGCTTTCTCAGCACAAGCAAAGCCCTGGCTGGGTTAGATACCAGACATAAAGTAGATGTGGCAATGCGCTTTGGGCAGGGGTGTAGCCTGATCAGAGGTTCAAGGTCATCCCAGGGCTACATTGTGAGTTCAAGGTCAGTCTGGACTATGTTAGACCCTGTCTCAAAAAAAAAAAAAAAAAAAAAAAAAAAAAAAAAAAAAAGGGAGGTGAAAGAGAAAAGGGAGGAAGAAAAGAAGAGGAGGAGGAGAGGAAAGGAAGCCACTTTTGGGTTTTCTTTCTTTTTTTTTGTGGGGCAGGGAGTGGTTTGAGACAGGGTTTCTCTGTGTAGCCTTGACTGTACTAGACTCACTATGTAGACCAGGCTGGCCTCAAACTTACAGCGATCCACCTGCCTCTGCCTCCCGAGTCCTCGGATTAAAGGCGAGCACCACCACGCCCGGCTCAGGAGGGCATCTTGGGGGAGGTGACATGTTAGAATCTGCTATGAAGCGTGGGTGGGAGCAGATGGCAAGGACAGACACCCAGGCAGTCACTGTTGATGTGTCTTAGTCTGTTGTTTTTTGTTTGTTTGTTTTCTGTTGCTATAACTGAATGCCACAGTCTGGGTCATTTATAAAGAAGAGAGGTTTGTTTACCTCCATTCTAGAGGCTGAGAAAGTACAAGAGCACGATCATGCTGTATCTGGTGAGGACCCTGTGCTCTCCCACTCTGGCATCCTGCGATAAGACAGCAGCCCTTGGTTGCCGCGTCCTGATTGGCCAGTCCTGAGCACTTGGCACAGCTGGAGCAGATACGGGTACCTGTGTCACAGCATGTCTGATGGTCAGAGGATAGCTCCATGGGGTCAGTTCTCTCCTTCCACCTTTCTGTGGGTCCTGGGGATCAAATTCTGGGTGGGTGTTAATCTTCACCAGTCTCAGAATCTCAATTCCATTATTTTCCCCCCTCCTTTTTTGTTGTTGTTGTTGTTGTTGTTGTTTTGTTTTTCCGAGACAGGGTTTTTCTGTGTAGCCTTGGCTGTCTCAGACTCGCTTTGTCGACCAGGCTGGCTTCGAACTCACAGGATCCACCTGCTTCTGCCTCCTGTGCCTCTGCCTCCCAAGTGCTGGGATTAAAGGCGTGTGCCATCACCGCCGGGCTTTCTCCTCCTTTTTCAAAGGTGGAATCTCATGCATCCCAGGCTGACTTTGAAGTCACCAGCTGAGGATAACCTTGAACTTGTGATCTTTCTTCCTGTACCTCTTGAATGTTGGGATCACAGGCCTGCACTATAATGCCTGGTTTCTGAGGTGCTGGGGATGCAGCCTGGGGCTTTGTGCAGGCTACTGTGGTACCCTGTCCACTGAGCCCCATCCTGTCCACTGAGGCCCACCCTCTTTGTCTACATCTTTGTCTGTGCTGCCAAAACTCCAGTTACTGAGTCCCAAAGCACAGCCTAGGTATGAGTCACAGTCACCGACGGAACTGGCCTGGCCTGGCCTAGGCTCCTAAGCTTCTATGGTAGCTGAGAACAAGTGCACCGGTTCAGAAGGCATCAAAGCACCAAGGTGGAAGGTTGATTTCATTGGTTCTAGATGGCTTGGTGCAGCCTCCAGGGAGACTGTGTGTCTGGAAGTTCTTGCCTTAAGGCAGCACCTGGGTGACCTCTGTCGCCCAGACAGGCACAGCCTGCCTGTGCTCTCTATCTGTCCTTTCTATCACACCCTCGCCCCCCCCTCCCCGCAACCCCCGACGGATTTGGAGCATCCCAAATCCACAACCGAGTTTGATTTTGTTTTGTTTCTGGTTTGTTTTTTCAATAACTTCTTTATTTTTATTTTATGTGCATCGGTGTTTTGCCTGTGTGCATGTCTGGGTGAGATCCTCTGTCACTGGCATTACAGACAGTTGTGAGCCACCATGTCGGTGCTGGGAATTGAACCCAGGTCCTCTGGAAGAACAGCTGGTGCTCTCAACTGCTGAGCCATCTCTCCAGCCCCCATTTGCTTTGTTGTTGGTTTTTTGGGTTTTGAGGTTTTTTTGTTTTTTGTTTTTTGTTGTTGTTGTTGTTGTTTGTTTGGTTTTTTTTTGTTTGTTTGTTTTTGTCTTATTTGTTTGTTTTGTTTTGTTTTCCTTTTATTATTGCTGTTGTTTTCCTTTTTGAAGCGGGGTCTCGCAGTGCAGCCCTGGCAGACTAGGAACTCACTATGTAGAGCAGGCTGGGCTCTAAGGCGACTGCCCTCATACTCAGCTGTGGATTCAGCACTAAGATCATTGTGGAAGGGTGTCTGAAAGCCACCATTTCCAAGCAAAGCCATACCCTGGGCAGGGACAACTTGGGGGACACTCTTCAGCTCACTTCAGAGGGTCATTGTGCTAGGGGTCCCCAGTGCTCCCTGTAAACATCACATCCTTGCACCCTTCCACAGGAAGCCTATATGATGGCACTCTAACTTTGTAGGTCTCCCTTTAAACCCAAAAGACAAGCCTCACATCCAGCTGTGAGGTGCACGGAGAGGAAGTTACAAACTCAGAACCCCAAGATACCAGGGGGGGAAAGAGCCAACTTCAAAACTGAAAATGCTGACAGACACATATTAAGCCCTTTTTAAACGGTGAGGGTAAGCGTGTTGGTGCTTGTCGGATCCAAACTCGCTAAGGCTCATCAAAAGGATGCACCAGCTTCCTCTTGCTTCCGTCTATGGTGGCTTCTATCTGAGCAGGTGCCTGACCGCCCCTGTCTTTCCCCCTCCCTTTGCCTTTTCCTTTCACGAAGAGCCCCACCTCTTTCCTCCTCTGCCCATTGGATGTCTAGCTCCTCCTCCTCTTGCCTTCCCCATCCTGTCCTGTCTCCTTTTATATGGCAAGGTGAACATTTGCTGAGCCGCTCAAGCGACTACAGAATTCCAGTGCTAACGCCGAGGGTTATTCCTTCCTGGCCACTGTGACAAAATCTGGATGAGTTATAAACAACAGAAACATACAAGCTTATGATCCAGGGGTCCCAGCGGTAGTGTCTGAGGAGTGCAGCTTCTTTCCGTGTCCCCATGCAGGTAAAAGGTAAACCAGTTCTCTGCTGGTCACCTGGACTCTACCCTTGTCACCCGTCACCCCAACACACTGGGTAGTCAATGCCATGACTCCTGCAACACCACAGGAACTGTACCATAGCATGACACCTTTCCTGTGCAGGATGCTGAAGCTGAGATGACAGGGCGACCAGAAACAGGTACCATGGTAGCAAGGCTCTGGAGTGGTGGGGTAGGGGGTGTAGGGGGAGCAGTATTGGAGGGAGAAGAGAGCCATCCACAAAAATCATGTTTTTTTAAAAAAAAGATGTGTTTATTATTATGTGTACAGTGCTCTGCCTGCATTTACATGGGCAGGCCAGAAGAGGGCACCAGATCACATTACGGATGGTTGTAAGCCACCATGTGGTGGCTGGGAATTGAACTCGGGACCTCTGGAAAAGCAGGCAGTGCTCTTAACCTCAGAGGAGCTATCTCTCTCCAGCGTGTGTGTGTGTGTGTGTGTGTGTCTGTGTTTGTTTTTTTAATGTGTACAAGGCATGCCTACATGTGTATACACGTTGCACTGCTCGCATGCAGTACCCAGGTGGTTGCTGGGAACTGAATGTGGCTCATTTGCAAGAATAACAAGTGCTGCTGAGCCCCAACTTGTGTATTTTGGAGGCCACTGCAACCAGGACGTGAAGACAAATTCTTGTTTGCCTCTCTGCTGTCTCCTCTGCAACTCCATCCTTCTTGGTTTCACCTCATTCCTTTATCTATCAGGCTGATTCAACCAAGTCTGCCGAGCCTCATACTTGTCACTATGCCAGGGATCCCCTTTGCTATCTCATACTTGCCTGGTTTCCTCTCCCAATTGGCCCCTCTTTCCTTCTCCCTCCAACACCACTTCCCCACCCCCCTCCACTCCTGAGCCTTGCCACCATGGTACCTGTTTCTAGTTGCCCTGTCATCTCAGTTTCAGCATCCTGCACAGGAAAGGTGGTAGGCTATGGCACAGCCCCTCTGGCAGTGTGGGAGTCATAAAGGCCTTTGGCCTGCCAGCCCTGGGCCCTGAACTGAACATGTCTGGTTGCACAGGACTCGTAATAGGAGGGTGATGTGGGTGGAAAAGCCGTGGGGCGGGAGAGGCTTCTGCTGTGGCTCGGAACTGCCCATCTGAGAGGAATGGATGTGCGGGGCATTCGCCTTGGACTGGGCTCAGAACACCTAGGCAGGCAGAAGAGGATGGACACACAGCTGCCAGAAGCCATAGGAGTAAAGGAAGTTGGGAGGGCACAGTGTGACTCTGTGGTGAGCATTTTGCTTAGCGTAGAAGGCCCTGAGTTCCACCCACAGAATAGGAAGGGAAGGAGGGAGCAAGGGGGAAAAGGGAAGGAAAAAGAAAAGCCCCAGGGCTGGAGAGATGGCTCAGTGGTTAAGAGCACTTGCCGCTTTTGCAGAGGCCCTAGGTTCAGTTCCCAGCACGCATGTGGCAGCTTACAACCATCTGTAACTCCAGTTCTAGGGGGTCTGATGCCCTCTTCTGACCTCTGTGGGTATCAGACACACATGCCATATACATACATACATACATACATGCATACATATATACATACATGCAAATACACATACAAATTATTAATTAATTAGTTAACATTTAAAAAAGAAAGAAAAGCCCCCAAGTGGAATCAACCCACACATCCATCAACAGATGGTGAGATGCACAAAGCATGGCCCGTCCATAAGGTGGAGGTGAGTCAGTGATGAGCAGGAGCCAAGCACTGATGTGTACATGACAGGTGCTACAGCTTGGAGGCAGGGAGGCATCACGCTAAGAGAAATAAACACAGCCGGGTGGCGGTGGCGCACGCCTTTAATCCCGGCACTTGGGAGGCAGAGGCAGGTGGATCTCTGTGAGTTCGAAGCCAGCCTGGTCTACAAAGTGAGTCCAGGACAGTCACAGCTACACAGAGAAACCCTGTCTTGAAAAACAAAGAGAGAGAGAGAGAGCACCCAAAAAATGCATCTATATAGAATACCAAAAAAAAAAAAAAACCCCAAACCAAACCAAAAAACCCTAAACCTGGGGCCAGGGATGTGACATGGTTAACCAAAGGCTTACCTAGTGAGCGTGGTTCCTCCCTAGTACCACAAGGAATCACGTGTGGTGGAACATGTCTTTAATTCCAGCACTCCAGAGAGAGAGGCAAGAGAGTCAGAACTTAAAGATCCTCAGCTTCATAGATGTTTGAAGCCAGCCTGAGCTACATGACAGTGGGGGGTGGGGGAAGCAAAACCCACTGATGAGATGATTAGACTAGAGCAGGAGACTGGGGGTGCTGGTGGATGGGTCTCTAGTACAGTGTTTCCTTTCAGGGTGATGAAAATATTCTGGACCATGACAGAGGCAGTGATCTTTATACACCTGGCTGACCTTAAATTCACAGAAATCCACTTGCCTCTCCCCGTCCCCCAAGCACTAGGGTTGAAGGTGTGCACCATATGCCCACCACTTTTATGTCAATTAAAAGAAAAAGTAGTCATTGAAAGTAAAATAGAGGCCAGGCGGTGGTGGTGCACACCTTTAATCCCAGCACTTGGGAGGCAGAAACAAGTGGATCTCTATGAGTTCAAGACCAGCCTGGACTACAAAGTGAGTCCAGGACAGCTAAGGCTACACAGAGAAACCCTGTCTCGAAAAACCAAAAAAGCTGGGTGTGGTGGTGCACGCCTGTAATCCCAGCACTTGGGAGGCAGAGGCAGGTGGATCGCTGTGAGTTTGAGGCCAGCCCTGGTCTACAAAGTGAGTCTAGGACAGCCAAAGCTACACAGAGAAACCATGTCTCATAAAACCAAAAAGAAAAAGAAAAAAAAAGAAAAAAGAAAAACCAAAAAAATGTAAAAAAGGTAAAGTGAGGATTAAGGTGGCACACATCAGGCTACTTCTGCAGGGCAGAGGACCCATCCTAGAAGCCCATGTTGCTGTTGAATGCATATCCTCCATGCTGGGGTTCACGTAATCTGGCAGAGCTGCATTGCGAGGTGAGCGTCCTGTGTTCTCTGAACACTCTCCCTCCCCAGGTCCTTTCATTCCTTCCACTTTGCAGATGTTCCGTTCAGCCTCAGGAAAAGTCTCCAGAAAGCCAGGAGGCACAGTTCTCCCGTGCTGAGTCCCTGGTGTTTCCTAGCCCAGCCCAGCCCTTTGCTCCCCATTTTGAGTCCTCAGGGGAGCCTCCTGGGCTCTGACCCCATCTCTAACACTCAAACTCCATGCTTTTAGAAGTGCCTGGAGAGACTTCAACATCTCCCTGGGGCATCTCCATCAGCCACCAGCAACCCACAACCCTCCTACTGAGCACTAGCAATGGTGCCTTCAGGCAAGAAGGCTCCTCTGTGCCCCGGTCTCGCACCCTGGGCTTTGTGCCTTTAGGACAGGAATTCTCCACTTCAACAGCACAGGAAGAAGGGGGTCAGAGGCCCAGGCAAAGTGCTCCCAGCCATCTCTCTGACAGATTTTTCCTGTCGGTCTCCATAAAAAAGCCATCTATAAAGCTTTGTTCGGTAACATCCTAATGTCAGAGTCACAGGGGGGAGCTGGGGGTGGAGGGCTGAGTTAAATGGTGTTTCTCGGTCCTCTCCAGATGCCGAGCTCTGAACCCCGTAGGTGACCCAGGCAGTCTGTGGCTCTTTGTTACAAACGTGTCACCTGAGAGAAGGGGACTCCAAGGGTACCCTAAGTAGCCTTGCTCCCACCAACTCTGCTGTTTCCTTTTTAGCTGGGAATGTGAACACATCGGTGTGTGTGTGTGCGTGCGTGCGTGCGTACCTCTAGTATACCTGTCGGTGCTCTTGGAGGCCAGAAGAGGGTGTTTAATCTCTTGGAGCTGGAGTTACAGGCAGTTATGAGACACCTGATGTTGGTGTTAGAAACTGAGTGCAGGTCCTCTGCAAGAATAGTGGATGCAAGCTGGGCGTGGTGGCGCACACCTTTAATCCCAGCACTCGGGAGGCAGAGGCAGGCGGATCGATGTGAGTTCGAGGCCAGCCTGGTCTACAAAACAAATGTAGGACAGCCAAGGCTACCCAGAGAAACCCTGTCTCAAAAAGCAAAAAAAAAAAAAAAAAAAATTAGTGGATGCTCTTAACTACTAGGCCTTCTTGCCGGACTATTTTCTCTTCTTTTCCTTTTTTTTTTCTTTCTTTTTTTTCCCCAGTGCTGCAATTTTTTTTTTTTTTAACTTGCTTTTTGTTTCAGAGGAAGTTTTGTTTTCTTTATTCATTTTAACTCTTGGTTTTGTTTTATTTTTGGTTTTGGGTTTTGTTTTGTTTTGTTTGGTTTTTTGTTTGTTTGTTTAGTTTTGGTTTTGGTTTTGGTTTTTCGAGACAGGGTTTCTCTGTGTAGCCTTGACTGTCCTGGACTCGTCCTGTAGACCAGGCTAGCCTTGAACTCATAGAAATCCACCTGCCTCTGCTTCTGCCTCTCTGAGTGCTGGGATTAAAGGTGTGCATCCCCATACCCAGCATAGGTTGGGTTTTGTTTTTTTAACTTTACTTTTACAATTATTAGTTGACTTGTGTGCTCAGTAAAGGGTGCACTCACGACATGGTGCTCATGTGGAGATCAGGTGACAACCTGCCAGGGGTTGGCCTCTTCTTCCACTCAGAGATGCACCTGTTTGGGCATCCTCAGGCTCTTCTGAGGCCCGTCATAGAAAGGCCCAGACCTCAGGGCTGCTGTTTCGTTGACGTTAGTGAAAGAAATTCACAGTGCTCCCAGCATTTGAGAGGCCAAAGCAAGAGGACCTTAAATTCAAGGGCAGCCTGGGCTACAGAAGTGAGACCTTATCTCAAAAAAATGTCAGGACCAAGCCAGTCGAGGTGAATGGCACACACCTGTAATCCCAGCACCCAGAAGGCAGAGATGGGCAGATCTCTGGAGTTCAAGGCCAGCCTGGTCTACAGAGGGAGTCTAGGACAGCCAAGGCTACACAGAGAAACCCTGTCTCAAAAACCAAACCCACCAAACCAAACACCATTGGGACTAGTGGTACACAACAGTGTAATTCGGCACTGGAAGGCAGGAGGAACATAAATTTGAAGCCAGTTTGAGCTGTACAAGTGAGTCACAGCTGGGCGGTGGTGGCGCACACCTTTGATCTCAGCACTTGGGAGGCAGAGACAAGTGGATCACTGTGAGTT
Source organism: Acomys russatus (assembly GCF_903995435.1). Classification (NCBI taxonomy): domain Eukaryota; kingdom Metazoa; phylum Chordata; class Mammalia; order Rodentia; family Muridae; genus Acomys; species Acomys russatus. The sequence goes on along the minus strand of NC_067155.1, from coordinate 57,840,434 downwards.
CTAGGCCAGCCTGGTCTACAAAGTGAGTGAGTCCAGACAGCCAAGGCTACACAGAGAAACCCTGTATTGAAAAACCAACACTCCCCACCCCCCCAAAAAATAAATGAGTCACAGTCATTTTTTTAATTGAACAAAAACTAAAAACAGGTAATCTATGCATTTGAGGGGTGGAGTTGAGAGGTTTAGGAAGAAGTTGAAGGCCAGCCTGGGCCAGGAATGTAGAGTCTGAGGCTAGCCTCACATACAAGAGACTTTTTCTCAAACAAATTAGCCAATCATCTAATCAAATTAACAACCAATCAAATAAGCAAACATACAATTATCACCTTGAAGCTGAGTGAAAGAGCAGGTGAGAGGAGATCTTTGGACACCCAGGGTGTTCCCAGAATGACCAGAGAACCACAAAGGAAAAACCAGATTAGAGGTTTGTTGTGGCCTACCCCTAGGTGTGACCCCCACCTCCCACACAGTGCTCACCCTCCCATAAAGGTATTTTTTGGGGGACGTTGTATTGAATGCCTCCTAAGTAGATTAGAGCCCATGCTGGGTCGAGAAATGGAAAGGACTGGTCCTTGTCTTTACAGACTGCATTCTCAACCCTAGAGGTAAAATTTATCGGGTCACAGGGTGGGTGTGGAGAGACTGAGTGGAATCCACAAAGCGTGGTTAAACAGTGCCTCAGGCGCTGCGAGGCCTGAGCTGCAGGTGGACTGGGGGGCGGGGCAGCCGCTGAAGTAGGGATCATCTCTGCACTAGTGGGAACCACCACTTGCTGAGCTCAGGGGAGAGAGTGAAGAGAGAAAACCCTGGGGTGACTGTGAACGGTCCAGTCCTTAGGCCAGGACCCTAGCTCCGAATCTCTGTCCCTTCCGGGCCCCAAGGCTCTACCTCAGCCCAGTCGGAATCAGAGTTCCCAACGCAGAGTGGACTTTGGAATTTCCCATCAATAGAGGGGCGGGGAGCCTGAAAGGAGAAAAGGAAAGATGAGGCCAGGGATTTGTGTCGAAACTTCATCTACATAACAAGGAGAAGGAGAAAGCTGGGAGGGATGCCCCGCGGCGGTGGTTTGGAGTTAAGATTTAGGACGAACCCGGCTCTGTACTCAGCCTGGCTGCACTGAAGGTACCAGCGTAGCCAGGAGGAGACCAGTGGGCACCCATAGCCGCTAAATCCCGTCTTTTTACGCATGCCACGCAGCTAGCTAAGCCAGGTGAGAATCTGACCTATGGCCTCGTGCCTTGCATCCATTCCAATCCTCAGTTTCCTCATTTTTTTTTTTCTTGTTGCTTATTTGTTTTAATCATTCTGCAGGGTAGAAAAGGCAGGTGCAGAGTAAAATGCCTAATAGGTATTTTAGGATTAACTACTGCAGTGGTGGAACCTCACAACCAAAGCAACTGGGGGAGGAAAGAATTTATTTGGCTGACACACAGTTCATCAGAGGATAAAGTCAGGGCAGGAGCCTGATGCTGAGGCTATGGAGGGGCGCTGCTTACTGCCTTGCTCCTTGTAGCTTGCTCACCCTGCTTGCTTATAGAACCCAGGGCCACCAGCCCAGGAGGTGGTCCCACCCACAGTGATCTGGGCCCTCCGGTACCAATCATTAATTAAGAAAATGCCCTACAGTCGGATCGTAGGATGACATTTTATCAATCGAGGTGTCCTCCTCTCAGATGACCATAGCCTGTGTCAGGTTGACATAAAAACCAGCCAGCACAGTGGGTAACCTACAGTGTCACCTTGATCTTTGAGGGTCATTTCTGTTTGGTCTCCAGCTGTATCCCCAAGAACTCATGCAGTTTATAGCCACAGCCACCCCCTCCAGCCAGCCACAGGCACCCTAAAGACCCATACTGTAAGTATGGAATGCCAGATGGACCCCACACCGCACAAGAGGACCCCTTTTTTCGAAGAGCTCACTGTCTTTTGGGGGGCACTGTGGAAGCTGCACCCTTGGCTTCCAGCCCCTACTGCTGAAAGAAAAACTCCAGATAAAAGCAGTTTACCCTGAGGCACAGGGACTGCAGTGGGGTAGGTTTGTATTTTAAAAGCTTCCGAGCAATGGCAAGGAGAAAGTCTCCTCCCTCCCTGCCCGAGAGCTGCCCCGGGATAAGGAGAAAGTAGAGGCGAAATAAAAATCTAGAGCCGGATTTCCAGATTCGAGCTATGCCTCCTAATTCTACCTGCAGAGCGTCCATGCAATGGGTGTCCTAACCCTCTGTTCTTTCACACAAAGAGGGTCCAGAGATCAGAGCTCCAAAAGGGAAAAACAAAAACAAAATCCAATATTCACAACACCTGCGCACATCACATGACCATTAGCTTGTAGATAAGGACACTCCTGCACAGATAAGCGTCTTGCGGGTAAAGCATACGGTCTGCAGGCTACGGGGGTGGGGTGAGTTGGGGTGGGGTGGGAGCATTGGGGAGCGGCGCCGGGCCAAAGCGGGAAGTTCTTTCTCAATTCTGTCCCTGAGGCTCAGGCCCTGAGGCCCACTCAGAGGGATGGAATGTCTGACATTCCCTGACTCTCACTACAACCACCCCCACAAGCCCCAGAGGGATCTTCACGCACATGCTGTCCTGCCTTGGAAAATCAGCACCCCTCAAGCCTTAAGCCTCTACCCGCAAGCCCTCCTCCCTCCTCCCCTAGTTAGAGCTGATCTCTCAACTTCCCTGGCTTTTCTACTTTAGTGTAAAATATTCCGTGAGCCTGCAAGTTCCTCCTCACCCCTTCCTTCCTTCCACTCCTTAATGATCTAGATCAAATGTCTGCCTGGCTGTAGGCATATAATCCACTTTATATTTTTCGTCTATAAAACAAATTTGTTGCATGGTTGTTTTGTTTTGTTTTTGTTTTGAGTGGGGGAGGTTTCAAGACAGGGTGTCTCTGTGTAGCCTTGGCTGTCCTGGACTCGCTTCGTAGACCAGGCTGGCCTTGAACTCACAGCGATCCACCTGCCTCTGCCTCCTGAGTGCCGGGATTAAAGGCGTGCGCCACCACGCCTGGCTTGCTGCATGGTTCTTATAGGTTGCCCGCACCTTTTACACAGAACACTACACAGAACACAGTACCTTGGTTTAGATTTTCAACCATCCTAATGCTTTGACCCTTGAATACAGCTCATGTTGTGGTGGACACACACACCCCCGCCCCAGCCATAAATTTATTTTCGTTGCTACTTCATAACTGTAACTTTGCTATTGTTAAGAATTGTAACGAATATTGGATACGCAATTCCCAAAGGGGTCTCGATTCACTGGTTGAGAACCATTGGTCTAACTGCTCCCCTGAGATTAAACGCTGCCTGTAACTGTAGACCTGAGTGGAAAAGCAAGCCTCCTCCGCCAGCACCACATGTAGCTCCCAGCTTAGAGCCAATGAATGAAGGTTACCAGGTTCTGAGGCTTGCAAGCTACCCCTGAGCTCCCCCACCCCCACCCCACCCTCATCCTCACCTCCCCCCCACCCCCGCAACACGTCGCCCTCCCTCTGAGACCTCAGTCCCAGCAAGGCTCCTTTAGAGTTCCTCAGTGAGAAATCTCCTTCACTGCCAGGTGCCAGGCCGTGCCAGCAGCCCCTTCTCAGTGTGTCAATTTTACATTCACAGGTCTCATCACCCGAAGCGACCCCAGCTAGCTCCATCTCTTCCTGCATTTGTCAGATCTGGCTCTGGCTCACTTTGGGCTCTGTTCCAAAAGACAATTTAGCTCTCCAAGAATGAGGAAGAGGACCCGGCACCGCTGGGGAGAAGCTAACTCAGCCAGTCCCCAATTGGACTGACTATAGCAGCCATAGCTACCCATGTAAAAAAGTCACAGATTCTGACATTGTTGCTGCCGGGTGGGAGAGGAGTCCAGGCCACACCCTAGGCAGGTGGTGAGCTTGAAGACAGTTGAAAACAAGACCGGCTCCAAAAAAATTAGATAAATCTAAGGAGAGGTGTTTGGGAGAGAGGGTGTTACTGTTTTCAGGTAATTAGTGTGGATTATAAAGGGGCTTGAGGCCCAAGAAGTGGTGCTTGCCTATAATCTTAACACTCAGAAGGCAGAGGCAGGTGGATCTGGTCTACAGAGTGAGTTCTAGGACAGCCAGGACTACACAGAGAAACCCTGTCTGGAAAAACTGGTGGTGGTGGTGGTGATAAGGACATTGAGTTTTAGCTCTCTCCTTCCCCTCCCTCATTTGATCTTATGTTCTTCTACCTTCTGCCATGAAAAGAACTTTCCTAGCAGACACAGGGCACCTTGATTTTGAACTTTGCAGCCTCTAGAAGAGCAAGGAAGAACTAACTCTTCTTTGCAGGATCAGCTCTCTCTCTCTCTCTCTCTCTCTCTCTCTCTCTCTCTCTCTCTCTCTCTCTCTCTGCAAGAGGAAACAGACCCAGACAGTCCTCTACATTTGGAACATTTCAAAAATTCCAAGATGCCAGGCGTGGTGGCGGATGCCTTTAATCCCAGCACTCGGGAGGCAGAGGCAGGCGGATCGCTGTGAGTTCGAGGCCAGCCTGGTCTACAAAGTAAGTCCAGGATGGCCAAGGCTACACAGAGAAACCCTGTCTCGAAAAACAAAACCAATACAAAAAACAAACAAAAAACAACAACAAAAACTCCAGAAGAACACAGCACTTGTGGAAAGCTGGGCTCGCGATCCACGAAGGGTCAGCCACCTACAGCCTATGGCACTGAATCTGGACACCAATTAGTGCTGTGCCCATTTCCTCTAAGTTGAAACAATCCACTCTGTGGGGACAAGGACACTGTGGTGGAGCTGCCCGAAAGGGGAGTAGAGAGTTCCAGACCTCAGCTTTGAAGAATCACCCAAATTGGGCTGGGCAGGGTTCCAGTGATACAGCTGTCTGTCACCCATGGTCCTGTAGGCAACCCCAACATTCTCAACAGTTCACTAATCTGGACTTGTGTGGAACCATTACTTGGGTCCTTATTGCTGTATCCAAGGGATAATCACACATGAGCATTTTACTTTTGTAAATAAAGTCTTATTTACAAAAAAGTGTGACCCTAGCACTCAGGAGGCAGAAGCAGGCAGATCATTCATTGTGAGTTCGAGGCCAGCCTTGTCTACAAAGTGAGTCCAGGACAGCCAAGGCTACACAAAGAAACCCTGTCTCGAAAAACCAAAACAACAACAAAAAAACTGTGACCATTCATTTACATATCTATGGTTGGCTATGAGCTAGCACTGAGTATTAGTTCCTTGTCTCAATTGCTGTGATAAAATACTTGACAAAAGGCAATTTAAGGATGAAAGGGTTGATTCTGGCTCAGTTTAGGGGTATAGGCTGTGTAGCAGGAGTGTGAGGTCTGAGGTCACACTGTGTTCACAATCAGGAGAGGGGAGAGAGAGAAGAGAGGAAAGTTGGGGGGGATGGAGAGGGGGGGGAAGGAGAGAGAGCCCTGTCCATGGCAGGTTTCTGTCCACCTTTAAGAGGGCTCCTCTTCCCACTGTAATTAACCTATTCTAGATAGTTCTTCCCAGAGCTTCCCAGAGTATAACCCCTAAGTGCATGCCCAGAGGCTCATCTCCTAAATGATCCTAGAGCTTGTCAAGGTGACAGTTAAGTATTAACTGTCACAGACAGTGACATTTGCCAGTTGAAAGCATATTCTTGCTTATAGTGTGCACAGGAAAATTACCACCCAGTTCTAGGAGGCAGAGTATCAGTCCTAGCTACCCTCCTGACCTAGGATGCTCCTGCCCATCACTGTCCAATGAACAGTTTGATGCTCCCTGTAGCAGTTGCAGACACTTGGCCAGGGCAACCCCCAAGTGCTTCATCCCCTCCTCATGCCTGGGACCCCAGGAACACAAGCTCCTTTGTGAAAATTAGGATCTCAAGATGAAATCACTCTAGGTTGTCCTCTCACCCCAATGACAAGTGTTGCCACAAGAGAGACACAGAGGAGATGCAGAGGGAGGAGTCAAGGCAGAGACTGGAATGCTGGCTGCCACCGAAAATGACAAAAGAAAAGGAAGGCCCTTCTGGGGACATTTTGGGACACCAAGGTTATTCCCCCACTGATGTTGGTAACTTTGTGTTGGCTATAATGGCAGTCCTCTGCCTTAGGAGGTGGGCATGATCACCAGTTGGGCTTTCTGAATCAGAAGGCTGGTTCTGTCTGCAGGAACAGATTGACAGCTCAGTTCAAACTCATTCCCAGGAGATGAGAAGGCATTTCCTATCCTCTCTGCAAATGAGGAAACACACAGGGATGAAGTGATCGTTCCAAGCCATGAGTCTCCAGGGTGATAAGCCGGGGAACAGAGCTTGGGATTTCATAGCCTCTAAATAACTTTGTCCTTCTGAAAGGGGATGTAGCTTCAGTCGGCCCAGGCCTTCCTTGTAGGCAAGGGTCTTGACCAGGATAAGAGCAGCCTAGGGAATGGTGCCACCGAGCCTTCCTATGTTAAGTAACAGTCAAGCCACCGCCCCCTAGTGACACCCACAGGGCAGCTTGATCTGAAGGTTTAAAAGCAAGGGGCTCTAAAGAGCGAATACTGTGTGAGTCTCTACAACACCCCCGGGGGACATCATCTGGCCCTACCTCCGTGTCAGATCTCAGATTGAAAGGCAAGTAGACGCAGCCGAAGGCACAACCAGCTTCAAACCTCAGTGCCGTCTCTTTGGGCAAGAGGACGCTTTCCGCTCTCAGAGGGGAAGATTTGCAGGGGCAAGGAAGGCAGGCTGGAGGCAGAGGGGCACTCCCACCTTGAGCCCACATCCGGAGCATGTCCTTGGCACAGGGGATGAACTTACAGTGGACCATGCAGGTGCACCTCTGGGCCCCATGTGGAGGCAGCAGATTTGGCTATATAGTAAGTTCAAGGCCTGTCTGGGCAACATGAGACCCTGTCTCAAAAAGCAAACAAACTACCAAAATCTGCACCGTTCGGTTTCCAGGAGGTCCCTCCCACAAACTCTTGGTGACGTTTCTCTTTCCCCTTTCTCTTTGTTTCATGGATGGTGAATACAATGGTGGTGGTGGTGGTGGTGATAACGATGATGTTCACGGTTGTTGGCGTACTTTTAACCAACTATTTTTATTTTGGGTTCCTTAAATCTCTTCCTCCCTACTCCATCCCAACCCCTTCCAACACCCCAACCCCAGATAGGGGGAGGGAGAAGGTTAGTAGGGGAGAGGAGTGTAGCTTTCTTTAGCTGCTCTCTGCTGTTTAGGGTCTTTGGATTCCTTGGGGCAAATCCAATCTTTGTTTCAGGATCTCTCTGACTTCTTTTTTTTTTTTTTTTTTTTTTTTTTTTTTGGTTTTTTGAGACAGGGTTTCTCTGTGTAGCCTTGGCCATCCTGGACTCACTTTGTAGACCAGGCTGGCCTCGAACTCACAGCGATCCGCCTGCCTCTGCCTCCCGAGTGCTGGGATTAAAGGCATGCGCCACCACGCCCGGCTTCTCTGACTTCTTGCCAAACTGCATCAACAGCAACCAGGAACAGCAGGGGGAAGCACCAGCAGCCTCCTTCTTTCTCGGAGGCCCCATTGTCTCTTTGGGTCTGGCTTTTACCCCCACTGGCAAAGACCACAATGGAGCACGAGGTAGTTTCCAGCTGACAAACATCGTGTGCCCTCTCAGGAGGCAGTTATCAGCTGTGGACAAACTGGGGTAGCCCCCATACCCTACATCTGGGATTAAAACAAAAACATGTTTATGTATATCCCAAAACTTCCACAACAGATGGTGATGATGATGATAAGGTGTTATTGATGGTGCTGATAGCAATGGTGGTGCTGATGGTGATGGTGGTGCTGATGGTGATGTTAGTAATCATGACAGTGATGGTCCTGATGCTGATGCTGCGATTCAAACAATTGATTCCTATGCTAGAAGATACTGTTCCCACTTTACAGGTAAGGAAACAGAGGCCATTCTCAGAGAGCCCAAACCCTGCAGGGACCTACAAGCTGCCTCTTAGTTTACAACTGTACCTAGACACATCAGAGAAGGGACCTCCAGAATGTTCTACACTGCTGGCCAGTTTTCAACTGTCCTATAAGCCAAGCTCCCTGGTGTGCAGGTTTTCCCCCTGGAGACATCAACAGACTCAATTTGCTTTTGTCCAGAGGCAGCCAGATCTTTGTGTGCCATGTCCGCAGGTAAGTGGGACCCAGCATGGGGGCCTTGATTTCTGTGACCCCCAGTGTCACCCTGGCGGGAAGCCACAACTTCCCTTTGACAGCTCAGTGGAATTCGTGACAGTCACCCCAGTACTCCTCCCGTTTAGGGAGAGACTAATCACCTCCCAGCAGTTTGCGGTCCTGCCCTGAAAAGCTCCATTATTCTTCCGCTCGAGGGTCCCAGTGTCTTTGGCTTCAAGGAGAGAAAAGAACCGCAGCACACTGATTTCGGATGCAATTTGGATTTGAAGAGGATCTTTGGGATCTCTGGGGTTCCCAGTCATCCTCATCTGAGGGCATACCCCAGGGCAGCACTATCTTGGGCAAAGAGTGGCCTCTCATAAGACAAAGCCCAGAAAACCCCTGTGAGAGCCCAGCACTCCGCCCCACCCCCAACATCCAGTGGAATGTGCAGGCCCAAGCCCAGAGGAATTCCTAATGGGACAGGGCCCCTCCCTCCTCCTCCTCCTCCTCCTCCTCCTCCTCCTCCTCCTCCTCCTCACTCGCCTTCATACAAGCGCACACAGCTTCATCTGTAGCTGTTTCTCTACCCAGCTCTGTGACACTGGAGTTTGGGGCAACGTCTGCCTTATCAGGAGACCGACCCCCACCCCCCAAGAGTCTGGTCTGGCGTTCTTACTGCAGACTTGAATTTTCTACCCCCTGTGAGGGCCAACATTAGCTTATGGAGACCCAGCAAGAGAGGGGTATTCTTTGAAAGCCACAGAGCTGGCGTGTCTGTGGTTCAAAGCCAGGTGTTCTGGCTCTGTCCCAGCTGCGCTTGCTCTCAGTGTGAGGAGTGTCCTCCCTGTGTAGACCCCCACCAGGTCTCATTATGATACAGCCTCTGCAACTGTTTGTTTAGCATATGCCCTTCCAGTTCATCTGACCATATGTCAGAGGACACACGCTATTTGACTATCCACTGATGCTGAGATTCAGGACAAACTACTAAGGCGCCTATTTAACTAAAGCAGACCCGGTTTCCAAGTTCTCCCAGCACCCCTCTGTCCCCACCTGAACTTTGCAGCCTAAGGGCAGGGCTTCCTCTCCCCACCCGCCACCCCCACCCCTCACCCCACCCCCGGAGGCTCTTCACCATATAATGCAGACAATTTGGTTCTCTCTCCTCTCTCTCTGTGTTGGTTGTGTGTGTGTGTGTGTGTGTGTGTGTGTGTGTGTGTGTGTGATGTGCCCCCACACCCACCCCCACTTTTCTGTCTCCCTCTGCACAGCAACTTCCCTGGCCCGGTTCCTTGGGGCCGAAGAACCCACCTCAAAGCTACCCCCTCCCCTTTAATTTGGCTTGAATTGGCTCATTACATTGGCAGAGAATACCTATCAGCCTATAGCACGTGAAAATGTAAAGGACGTTTCTTCCTGTGTTAAATTTGCATGGACTGTATGGGAGGGCCGTGGCTTGACCTCCGGCACCGATTGCAGCAACAGATGTCAGAGGGTGATAAGACTCACTCTGTTGCCCTTTTCACTTTACCTGGTGCTCTGGAACGCGCACCCAGGAGCTGTCAGGGTCCTGGCTTCTAAGTGTGGGTACCCAACAAGAAAACAAAAAGAGGGGGGAGGTTGTGCAGGTGGGGGGAGGAAAGAATAGACCGAGGGAGTGGACGGAAGGCAGGTACCTAATTGGATCAGAATTTCAGGAGAACAAAGAAAACAGGTGCACTCTCTGGGCTCTGCTTTGTACTAAGAAATTATGCTGGCTCTCTGAAATGTAAATGTAACTGGGTATGCTGTGTTTTATCTGGCTACATACCTCTGCACACCCGTGTGTGTGTGTGTGTGTGTGTGTGTGTGTGTGTGTGTGTGTGTGTGTGTGTGTGTTTGGAGACAGGCTCTCACTCACTGTGTAGCTGAGGCTGACCATGACCTCGTGGTCCTCCAGCCTCTGTCTCCCATGTTCGGGGATCATCGACATTTGTTTCCACACCCAGAATGTTCCTTTCTGCAGTTGAAGAGAAGACTTAGACCTGAGAGCCACTTACTTTTTGTGTGCGGCCAGGCAGTCACAACCAGCAAGGGGGTGGGGAGTGGGAGGGGGGGGGGGGGGGGTGGGAGGGGGGTGGGGGGGTGGTCTAGACATTTAAAGCCATCATCCCAATCCTGCAGATTCAGAGGATGAAACAGGGTCTCATGGAATCCAGGCTAGAGTTCAGACTCGCGGTGTTTGACAAGGATGACCTAAAACTTCTGACTCTCTGTGGCCTCCCGCTCCCAAGTGCTTGCAGGATGGAGGGGCACCACCACACCAGGTATATATGTAGGACAGGGGATGGAAGGCAGGCCTGTTGCATACTGGGTAAGGACTCCACCCACTGGGTCACATCCCCAGCACCATCACCTGAAGTGAAGTCCCACACACAGGCATTTAGCATAGGTGCACCAGCGGATGCCTGACACACATTGCAAGGGGACTGCTGCTCCCCTCTCTCTGACCGCATGCTGGCAACCAGCACATCGCATGGGGTCCTTGGTGGCCACCCTTCAACTCCCATGTGTAACAGCTCATCTTAACCATGCTACCAGCAACATCTGTCTCCCACACCTGGGAGACTTCTTTGAAACCAGCTCCAAATCCTGACAGAAAGAAACGCGCTCCTGACTTCCATGTTGCTAGAAAGAGGCGGAGCTCACCATAAATGATTCATGACGTGTCGATCAAATAACAGCAGGAATGATGCATGTATTTCTTTTTTACTCCCCTACTCGGTTTGTGTTCTCAAAGCTGCCTCCCATCTTCCCGCACTGGGGGGTTCTCACGCCCTCCTGCTCTTTTTTGAAGTACTTTAGCTCATATTTAACTCACGATAGATTTGACAGAGGCCGCACAGTCAAAGATTCTGGGTCCACCCCTATACCCCTCCGTGGTCAGCACAGCTGGAGGGAAAACACAGGCTCCTACCAGCTGTGGGAAACTGCTGGCTCTTCTGGCATGGCCAAGAGGAGACACAGCGACGACGAACAGGAAGGGAAGTCCCCTGTCCTCATGGAGCTGGCTTAGATCCAAAGACAAGCTCACAGTAGGTAAGCGCCCAATAGCTGGCTCCCTTTCCCAGTGTTGTTTACCCTTTTCGATTCTCAGACAGGGTCTTGGGTCTTGAACTCTCTCTGTAGCCCAGGCAGGCAACAGAGTCTCTGAGGAGCTGGCTCACCAGGCCCAGCTTTGATTGTTACAGTGGTTGTGTACTTGTGTCAGGAGGCTCCACTCCCTGCTGAGGGCTCAGTGGGGTACCAATTGCTGGGGGAGTTCATTGTAATCTGTCTTTCTGGAGCTAGTACATGGTTTGAATACTGTGTCCCCAGAGGGGCATGTGTCAGAAGCCTGAACCTCAGTGTGGCACCGTGAAGGCTGTGGGATTTGGTGGGTGACAGGTCACAGGGGACATCATGCATAGAGAAGATTAATGTAGTGCCCTTGGGACCCGGCTTTATTCCTACTAGAGCAGATTGCAATAGGACAAGCCTGGCCTCCAACCTGGCCTTCCTGCCTGCCTGGTGATACTTTGCTCCTTGCTCTCACCATCATGGCACCGTGAGCCCCGAGGCACTGACCAGAGGCTTGACAGCCTCTGAAACTGAGAGCTGAAGAAACCTCTTTGCTTTATAAACTACCCAGCCTGGGGTGCTTCATTATAGACAGACCAAACGAAAAGAGCAAAGCTGTCAAATGTGTGTTTTGTGTGGCTGTACTCCCATTCCATAACTTATCCTGGAGAAATAAGGGAGGAGACACAAAACTTTTCCTTTAACTAGAAAAACAAAACAACCAAGACACAAAAAAACAAAAAGCCCGCTGTATAACAGCTTTATAAAGGACTACCATTTTACTGGCAGAAAAGCCATGGGAGAGAATGGAAGCCACCTGAGAGAGTATCTAAGAGGTGACACCAGAGTCTGTGGGCAGAAATTCTACACCATGCTGATTTGGTAGAAACTTTTAAGAAAAGTCTAGAAATTGCAGATTATAGGGAACAACACTTCTTTCTTTCTTTTCTTTTTCATTTTACCTCTTGTCTTTGGGACTAGACATATTCTGAATTTGCTAAGACCACCTATCACTTAAAAAAATTAAGAGGGACTGGGCTGGTGAGATAACACAATGAGTAAAGCAATCACCATGAGCGCCTGAGTTCAAATCCCCAGAACCTGAGTAAAGCCAGGTGCTGTGGCCTGAGTCTGGAATCTCAGTTCTCCGAAGGGAAACGAGAGGCACAGGAAACTCCAAGAAATTTGAGGACCAGTCGCCTGGAGTATGAAGTGTCAGACAAGAAGGGGGGAAGGAAAGTGAGGGCCAAACTCTTGAGGTTGTCCTCTGACCCCCCACCCACATGTACATTATGGCACATGAGTGTACCTTCTACACACACACACACACACACACACACACACACAGTGGGGGCGGGATGCCATGTATTTAAATAAGTCCATCAGTCAATCGCCCAACACCAATTATTAACCAATCTTGCTATAGCTGGATGTCTTTTGTTGTGAATAAGACTGTAAGCCAGGAAGTGTCACAGCCAAGGTCACTATCTCTAGTCATTGCAGCCAAAGGAATCCCACCAGTTGGGTCACCTGAGGTGTGTGTCCCAGCTGGCCTCTTTAATGGTGGCATGTGAGGTTCGTGAACTCAAGATAGGCTGCCTAAAAGAGGCTTGCCCTGGGGACATGGGGCTGTTTATCTCCCAGAGTTATTTTTATTGGTTTGTAAATTGAACTTTCCTCCTTGGGAGCCTCCTGGAGCTGCAGAGAGGGAGGACTGACTGTTGCTGGCCCACGAAGAGGTGGGAGACACTTGGCTTGGGAAGCAGCAGGGACCGCATGTATGGAGCAGATTCAGAGCCAGGTAGAGGGGATGATGGAAAAGATGAGGCGAAACCATAGCCAGGTGAAGTGTGAGACCAGACAGGGCTGCCTGGGGATCAAGAGTTTAAGGTCATCCTCAGCTACAGAGAGTTTGAAAGTTTGAAACTAGCCTGAGCTGCCTCATGCTTAAGACATCCCTTCACTCTGTATGCATGTGCATATGTGTGGGGGTGGGGTGGGGGGACAGCGACACATGCCTCTGTGTGTGAGAGCAAGCGTGTGTGTATTCTATGTGTAGATGTGTGTGTGTGCTGGTGTACACTGTGTATGTGTGCGTGCATCTATGTGTGTGAGTGCATGAGTGCATCTGTGCACAGTGTGTGTGTGTGTGTGTGTGTGTGTGTGTGTGTGTGTGTGTTTGCCCTTGCTAAGGATCACACTCAGGGCCTCGGGCATGCTAGGCAAGCTCTCCACCAATGAGCCACACCCAGACACACCCTCATTCCAATCATTCTTTGATCCTGTGGTTTGTTTTATGAGTCAACTTGGCTGGACCACAGTATCCAGATATTTGGTTCTGCATTATTCTGGATGTTTCTGTGAAGGCACCTCCCCTCCCCCCATTGAGACTGGCATTTGGACTTAAGCTCATTGGTAGAGAGCTTGTCTAGAAGGAAGGGCCTAGGTGTGCAGGACCTCCTTCCATACATCAGAGCCTGTTCACTGCTCAGAGGACAGATTGCAGAAATCAATGGCCCCCAGAGACCAACCTAGATAAAGGGGCTTGGTGGCAGGCACCTCTACCTGCTGAGCCACATCACAAACCTGACATTTGCTCCTCCCCCTCCCTCCAGACAGGGCTTCTCTGTGTTAGCCTTGGCTGTCCTAGAGTTGTTTTGTAGACCAGGCTGGCCTCAAACTCACAGCAACCCACTTGCCTCTGCCTTCTAAGTGCTGGGATTAAAGGCATGTACCACCACACAAACCTGACATTTAAATAACAGAGTTTCAGCAAAGCATATTATACGCCAAGATGGTGGGTGGGTCTCCTTTCATCAGCCGATGGTCTTGGTGAAAAAAAAAAGAAAGAAAGAAAAGAAAAGCCAGGCGTAGTAGGTTGTGCTGTAATTCTAGCACTTGGAGCTCAGACAAAAGAATGGAGTTTGATGCCAGCCTGGGCTATGTAGAAAGACCCTGTCTCAAACCAGAACAGAAACAAAATACTAGTCCCCTTAAGGAAAGAAGACACATACATACACACACACACACACACACACACACACACACACACACACACACACACGAGAGAGAGACAGAGACAGAGACAGAGAGACAGAGAGAAAGAGGAGAGAGAGGAAAAGTTAGCTGTAGTTATGATTGTGAGCCACCATGTGGGTGCTGGGAATTGAACCGAGAACCTTTGGAAGAACATCCAGTGTTCCTCCTATTCCTGAGCCATCTCTGCAGCCAGAATTAAAATGTTGGGGTTTTTGTTTTGTTTTGTTTTGTTTTTTGGATTTTTTTTTTTTTCCAGACAAGGTTTCTCTGTGTTATCTTGGCTGTCCTGAACTCACTTTGTGGGCCAGGCTGGCCTCGAACTCGCAGTAACCCACCTGCCTCTGCCTCCCGAGTGCTGGGATTAAAGGCGTGAGTCACCAGGACAGCTAAAATGTTAAGTTAAATATTTTAAGTAAAATAAAAAACAGTCTGAATCAGCTTACCTTTATTCCCTTTGTTTATCATCTACCATCTACCTATTTATTTTTATCTATCTCTATCTGTCATCTGTCTATCTATCTATCTGTCTTATAATTCTCAAATCTGTGAGTCTCTCCCTGCTGGTGCTGTCTACTTCTTTTCACTCTGGAGTTCTGCACACATTGTCACCGGGTGTCCTCAGAACCTGGGTCAGACACATAAGCCTCAAATTAAAAAACAAAAACAAAAACAAACAAACAAACAACCCCCCCCTCAATATCCTGGTAGGTTGGCTTAGTTGACTGCTGACTTCCACACGTATGCTGTCCCCCCAACAATAAATAAATGTAATTGAAATAAAATTAAGGGAGGGGGCTGGAGTGATAGAGCAGCCCCAAGACCCTGGGTTCAGTCTCCAATGTTATAATCAATCAATTAATTCATTAAAAATAAAGGAGGGCAGGGAAGAGTCCTCAGGGGTCATCAAGGTAGATAGGCAAAGTCAACTTTTGACCTCTATACATGTGTACACCTGTGGACCCTTGCTCGCATGCAAAAAAGATCATAGAAGATGCTGGAGTGTTTTAACGTGTTGGGTGTGCAGTGTGTGTTCACGCTCCTACTGCCCCTCACATATATTCCCATACTCGCTTAGAACTGGCAATCTTCACCCCTTGGCCACTTGATAGAGCCACCTTTCCAGGTCTCTATTTTTACTGCCAGTGGCACAGTGCCAAGCACACAGGAGGTGCTCATTAAATGCTTGTTAAGGTAACAGGTAAAAGCGAAGAAGCTCTTTGCTCCTGGCCTGCCTGTGGTGGCTGTGGCTGTGGATGAGGGCCAAGTGACACTGGGAATATATACCAGCCCCAGAGCTCATGGTGCCAGGCCCCGGATCCACAGTTTCTAGCTTCCTGTTCTAGCAAGCCAAGTGGGTGCTATGTGTCCACGTGTTCGAGTTACAGAGGCAAAGCTATGATTTTTAATCTGGTTTGGGGACCACGTGTAGCATACTTCCTGCCCATTACAGGTATAGGCCAACAAGTGGCAGGGGGACCGGAGAGGAGTAGGAGTGAGAGGAAGGGGTGGGGTTCATTATTAGGGTGCAGAGACCATGAAGGCACACCCATCTTTGAGGTAACACTGCACCTAACGCAGCCTGCCCAGCTCCCACAGTCAGTCCCTTCCTGGCTTGCACCTCTCTGTCGGGACTTGTCTGGCCCAAGTTTCATGGCTGCGGGCTTCTGTTCCCTGCTGCCAGTTCCGGGGGCTCAGCAGGTCTGTCTTCCTTGACCACCCAAGTCACTGCCGAAGCAAATAATTAGAGAGGAGGGAGTGGCTGTGGGAAGAAGGCTCTGGTGCCCTGTGGATCTGCTATTTAATTTTTGATCTTTTCTTCCTCTTCCTCTTCTTCTTCTTCTTCTTCTTCTTCTTCTTCTTCTTCTTCTTCTTCTTCTTCTTCTTCTTCTTCTTCTTCTTCTTCTTCTTCTTTTTCCTTCAAATTTTCCCAAGTGATTTGTTTGAAAGCACCTGCCACACATGGAGCTAGAAGCAACCCTCAGGTCCCCGGCTCCAGGCTGGGTGAACAAGAGTCAAGAAACTCAGCCGGGCATGGTGGCGCACGCCTTTAATCCCCCACTTGGGAGGCAGAGGCAGGTGGATCGCTGTGAGTTCGAGGCCAGCCTGGTCTACAAAGTGAGTCCAGGACAGCCAAGGCTACATAGAGAAACCCTGTCTCGAAAAACAAACAAACAAACAAACAAACAAAAAGAGTCAAGAAACTCACTGGATGTGATGATGCACGCCTTTAATCCCAGCACTCAGGAGGCAGAGGCAGGCGGATGGCTGTGAGTTCGAGGCCAGCCTGGTCTACAAAGCGAGTCCAGGACAGCCAAGGTTACCCAGAGAAACCCTGTCTCGAAAAACAAAACAAACAAAAAAGAGTCAAGAAACTCTTGTTCAGTTTGACTGTTATGTCTTGCTCTCTCTTGTAGCAAATGAAACCATTTGTCTTCCTAAGACAGAAGACTGGAGTTGGCCAAGAAGGCAGGTGGGAGCCTGGAGCTCAGAACCGGCCACTTGGCCACCTAACTGCCACCTCCCAGCTGTAGGAGACCTTGGAGGACCAGAGAGCCACAGTCACTACAGGCTGATTGCTTTTAGCATGGGCACACCTTGGTACCACTGTGTGTGTGTGTGTGTGTGTGTGTGTGTGTGTGTGTGTGTGTGTGTGTGTTGGGATGGGCTCACACACAAGTGGAGGTCAGAGGTCAACCTCAGGTGTTCTTCCCCAGGTGCTATCTACCTTTCATTCTGAGATAAAGGCTCAGCTGGCCTGGAACTCTCAAACTAGTCTAGGCTGGCTTACAGTGAGTTCCAAGCCACAGGTTGGTCTCCACTGTCCCGCCCCCATCCCCTGGCCCCCCCCTTTTTTTTTTTTATGTGAGTTTTAAGGATCCAATCAAGTTCTCACAGCAAGCCCTTTACCAATGGAGCCATCCCCAGCCCCTGACTTTCGGTGAACTTCTCGAGGGCATCTGGGATGAACCACAGCCACCTATGACCTCGCTGACCTGCAGGAGTGTCTTGTTGTTAGGCTCTCGGCCTCAGTTTCCACCTCTGCAAAATAGGAATCATCACAACATCTACCACACAGCATTGTTGTGATGAGACCCCATGAGCTAAGTAAAATGATAAGACAGGCATGTGGGGTCTCTGCCCTCCCTTGGGCTATAGAATGCAGGCTTAGGATGCATGTGTGAGAGCTTAAGGGAATCTTAAGAGCTCCAAGGGATTCTGGACAAGGCTGGATGCTGGATACCCAAGGCATGGCGATGAACTGGGGCGTGTGAGCATGCTATGTGCCCCACCTCCTTACCACAGGGCTCAGCGACTACAGTTGGGCTGTCTGCCATCTCCATGGCTGTGCACCCACCCACCAATCACATACTGTAAATATTTGGAGAAAAATTACGCGTGTACTGAGTCCCGCAAGACGTTTGTTTGTTTGTTTGTTTGTTTGTTTGTTTGTTTGTTTGTACTCTCAGGTCAATACAGTGGGCGATTTCTGTACTATTTGCACGGTGTCAGGTGTCAGAAGTCACTTGGAAATAGTTTAAGGTGGATGTGAGCATTTGAGCCTGCAGTAGAGGTGGCAGGGTGTCCTGGAACCAGCCTCCATAGGATCCTGAGAGGCACCTGTGACCTGTTTTCATGTCAAGTTACTTCTGTCTCCCATGATGCTCCCATCCAACCACCAGGTAAGAGCTACAGTAACTAATGACTTCTTGGACCGCACCCACCTCACAACCTTCTGATCTGCACCTCAAACTTCTTCCTGTCTTTGGTGTGTGCTGGGAAGAGCCACCTTCCTGTGGCCCCCAGGAACGAAATCTCTCTGCATCACTGTAGCTCCAGGCAACTTAGCAGCCTGCACCTCAGTGATCTTTCCAGACTTGGCTTTCATGGGAAGGGTTAACTATGTATTTCCCATGTGTTCTAAGGACTCTGTCTGCAGCTTTCTCTTGACCCTCATGCAAGAGGAATAATATCAGGAAGCTCATTTGTGGAGGTGTGAAACTAAGGCTCCGTAAAATGAGACAGAAAGGGGCAGAGTCAGGTTCTGAGGCCAGCTCTCCTGGCTGTTGGCATCTCTGTGCCAGCCATTTTCCCACACTGTGTCTGACAACTGAGCCTCCCCTAGGACTTGGCACCCTCCCCAAAGAGTCCAGAAATCTGGTCTAGGAAATATTCTCCCTTCCCATAAGGTTTTGGCCTTCATACCCAGCTTAGTTTTCTCTGCTTGTCTGTGGATCCCAGGCCCTCACTCATCCATTCTGCAAGTGACAGATAAAGATGCTCCCGCCCCAGGCTGTACCACCCAGGGCCCTAGAACAGGGATCTGGCTCCTCCTGCCTTGAGGGCTCCACAGCAAGGGACAGAAGTCTGCCCTTGGGGTTCATTGTCTGTTCCCCTGTGGAGTGAGACACCCCAGACTGCCAGTCTAGAGTCCCCATAGACTCCCAAAGGCTGTGACAATCTGTCCTTTTGTATTAGCTAGCCAGGGCCACATAACAATATCCTCTGTGCTTTAAGGCTGAGAACAAATTCAAAGTGGCACATGTCTATAGAGACTACATATATGCATTATGGCACCATGTCAGTGGAGCAGGAGTGCAGGAGTGGACTGTCCTATCCCTCTGCGGAGGTTGCCCATGAGGTCTCCCCTAGGAAAAGACCTACAGTTGGTCAGGACAGGAGGCCTCAGGCAACAACTGGATTGGGCTCCCTGGGGACCGACCTCCCAAGGTAGAAGAACATCTGTGCCTTTCCAAGGCTCAACTCAGTTTTACCCAACTGCAAACGATGGACCAAAGAAAGAAAGGGTGGAATACTACGTAGCAATCAACATGAACAAGACATGTCTACACGTACAGGGAAAAGCAACTAGGAGAAACCAGAATGGGCTGCAGGCTAGTCACCAGGTAGACAACTGGTTTGGTATTGTTTGTTTGTTTTTTCCTCCTGTGGTTTTGTTTTGTGTGTGTTTTTGGGGCAGGGTTTCTCTGTGTAGCCTTGGCTACCCTGGACTCCCTTTGTAGAGCAGGCTGGCTTCGAACTCACAGGGATCCACCT
Organism: Acomys russatus; assembly: GCF_903995435.1. Taxonomy (NCBI): domain Eukaryota; kingdom Metazoa; phylum Chordata; class Mammalia; order Rodentia; family Muridae; genus Acomys; species Acomys russatus. The sequence goes on along the minus strand of NC_067155.1, from coordinate 57,821,125 downwards.
GCCTCTGCCTTCCAAATGCTGGGATTAAAGGAGTGCACTACCATGCCCTGCTTGTTTTGTTTTTAAGATAGGTTCTCTTGTAGTAAATTCTGACCTAGAATCTACTTTGTAGCCAGAAGATAACCTTGGACTGACTGATCCCCACCCCACCCCCACCCCCGCCACCCCTGGGCGCTAGGATTAGAGGTGTGCACCACAGCAGCTTTCTGTTGAGCTGCTATGTGTGTTAGGTGAGCATTCTGCCCGCTGAGCCATAGCAGCAGCTCTGCAAGGCCTTGTTTCCTTTTCATTTTGTTCTCTTCTGGGGCCTTGTTATGTGACGCAGGCTGGGCTTAAGCTCTCAATCCTCCAGGCTCTGCCTCCCTAGTGGACGGTTTTAGATGTGCACTCCTGTGCCTATACAAAGATGTCACACACACACACAAAGATGCACCTCCAATGTTTATATCTTCTGAGGGTGCCGCATGTACCACACAGGTATGTTCAAAGACACGCTACCCGGCAAACACTCATACACTCAAAATAAGATAAAGTTTAGCCGGGCGTGGTGGCGCACGCCTTTAATCCCCACCTTGGGAGGCAGAGGCAGGCGGATCGCTGTGAGTTCGAGGCCAGCCTGGTCTACAAAGTGAGTCCAGGATGGCCAAGGCTACACAGAGACACCCTGTCTTGGGGAAAAAAAAAAAAGATAAAGTTTAAAAAATACATGAAAGGGAACAGGACTTTATCCAGTTAGTTAGTTAGTTAATTTTATGTGTATTGGTGTTTGCCTGCCACTGTGTGTCTGTGTGAGGGCTGTGGATCTCCTGGAATAGGAGCTACAGACTGGTGTGAGGTGCCATGTGGGTGTTAGGAAGTGAACCTCGGTTCTCTGCAAGAGCAGCCAATGTTCCTAGCTGCTGAGCCATCTCTCCAGCCTCAATAACAGGGATTTATGGTGCAAACATAGGTCCTTTTTGCTGGGAAGCCAAGATGCTGGATTTATTAGAGAAAGACTTTAAGCCCACTGTGAAGCTACTAACAACAACAAAAAGTACAAGGTCTGTTTCTTCCCTGAAAGATACCTATGTAAAAGAACTACTCGCCTGTGCTGATATGGCCGGCGTCAGGTGTGCGTTGCATCAGCATGGGTTGTGTGCACCACGTGCATGCAGCTGCTGGTGGAGGCTAGAAGGCATTGTATTTATAAGCTATTGCAAATCACCTGATCCATGTTCTGGAAACCAAGCCTGGCTCCTTTGGAAGAGCTCAGTAACCACTGAGCCACCTCCCTAGCCCTAAAAGGTGACATTTTTGTGACAGTTGTACCAGGAGTATGGTCAGATCTCTGTTGAGACAAAGACTTTGAACACAGTCTTTGCTGAATTCCATTGGTAATTATGTGACATAGAAGCAAAGAAAAATGGACCAAAGTAAGTACATTATAAAAGGTACCCTTAGCAGGGCGGTGGTGGCGCATGCCTATAATCCCAGCACTCAGGAGGCAGAGGCAGGTGGATCGCTGTGAGTTCGAGGCCAGCCTGGTCTACAAAGCAGGTTCAGGACAGCCAAGGCTACACAGAGAAACCCTGTCTTGAAAAACAAAAAAAACAACAAAACAAAAACAAACAAACAAAGGTCTATTTAAGGCTGGCGGACAACAGCATGGCAAGGTACCTGCTGTCAAGCCTGATGACCGAACTGGGTCCCATCCTGGAACCCTCATGGTACAAGGATAGAATTACATGCCCCTCCACTAGGCCATTCTCTGACCTCCACTCCTGAGCTGTGGAACATACACCCCTTCCTCAGTAGAGGAAAACATAAAATGTAGTAAGAAAGCCAAGTTCCCCGGATGTGTTTTAAAAAGAAAAGAATAAAACTCGACATAGTCCTGGTACTCCGCTATGCCAGTGCTTAGAGTGGCAAGAGCCACAGCCATTGCCTGTGTTAAAGCTCACGAAGATCAGACATTAACACTTAATGTTCCGTTGAAGCAATGAACAAAGGTAGAGCAGACTGTTCCCAAAGCCACAGCATGGAAATGGCAAAGGTGAAGAAACAAGGAACCCATCTGACAGCTGTTTCTTTGAAGTCAGCCAGACCAAGAGAAATGAGAGCCAAAGTCTCTGAAGGAAGACAGAAGGAGACACAAGCACAGACCCTACGGACATGAAAGGCTCCCCAAAGGAAGTGTTATGCGCAGCAGGATGGCACAATCTAGGTGAAATGCACATGTTTCTGAAGAGATATAGACTATCAAAATGACTCAAGAGGACATGGAAAAACTGAAGACATTTTTTCGTTGTTGTTCTGTGTTTTTCGAGACAGGGTTTCTCTGTGTAGCCTTGGCTGTCCTGGACTCGCTTAGTAGACCAGGCTGGCCTTGAACTCATAGCGATCCATATGCCTCTGCCTCTGAGTGCTGGGATTAAAGGCATGCGCCACCACTGCCCAGCTATAAATTATTTAAAAATGAATACACACTAGGGTTAGCAAGATAGCTCAGTGGGTAATGGTGCTGTGGCCAAGCCTGACAGCCCACAGCCAGCTCCCATCAAGCGACAATCAAGATTAACCATTTATGTATAATTTTTCTTAATCCCCACTTACCATGTCCCATCTGTATAATCCCCTTCAAACTGGAAACTCATGCTTAGAAGCATTAAATAATTCCCAAGGTTGTAGAGCTGTCTGGGCTGGGCTTTGAACTCATGTCTGTTTAGTTCCAGATGTGCTGGGTTCGAATCATGACTCAGCTACTTTACTAAATCTGTGAAACTTGTATCTTGACCTCTGTGCTTTTCCAGCTTTGTCAGAGAGAAGCAGCAATTGCCTTACCTTATCGGTGTGTATTTGGTAGGAGAGATGCTGTGGCGGCCTTATGTTAAGCTTTATGTGGCACAGGGTACATGCTCAATAAACATCAGCTAGAGTTTGTAAGCTCAGTGCTGACTCTAGCAAATTCTTTCTTTCTTTCTTTCTTTTTTTTTTTTTTAAAATATTTATTATTATGTATACAGTGCTGAAAAGGGCATCAGGTCACATTATAGATGGTTGTGAGCCACCATGTGGTTGCTGGGAATTGAACTCATGACCTCTGGAAGAGCAATCAGTGCTCTTAACCACTGAGCCATCTCTCCAGCCCCTTTCTTTCTTTCTTTCTTGGTTTTTCAAGACAGATTTTTCTCTATGTAATAGAGTCCTGTCCTGGACTCACTTTGTAGAACAGGCTGGCCTCGAAGTCACAGAGATCCGCCTGCCTCTGTCTCCCAAATGCTGGGATTAAAGGCATGTGCCACCATGCTTGGCTCTAGCAAATTCTTACTCAGCCACGTAACATCTGGCTGAGCCCTCCCCTGGTTTTGTCTTGTTGCTTATTTATTTATTTATTTATTGTTTTAAAGGATAGCTGGTGTTGTTTTATTTTGAGCCTGCAGTCGCTGAGTGGACCTGGGTATGCCTTCTGCATCTATCTGTAGCCTGAAGTCAGGCCTGGGACCAATGGCTGTGCCGGAACCAAGGCTCAATCCTGTGTGCTGTGCTGTGGCCAGTGAGGGAAGAGTCCTCCCGAAGCATTTGCAGCCAGCTTGCTTCCTGGAACGGCCAAACCCTTCATGCTTTGAGGGCTCCTTTGCAGGGAAGATGGAGTTGTTTCTCCCTTGTTTGCTCAGGGTTTAAAAGGTATTTCTGGGCTTTGGCTAAGAGGAAATTTAGCTTTTGAGCAAATCCTTAGTTGTTGATTGTCTATAAATGTCTGGATGGAACGCTTCAGCTGGGAGTCTACTTTGCTGGGCTTCTCCTTAAGGACACAGGGTGCTGGGAGGGGGCGGATTCTAATATTGGTGTAGCCATGGCTGGCTTGACAGACAGGCTCTCGGCACTGCTCTTATGGCTGTCCTACCTTCATTGTGCTGAGAGTGTGCGGGGATGAGGGTGGGGGAGAGGTAGAAGAAGAAGAAGAAGAAGGAGGTGAAGGAGGAAGAGGAGCCAAGCGTGGTGGCACATGCCTGTAGTCCCAGCACTCAGGGAGGCAGAGGCAAGCGGATCTCTGTGAGTTCAAGGCCAGCCTGGTCTACAAAGTGAGTCCAGAACAGCCAGGGCTACACAGAGAAACCCTGTCTCAGAAAACCAAAGAAGAGGAAGAAGAAGAAGAAGAAGAAGGAGGAGGAGGAGGAGGAGGAGGAGGAGGAGGAGGAGGAGGAGGAGGAAAAGGAAGGAAGCAGGAGGAAGAGAATTGCCAGTGAATTTTAGTAAAGATGGCGCTGACTCCCAAGCCTGAGTCCTCTCCACCCCTCCAGGAAGCTCCACTGTGGACCTGTGGGAACTGGGATAAGAAATTGTCCTAGTCAGTCCTATAAATGTCCACTTGAAGGTCTAGCACGTGCCAGGCCCTGTGTCTAACATAGGGATGTCACCTTCACAAAGTTTGAGTTCCCATGGGATGAGGCCTTTTCTAAGAAACCTTAGACCAAACCTTGTTACCGAAGAGGCCATCTTAAAGCCTTTATGTTCGTGAAGGGATGCTGACAGGTGTAACCATAACCCTTCCCACTGAACTCCTGTGTCAGTCAGCTTTCCATCGCTGTGACAAAATACCTGTGGGAGACCAACTTAAAGGAGAAAATGGTTTGGATGGCTTTTCATTTCTGGCCTGTTGCCTTTGGGTCTGGCATGAGGAAGAACAGCACGGCTGGACTGAAGAGTGTGTTGAAGGAAAGCTGCTTATACCAGGGAGGCAGACAGCAGAGAGAGGAAGGGGGAAGGGCCTGAGTATACTTTCCGAGAGTGTGCCCCTTCCTAATGACTTGATTCCCCCTGACACCCTTAAACTTTTTGCCACCCCCCAAGGCTGCCACTAAGCTCATTGTTAAGGGTCTACATGTAGCCATTGGGGTATTTCAGATACGAGCCATAATAAGAACGTTTGAGTAAAAACTGATAGCCCTATCCTCTGAACCTCCCATGGCAGCAAAGGATCCTGGGAGATACAGGGTGGTCATCCCTTGTCCCCTACATGAGTGGTTCTCAACCTGTGGACCATGACCCCATTGGGAGTCGCACCTCAGATATTTTACTTGTCAGATGTTTACATTGATTCATAACTAGCAAAATTGCAGTTATGGGTTGGCAATGAAACAATTTAATGGTTGAGGGTTTGACACAACATGAGGTCACAGCATTAGGAAGGTTGAAAACCACTGCCCCCTACACTCACATTTCATTAGTCAGAATTCAGTCACTCTGTTGATGGAGTGTGTGATTGTATGCAGTTGGGGGGGGGGGGGGGGTGGGGTGGAGGGAGGTGCAAGGGTGGGGGTTGGGGGGATGGGAATCTGTTTGCATCACAGAACGGAGCCCTGGTGTTTGGTGAGTACACAGCACGGTCACAGGATCTGCTGTCTAGGACTAGGTATGCCCAGATAAAACAGTGCCCCAGTTGGGCAGTGGTGGCACATGCCTTTCATCCCAGCACTTGGGAGGCAGAGGCAGGCAGATCTCTGTGAGTTCGAGGCCAGCCTGGTCTACAGAATGGGGGCATGTGGGCCAGTGAGATGGCCCAGTAAGCAATGGTGCTTGCTGCCAAGCCTGATGCCCTGAGTTCCAATCCCTGGACTACACAGCAGCAGGAGAGAACAGACTCCCACAGGCTGTCCTCTTCCCTCCACACATGCACTGTGGTACTCACATACCCTCTACCCAAATGACTAGATCAATGTAATTAAGATAACAGAACATCTCAATATTGGCTTTGCCAAGCCGGGCATGGTGGTGTGTTCTATAAAGTGCGTCCAGGACAGCCGATGCTACACAGAGAAACCCTGTCTTGAAAAATAAAACAACAAGAACAAAAAGATTGGCTTTGCCCCTCAGTTGGTAGAGCGCTTGCGTAGCATGCACAAAGCCCTGGGTTTGGTCCCCAGCACCACATAAACCTGCACAGCATGGAGGCAAATCGAAGTTCAAGGTCAGCAGCAGCAGCTATACAGTGCTAGCCTAGGCAACTAATGAACAGTAGAGCACAGCACATACAGGTAGGAAGTGGGCGGGTGGGTATAGTGTGCTGAGAATGGAAGACTGGGTATTACAGCTAAGCACACACACCAGCCCTTTAAACAAAAAAAAAAAAAAAAAAATTTTTTTTTTTCGTTTGAGGCACAACCTTACTAAGTTGTCCCAGCAGACTTTGAACCTGTGATCCTTCTGCTTCAGTCTCTCAAGTATCAGGGTTGTTATCCTAGCAGTGGGAAGGCTGAGGTGTGAGGATTGCTGCACATATAAGGCCAGCCTGGGCTGCATAGTGAGCTCCAGGCAAAGCCAGAGCTACACAGCAACACTGGGGAGAGAGAGAGAGAGAGACAGAGAGAGACAGAGAGAGACAGAGAGAGACAGAGAGAGAGAGAGAGACAGAGACAGAGAGACAGAGACAGAGAGACAGAGAGAGATAGACAGACAGAGAGATGGTAGATGACAGATATAGAGAAATAGAAAGGTAGATAGAGATAGAGAGATAGGTAGGTAAACTATAGACAAACTGATGATTATAGATAGATAGATAGATAGATAGATAGATAGATAGATAGATAGATAGACAGGTGTGTGTGTGTCTGTGTGTGTGTGTGTGTGTGTGTGTGTGTGAGAGAGAGAGAGAGAGAGAGAGAGAGAAAGAGAGGAGAGGTGTAGAGCCCCACACCTGTCCCATGCTCAAGCTCAGAACCTCACATATAGGTCACAGCTTCCACGCAAGCTCCTGGGGTTCCTGGGGTTGCCTTCTCACTGTCACTTAGAAGCAGTTGCAATGACATGGCTGGGTCACCTCAACCTCCCCGAGCTTCAGGTTCTGACTCTATTGCCAGGCAGACACACCCCCTTCGACTGCTCTGTCACTTTAGCTGTGTGGTATTGTCACTGAGTGTGCACTTTCACAGAGTGCCTGGCGGAGCCTCCTGTCTCCCCCCCACCCAGAGAAAACAATAGGCGGAATTTTAATGGGGTGGGAATAGTCGGGGTTTCAGAGAATGAATGAAGGGGGGGATGAATCACCACTCTAATTTGTGTCTTCTGAGGCAATAGGTGTGCAGTCTCCATTTCTCAGAGCTAGGGGAATGTCTGCCAAAATAAATTAACTTTCCCACGTCAGTGAGTCATTTGGCAGCAGTTGCAGCCTCGGAACTGAGAGAGAACGGGAGAGACCACAGGGCAGGGAGGGGTCCGACTGACTCAACAGGAAGCAGCTTGGTCTCTTTCTGTCTCTCTGTCTCTCTCTCTGTCTCTTTCTCTGTCTGTCTCTGTCTCTCTGTCTCTGTCTCTCTCTGTCTGTCTCTGTCTCTCTCTCTCTCTCTCTCTCTCTCTCTATCTATCTATCTCTCTCATAACCTGTTGAAGAGGCAGAGTCCCTCCAAGAGATTCCTTAGTCTGGATCTGAGAGTTCAAAGGTGGTCTGGTGGACAGGCGTCGGAAGAAGCTCCCCCCTCAGGACACACAATGTGTGACAGGGCCAAGCTGAGGCTCCTGCACCCCTCCCTTCCATCCGGTGCTCTTCTCCCACGGGTGCCAGACCTTGGCCATTCCCACACTCTAGCGGCTGCTGCGGAGCTTCAGGGCAAAGCAGCAGAGATCAAAGCCAGAGCCAACAGGTCCTTAAGAAGAAAGGCCTGGGAGGAGCCGGCTGAGATGGACTTAATTACTTACTCCTCAGGCTTGGGGGTTTTATGAGCAGGGCTGCCTGTCTCCTAGAAACCGGACCAGAGGCAGTGAACCCAGCATAAAAGAAATTGATGTGAGACAGGAGCAGCAGCTTTCTGACCTCTGAGATGATGATGTTTTAACGTCTCTAGCTCTCCGTGTCTGGAGGAGGAGCGTGGGCTTTAAACTTGCCCTTTAGTGTTTTGGGGAAAGTTGCTGGAGCCACACTCCTTCTTGTAGATTCCAAATGCATGAGCACCAACATCTCCTCCTGTGTATTTAAGTCATCAGCACTGAACATCATCAGGTATCTCCTGATGTCAGCCCAAAAGCGCACACGTTTTCCTATGGGTTGGCCTTATATGTCCTTCAAGAGTGCTGTAATGGTGACCTATGGCCCTCACCTCCCTTCTTTTTTAATTAAAAAAAAAAAGTTCAAGATTTAAATATTTTAATAAAGAATTATATGTGGCCAGGCGTGGTGCTGCACGCCTTTAATCCCAGCACTTGGGAGGAGGAGCAGGCAGATCGCTGTGAGTTCAAAGCAAGCCTGGTCTACAAAGAGAGCCCAGGACAGCCAGGGCTACAAGAGAAACCCTGTCTCCAAAAACAAAACAAAACAAAAAACAAACAACAACAACAACAACAAAAGAATTATATGTGTGTTGACGTTTTTTCCTACATGTGTATGTCAGTGCATCATCTGTGTGCCTGGTACCCAGAGGCCAGTGGAAGATGTTAGATCCCCTAGGACAAGCAGTCGTGATGCACCACGTGCGTGCCGGAAACTCAGGTCCTCTGCAAGAGCAGCCAGTGCTCTTAACCACTGATCTCTCCAGATCTTTTTAAACTTTGAGACAGTGCCTTAATCTGTTTCACAGGCAGGTGTGTTGAACTTGCTATCCTCCTGCCTCAGTTTCCCCAGTAGCAGGAACTGATAGGTGTGCACCTTGAGGTCTGGCTTATCCAAATAGGTTCTATGCATTGATTTGGTAAGAGTCACTGGATAAACCCATCCTCCATTTTTATGTGGGTGTGTTGTGGGTGCATTTCAGAAAGAGACAGAGAGAGTGTGCATGTGTTCTCAGAGGTGTGGATACGTGAATGTGTGGGCTTAACAACAGGAATCATCCATCCTCAAGTGTTCTTCCGTTATTCATTGAGGCAGGGTCTGTCAATCAAGCCCAGAACTTCCCAGTATGGCTAGTCCCCGAGCCAGCTTGTTCTGGGGATCTCCTGTACCAGCCTCCAGAAGCTAGAATTACAGGTGACCACCACACTCACCGAGCACTTGACCTCCAGTCCCTCCATACATGTTGGTGCGTAGTACGTGCGTGTCTGCCTGTGTAGGTGTGTGTGTTTCCTATATAACTGCCCTCTGACCTTGGAACCCCCATCAGGACGCGACAGTTTCCAAGCACAGGGGACACAGCCCTCTAGGGCTGCTAGGACCTGCTCTCTGCCCTCCTAAACACCCACACAAGTTATTTACCAAATAATGAGTCTCAGCCTCTTCTGACGCCTCCATCCCAAGAGGGGCTTTGAGTCTGCATAAAAAGTACCCATGTAGGGGCTGGAGAGATGGCTTAGAGGTTAAGAGCACTGACTGCTCTTCCAGAGGTTCTGAGTTCAATTCCTAGCAACCACATGGTGGCTCACAACCATCTATAATGTGATCTGATGTGCACCGTATACATAATAATAAAAAAAAAGTACCCATGTAACAGTCAGGCATGGTGGTGCATGCCTTTAATCCCAGCACTTGGGAAGCAGAAGCAGGCAGATCGCTGTGAGTGAGTTCGACGCTAGCCTGGTCTAAAAAGTGAGTCCAGGACAGCCAAGGCTACACAGAGAAACACTGTCCCGGGGGGCGGGGGCGGGGCGGGGGGCAGAGGGAAATACAAGCAGAGAGGCGAGGGAGCATGCAGGCCGGTGCAGGCAGGGGAAGAGCTGGCGTTTGGGTCTGGGATTAATAAGGTTAATTTCACAGTACACACCTCGGCGTTTTGAATCAAGAGGCTCAGTTGAAGGGGGAGGAAGGCATGTTGTTTTATTCTGGGGATAAATGAGAGATTAATTTTTAAGTCTTATTTAAATAACTCTCAAAGAGGCGCTAGAGATGAAATTGCTTTTAATTGGCCGGCTGCTCGCCAGCTCTTGGAGGCTCAAGTGCTCAGAATGAGATCTCAGTTGGCTTTAAACTTGAACCTGTCATCTTGCTGTCTCCCCTTCGCTCCCAGGCTGTTCACCCTTCCCTCTGAATCAGAGACCTTCCGCTGCTTGGGGACCCCCATCACTTCTTGCTTCTAACCACCAGATGCAGGGCTTGGGGAGGAACACGTTCCTGCCTTTATTTTTATTTTTATATCTTTTTTTTTTTAATTCTTCAACAGGCAGGAAGGAAAACGGCAAGAGCTGGAGTCATAACCCCCCCTCCCACTCACCCCCACCCCCGCCCTTCACCCCACCCCCACCCTCCACCCTGCTTCCCAGTCATTGACCCCTGGGCAAATCATTTAACATTCCTCAGCCTCAATTGCTGAGAGAGGGCGCCAAGGGCTGGAAGGTGTGGCCCAGTAGTTAGGGTGCTTCCCTGACGCACATGAAGCTCTGGGTTCTGCAAAAGAACCAAAAGCCAAACAAACAGCAACAAAAACAGTAGGCAGAAGTTTCTAAGACCACCCAAACTGTGGGCGGTGTTGTGCTAAAGTGTTTAAGGCCCGATCCTCTGAAGGAAAAAAAATGACCGTGTGTGTGTGTGTGTGTGTGTGTGTGTGTGTGTGTGTGTGCATCTCCATGGCATAAGTACATCCCATATCAACAGTCTCCAGCGTCTCCAGCATCTACAGAGACTACGGATGCAGTCATCAAACACAGACTCCAGAGGAGCTACACAGGACCAGGCTGGGACTTCTCCTCCCAAGTCCAAGAGCCACGACGCATCATCTCAGGAGCATGGAGGGCCAGAAAATCGAGCCAACTACAGCAAGTAAGGCATGTGTAGTATGGCTACCATTGTGTGTGTGTGTGCATATTTGTGGAAATTCACACTTTGGTCCTCATCAGGTTTCCTTATATATGTACATATATGTGGAATGTATTGGTTTTTGAGACAAGATTTTTCTTTTTCTTTTTTCTTTTTTGTTATGCAGAGAATCCCTGTCTCGAAGAAAACAAAAACAAAAACAAAATCACACCCTCCTCCTAGAGCATGAGACAATCATAGTTAGTGGCTGGGGACAATCTGAAGCAGCTCCGTATCCCATACACATAACATATTCACATAACATAATCAAAACAAAAACATATCCACATAACATAACTGGGGTTTTTGTTTTGTTGTTTTTGTTTCGAGACAGGGTTTCTCTGTGTAGCCCTGGCTGTCCTGGACTCACTTTGTAGACCAGGCTGGTCTCGAACTTATAGAGATTCACCAGCCTCTGCCTCCTGAGTGCTGGGATTAAAGGCGTGTGCTGTTATTTGTGCCGCCGCCGCCGCTAGGCTTACATGACTGGGTTTTAAAGAAACCAAAATTCTCACTACAGACCGGGGTGGTAGAATCTTGCTGCATGATTTTAGACTTTCTCTTTCCCTCTCACATTTCGATTTCCCCATCTGTAAAATGGGAGCCATTGCTGTGCAGAGTGTATGAGTCTCTGACAGCTGCTTTGACAAATGACACCTGTGGCCCTTGGGGAGAAATGAATGCTTCCTTAGTTCTCCCAGCTTCAATGGTTCCCAGAATTGCCTTCTCAGTCTCTCTCTCTCTCTCTCTCTCTCTCTCTCTCTCTCTCTCTCTCTCTCTCTCTCTCTCTTTTTCTCTCTCTCCCTCTGCTGCCCCTGAGTGTCTGAAATTACTATCTTTGGTCAGGACATCCCTCTTGGATGAAAATTTCAACTGAATTCAGTGTGATCTTTTCTTCATTTTTACCCTCATTAGAAACGAGCCCATGCTCTGCCCACAGCTGTTCTGAGGTCTCCCTTTGATCCACTCTGAGAATCCTTCTCTCCTGTGGAATGGGGGGGGCGGTTGGGGGGGGGTTGGAGGGAAGCTGCTTTAGAGAACAAAGTACTCAGCCTGACAGCCACTTCCTCTATAGCGCTAGCCAGTCAATTTCTCCTTCTGTCTGTCTGCTGAGCATGCATGAGGCAGGGGGCATGGACCAAGGCCAGATGCTTCACTTTTCACAACTGGACTTTCCACAGAAATCAACTTTCCCAAGGATGCTAGTCACCCAGTTATTATCAGGACAGAGGCTGCACATAGCTTTGGGCACCAGACAAGAAAGCAAGCCCCATGCTGGTTGGAGCTGACGTGGGCTCAGTGTTGGTGGGTAGCAGCGGGCACGTGGCCCCTGGCTAGTCTAAAAGTGCTGAAAGTCCGGGAGACATAGCTTTGGGCTGGAAGATGATTGGGGGGTGCATGTAACCCACCCTTCTGGATATACATTAACACACACCCCATGCCAGTCTGGCCAGGGTGCTCTGTGCCTGGTTCACCTCATCTCTACAGTCATTGTCCCTGTCCATGAATCAAGCTCAGAGAAGCTCCAAGCCCTATCCTAGCATGGTGGTTTATGCTTCTAATCCCAGCACTCAGGAGGCTGAGCCAAGAGAATTGGTGAGTTCAAGACCAGCCCAGGCTGCAAAGCAAGGAAGGCCCTTTCTCAAATCTTACAACCCCAAAGAGACAGCCCTGAAGGTTTTGTTTTGTTTTGTTTTGTTCTTTTGGTTTTTCGAGACAAGGTTTCTCTGTGTAGCCTTGGCCATCCTGGACTCACTTTGTAGACCAGGCTGGCCTCGAACTCACAGCGATCCGCCTGCCTCTGCCTCCCGAGTGCTGGGATTAAAGGCGTGCGCCACCACGCCCGGCTGCCCTGAAGTTCTTGACCCTGAATCTAGACAGAGTCAGGGTGGCTCTTCCGTCCCTTCCTGTTTGGAGGGTGGGGTTAGAAGTGGGAGGGGGTCCCTAAGAGGAGGGGGAAGTGCGGGTGAGGGGGCTCCCTCCTTTTTCTGGCTCTCACTCTACAGAGTAGAAAAGAGGAGTTTTAAGGTGTTAGCCCATGTGCCAGGTGTCTGTGTTCACAACAATGAGTTAATGTGCAGGGTGTGCCTCTGCATGTGAGAGGGCGCGTATGGCCGTGCATGGTTCAGAGCCGTGATGGCTCTGTGTGAGTATACACGTGTTTATGTGGGAGCGTGTGGGAGCAAAGAAGGTGGGTGTGCTGTGTGTGTGTGTGTGTGAGGCTGAGTGTGGGGTGTGTGATGTGTGTGCATGTGTGTGTGTGTGTGTGTGAGAGGGGGGGTGCAGGTTGTAGGGGCAGGGCCGAGGGCCAAGTCTCCTGGAGCTGAGCCTGGATGGCTGAGCCCAAGCATCCTCCCCTTGGCCCTCCACCCCTCCACCCTATCCTCCTCCCTTGGCCCCTGGCTTCCCAGAGGATTCCGTTTAACAGCTGGAACAAATGAAAAGAGGGAAGCTGGGCGGTGCCAGGCGGGGTCAGAGGGGCTAAGCAGGGCGCTGGGCCCTGCCTTCCCGGGTTCCTGCATGCTAAGGATTACAGCCTGAGCTACAGCTATTTAATCAGCTGGTAGCAATTTAACCATTACACCCCAGTGAGAGAATCTAAGACATTTCCTACAGCCAGGGAAGGAGAGGACTCAGAAGGGAGGAATGCGGGGGTAGGAGTGGGGGCTGGAGGGCCAAAGACCGACAAGACACAGTACAGCTTTATTAAACAGGAAAAAAAAAAAAAAAGAGAGAGAGAGAGAGAGAGAAAGGGGCTAATTTCGTTTTATACAGTAAAGATGGGGCAGGGTTGAGAGCCCCGACCTGAGGTGCTGGAGATATTAATGGGACAGGGAGGGAGTCAATAGAGCCACCTAGATGTGGGGATGTGGGGTGGGGGAAATTTTGTCTCCTGCATCAAGGGGGTGGTGGGGGGGTCCCAGAGAGAAGCCTGTTTTGTGAAAGCCCTGCCTGGGGCAGCCTCCCTGAGATGGGGCCCAGCAGAGCAGTTTAAACAAGGGACCCCTCATCGTTCGTTACTGTTTTATGTGTTGAGTGTTTTGAAAACGAGCCCATGGCTGTATTCTTTAAGAAGTGGCTTCCCTGGCCTCTTGTCTGCTTCAGATGCCCTTTAGAGCTGCCACTCTTGAGCCTGCAGGGGCTCTTGAGCCGAAAGCAGGGGGTGGGGGAGGCGGGGTGGGGGGGAGCCTCCTGGAAGGAGAGCTCAGAAGAAGAAAGCAAGGGCTGTATTTAGGGTACTGACAACCCCCTTAAAGTCTGAAGTTCCAGGCTGGCTCACTAGGACCCCAGGCTGTCCTAGACTTGCTGATGTCCCTTGGAGCAAGCTGCTAAGCATCTCTGAACTTAGGTTCTGTCCTGTTCACTAGGGTTGTCCAACTTTTTTGGCTCAGGGCCAAATGGTAAATATGTATGTGAGTCACAAGGTCTCCACAGCAACCATTCAACTTTGTCCTAGAAACAGGAACCATAGATAAATGAACAGGCATCGCTCTGCCTAATAAAACTTTATTTACAAAACAACGGTTAGCTGACTGCTGGGCTGTAGCATGCTTGCTTCTTACCTAGGAAACAAAAATGACAGCACCCAATCTCCTGCTGTCCCTGTAAGAATGTGACCCAGTGGCTTGCGGCACCATATCTCCAGGGTCTGAAACACATCTTCAGGTGACTGTCAGGCAGGTGGCAGGAACAAGGCAGCGAAGGGTTTTTCTGCCTATTGTTCGTTCACGCACTGGGGATGCACGATCACGTCAGTGTCTCCATCTGTCTCTTATGGCTGTCACGGAGGCAGGGCCATTTACGGAAGTCACAGGTTGACTTGGCTCACGGTTGTGGAGGTGGAGGCCCAGGGTCAGGGGGCTGTATCTCCTGAGGATCTTATGCTATAGAAGAGAGGAGGAAAGACAGACAGGTGTGTACAGAAAAGACACGGTGACAAGGGGTGACTTCACTTTGTCACACCTGTCTTGTGAAAGGCTACACGCCCTCTAAACAACCTAGTCACCCTTTTCTTTTCTAAGGAGGGAAGTGTGTGTGTGTGTGTGTGTGAGAGAGAGAGAAAGTGTGTGTGAGTATGTGTGAGTGTGTGAGTGTATGAGAGTGAGTGTGTGATTGTGTGTGCGCGTGCATGTGTACTTACATATGGAGCTTAGAGGTCAACCTTGGGTGTCATTTCTTAGGAGCCATCTCCATCTTGGGTTTTAAAACAGGATCTTTTGCCTTTAATCCCAACACTTGGGAGGAAGAGGCAGGTAGATCACTGTGAGTTCGAGGCCAGCCTGGTCTACAAAGTGAGCCCAGGATAGGCAAGGCTACACAGAGAGACCCTGTCTCGAAAAATCAAATCAAAACAAAACAAAACAGCAACAAAACAGGATCTTTCATAACCTGGAGCTCACCTATAAGGTTAGGCTGACTGCCTATTGAGCCCCAAGTATCTGCCTCCTAGCACTGAAAACACACACACACACACACACACACACACACACACACACACACACACACACACACCACCACACATGTGCACACACCATGCATAACACACACACACACCCCATGCTGTTTTATGTGCGTCCCTGGGATTGAACTTGAATCCTGATGCGTTGGTGGCAAGCACTTTACTTAGTGAGCCATCTCCCCAGCGCCCTAATCACTTTTTTTTTTTCTTTTTTTCTCGAGACAGGGTTTCTCTGTGTAGCCTTGGCTGTCCTGGACTCCCTTTGTAGACCAGGCTGGCCTTGAACTGTCAGCAATCCTGCCTCCTGAGTGCTGGGATTAAATGTGTGCACCACCAAGCCCGGCACCTAATCACTTCTTAAAGGCCACATCTACCAATATTGGTCCATTGAGATCTATATTCCCACATGAAATATTATTTTTGGGGTGGGGGAATCAAATCCCAGCCAAAGTACTTAGCAAACAGCTTCCTAGGGAGCATCTGGGGAACTGGGCTTAGCAGGATGAATATGAGTTTTCCACAAAGAGGACATGAGGAAGGGAGGATAAAAGGGGAAGAAATGTAGCTGCCACTCAAGACACTAGTGGGAGGGATTGAGTGTGCTGAGACAGGCAGGAGTCAAAGACACCCTTGAGGGCGACTCTGAATGTGGGTTAGAGAACAGGGAGCCACTGAGAGGGGGGAACAGCTGCCCTTTACTGCTGGTTGGTGGCTGCAGAGCTGTCTCCTCAGCCACTCTGAATGCCAGGCACAGAGCCTAGTGTCCCATTTCGCCCCCTGGAACCTCACAGTAGCTCATGTTGCCCAGCCTGGTTCCCAGATGAGCAAATGGAAACGATTCAAGTGACCTCCTCAGATGCCAACAGCTAAGAAGAGGGGACTCCAGACAAAGCAAAGCTTGCCCTGTGGCGTGCCGAGACACGGTGCACAGGCTGAGAAGCAGCCCAGCCCATGGGAAACCAACTATCATCACGGGAAACTAGACTTAGTCTATTTTCTGAAGTTATAACTGAATGCCACAGGCTGGGCCGTTTATGAAGCATGGAAGTTTGCTTGGCTTGTGGGTCTGGAGGCTGAGAAGTCCGAGAGCGTGGTGCCAGCACACGGTGAGAGCCTTAGGCTGTGTCCTAATATGAAGGGAGTCGTCTCTCTTCACCTCCTTTCGTCCTTCCTCCTCATATCACCTCCCCCCTTCCCTTTTCCTTCTGCCTCTTCCCTTTCCTCCTCCTTGTTGATTTTCTTTCTTTTTTTTTTTATTTAAAATATTTATTTATTTATTTATTATGTATATAATGTTCTTCTTGAACATGCCAGAAGAGGACATCAGATCTCATTATAGATGGTTGTGAGCCACCATGTGGTTGCTGGGAATTGAACTCAGGACCTTTGAAAGAACAGACAGTGTGCTCTTAACCTCTGAGCCATCTCTCCAGCCCTCTTGTTGATTTTCTATCTAATCATAAAGCTAAAAAGCTTTGTGGGGGCTGGGCATGGTGGCGCACGCCTTTAATCCCAGCACTTGAGAGGCAGAGGCAGGCAGATCTCTTTGAGTTCGAGGCCGGCCTGGTCTACAAAGTGAGTCCAGGACAGCTAAGATAACACAGAGAAACCTTATCTCAAAATAAATAAATGAAAAGCTTTGTGGGGTCACTGCCTGTTTCTGCCATCCTCCTCCTCCTTGAGACATTGAGACAGGATGCACAGTCACAGCTATTCCAGGACATATGGTGCCTGAGGGTCACAGGTTGGACAGGAGAAAGAGGCTCAAGCACCTCTGGCCTGCCTTCCTCTGAGCCCTCCTTTTCTATGCACAGAGCTGAGTACAGATAGAGTCACCCCCTGTCGTCTCCCAGAGTCCCCGTCGGTTTTCCAAAGTGAGCTTCGTGAAGTCCCCTTAGGGCGCAGTGTACTAAAATTAAAGCATTAGTTAAAATACATAAAACATGAAACAGCGAAAGCACTGGAAATGCCTGAAATAGCATAATAAAACATGTCATTATGGCAGATTAGGGGGAAAATAGTTCCCGCATTATGCCCCGAAGGTTGGCAAACTGAGGCTTCGTCAATATGTCAAGAAATGTACACACACACACGCACACGCACGGGTATTTATACATCAGCTCTGCAAAGGAGGGGAACGGTTGAGGCTGGAGTTGCAGGGCCTCGAATCCTGCCTAGGACTCACCAACTTACACAACTCCATTTGCCTGGAGGGGCAGAGATACTAGAACACTGCTTCCCCCCCCCCCCCCCCCCGCCCACCCCTGGACACATACACACAGCTTTCCCACGCCCGATCCTTAGTAAAGGCTGGGCCCACTATACAAGAGGAGTTTTCTACCCCACAGTGGCCCACCAGGGACCCATCTAGACATCCCCCTGTATTGTGTGGGTCCCTTTCTGGCCCTCCACGGGCTGTTTCCTGCTGTTGTTGGTTCACTGTCGGTTTTGCCAAGTAGGGGCCGGTGGGGGTTGTCAGGCATGAGGCACAAGCTAGTTTTAACCCTGTCACTCTTGGGATGGGCTGATACACTTATGGATAGGCTTTGGGAGGAAGGTGACTAGCCATCTCTGTTTGCCAAGTTCTAGCATATGGAGTTCTCCATTCCAGAAGAATCTCTCAGTCCTGGACAAGCAGAGGTGGCCACTGCCTGGGAAACAGACCTCTGAGCCTGTCTTTTAAGGGGTGCCTCTGTTGGGTTGATTGAAATGGGTGTCATCATCCCACAGGCTGGGGTCCCTGTCTCTCTCTCTCTTTCTTTCCCTCTCCCCCTCCCTCTCTCTCTCTCCCTCCCTCCCACCTCCCCCCCTCCCTCTGCTTCCTGACTGTGGATACAATATGGCCAGCTGCCTAAAGGCTGCCATGCCCCCATCACTGCCACCATGAACCCTCTCTGTAGCCTTGGGTGTCCTGGACTTGCTTTGTAGACCAGGCTGGCCTCAAACTCAAAGAGACCTGCCTGTCTGTGCCTCTGGAGTGCTGTAATTAAAGGCATGCGCCACCAAGCCCAGCTGAGCCACATTTTTTTTCGGCAAGGAGGCTTGTGTGTGACTTGGGTTATGGACATCAGCTGAAAGGCAGGAATCCTTGTGTCACCAAAGACCGTGAATATGACGGCTTGCGGATCATCAACAAATATGCAAACTGTCCCTGGGTCGACCTTTCTGGCAGGTCTTAGCAAAGGCTGTACATGCATACATATGTGTGTGTGTGTGTGTGTGTGTGTGTGTGTGTGTGTGTCTAGGTCAGAAGTCAACATCGGACATGTTCCTCGATTGATCTGCACCCTATTTTCTGAGACAGAGTCTCTCACTGAACTTAAATTGGCCAGGCAGTGCCAGGACTCTTTCTGTCTCTACCTCAGCAATCCCTTGTAAAACAAATAGTATTTCTTTTTTGTTTGTTTGTTTGGTTGGTTGGTTTTGTCTTTGTTTTTCAAACAGGGTTTCTCAGTGTAGCCTTGGCTGTCCTAGACTTGCTTTGTAGAGCAGGCTGACCTCGAACTCACAGTGAGGTTTACCCATGTTTCTATTAGACTGGTGCTGGGGACTCAAACTCAGGTCCTCATGAGTGTGTGAGGTGCTTTATCTTCTGAGCCACAACCCCTGGCCTTTGGTGTCTGTTTTATTTAACTGGCAGGCATCTGCTGGGGAAAGGAAGCTCTGCATCCAGATTACTCTTTCTTTCAGTTGTTGGGGTGAGGATTAAATACCTTTCTGATGTGCTAAGAGCTCTCTGTGAGGTAAATAAACAGGGCTTGAGCTGTGACCTCCTGATTCCCCAGCCTCCGCCTCTCCAGCCTCACACTCCACTCATCCCGACTTCTAATCATTACCATTACTTATGATAACATTTTTACACTCGGAGGTCAGCTTTTCTTCCCCAGTGCTCGAGTCTTGCTTAATAAGCAGCTTTCGAATCTATATAATGAAGTATTTGCCCTTTTTGGGTTTTCATGTCTAGTCTCTGCTCCCAACCTTTAGTATAAGTACACACACACATTCCTAAGGCTTAAATACAAATAACACCATTTAACTTCTTTCTCTGCCTCCTCCACTTTAAAGATGATTATCTTTGAATCAAAGTCTCCTTGTATTACTCAAGATAATATTTTTGTTTGGTTGGTTGTTTTTGTTTTGTGTGTTTGTTTGTTTGTTGTTTTCCTTCTATTTGGTTTTTCAAGACAGGGTCTGTCTCTGCATAGTCCTGGCTGTCCTGGTATACACTGTGTAGACCAGGCTGGCCTTGAACTCACAGAGATCCACCTGTCTCTGTCTCCCAAGTCCTGTGATTAAAAGCATGCACCACCATGGCTGGCATCCAACCTCATATTACATTTTATGTTATTTCTGCCTTAGTCTGCTAAATGCTAGGATTCCAGGCCCTACTTATGAACTGTCCCCCTTTTGAGCACTTAAAAGCCATGACATCCCCCCCCTCACCCCATACATTGAGCACTTAAAATCCATTTCAGGCCAGGCATGGTGGCTTATTCCTATAATTCTAGCACTTGATAGCTGGAGCAAAAGGATCAGGAAGTCAGGGCTAGCCTCAGCTACACAGAAAGTTCCAGGTCAGCCGGAACTCCATGAGACTTGCCCCCAAACAAACAAACAAACACAAAACAACTTTGTCTTTACAACAAAACAAAAACAACAAAAACCCAGCATTCTTTCAATGAGGCTCTCAGCCCAGTCTATAAATGGCCAAACTGAGAAATCTGAGAGCCACGGTAACTTTCTCAGTGCCACACAGTGCTCTTCTTCTGCCCAATGGCTGCCACAAATGGCCCACACTATCAATCACCTCTGACACAGTGGCCACAACCAGCTCACACCCTTCAAATGTTCTTACCCACTGTCCTTAAACACACCCCAGGGAGGGAAAAGAGTTGCAAAGTGTCCCTGTGGGTGGGTGCATTCCGTGGTTCAAGGGCCCCTGGTTCTCTGTGATACAAGTCAGAAGTGGCAATCTCACCCTGTATTCACCTTGCTGGCCCCTGAGAGCCAAAGCCATGCTCTCCAATTCCGAGAGTCTCAATACTTCACCTCTTTCCAGCCTGGAAGGGGAACAGTGCCACCCTGGTCTCTGTCGCAGCTGCTGATGCATGGGCGACCCCCACCCCCCACCTGTGCAAACACACACCTGAAGACAGAGGATCACCTTCTAGATCTTTCCTAGCTACAATGAGAGGGGAGGAAGAGCATTTCTGCTACTGGCAGCTGCAAACTATTTGAGGCATCCAACACCAAGCATCTCCCAATGGATTTGGAGTCAACCACCACTCCGCTGGGGAGGGGTCCGTCTCCTGCAAGTGTCCTCGAAGAATGCCAGGGACCAAAATTAAACGCCTCCTCCTCCTCGAGGCTCCAACAGCCGCCTTGGGCGGGGGTTGGGGCAGGGAGGATGGGGGGGGTTTGTCCATGTATAATTCAAGAAGCTCCGGGCTGCAAACTGCTAAGTCAGTTGGATTTTCCTTCCCCTGTGGGCACTCTGTCTTAAGCCACAGTTGTTTAAGATCTCAGTGTAACTTAAGTGGACTGGCATGGCTTTGACCTCTCATTTTGGGTGACATTCGTCAGATCTGCCTTGCTGAGGAGCCTGCAAGGGGAAGAGGGGCTGCCTGCCTGGCAGCATGAGCAGTTCTGGTGAATATACAAAAGTCTCTCCTTTTCAACAATACGGAAGCAGGAAGCCAAGAGCACCTGCTCTGTGCCGGGGGAGTTGGCGATTTGGAGGAGGATGTCTGTTGTCTCAAGAAGTTCTGAGGCCACCTCACTACCAGAGGGTAGGGAAGACCACCGATGTTCCCCCGACACTCTTAACGCCCAGGCATCCTGCAAATGGACAGAGCACGAGGTCATTCTGATGGTGCTCACTGGCTGGGTGAGGTTGACAAATGGTTTGCTGGCTCTCTCCGGGGCTTCTCTTCATCGATTGTAAGATGGGACTAAGAGTATCTATCTTGTGAGCATTAAAGGAATTGTCTGGGATGGGCTGCTTGGGGCCCACTGGCCATCCCACACAGCAAACCGATCCTGAAGTGTGACTTTCACCAGAGCCTGCAGGAATGGTAGATGTTGGGTCTGGGGAGGTGGCCCAGTGGGTAACAGGGCTTGTTCTGCAATTATGAGGACCCAAGTTCAAAGCCCCAGAGCCCATGTAAAAACTGCATGGCCACATCTGCCTGTGACTTCTTGTAGGACGGAGCCCAGAGAGGGCTGGACCCCAAGAATAGGAGTGAAGAAGCCTTGCTGAGGCAGTTAGTAGCTCCTGCTTCATACTGATAGTCTGTCTCAGGGTAATTTGGCAGACAGTGATGGAGGAAGGCACCCAGTATCCTGCATGGGTACACATACCTGCATAGTCCTGTGCAAGGACGAAACAACACACACACACACACACACACACACACACATACATATGGATATCTTGAAACAACAAGTGTGTGTGTGTGTGTGTGTGTGTGTGTGTGTGTGTGTTGTTGTTGTTGTTTTTGTTGTTGATGATGATGTAAAAGTGAGCCGAATTGAGAGTGGACCAAGACCCATTAAAATGCAACTTTTAATATTTTTGTTTGTTTGTTTTGTTTTGTTTTGTTTTTTCGAGACAGGGTAGCCTTGGTTGTCCTGGACTAACTTTGTCGACCAGGCTGGCATCGAACTCACAGCGATCCACCTGCCTGTGCCTCCCGAGTGCTGGGATTAAAGGCGTGCACCACCAACTTTTAGTATCTTTATGTGGAAATCCAGCCCACTGAAGCTAAGTAACTCAGGACCTGGAGAGTGGTTCTCTTCAGCTGGTTCCTTGGAGCCTCCAGCCCCGGGATCTCTGTGGCTGGTGACATCATCTTGGTATGAAGGTTGAGAGAGTTCTGGGATGGCCAAGGTCATTACTTCTGAGAAGTCCAGGGGTCTTTTCAGAAATAAGGTGAGCATCAGGTGGTAAGCCACGTTTATTCGATGAGGACAAGGGAGGGTGGCTCTGCCTGGGTTGGAGTCAAGGCTCCCGTCTAAGCATTTCTTTCATAGTCTTGTCATACCTGCAGACTGCATCTGCCAATGCCTCCTCTACCTCCTCTTCTTTTTCCTCCTCTTGTTCTCATGTCTCCCTTTCTCTCTCTCCCCTCTTCCCTCCTCTTCCTCCTCCTCCTCCTCTTCCTCCGCTGGAGACAGAGGCCAGGCGTTGGACGTATTGGGCAAGTGCTCGACCACTGAGCTACAATCCAGTCCCTGGAGTTCCTAGTCTAAGAGAGGTCTAGCAGCTCAGGCTGACCTCTCACTTCTGCCTCTCCCAGTGCAGTGTATACCACTGTATCTCACTTACCAACGACAAGCAGGAGATGTATGTAATAATAACACCACCAAATGTATGTAATAATAACACCACCAAATGTATGTAATAATAACACCACCAAATGTATGTAATAATAACACCACCAAATGTATGTAATAATAACACCACCAAATGTATGTAATAATAACACCACCAAATGTATGTAATAATAACACCACCAAATGTATGTAATAATAACACCACCAAATGTATGTAATAATAACAACACCAAATGTATGTAATAATAACACCACCAAATGTATGTAATAATAACACCACCAAATGTATGTAATAATAACACCACCAAATGTATGTAATAATAACACCACCAAATGTATGTAATAATAACACCACCAAATGATACTAAAATGGACCGCGTTCGTGTGTGGAATGTCTAAATCATCTTTCATCAAAGCCAGAGTGCTAGTTTGGGGAGTGAGGGTCAAGGTCACAAGAGGTGAAGTCATGCGAGGATTAGGATCCTATCTCCGACATAAAATGTACTACTCTAGCCAGGCACACCTGAAGTCCCAGATACTGAGGCAGGAGGATCACTTGAGTAGAGGAGTTCAAGGCCAGTTGAGAAATACTGTGAGACTCCCCTATCTTAAGCCAAACATGAAAATGCTGGAGCTGGGGAGATGAGTCTTGGTAAAGTGCTGCTGTGTGAGCAAGGGGACCTAAGCTTGACTCTTAGTACCCACATGGGTGTGCGTGGGCATAGTGGCCACACACGCCTTTAATCCTAGCCCTAGGGAGGCAGAGGCAGAGACGGGAGGATCTCTGTGAGTTCAAGACCAGCCTGGTCTACATAGTGAGTTCCAGGCCACCTTGCATAGTGAGACCCTGTCTCAGAATCAACAACAGAACCTGCCAGAGGTGGCTTCTTAAATGCTAGCATTTACCGGGGAGGTGGAGCTAGGCAGATCCCTGGGGCTTACTGATGCTACAAATGTGAGTTCCAAATTCAGTTAGAGACTATGTATCCAAAAAGACAAAGTCTCTGGCCTCCACAGGCACATGCATGCACATGTGTTTGCTCTTAGACACACACACACACACACACACTAATTACTGAATCAGTGAGTGAATGAATGAATGAACGAATGAATGACAATTGCCCTCCTGTTCACCACATGCTCATCACAGATCTTTTCATTGATCTCACTCATTCGCAACATCACATTTCCCGCTGTGGTGTGCAGCCTGTGGAGAGAACGCTCTTCCCTGCCACACAGGAGGCTATGCAAAATTAGTAATGCTTTGCATTCGGATGTGGAGCTTCTGAGGGGCACTCCATAAACAGGCCCATGGAGGAATATGCTCCCCCACATTCAGAGCCCCATCAGAGGCTACTGAGCTCCTGGGCAGGCAGAGGAAAGTCTAAGTGTGTAACCTTTGGACAAAGGGGTTTGCCAGTGGATTTATTTCAAGGCTAAGTTAGCTTGCAGGCCTGGAGGGACAATTACCTTCGGGTCTCCAAGTGCCCCTAGTGCCCTCCCACAACCCACCCCATGCACGCTCCCTCCCCACCTGGGTAAACTGTTTACTGTCTGTCTTCCCAGTCACCCTAGGCCTGGGGTTTATAAAACTACTTGTATTCCCTAGAGAAGAGAGATGGGCAGCTAATTACTTCGTCACTAAGTTAGCTCTGTAGCTACTCTGAGGCAGCTGCGGCCATTCCCTTCCTGTACCCCCACTGAGTCACTGTGTTCCCTGAAACGCATGGGTGAGCAGTGAGCTGGAGTGTAGAAGTGGGTGCTAAATTCTAGGTCTTTGAACCGTCTAATTCACTTCCCGCTTTCATGACTACCATGTTCCCTCAGCCCCCCACCCCCACCCCTTCAGCCTCCAAGCTCCCTTATCTGCAGTGCTCCAGTAATCCTTGCACTCCCTGTGCCTTGGTGCTCCCTCAACCCCAGTGCATCATAAGGCCAGGCACCACTACTGTGACAAAATTTCCCTGGTGGGTCAGGCAGCTTGCTTGCTTGCAGAGGAGAGGGCACCAGGTCTTCCAAGGTACAAGCCCGGGAGTTCCTACTTCTCTGGACCTGAAGACCCACCCCATGACCCTCAGACACCTTCAGAAATGTGCCACGCTGAGGGGACCCCAAAGCACTTGGGGAGCAGATAGATGGCCCCATAAGAGTGAGAGTCCTTCTCTGGGTTAGAGAGTTGGGCAGAAGGAGACTGGTGTAGGGGAGGGGTGCTGCGGATGTGCCTCAGTTGATAGGATGCTAGCTTAGCATATATTGAATCACGGGCCCCCTCCCCAGCACTGAAAAAGGCAGATGTGCTGGCACAAGACGGGGGAGGTAGGAGGATCAGAAGTTCAAGATCACCCTCAGCTACATAGCACGTTTCAGGACAGCCTGGGCTACATGAGACCACGTCTCCAAACACAACAGGGACTCCAAGAGACAAGCATAGAGGACAAGGAGGACGAAGGTCCTGGAGAAACACACGGGAAATATGTGCAGAGTATGGAAGGTCCCAGCCTAACACACTGAATCGTGGCTTCATGAGCACACAACGTACCACATACTGGACCAGAGTGGAGGAGACACACCGCTGAGTCAGACAAACAGGTCCTGGGTCTCAGTCTCACAGTGTAGCAGGAAGAGGATAAAACCGATGAGCCCACCCCTTATCTCAGCCTTAAAGACTTCACACAATCCATTCCCCAGCCTTGCCTCATCCCCCACCTCCAATCCTCTCATGGACCACTAAGCATCAACCACTTTCTATCTCCCCTAGAACATCCAGGCCTTCAAAGAGGCTTTTTCTCCTAGCTGGAACCCTTTCACTGGATTTCCATGCAATGCTTTCTCACCTCTCAGATCTCCTGAAAGCTGTCCCTTGCCCAGAGATGACCCTCTGTAGCCAGTCTACCTGCACGTCCCTTCCACTGTCTGCCTCTTTTTGTCTTGTTGCCTTGGCCCATGTGGCTCTCAGCACATGAGATCTAACTCTGGTGCTTTCTTTGCAGCTTCTGGCTTCTCTGTATAAACACAGCTTCTGGAAAAAGAAGAGTTCTTTTTGAGAAGGAATCAAACAAGGTATGACCTGCTATGGGGATCCGGGGGAGAGCCGTCTTCATGAAGGCTGATGCCTACCTTTGAAGGAGAGGAAGACGCTAACCTGGAAAGCTGTCAGGGTGGCAAAATCATGCCAAAAAAAAAAACCCAAAACTTTTTTTTTTTTGATTTTTTGAGACAGGGTTTCTCTGTGTAGCCTTGGCTGTCCTGGTGAAAGAAAAATCTTAGACCTCAGCAGCTGCAATGTTCGTTTAATACGTTTCATGATATCAACCCCTGGTGTGGCAGACCGCACACATCTGGGTACAAGACCAAACACAGGCTTCGAAGATCTTATCAGGGGTTACATCTTTATCTTGCTTCTTACTGAGTTTTTTTTTTTTTTTTCCCTCTGTAGAATGGGCAGCTTTGGCCCTGTCCTCAAGGGTTGGGGGTGGGATGCTGAAACACTAGCCTATGCTATCACACACACACACACACACACACACACACACACACACACACACACACACGACTGAGTGGTGCATGGTGAACCCCACACATTCATTCAGGCCTTCTCCTCTGCACCCCTGTGACTCTAGCACAGCATGTAAGGGACAACCAGGTCGGACCAACAGTTGCTCCAGGAAGGAAGTTGGGGGCAGGAGGTGGGGGGGAGTGTCTGGCAGTGCGTGGAGCCCAGCTGCAGTTGCAGAGCAGGTTGATAACACACAGGGAGCCAGAATCTGGCCTAGAATAGAAGCCGCCTGCGCAGGCTGGCTGGGAGCCCCTTCCTGGAGTGATGGGTGGCAGGTGTGCACTGCTGGCCAGGCAGGTGCTTTCTGGCCCGTAGTGACAGGGGGACAGAGCTGCTCATTGTGACTACCCCCCCCCCCCGCCCCCATCCCGCAGTGCTGGCCCTTCATTGCCTGGGGAACCTAGAAGACACCCTGTCTCCCCCACAACAGGTTGTCATGGAGAGATTGGTGGCTGCTGTTTTTTTTGTTGTTGTTGTTTGTTTGTTTTTTTTCGAGACAGCGTCTCTCTGTGTGTAGCCTTGGCTGTCCTGGATTCGCTTTGTAGATCAGGCTGGCTTCAAACTCACAGTGATCCGCCTGCCTCTGCCTCCCGAGAGCTGGGATTAAAGGTGTGCGCCACCATGCCTGGCTTGTGGCCACTGGTTTTTGAACATACGCTAGACACCAGACAGTGCATAAAAGCTCCACCACGTTCCAAGACAGAGGGACTGCCATTCTCCCATGTTACAGATGGGACAACTTAAGGCTCAGACAGGGGACTTTAATTATGTTGTCCTAACCCCAGGTCCCCTTTATTTGGTTCCCATGCTATACTAACTTCCAGGGTGACCCATCTGTTCTACTTGCCACCCACATCCATAAATCAAGCAGCAGGAACCAGTGACACGTCACACGTGGTGGGGGAGGAGACTAGATGGCGAGTGGGAGGGGCAGAGTCTGGTGGAAACCAAGCCTGAGGCTAAGATTTTGGTCTGAAGCTGGATACACAATTGAATTTTACTCTAGGGGCTTGACAGAAACCAAGCTAAGTTGCCTTTTATCTGAGTGGGGATCCAGTTAACCTGGTACCTAAAATGTGGGGTGTGGGGGGAGGGCATGGGTTTCAGATCCAAGTGGGTCCAGGTACACAGAAGTCTCCAGGCCCCTCCCTTGGCTTTTCTTGGTGTCTCACTGCTGTGCACGATCTTGATGTGGACAAAGACAGTCACCATTAGCTCCAGTTGTTTCTCCCCTAGTGCGAGAAGAAAGTTCAGGTCAGCTCTCTCTCCTAGGATTCTAGCATTGATTTGTCACTGGAGCATTGTGTGTGTGTCATTGTATAGCCAGAACATAACAGACCATCCAAGCCAAGGCTGCAAATAAGGGTGAGATGATAGCTCTGTGAGGAGTGAAATCCTGAGTGAATTGCTGACAAGAGACTCCCCAAAGGGCTCCTGGGAGAGTTCTGGTGGTTTTAGGAAGCAAAGCAGGTTTTTTATAAATTACAGGGAGACAAGGAGTACTGATGGACATTTTTAATCCCAGTACTCAGGAGGCAGAGGCAGCGGACCTCTGTGAATTCCAGGACAGCCAGAGCTACATAGTGAGAGCCTGTCTCAAAAAAAATTTTTTAACTAAAAGTTTTAAAAAATCCCACGGGTTGAATCATAAGAGGCTGGGTCTGCCTGGGGTTCCTCCAAACTGAAGAAGCTGCGAAGTCCTGGTAGGTCATGTGGAATTCACAGCTTCCCCTGCGGTCCGTTCTGTTTCCAACATTGATTAACTGTCAGGGTCAGAAGAGCCACCAAACAAAACTCCCTCCCACGTTCGTCCGCCCTCCGCACACGGGAACCCATTTCCCCTTCCGAAGACAGGAAACGCAGGGAAACCAAAAGGCTTTTCAAATAACTCTTCAGGCCGGCCATTGTGACGTCAGGCCAACAATCAGCCAATGCTCCGACGGTTCCGACTGTCTCATCTGCATATTGTGTTCTCATTGGCTCACATTTCTCACTGGTAGTGTGTTTTTGTTTTTGTTTGCTTTTTTATTTTTCCCATTCAAGGGTTTACTCCACCCCAGACCTCCTGGCCAGCTAGGCTTAAAGATGTCATCGTAGTGTGGATTCTCTGTGAGTTCTCAAAACAAAACAAAACAAAAACAATCCTTTGACCTAACAGTATGCACGTCCTAATGTGTGCTAGGCACATGCTGGTTTTTGTTGTTTTTCAAGACAGGGTTTCTCTGTGTAGCCTTGGCTGTCCTGGACTCGCTGTATAGACCAGGCTGGCCTCGAACTCATAAGGGTCCACCTGCCTCTGCCTCCCAAGTTCTGGTATTAAAGGCGTATGCAACCACACCCGCCTTAAAAAAAAAATTATTATCAATTTTAAAAGAATACTGCAATAGACCCTACAAGCTTTGGTCTGGTCTGGGCCAAGATAAAGAAGTTACAGCAAATGTTCCAAAATTTTCTGCCAAGAGGGAAGTACTGTTTTGGTGGCACTGGTTTGGTGGCACTGGAGACAGAGGCAGAAGATCTTTGTGAGTTCTGAGTTTAAGACCAACCAGGTTTACATAGTGAGCTCCAGGCCAGCCAGTGAGCTGAGGTAAGAGCACAATTCTGCCTTTATTTTCCAAGTCTTGTTTGCTTTTGTTTTGAGGATGAGGGAGTGAGAGTGGGGGTAGGGCAGAGTTTCACTGTAGCCCAGGCTAGCCTGAAATTTACAGTCCTCTCACTTTCGCCTCTTGAGTTCTGGGAATACAGGCAAACCCCACATCCTGGTTTTCCAAGTCATTATTAACATTAAATATATGTCCTTCCAGTACTTTACCAGGGAGAAAGCCCCACTGAAGATATGTGCAGATCTGAGTAGAGCCAGAAGCCAGCATTACTTCCTAGAAAGCCAGGGAACCAGCTGATGCTGGCTTCCATCCACCTGGTATGTGAGGTGTTTAATCTCTCTTCCCTGGGCTAGGCTAATGTCCAGAAAGATGGACAGTCTTGAATGACTGGGTATGGATGAGGAAACCTTCTGACTCACTATGAAAGTGTGAATGGAGAAGGAAGAGCGAGGAAGAGCAAACTGGTTCTGGGCTTGAGGGGCAACAGCATCTCCTGCACCCCAACTTGGGTGCTTTTAGCTCCTGGGCACAGGCCCCAGCTGGGACTTACCCTCCGCCCTCCGTTCCTCCCTCTCTGGGGCCTTGGCATTTGGACTCAAACTAGAGCTCATGAGGGATTTCCAGACCTGATCCTGGCTCTACTGAACCTCTTGTCTGCAAAGAGAAGATGACAGGACTTCTGAGTGTTCCTAATTATGTGAGCCAGTCACTCATATTAATCTCTCTCAGGCTGGAGAGGTGGCTCAGCAGTTAAGAGCACTGGCTGTTCTTCCAGAGGACCCAGGTTCAATTCCCAGCATCCACATGACCTCTCGCACTTGTCTGTAACTCCACGTCAAGGGGATTTGATGCCCTCACAGAGACATACATGCAGGCAGGACACCAATGCACATAAAATAAAAAATAGGTTATTTTAAAAACATCTCTCTCTTTAAAAAAAAAAAAAAAAGACCTAGTATACCTGGCTGGGCGATGGTGGCGCACACCTTTAATCTCAGCACTCAGGAGGCAGAGGCAGACGGATCGCTGTGAGTTCGATGCCAGCCTGGTCTACAAAGTGAGTCCAGGACAGCCAATGCTAAACAGAGAAACCCTGTCTGGAACCCACCCGCCCTCCAAAAAAGGACTTAGTTATTGTGTGTGTGTGTGTGCGTGCGTTGCATGCAGAGCCCAGAAGAGAGTGTTAGATCCCCTGAGGACTGGAGGACAGTTGTAAACTGCTTTGTGGGTGCAAGCAACTGAACCAAGGTCTGGAAGAGCAACAAGTGCTCTAACCACTGGACCATCTCTCTAGCATCCTCCTGTTGGTCTGTTAATACTGCCATGTGGACTTAAATTGTTCTTCTCCATCTACTTTCAGTCTCTGTAAAGCAGGAGACTAAAAAAAAAAAAAAAAATCCAAACAGGTGGCACATGCCTTTAATCCCAGCACTCAGGAGGAAAGAGGATTTCTGAGGGTTCAAGAACAGCCTGGTCTACAGAGAAACCCTTTCTCAAAAAAAAAAAAAGAAAAAAAAAGCCAGGTGGTGGCGGCAGCGGCAGCGACGCACGCCTTTAATCCTAGCATTTGGGAGACAGAAGCAGGTGGATTGCTGTGAGTTCAAGGCCAGCCTGGTCTACAAAGTGAGTCTAGGACAGTCAAGGCTATAGAGAGAAACCCTGTTTAGAAAAACAAACAAACAAAAATCCATAGTCAAGTGTACACACCTGTCACCCCAGCACTCAGCAGGTAGAGGCAGGAGGAGGGTGGGGTCTGAGATGCCTGGGCTATATAGAGAGACCTTGTATCAAAACTGCAATTAACTTAAATATATATGTATTTAGATTTAAGTATAGCCCTTTCCAAGATATTCTATTTCTTTTTACTTTTTTTAAAATTACACTTTATTTATTTACTTATTTTGCGTGCATCTGTGTGTATGTGGGCATGTGTGGAGGTCAGAGGTCAACTTACAGGCGTTGGATCTCTCCTTCCACCATGTGGATCCCAGGAACTGAACTCAGGTCTCGAGGCTTGCCGCAAGCACCTTGACGTGCTGAGCCATCTCGCTGACCCTAATTGTTCTAATTCATTACTAGTCATTGTTGACTTTTTACTGTGCCTGGCTTACAAATCTCACTTTCTCACAAGTCTGTAAGAGTAACAAAACAGAGGGCCCTATAGGTCTCAGTACCGCGTGTGGCTTCAGGCATCCACTGGGGAGTCTTGGGATGTGTCCTCTGCAGACAAGGGGTGTGTATAAGGGGGGTTATTGTATTTATTGGCTGCTTCTTGGGACACTCAAATCAGCTTCCTAATGCTATGCAGCTCCTCATGTTGTACCAACCGTCACGTTATTTTCTTGGCTACTTCGTAACTGTAATTTTGCTACCGTTATGAATCATAATGCAAATAGCTGTGCTTTCCCATGGTTTTAGGTGGGGTCATGACCCACGGGTTGAGAGCCTCAACTCTAAATCAATCTGCAACTGAGTTCCTCCAATACACCAGGTCAGCTCTCCCACCTGTGACAGAGACAAAGGCACCAAAGCAACAGTGTTGCACCGTGGCAGACGTGGGGGCTCCTCGGTTAGGCTTGGGGAGTGTCCCGGGTCACACGTGGCTTTTCTTAGTGCCCGTAATGTGTCCCACGCACTCCTGCCACCTTCTTTCTTCTACGATTGGGATCTGATGACCCAACCATCCTCCCCACACCCCAACATCTGCTTCTCACGTGGACCTTTTGGGTACTCCAAATCCCAGCCTGACCAAAGATTTTGACAGAAAAGTGAGCTTGTGCCTGGGACAGTAGAGATGGTACTTTGGGACCTTCTTGCAGCCGGGCTCTCCCCCCATATCTCGAGCACTTGCATCTGAGAGGAAAGAAAGAGTGAACACCTCCCCTACTGCACAAGGATGGTGGGGTGGCCCTTCCCCACAGGAAGTGGGGAAGCAGCAGCTTCCTGGGGACCTTAAGTCTCATTTGCATAAAGAAATTATGTCCCATTACCAGATGTGCCTCCCTTGCTTCCTGACAGGACTTCCGTTGCTGTCACACCTTTTCCTGGGCAATCAAGTAATTTCTTTCCAAATAAATTCCGTCCTTAGAAGCATTTGCCCTGATGGATTGCTCACAGCATTTTTTTGCTTTTAATAAAGAATATTTAGGATTTGTGCAACAGGGTCTCACTATGTAGCTCAGGGGCCTGTGCTCTCAATTCTCCTGCCTCTACCCACTGGGATTACAGTCATGTGCCACCATGCTGGGTGGGCTAACCTAATTTTTTTTAAGCTCATTTTTTCCCCCTTTGGTCTCTTTGCTCAGAGTCTGTCTTCTCCAGGCCTTTTTGGCTCTCGGTGTCTCATTGTCTCAGAGTCTTACCTAATCTCATGGGAACAACAGTTTCCTTCTGGGGTTTTCTTAGAATCAGAGAGGCCTTGCCAAGCCCCTCCGTGTGTTATCTAGGGCCAGAATGTACAGCCATAGAGCTTTGGTCGTCACTCTACCCTCCCTTTCAGGCAGACATGTGCACTCTTTTTGTGCACCCTGTGACATGGTGGGACTCGATAAAGCCACCATCTGGGGTACCCATCCCGGCGGCTATGGGGGGGTGCCAGCTGCTTCTCCTGAGGTGGGGTATCAGCATGGTTGCTGTAGCCTTGTGGCTGGGAAAGGCACGGGGGTCCCCTTAGCTAGCAATGCTTCATCTCTTTCTGAAGGAGAGACGAGCTCTGGGCCCAAGGGAGGGACCTAGGGGGCAGTGCCAGGCCCCCACAGGTGCCTAGTTGTCATGTGGAGTGTTTTCTGTCTTACCCGTTCTGTCCTGGGTTTTCCTGCTTGTAAGGGGGCACAGGTGGCTCAGTGGACAAAGTATTTGTCAAGCGCACACAAGGCTGTGGGTTCTGTCTTCAGTACTGTGTAAACTGGGAGGGGTGTCATAGACCTATGAACCCGGTACCCTGGGGACGGAGGCAGGAGGATCATACATTCAAGGTTATTCCCAGCTATATGTGAGTTTGAAGCTAACCTGGGCTAAGTGAGACCCTGGCTCAAAAGACAAACGTGCCCTGGGGATTCACAAAGCCCTTGGTCTTCAGTTCTATCTTAACATATCACCGAGAAGTTATAGTCCCATGTCTGTCTCCCCCATGGGTTTCTGGGTAATGGCTACACCTGCCTGGGCCACCATGAAGCCCGAAGCACTAAGCACAGGTTGGACCCATGATTGGCATCCAATAAGTGTCTGATGAATGACAGCTGTTTGGGAGAGACCAGGGAAGCCTGACCCCGTGAAGGTCCACAAGAAACGGCCTTTAGTTCTGGAAGGCAAGCAGCACAGGACAAAGCTAGCTATAGGGTGCTGTGAACCGACAGAGCTGGGTTGGGTCATACATGGGGCCAAAGCAGCCAAGATTACGACGCCTTGGTGTAGTCAGCGATGGTGCTGTGTGTTGACAAACTCTGTCTAAGAATGAACTCTGAGCTCACAACCAGCATGAGTGACCCCCTCCTCCAGCTGCAGGTCAGCACATGGGGCATTGCCAAGACATCTGGCTGCTCTTGGGGACGGAAGCCAAGTGTGTTGGGTCTTGGTGAATGCTAGGGGTGAAGGCGGTGGAGGAAGCCATGGTGTCTGTCTGTCGTTTATATTAAATTCTGGCCTTGAGACTGGAGTGAGATGAGGTTAAAGACACGTGGCCAGGCCTAACTCCATCGGTCTTAAACGGCCCCGCCCCACCCCATCAGTCTTTTTTTTTTTTCCCAGGTTTTAACAACTGTTTATTTTTCTTTTTTTTTAATATTAAATATACTTTTTAAAATTAATTTATTTTTGTTACCTCTCAATGGTTATCCCATCCCTTGTATCCTCCCATTCTTCCCTCCCTCCCATTTTTCCCTTATTCTCTTCCCCTATGACTGTTCCTGAGGGGGATTACCTCCGCCTGTATATGCTCATAAGGTATCAAGTCTCTTCTTGGTAACCTGCTGTCCTTCCTCTGAGTGCCACCAATGGCCCTGCCCCACCCCATCAGTCTTAAACAGCCCCGCCCCACCCTAATCATCATTCATCCATTGATTCAAAGACTCTTGTTCTATCAGTGCAAGGATGAGTGTCACTCATAGCTGGGTCTTTAAACGCACCGTTTAACCACTTTGTAGGTAGGCGACAGGAATCTGTACAAAGCCTGAGCCGAGAGGCTGGTGTCATCTTATCCTTTTGCACGTGTCAACTAATGAAGAAGCAGAGTGCTAGACGGTCTCCTGCCACACGCATGCACACACTTGCTTCAAATACCGTCAGTTTGCCTTCCCTCTCTGGGCAGCTATGGATTGGCAACGTAGGGATTATCCACCTGGCGATTGTAAACTACACCAGCCCGTCTCCCTCCCTCCATCTGTGCAAAAACAGTTTCTGTGTTAGTCAAAGAACAGAATTAGGAAGGTAAATTTGCCGAATTCAAATGACGTGGTGCCTTCCCAAGTCAAACAGAAAAATTACGGATAAGCCTGGAGCTCAGGCTGGCCCTGTAGGACAGGCTCACTCGTGCGTTCACTCGCTCACTCAGCAAATGTTCTGAGATACAGCAGGTGGGTAGGGAACAGTGCCAGCTGCCTCCATCAGTTTCCCCCGCCTTCCCCTGAGCAGTAAGGAGAGCAGGGGAGAGGGGTGGGAACATACAATTCCTGGAGACATCTTCAGGGAAGCAAGATGGCCACCTCCTGAGGAAGCAGGAGGCCCTGGCAGGCAGTAGGGAGTTAAACCCAGGTCTGGGCTAGAATCCTGAGAGCCTGGGGCCTCTTCATCTCTACCAGGTTGCATGGAGACACTTCCATCTCTTTCACACTCCTCTGCCACTGTGTTGTTTAGGGTTGTATCAACTTGACCCAAGCTAGAGTCATCTGTGAGGAGGGAACCTCAGCTGAGAGAATGCCTCGCTAAGAATGGCCTCTAGGCAAGCCCGTGGGGGTGTTTTCCCCATTCTGATTGGTGTCAGAAAGGCCAGCCCAGCTGCCTGTGGTGGCACATGCTTTTAATCCCAGCACTCAGGAGGCAGAGGCAAGGTAGATCCCTGTGAGTTAGTTGAGGCCAGCCTGGTCTACAATCCAAGGCCAGGACAGCCAAGGCTACACAGAGAAACCCTATCTCGAAAAAACAAAAAACAAAGACAAAACAAACAAACAAAAAACAAAAACAAAAGAAAAAGAAAGCCCGGCCCATTGTGGGTGGTATCATACCCTGAGTGATGTTGTCCTGGGCCTGGTGCTGCACACCTTTAATCCCAGCACTTGGGAAGCAGACACCGGTGGATTTCTGTGAGTTCAAGGCCAGCCTGGTCTACAAAGTGAGAAACCATGTCTCGAATGAACCCCCGCACCCCCTAAGGAGCATACCTCCGTGTCCTTCGCTATCAATTCTTGCTTCCTGTCCTGACTTCCCTCGGTGACAAAT
The DNA here is from genome assembly GCF_903995435.1 of Acomys russatus. Taxonomy (NCBI): domain Eukaryota; kingdom Metazoa; phylum Chordata; class Mammalia; order Rodentia; family Muridae; genus Acomys; species Acomys russatus. The sequence goes on along the minus strand of NC_067155.1, from coordinate 57,786,050 downwards.
ATGACCCGAGGTTTGTAAATAAACCTTTTCCTCCCAAAGTTGCTTCGGTCATGGTGTCTGTCACAGCAATAGGAGCCTACCCAGGAAAGCCACCATGTCTGGGGGTCAGTTCTCTCATGCCCCAGCCTCATTTTCACTGTTGGAGGTTGAGTTTGAAGGTGCTGAGGCTGCTTGGTAGACCCAACCAAACCTCTTGACATCTCCTTGACGCTATGCTTGGTTCTAAACTGAGTATGCTCTGCCTGTGTTCAGCCAGCCGAGAGTATATTCAATCTCTGTAACTAAAATCATTAGAGTGCTAAACAAATACGTTTCTATCTTTTTCCCCCAAAACAGAATTCTAGTATTGGGTTGACTCCCCAGACATATCAATTACACCCAGATACATCAGGATCTCCGTCTCAGAGACCCTCCTCCAGATGCTCGTTCGTTATCACAGGGTAGCCGCCAAAGCACCAGCCAGCTGATGAAAACTGTGATCTCTTTCCTCAAGAAATCAGGAGCTTCCTGTTTAGTTCTCATTAGCTAAAACTGGATCACATGACCAGAATACTTATAATAGGTCCATCTAGATCCAACAGCCTTTCACCCCAAGGCTGACACATTGCATCCCAAGGAAGAATGAAGGAATAAATACAAAGTAAAACAACAATGAGGTCTACCAGATGGTCAAAGGAGCTCAGAGGCAAGTATCTACTTCTCCTAAAGATGGTTACTAATATGTTACAGGTGTTACAGATGTAGGGTGGGGGAAAACCCCCAATTCACTCCACCTTCTTTTGCCTATGGGTGGGGAAGAAGCAAGGGAGAGGAAGTTGACAAGCTTGGGCATCAAGGTGATGTCTCGCGTGGACTGGGTTCTAGAAGCGTAGAGAACGTCATTGTGGAGTTCTCGTCCCGTATCTGTTCCTCTGATGTAGCTGCTGCTGGGCAGCAAGCTGAGGCCAGAAGGCATCCTGAGCCCACTCTCCCCAGCTGCTAAGGCTCAAGGCTTCGCTGCATTGCCGCCACAATGGGGCCAGCAGAAGGGCTGGGAGCAGGCGAGCCTTCCCCGCTGCATTGGCATGAGATGCTGATGTACAGGAGTGTTGCGTGGTCACGCGGACGCGCCCCTGTGATGGGAAGGTGGGGGCTGAATTCCCTGCTTAGCCTCTGGGCCACTCCAGAGCTCTTTGAGAGGAATTCACACTGCTCTCCTTCTGGAAGCTTCCAGAACTTTTTGTTTGTTTGTTTGTTTTTCGAGACAGGGTTTCTCTGTGTAGCCTTGACTTTCCTGGACTTGCTTTGTAGACCAGGCTGTCCACCTGCCTGTGCCTCCCAAGTGCTGGGATTGAAGGCATGCTGCCAACAACTGCCTGACCAAGCCTCCAAAACTTTGTCTTTGGTGATGATTTATTCTGTCTGTCTTTCTCTCTCCTCCCCTCTTCCTCTCTCTGTCTCTGTCTCTCTTTCACACACACACACACACACACACACACACACACATGCACACATACCCACACACATCACACATACAACAAGAACCCTGTGTGGTGAGCCAGGATCCTCTGAGGATGGATAAAGACCAGGTGCTTCCATCCCATCTTAATCCCTTTACCTACAACATTGATGGAGCATAGTAGATATTCAGTGACTTGGTATATATATATATTTACAAATATATATGTGTGTGTATGTATGTGTGTGCGTGTGACTAGGGATTGAATGTAGGTCCTGGAATATTCCAGAAAAGCACTCACCACTGAGCTAAATTCCCAATCCCTTTTTTCCACTTCATTTTGAGACAAGGTCTCCCTAAGTTGCCCAGGCTGGCCATATTTTTTTTGTGTAGCCCACACTGGCCTTGAGCTTGTGATCGTACTGTCTGAGTCTCTTGGACAGCTGGATGATAGGCCTTCGCTACCAGGCTGGGCTCCAGGATATGGCTTTATAAGTCTGTGCTTTTTATTGTTTAAAACCCTCAGTGTTCCCCTAGCTTACCCAACAGTGCCACTTTTTAAACAGGGTTTAGAAGTCACTGCTGTTGGCTGACTGGATGAATGGCCTCATTGTGAGCTATTTGGAATGGCAAGATGCCTGCTGCATTTGTGTAATAAATGTGTAATCTGACGTCCTGGGAACACAAGGCAATAAGGGCAGATAACAGTTACTGCCTCATCCTGCCAGGTATGGTGGCTCCCATCTCAGCACTCAGGAGGCTGAGGCAGAAGGATTGCTCTGAACTCAAGGCCAGCCTGAGCTACACAGTAAGTTTCAGCCTAGTCTGTGCTACACAGTAATCCTTGTGGGTCAGGCCTTCCACGGCCAGGGTCTTGTCTAAGGCACCGATTCTGGTGGGTCATCTCACCTGCTGGTGATCTGATGCAATGGATGTAGTACGGGAAGAACTGGGGGGTGGGGGCGTGAGACGGGAGAGGCTGACGGCAGGTGAGGATGAGGGAGAGCAATCGTGAAACAAGATGCAGGATCCAGCACACCGGCAATGGAGCGCATTGAGCTCACAGCCTACAGTAGAGGTGGGCACGTACTGTTCAGCACCTGTATTCACTTCTCTTCAAGGTTAATTATTGCAGCAGTGTGTGATAAGGCAGGGCCCTCCCCCGCCCTCTCAGCCCTCCCCCCTCCCCTCTTACCCCCTCCCCGGGCAGTTTATCAGCAGTTTTACAGCCCCCATGCTTGGTCATGAAGCTGATAAGAGGCTAGGTGACGGCTGCCCTGACTGGACTTAATAACTCTACTGAGAACTATGAGCAAGAAGTGGGCAAATATTGATATCGGAGTGTCACCAAAGAGAGATGGGGACCAAAGTGGTCTGGGAACTAGTCCAACAGCCTCAAGCTGCCATGTGGCTAAGCCAATTCATTCCTTAAAATGCACAGCCCGAAGGCTGGTTTCTAAGCTGGGAGCTTAGCTTGAGTTGCCTCAAACCAGGTGATGGGTATCAATCGGCCTTCCATCGTTTAGGAAGCAGCTTCAAAGATGCTAGTTGGCCCATCATCCTCCTGCCAGTCTGGTCCTAGGTTACTAAGCCTCCTCATGTCATCTCTCTCTGTCTCTCTTCTCTTTCTCTCCTTCTCTCTCTCTCTCCCGACTCGCTCTGTCTCTCTGTCTCTCCTCTCTCTCTCTCTCCCCCTCTCTCTGTCTCTCTCTCCTGTCTCTCTCTCATCTCTCTCATCTCTCTTCTCTCTCTCTCTCCTTCTCTCTCTCTCTCCCGACTCTCTCTGTCTCTCTGTCTCTCCTCTCTCTCTCTCTCCCCTCTCTCTCTGTCTCTCTCTCCTCTCTCTCTCTCTCTCATCTCTCTCTGTCTCTCTTCTCTCTCTCTCTCCTTCTCTCTCTCCCCCCCCTCTCTCTCTCTGTCCTCAAACTCAAAAATTACCCTGCATGCACTACCATCACCACACCCCCTCTCCTGTCTATTTTTTTTTGTAAGCACCTCAAATTTATGAGTGCTTTACTGTTTGTATCATGTTTTGTGTGCATACATGTGTGTGTGTGTGTGTGTGTGTGTGTGTGCTGAAGAATGTGGGTGGTCGTGTGAAGATCAAAGAACCATCTCGTGTGTGAGCTTTTGCCTCCCACCTTGTTTGAGACAAGGTCTCTTTATTGTTCTCTTGCTTCCTAAGCCAAGCTAGCTGGCCCCGAAGCTTCTGGGAATTCCCCTGTCTCTGCCTTTGTCTCCCATAGGTGTGCTGGAATATAGACATGGGTGCCACAGGTCCGGCTTTTATGTGGGCTCTGGGAACTTGAACTCGGGCCCTTGTATGAGCACTTGACTCACCTAACCGTCTCCGCAGCCCTGCTGTCTTTTTTGATGCTGGGCGGTAGCCTCCGTGCCACTAGGATTGTTAGTGAGCCTCCTGGGCTAACACGGGCCTGATATACTTGAGCATGGATGAATGTTTGCTAGATGAAAGAAGAGCTAGGAATATGGAGGTCAAAACAGCAATTTGAGTGGTGTTTGCAGACTCTGGTCTTCCAAAGTGCATCCTGGGTAACTCATGGTGGTCTGAGGGTATAGACTCCGGATGAACACTGACAGCAGATGACTGCGTCTGGGATATTGAAATGCAGAAGCACCCCAGCGCGGGGCATTTTGAATTTTCAGATTGGAGAACAGTGGCTCTCAAATGCTTTTTGCTGTTCTTGTTTTAAATCATGTTTGTTTGTTTTGTATGTGCATGTGCCTGTGTGTGTAGCCCCTCGCATACTCAGAAGCCCATGTGGAAATCTGAGAACACTTACAGGAACTGGGTTCTCTCCTTACACTATTGTAAGTCTTGGGAATCGAACTCATGTCGTTGAGCTTGACTGCAAACATCTTTACCAGCTCTGTCATTTTGCTGGCCCTGGTTATCCAGGATTCACTTTGTGGACCAGGCTGGCCTCAAGCTCACATTGATCCGCCTGCCTCTGCCTCCCGATTGCTCAGGCTACAGGTGTGCGCCACCATGCCCAGCCCTCATCAGACTTATATGTCTTACATAGGCAAGGCCAGAGATGCTTCATCTCCTTTGCAAGCCCCAGTTGCTGCCCGGTGACTGGCACAGAGGCATTCTGCCATGTTGGTGAGTTGTGCATAGGAGCTAGGCTACTGAGAACACTGCAGTTGATTTCTTGGTTAACCCTGGTATAACAGACTATTTTAGTTCTGACTAATGAATCATAGTCATTTGCTTAGTAGGGTTCTTAGAAAGTAGAACTTCGCCGAGGGAAGGGTTGAAATCCACAGCGTCGAATGTAGCTCCTCCAAGAAGCAGAGGAGGAGCTGTAGCCTTTGGTGACCTGCTTGTGGCTTTCAGGAGGATGGCCTCAGGGCTCCTACCAACAACTGCTCCGTGGAGACCCACGAAGCATGGAGAGCTGGATTCAGGGTGGGGCCTAAGGGTAGGTATGGAGCAGGGGCGTGCATTCCAAAATGGGTCTGGACTTTCCCACAGGGTAAATAATGAATGCCCTTCTGGTAGGCGTAAGTGTTCAGCGCCATTGCGATGGAAAAGACTGAAAAAACTCAAAACAAAACAAAACAAAAAACCCCACATTCCTTTAAAAGAGTAGAGTAATTCAGGGTGGCTTTTTGTTGATAGGTACCTCTCTCAACCAAGAAATGTCCCATGGTGGAGACTGGGGTTGGGGTTGAGAAACGGAGAGGAAAGGATGAGGATGGGAAATCTCCCTGCAGCGAGAGAAGGCTCATGGTCAGAGCCTGTCACAGCTATAGAAGCCCCTGAGGGGCAAACCTAGCAGAGTTAGGAAAGGCCATCAGGGTTCTCCCATAATCCTTCACTCCCTGAGGAAATTAGGTCCTCAGTGTCAAGGCAAGCACAGAGGATTGGATCTGCATGTGTTAACTATGTTCTTGGTGCAAGCCATTGTGATATATTTGTAATAGATTGGGTCTGGGTTTTTCAAGGTCTTGCTACATCAGCCATTGGCTTCAAACTCTGAGCTCCTGCCTCTACCTCCCACGTTCTGGGATTAGGAACATGTGCCTATACCGGGGTCTGTAGCATCTTTTTTTTGTTGTTGTTGTTTTGTTTTTTTGTTTTTGTTTTTCAAGACAGGGTTTCTCTGTGTAGCCTTGGCTGTCCTGGACTCGCTTTGTAGGCCAGGCTGGCCTCGAACTCACAGAGATCCACCTGCCTCTGCCTCCCAAGTGCTGGGATTAAAGGCGTGTGCCACCACGCCCGGCACTGTAGCATCTTTTTTTTTTTTTTTTTTTAATTTTTAATTTAAAAAATTTTTGAGACAGGGTTTCTTTGTGTGGCATCTTTTTTAAAACTTTTTTTTTTTTTTTTTTTTTTTTTTTTTTTTTTTTAATTTTTAGAGATGGAGTTTCTCTGTGTAGCCTTGGCTGTTCTGGACTCTCTTTGTAGACCAGGCTGGGCCTTGAACTCAGAGAGATTCACCTGCCTCTGCCTCCCGAGTGCTGGGATTAAAGGCGTGCACCACCACGCCCTGGCTACCCTTTTCCTTTTGCTGCATTCCAAAGCAAAACAAGTGGGAAGAGTCCCTCCCCACCAATCTCTGCTCTGCCTCCCACAGAAGTTTCCAGAAGCCCCATGTTCACATTTTACCAGCTTGGTGATACTCTGGAGAAAGGAAAGCCTCTCTCTCTCTCTCTCTCTCTCTCTCTCTCTCTCTCTCTCTCTCTCACACACACACACACACACACACACACACACACACACACACACACACACACACGCTAGCTGTTGTTCACGGCTCCCCAATCCCAGCCCCTTCCTGAGCCCCTCAACCAACCAATCTCTCCCCAGCAGGTCCCAGTCACCCTGTCCCAGCCTTACCACACCACTGCACTTTAAAGGCAGACCCTGAGGTTACATAAACTCACCCAGGGTCATTAGGCTACCTAGCTGCAGAACTGGAGCTGTGTTATTTTCCAGGCTCATCAACATTTCGCTGTGCCACCCACTGTCACACTGGACATGCATAGATAAACCTACCACATCTGTGTGTGTGTGTGTGTGTGTGTGTGTGTAAAAGCCCATGTACAGGTGTGTGAAGGGCCAGAGGTAGACATTGTATGTCTTCCTCTAGTACGCTCCATCTTATTTATTTATTGTTTATTTTATTTTATTTTATTGTTTCTTGCTGAACATGGAGCCCAGAGGGTCAGCTAGACTGGCTAGCCAGCAAGCCCCATGCCTGCCCCTGCCCCCCATCTTCCTCCAGTCTCCCCTTTGTGAATGAGTGTCTGCTATGAAGATCAGCAGCTAGTTGGGGCTTTAGAACCAGCAGCAGGGGCTGAGACAGCTACTGAAACAGAGGAAGGATTCTCTGGGAGCTTGCAGGATTGATTGTTCTGGGACTTAAGAAGAGAAGGGACATTGGCCCGAGAAAGTGTATACCTCAGCTGCAGGGACTCATGACATGAACCCTGGGATAACTCCACAGGTGCTTGCCACCAGGCCTGTGCGGTCCCACTTTAAGGTCAAACGCCATTGGTATAAAGCACGATCCCACAAGAGAGCCCCGGGAGGAGGGGGTCAAAGAAGGGCAGGGGAGGACTCGGCTAGGACTTCAAAGAAAACAAAGAGGCTGGGGGTGTGATTCAATTGCTAGAGTGCTTTCCTAGCAAGCATAGAGCCCTGCGCTCCATCCCACTGCACAGCATAAAACCAGGGATGGAGATGTAAACTACTTATCCAAGCATTCCGGTGGTAGAGGCAGGAGGATCAGGGCTTCAAACTCATCCTTGACTGCATGTTGAGTTCAAGGCCAGCCTGGGCTATATGAAACCCTAATGCCCTTTAGAGGATTTACTTGTGGAAAGACAGAAAGGGTGTGAGTGCCAGCATTCGGAGACTGATGAGCCATCTCGGTCTAGCCTCAGCCGTTTCTTTGGAACCTGCCTTCCTCCTGCCAGGATGACGTTGTAGAACTGAACTGAGAATTGTCCTAGTTGTGGTCAGCGTGCTGAGAATAAGTGACTGTTGAGTAGCCAGCCCTAAGCAGGACATTGAGGTCACCTACTCCAAGGCCCAGAGAACACTGCAGACAACAGGGTAGAAGGAACATAAGAGGCAGAGAATGAGGAAGAGGGCTGCAGAACACTCCCTTCTGGACAACACTGGCCGTTACAGTCACAAGCACACGGCATCTGTGGGTACCTGCGTAGGACCTGCCGTCATCCGTCCATCAGCATTCCATTTCAGACCAAGGAGAGGACCAGGAGGCCCGCCCCTTTCTGAGGAGCAGTTGGCAGTTAATGGTTGCCGGGGGCCAGGAGCCAGTTTCTTCAGTGGCGTAGACCCTGGTAAGGTGCTCACACTGCAGGGAATAACACTCTCCCTCCGCCACCACATGTTCATGCAAACAGCCCTCCTTAAACTCAACGTGGAAGGACTAGCTGGGATGCACGGGTTCAGCAGGTGTGGCGGAGACAAGAAAAGATAACAAGAGTAAAAGGATCATAGTACATTGTGTGTGCGTCATAAATATTAAGTGATCAAGATGCAGTGTATTTATGAAATTGTCAAAGAATAAATAATGTCTTAAGTCGTTTTAATTAAAAACAAACAAACAAACGATGCTGGGTGTGATAGCACACACCTTTAATCCTAGCACTAGGGATGCTGAGACAGGTAGATCTCTGAGTTCAGGGTAAGCCTGGTCTACAGACCAAGTTCCACGACAGCCAAGGCTATACAGAGAAACCCTGTCTTGAAAAACAAAGCAACAACAAACAAAAAGAAAAGAAAAACAAACAAACAAAAAACAGGCTTATCTCAATCTGTTTGTTTAAAATGGGTCTCAGGACGGGCGTGGTGGCGCACGCCTTTAATCCCAGCACTTGGGAGGCAGAGGCAGGCAGATCGCTGTGAGTTCAAGGCCAGCGTGGTCTACAAAGCAAGTCCAGGACAGTCAGGGCTACACAGAGAAACCCTGTCTCAAAAAAAAAAAAAAATTACTTTCTAAATGGGTTTGGAGGGGATGGAGATGCTATCCACACAAAGAGGGGGTAAGCTAGAGAGAATAGTCCTTTGCAGTCCCGTATAGTCATTTACCCAACTGCAAACATTCAGTGAACAACTCTTATAGGCCAGGCCTGCACCTGACACAGGGCCACCGTATGGTAGCCTACCCCCAGTGCTGCATGTAGCCAAGTGTAGCTATGAAACGTCGTGAGGGTTTTGTTGCATTCTGCTAATAACTTGCTTGTGTGACTGTTATAAACAGCAGGTCATGTCCCAATTTCAAAAGGTTGGACACACCCTTCACAGGGTCTTCCTGGTGGTTCCGGTCCCAGCACTGGGTTCAGATCGTCTCTGCTTGCTTTCCCACTGTTTTAAATTTCTAGATCTACCCAGATTCTCCTCTTTGGAATCCAACTGACAGTATAGACCATCGACCTTGTCCAGTTGGTACCCAACCTGGTTCACAAAAACAACTGACCTGGCTCCCCAAGGCAGGGCCATCACGGGGTCCGGGTGGAGGTGAGGTGGGGCTCCATACAAAGAGAAGTTGGGCTCCATGTTGACAGAGCCACTTGATGTCATGGGCCTTGGGAAATCAGTGTATTACTCACACCGTTGATGGAGTTCCCTGTTCCCAGATAAAGAAGATGCTCTTCCATAGCACGGTCCCTGGTCCCTGGTCCCTGGCCAGTTTCACAGGTAGGGAAAAACAGTTCAGAACCTCCAAATGCAGGTGATTATGATACAAATTATTGCTGAGAATTTTTGGTGGTGGCTTTTTTGCTTTGTTTTTTTTTCTTTCTTTGTTTGTTTGTTTCTTTCTTTCTTTTTCTTTCTTTCTTTTTTTTTTTTTTTTTTGGATTTTCAAGACACAGTTTCTCTTTGTAGCCTTGGCTGTCCTGGACTCACTCCATAGACCAGGCTGTCCTCAAACTCACAGTGATCCGCCTGCCTCTGCCTCCTGAGTGCTGGGATTACAGGCATGTGCCACCACCGCCCAGCTTTTTTGTTTTTTTCAAGACAGGATTTCTCTGTGTGACCTGTTGTGGACTCACTCTGTAGACCAAGTTGGCCTTGAACTCTCAGAGATCCACGTGCCTCTGCCTCCTGAGTGCTGGCATTAAAGTTGTACACCACAACCAGCCAGCATGGTCTTAGATTTTTGAGTCTGGGTCAGCCTGATGCAACCCAGGCTCACTTTGAATTCACAACCTTCCCTTCTCTGGAGCTCAGTGCTGGGATTACAGGTGTGCCACCACATCTGATTTGAAGAATGTTTTTTAACCACTGCATTTGCATGAAGCCAACTGACTACTGAGCAGCTTATGGTTTGAAACAGTCCCCATCTCTGGGGTAAGGAGACAAGCCTAAGTGAAGACTAGTCATCTCCGAGGAGAGGCACGGAGCAGCAGAGAGGGTGGGGAGCTAGGAATTCACCCTTGATCCAACCTTTCAGAACTATTTGACAATAGGCTTTGAACATTAAAGCATCACAGCCCAGGCTGGTGAGACAGCTCTTTGGGTGATGGCGCCTGCAGCCAAGCAGAAGACCTTGGTCCTCAGGACCCATGAGGTGAAAGGAAAGCGCCGCATGCGCTATGGCAAGCTCAGATGAACATACATGCACGTGCAGGCACACATACAAAGTTAATTACTTAATTAAAAAGCCTCAGCAATCCCTTTGAACCACAGATTCCAACAATTCATCTTAAGGCCATCACCAAAGATAGATGGAAAAAATGACTCTTCATTCACGACGAAAAGTCAGAAGCAACCTAAGGGTCCAACCACTGGGGATCAGCTGTAAACATGATGGCACATCAGTATGACTCACTGCTGCCCCCACTCCCAAATAACACACACACAGAAATGTTCTTTCAGGAGAACACAAGCATTTCAGAAAAAAACAAAACAAAACAAAACAAAACAAAACACAACACAAAAATGTATTCTAGGACAGGGGAAAGGTGGTGTGTTACTAGGTAGACTGTGGAACATGGAGATACATTTTTATTGGGCTAATTTTGGAATTTTAAAAAATATTTTTATTTGTTTCTTTGTTCAGTTGTATATGTGTGTGCACGCGTGTGCCAACACAAGGAATATGGAAGTGAGAAGGCAACTTTTAAGAGTCGGTTCTCACCTCCCTCCTCGGGACCCAGGGTTAGGCATCAGGTCATAGGGTTTGCTCAGCAAGCATTTTTTTACCAGGTGAACCATCTCGCTGGCCCAAAATATTTTGTCTATGTAAATATATGTGTTGATATGTACAAGTGTGCTCATGTGCTCTGTGTGTGTGTGTGTGTGTGTGTGTGTGTGTGTGTGCGCGCGCGCTTGTGTAAGTGTGTGCATGCTTACAGGGGCCTAAGGTTGATATCAGGAAGATTCTTGGTACCTTATACAGAGAGGCACAGACTCTTACTTAAACCTAGAGCTCAGCTGGGTGTGGTGACAAATGCCTTTAATCCCAGTACTTGGGAGGCAGAAGCAGGTGGATCGCTATGAGTTCGAGGCTGGCCTGGTCTACAAAGTGAGTCTAGGACAGCCAAGGCAACACAGAGAAAACCTGTCTCGGAAAACTTAAAAGAACAAAACAAACAAACCTAGAGCTCAAAGACAAACCCAGTTTCCTCAGCCAGCTTGTCCTTTGTGGGGGGGAGTGGTCCTGTGTCTGTCTCCCGAGTGCCAGGATTATAGGTAGCATTTACATGTGTCTGGGGAATGAACCTCATCCTCTGTGAGCTCACAGCCACTGAGCCATCCCCCAGCCCCACTTTTGGAAATCTGTTCGTGAGAATCAGAAGAATGGTAGACTAGGGGAGCGGGAAGGGGGGGGGGGGGGGGGGGAGAGTGTGAGCTCAGAGTAGGAAGGGGGCGGTTCCACCCTGAGAGTTCATGAACTAGGTCCCAGGTCTACTATGTGTAGTCTCCCCTGTGACATGCCTGGAGCCTGGACTGAGTCTTACACGCTCTGAACTAGGGTGGCAGGTGACTGGGGTGGGGGGCAGGGGAGGAGGGTCTTCCTGAGTTAGGCAAGTATTGCTTTCCCTACTAGGAAGAAACTCATTACCATAAAAATCAGAAAAGGCAGATGGGTTTAGGGAGGTACCCCAAGAGTGTTGCTCAACGTAAGAACTGTCAGAGGACAGAGAGAGGGTGGCCACCAGAATGCTAATTTGCTGTCTGTCTGTTTCGAATCACCCTGTGGCATTTTTGGTTCCTCTTTTTCTTAAGGACTAGTTCCAAGAAGTAAAAAAAAAAAAAAAAATTGAAGAAACCATAAAGTTTCAGGGCACATGGGTGAGTACTACTTGCAGAAAATGATTCCCAAAGTGTCGCAGCTGACACATGCCATGGTTGAAACCTCAACCATCTAAGCAAATAGCATGCTTGTGAGCCACCCACCCCCAGGCCTGTTAGTAGCCCTGCGCTCCCTGGATATCGCTTTGAGAGACAGAGTCACGAATACTCATGGGGCACCTCTGCCCCGTCTCTGTCTACACCTCAACTGCTGTCAGAGGTTTCTTTGGAAAACTGTCTTATTCTACGTAGAGCCAAGTGAGGCTGTCCATGTCTAAGGGGACAGATGTGACCCAGCACAGACTAATAAGAGGGCTGCGTTATTTTGGTCACCAGAATTGGCTCAGGATGGACATGTGTGGCCCATGCTGAGTTATCAGGACCCACAAAGCTTAGCTCTCAGACCAGTGTCAGGTGTCAGAACTATTGAGAAGTAAGTAGGATGTCTCCAAAAGACAGACTCAAAAGCAAGATGGCCGAAAACACCTCCGTGACACCATTTAGACTGCTTGAGAAGAGACTAAACACGAAGGAGGAAAAGCTAAAGAAGTCAAAAATTTCTACTAATATCCCTTTAAAAAAAGATTTAACAAGCCGGGCGTGGTGGCTCGTGCCTGTAATCCCAGCACTCGGAAGGCAGAGGCAGGTGGATCGCTGTGAGTTCAAGGCGGGCCTGGTCTACAAAGCGGGTCCAGGACAGCCAAGGCTACACAGAGAGACCCTGTCTCGAAAAACGAAACAAACAAACAAAAAAAGATTTAAATTTTTTTATAATTAAGTAGGTTTTTTTTGTTTTTGTTTTTGTTTTTTTGAGATAGGGTTTCTCTGTGTGTAGCCCTCGCTGTCTTGGTACTTGCCTTGTAAACCAGGCTGGCCTTGAACTCACAGCGATCCACCTGCCTCTGCCTCCTGAGTGCTGGGATTAGCCTGGCAGTAGCAAAGTCATTCATCGTGTTGCACACTGGAGCATCAGCGTGTCTGCAGAATTTCGCATGCTAAGAATTCATTGACTGTTTCTTCAGCAGGGCACATTCAAGAAGGGCTCTGGTAACAGCCCATGAGAGGGACCCGGGCAGAGTGGTTGTCAGCCTGCTTGAAGATGGTCAGTCACTGTGGGTAGACCTCCCTTCCAGCTGTGCCACTCGGAGAGGTTTTTGGTTTTTTTTTTGGTTTTGTTTTCGTTTTTTCAGTTAGGACAAATAAAACCTGGCATCTAGAGCTTTCCCTGTGATGTTTCACTTTGTATGTGTAAGCTTTTCATGCCAACAAAACACAATAGTAAAGGCAAAACTTTGTCCAAGAAGTGTGACATTAGAGACAGAGGGGGCCCAAGCACTGTTACACTTCTTTCATGTGTGATATTTGATCAGCCTATTCCATGCTGTTTAGCAAGCCGTACATCTCCTCCAGCACCTGGCTGGTTTATTTATTTATTTTTTTAGATAAATCTGTGAGAATGGCTGGGGATGTAGTTCACTCAATAGAGTGCTTGTCTGGTTTGCAAGAAGTCCTGGGTTGGATTTCTGACACCATATGCCAGGTGTGCTGAGACACACTTGTAACGTCGGCGCTTGGGTAGTTGAGGGCTGGAGGATTTGTTGTTGTTGTTGTTTTGTTTTTGTTTTTGTTGTTTTGAGACAGGATTTCTCTGTGAAGCCCTGGCTGTCCCAGAACTCTCTCTCTGTAGACCAGGTTGGCCTTGAACTCACAGAGATCCTCTTGCTTCTGCCTCCTGAGTGCTGGGACTAAAGGCTTGTGCCACCACGTTCAGCTAGAGGGCTGGAGGACTTAAGTAGAGGTTGACGGTCATCTTCTGCTGCAGGGCAAGTTCCAGGCCAGCCTGGGCCACAAGAGAGACCCTGCCTCAAAACTACAATGACAAAACAAAGCCCCAACCCTCTAAGAGGTTTATCCACATTAGGACAACTCTTTACTGGATTTCAAGGCTGCACACACAGAACAAGGTCTAAGAAGCCAGGAGGACCAGAAACCCTGATCCAAGCTTCTGGGTCTGGTTGTGGAGACAGGAATGTTGCTGGGTGCAGTGGCCTCATACTCCTGTATTTAAGTCCGGTCTGTCTACGTTCTTCCTCTTTCTAGCTAACCTTTGATCTCTGTGCCTCAGTTTCCTCATCTGTGAAGTGGAGGTGGTCATGATAGCACCTCCCTGATAGGCACACTGTGATGCTTAAAGAAATCATTGGAGCCGGGCGTGGTGGTGCACGCCTTTAATCCCAGCACTCGGGAGGCAGAGAAAGGCAGATCGCTGTGAGTTTGAGGCCAGCCTGGTCTACAAAGTGAGTCCAGGACAGCCAAGGCTACACAGAGAGACCCTGTCTCAAAAAAAAAAAAAAAAGAAAGAAAGAAAGAAAAGAAAAGAAATCATTGAAAGCCGCCGGGTGTGGTAGTGCATGCCTTTAAGCCCAGCACTTGGGAGGCAGAGGCAGGTGGATCGTTGTGAGTTCGAGGCCAGCCTGGTCTACAAAGCAAGTCCAGGACAGCCAAGGCTGACACAGAGAGACACTGTCTCCAAAAAAAAAAAAAAAACAAAAAACAAACTAAACCAAAACAAACAAACAAAACAAAAAACAAAAAACAAAAAAAGAAAGAAAAGAAAGAAAAAGAAATCAGCAGATGCACGCCACAGAACAATGTTACCGCCGTCTTCCTTGTTTTTAAAATGTTATTATTTTCTGTGTATCGGTATTACTCCTCCATGTATATTTGTGCACCATGTCTGTGCCTGGTGCCCTCAGATGCCAGAAGAAGGTGTCAGATCCCCCTGGATTTGGACTTACAGATGGCTGTGAGCTGCCATGTGAGTGCTGGGAGTCGAACCCGGGCCCTCTGGAAGCGCAGCTAATACCCGTATCCACAGAACCATCTCTCCAGACCTCAAATAATCTGTTTTGACAGTTCACTAATGCGCATTTTGGCAGCTTCTGTTTTGTAGTTTGGGAGAGAAATACAATTTAGAGTGTGTATATACACGCCATAGTTCCATATCCTTGCTGGATGGGATGGAGTAGCCAACATAGTTGGTCTTTTTTGGACCAGGAAAATAGTTTAGAATAAAGGCTTATTATTCAATTAGACTTGTTTCCCACTAGTAAATTATAGGTACTAGTTACTGTGTGCGGGTTGTTCATATTTTCTATTGAAAAGCAATTCAACTTGGCAGCCGTGGCAGCTGTGGATGCATTGCCTAGCTGTATAAGACAGGGCAAGTGACTTCACCTTTCTGAGGCTCAGAGTGTCCTTTGGAAAATGGTATAGGCATAGGTCCTTGGTCACAGGCATGAGGAGGTTCCCATGGGTGCTTTGATGCCAGGATAACATGTTCAGCTCCGGTGGTCATCACCTATGGCCTCATGAAAGAGCCTGGGCAGGGTGCCAACTATGACTGTTAGGGGCAGTGCTATTACATGGAAGGGAGGAGGCAGACAAGACAGTCAGGTCTTTAGGCGAAGCAAAAGTGGGCGTGGCTAACATGGTGGAGAAGCACCTGCCCTTCAAGTAGGGCTTATGGGGTGTTATTCAGAGAATCAAGCTCTGAGTTGAAGTACCGAGGAGTCAGACCACAGGAGGGAATCTGCAGCTACCTGGGTGATCTAACACCATTTCTGCAGTGGCTCTCCAAGAAGGGGAATTTGGCCCCACAGCAGGCATTTGGCAACGCTAGGCTCACTTCTACTTGATAACTAGGGTTAGGGTTGCTATTGGCGCCCAATGGGCAGAAGCCAGATTACTATTTGCTGTCATCTTGATGTGAAATGTCACCCGCAAGGCTCCTGTGTTCAAAGGCTTTGTCCCCAGCTGGTGGATCCACTCCCTCCCTGAGAAATGTCTGGATCATGAGAGCTCTCTTTATCCATCGACAGCCTCTCAAGTGAATGGGCTAATTTTAGGGGGAGGGGTTTTGGGAGCTGTGACAGGCAGGATCTGACAGGAGAAGTAGGCCACTGGGGGTGGGCCTTTTGAAGGTCTGTCCTGTCTCCAACTCTTCCCTGTATTAGTCACTCAGCCTCCAGGCCGCCATGATGTGAATGGCCTCTTCCCCCATCAACGCTCCATCTTACCTCTTCAGGCCCAAAGCCACAGAGCCAGCTGTGTATGTCTGAAACTGTGATTAAAAGTTAACTGCCCCTACTTTCTTTCTCTCAGGAATTTTGTCACAGTGATTAACAGCTGACTGACACACCACGGGAACATCCTACAAACACACGGCAGGACCCATCAACAAAGCACCGCCCAGCCTGAAGTGCCAATTATGTGAGAGTTGGAAAGCTCTGCTCTAAAGTCACTGTGAAATCCACAGGGACAAGTGATGCTGTCAGGTTGCATTCTGTTGTCACCCAGTTTAGGGATATAGCGTGTGTGAGAGCATCAGCGTGAGGTCTGTCAGGGAGCGAGCTGGCTGTTCAAAAATGTCTGTGTGTTTGAAGTTAAGTCTTTCGGGATAAGGCCCGCCATGTCTGCTTTGCTTTTGATGGTGGCAGAGGGGAGCCACCTGTTTCCTGCCTTTCTAAGTTGCCACTTTCCGTTTCACCCCTTTTGTCAGCAAGAGATCTTCCAGGGGAGAGGCGGGGGCGGGGTGATGATGTTCTAAAGAGTCAAGCCCATATTCAGATGTGATCCTGCCATTCATCAGCACCCACGCCTACTAACACGGTTTTAAATGGATGGCTTTATGGGGCTGGGATGAGACCTTGTCTAGTGTTCACAAAACCCTAGGCTTGCTACCCAGACAGGCATACCTGTAATCCCGGCATCTGAGAGTTGTAGACAGGAGGGTCAGCTCAAGCAATCTTGCTCAAAATCAGGGCCAGTGAGCCAGGCAGTGGTGGCGCACGCCTTTAATCCCAGTACTCAGGAGGCAGAGACAGGCAGAGCTCTGAGTTCAAGGCTAGCTTGATCTACAAAGTGACAGCTGGGACCACAAAGAGAAACCCTGTCTAGAAAAAGCAAACCAACCAACCAAACAGGCAAACAAATAAATATTAACTAATAACCAAATCAGGGCCGGTGACATGGTTCAGTGGGTGAAGGTAGTCTTCCTAAAAGCCTAGTGACTTGGAATTCGCTTAAAGGCATGAGAGATGCGTGTGCACACACTCACGACAGACACGTGTAATGATAAAAGAAGGCTGTTGGAACGGTGCCAAGCCTGACAAGTAAACTCAAAGCCAGCAACCCACATAGAGGGAAGAAGAACAAACGCCCCCAGTGTGTCCTCAGACCTCCACACATGTGCTGGGACAGGAGTTCCTGGAAACACACATCCAAACAATGAAAAAAGGGGAAATTTAAGGTCATCTTCAGCTACATATTGAGCTCAAGGCCTTCCTGAGACGCATGAGACCCTGTCAATGAATTGATGATAAAATTAATGACTTTTAAGCTGTAGATACAAAAACCTTTCGTGTGGTCATACGACTTGATTTGATTTTCAAATGTTTACAATTTTATTTTCTGTGCATGGCGGGGGTGGGGGGTGGGGGTGGGGGTGGTTGCCTGCATGTATGTCTGTGTGCCACATGTGTGCCTGGTGTCCTCAGAGACCAGAGAGGGTATAGGGTCCCCTGGAACTGGGGCTACAAAGGGTTGTGAGCTGCCATGTGTGTGCTGGGAATTGAACCCAGGCTCTCTGAAAAAGTGGCCCATGCTCTGACTCACTGAGCCTTCTCTTCAGCCCCAGATACACTTTTTTGTTTGTTTGTTTGTTTGTTTGTTTGTTTGGTTTGGTTTTTGGTTTTTCGAGACAGGGTTTCTCTGCGTAGCCTTGGCCATCCTGGACTCACTTTGTAGACCAGGTTGGCCTCGAACTCACAGAGATCTGCCTGCCTCTGCCTCCCGAGTGCTGGGATTAAAGGCGTGCGCCACCACGCCTGGCCAGATACACGGTTTTAAGTAAAGGGGCTCTCTGTCTGTGTCCTTTACACACTGACTCCATTGTCCTGTAATGAGCTAGCTCTGCAGCCTGGGTTCAAGACTGCCGGCACTTATAACCTAGGAAATGCTCCGGGACCACAAAGGCCAGGAAGTTACTGCTCAGTGAAAGAGGCATTTCTGCTTCATACCAGGCCTTAATGTCTCACGTTGTTCTCCAACTGTTCCTGCGCCAACTGAAAGACTTGAATTCAAATAACTCTGAAATTATTCGGACTCCGTTCAAATGTAAGCCATTTCCTTAGCTATTATGTCCATTATTTCTGACTAACACTATATGATCAAAGTCTGTGCATATTTTCATTTAAGACTTTTCTTTTGTGCATGGCTGGTCCCTGACACTTCCTTGATCTTTTTTGTTGTTGTTGTTGTTGTTGTTTTGTTTTGTTTTTGTTTTTTGAGACAGGGTCTCTCTGTGTTAGCCTTGGCTGTCCTGGACTTGCTTTGTGGACCAGGCTAGCCTCGAACTCACAGCGATCTGTCTCTGCCTCCCCAGTGCTGGCCTTAAAGGCATGCACCACCAGGCCCAGCCACTTCCTTGATCTTTGTTACTTACTCAGCTGTGTCTTAAAGACCTTATTTATTTAGTTATTATTTATTTTTGCTATTTTTGGATTTTCCATCCATTGAAATATCGTGGCCCACTAGCAGATTAAACAACGATGAATATTCGGGCTAGAGTCTTATGAAAAGACCTTTTGATGCCAGGGGGTGGGGTGGGGTGGGGATGTTAGTTTTGGCAATATCTGTGTCACAGAAACAGACTCAAATGGAAGGTCACCAATAGAAGGGACATAACATGTTCTGGTCATACTGACCTAGAGAGGAAGTTACACACAGAGAGACGAAAGAGAAGTAATAGCCTAACGGTGTGTTTCTGTTCTATGTCTGTCTCAGGTGTGTGTGTGTCATGTGTGTGTATGAGCCTATGTGTGCATGTGTGGTGTAGCACATGAGTACACAGGTGCATACACCATGTGTGTGCACTTAGAGGCCAGAGCAGAACATTGACTGTACTCCTCTGTTGCTCGCTGTCCTAATGCTTTGAGACTGGGTCTCTCATTGAACCAGAAGTGTTCACTAACATGGCTGGCGTTGGAGCTCTCCAGATCTGTCCCCAGTGCTGACATTACACTCAGGGAACAACATTCTTACCTAATGAGCCATCTGCTCAACCTCTCAGGAGCCTTCTGGACCTGGAGCACTGACTTGCTATGTCTGTATGAATGGAAAGAGCCATTTCATCCAGATAGTGCAGAACATCCTGTCATGTTGTCTTTTTTCCTAGATGAGAAGTCTATTCAAAGATCCAGGAGTGACCAATCCATGCTTAACCTAACCTGTCCCCACATGCCCCTGCACAAAGCAGACATTACTAGTCGATGCTTCTTCCCCACATGCCCCTGCACAAAGCAGACATTACTAGTCGATGCTTCTTCCCCACATGCCCCTGCACAAAGCAGACATTACTAGTCGATGCTTCTTCCCCACATGCCCCTGCACAAAGCAGACATTACTAGTCGATGCTTCTTCCCCACATGCCCCTGCACAAATCAGACATTACTAGTTGATGCTTCTTCTCTGCAGGTAGAGCACAGGCACAGCTTCACAATCTTCATTAAAAAATCCTTCGTGTATGCCTATAATGTCAGCATGTGGGAGGTACACGCAGGGAGATCAGGAGTTCAAGGTCATCCTTGGCCAAGCAAGTTCAAGGACAACATGACTTCCATGAGACCCTGTCTAAAAACACAAACAAATGCTGCATATAGCCACCACCAACTGATGTCACAGTGGTCTTACAGAATGAAAATTACTTTCTATTTCTCGTAGGCAGAGGATATACTTAAAAGGACAGGTGTTTGTGTGTGTGTCTGATTGTCTGTATCTGTGTGCATCTGTGTAATCATGTGTGATATGAGGCTTGCACATGCCAGGGCTTTGCACATGCCAGGCAAGTGTGTCTCACTGAGCTACAACCACAGCCCTTAAGACAGAACCAAGGAGCTGGGTGTGGTGGCACACATCTGTAATCCCAGCACTCAGAGGCAGAGGCAGGTAGATCGCTGTGAGTTCGAGGCCAGCCTGGTCTGCAAAGTGAGTCTAGGATAGTCAGGGCTACACAGAGAAACCCTGTCTTGAAAAACCAAACCAAACCAAACCAAACCAAAAAACAAACAAACAAAAAACTAGAACCAAGGGTTGGCAAATTGGCTTAAAGGATAAGGGTGACTGCTACCAAGCTTGATGATGTGGAGGTGGGGGGGCCCATGCCCCCAGAACCCATATGATGAAAGAAGAGAATCCATTCCCATAAATTGACCTTTGACCCTTACCCACCCGCCCCCCAGACACACACATTTAAAAAAAAAAAAGCATCAAAAGTTCACTGTCTCCTTATTGTTTTCCAGAAAGCATTTCTGCCTTCTGATTCCTAGTGGGTCTTCCCAGCAAGTGAGGATCCATCTGTCCTTTTCTCAAAGGTTCTGGAGAAAACAGAGCAACCAGCTCCTACCTGGCCATTTGCTTTGAAATCGTGTCCCTGAGTTGCCAAATGTGTAGAAACAAGAAATTAAGTGAATTGAATTCACTGAATGAAAATGAAGGCATGGCTGCTCCAGGGTATGGTTGAGGAGGATTTTATTATATATGTGAGGGAGAGTTCATCCAGAGGCATCTGGAAGGATCTAGACTGAACCGGACCATGAAAGGAGAGAGAGGTGGGATGGGGAAGAGAGAGAGGAGAGAGGAGAGGGCAAGTGGACAAAGATAGGAGCTGAGGACCAAGAACCAAGAAAGACCATGACTGAAGTGGATTAAATAGGCATAAGAACCTGGGGTGCAAGTAAAGCTGGAGAGCTCTAGGGAAAGGGGTGAGGCAGGAAGTGCTGGGAGGAGCCCCAGGTATTGAGTGAGTCTTGTCCTGGCTTTGTTTGCTTGTTTGTTTGTCTTTTGGTTTTTCCAGACAGGGTTTCTCTTTATAGCCATTGCTGTCCTGGACTCACTTTGTAGACCAGGCTGGCCTCGAACTCACAGAGATCCACCTGCCCCTGCCTCCCGAGTGCTGGGATTAAAGGCATGCACCGCCACCACCACCCAGCTTGGTCCTAACATTTCTTAAAGGTCCCACCCCACCTTGGGCTGGGGAGGATGAGGCAGAAGCTGGGAGAATCCAGAGATGAAGGTCACCCTTTGCTACAGGAGAGCCCCACAGAACAGTCCCACCTCCCAGCAGTGAGGTACCACATGGTGACAATTGAATCTCCATACTGGAGCCTCACCCCTCCAAACAGAACAAGTGGAGCAACTGTCCCACAGCTACTGTTTTGGGGTTTGGTTTTCTCCTTGAACTCCCAGTGTACTTGATTAATGGATTTGTTGTTGTGGTAGTGGTGGTGGTGGTTGTGGTTGTCATTATTTTTCCAACTTAGGACTTGGTACTTTATCTGCAAGGCTTCCATCTGAGGCCAAGTTAAAAAAAAAATCTAGAAATTTAATTTTGCTATTTTATGATTTTCCCAGTAAAATATGTGGAGGTATTCACTCTCCAAATACTCTCTATGCTAGAAAGTGGTAGGTTTTTCTTTCTCTTTTCCTTCCCTGTGGCCCCCTCTCTTTAAGCAAATGTAGTCCTTTGGATATTGTAAGATATTTTTAGTCACTGGAGACATTTAAGAAAAAGATCTCGAGTGAGAATCTCTCATTTTTTCTCCTGAAAAGGAATATTTGCTCTAGAAAATGCTGCATTTAGAAGAATGATGCCTTAGTAACAACTGGCCCACTGAGAACTGCTGGGGTTTGTGTGGGAGTGGGGCGGAGTGAGGCAGGGGGATGGAGGCCATGTGGGGAGCCTGGCAGAATTCTACTTACACGCCAGCCAAACATGATTCTTATTTATTCATTCATTCGCTCACTCGCTCTCTCATTCACTCAATCAACAAACATTCTGAGGATCTGGCATATATACAGGGCCGTACCAAGCAGGCAACAGCAGTGGCGTCAGCAGCAGTATGCCTTTAAAAATAAAATGAGGTTGCATGTAGCCCAGGCTAGCCCTTAACTCACTATGTAGCTAAGCCTGGCTTTGAACTCCTAGTCCTCTTGTCTCCATCTCCCAAGTGCTAGGATTATGCCATCCCCATATTTATGCAGGGCTAGGCATAAACCCCAGAGTTTCATGCATGCTTGACAAGTGCTCAACTCACTGACTGCCATCCCTAGCCTGGCTCTATATGTCCATGGCTTCCTGAGTTCTTCTCAACCCTGTGCCGACAGAAAAGACATTCTAATGCTTTAGGGCCAGAAATGTTAACAGGGTCTGAGGTTGTACTTCAGGGGATTTGGACAGAGCGCGGAGACTTTTTGTGGGCATCACATCTGAGAGATGGAACTGCTCTAGCCACAGAGACCCTGATGATAGCGCCTGCAGAGGACAGCCTGCCACCAGCTGAGCTGGTCAGCCCAACGATCTGAAGGCTTGATAGCCTCGCTCCAAGGTATCTGGGGGCACATGAAGAGCTCCCCACTGAAGCATATTTGGAGTCAGCATTGTCCCCAGGAAAGCTAAGAAAATAGTAGCTCAATTTTTTTCCCCCTTTCCTGCCCAGCTTTCTCCTTCAGTACAGTCCCGACTGAGAAAGGAGGCAGCCATTGCTACCCTGAGTAAGTGGCGTCATTCTTGGCAACCTGCAGCACCTAGAGGTTGTTACAGTCCCAGGCCCTGCTGCAGACCTGCTGAATCCGAACTTGAATTTGAACATGAGTCCCTGGGGATCCATGCACACATTACATGGTGTGAGAAAGTGCTGGTCTCATCTGACACGAAGCAGAAGTTTTAAGTGACAATTTTGATAAATGCTAACATGGAATCCAGTCCCAGGGGTCAGGGAAGGCTTCCATGAAAAATCATCCTGAAAACGGAGCTCTTGGTGAGTAATGGAAAGTAGCCAGAAGGTCCTTCCAGAGGGAACAGAATAAACAAAGCCTCAGAAGCAAACTTGGGGGTGGGGTGGGGGTCAGGGCACACAGCTCAAGAGGTAAACTGCATGATGGGCAAGTATGCAGAACCAGAGTCCAATACCCAGCGATTGTGCACCCTTGTATCACAGTATTCAGGCAGCACAATCAGGCAGAGTCCTGGGACTTGCTGGCTGCACAGTCTGGCTTTCTAGGTGAGTTCAAGACCACTGAGAGACCAGGTCTCAAAAAAAAAAAAAAAAAAAAAAAAGAAAGAAAGAAAGAAAGAAAGAAAGAAAAGAAAAGAAAAGAAAAAACCATGATGGGTAGCCAGATAGTGGTGATGCACGCCTTTAATCCCAGCACTCAGAAGGCAGAGGCAGGTGGATCTCTCTGAGTTTGAGGCCAGCCTGGTCTACAGAGAGAGTCCAAGAAAAGCCAAGGCTACACAGAGAAAACCTGTCCCAAAAAACCAAAAAACAAACAAGTAAGCAAACGAACAGGATGGTGGCACCAGAGGAATGACAGGTGACGTGTGTGTGTGTACACAGAGACACATAGACAGATACACACACAGATATACACACACACCAATTCTCTCTCTCTCTCTCTCTCTCTCTCACACACACACACACACACACACACACACACACACACACACACACACACACACACACACACACTTAGGTTCAGGCTTAACTTCTGAGACAGGAGGAAACCTGCCCAACTGGAGAACCCATAAAAGAGGTTTTGCCCCATAAGTGAGAAATAACCGGAGGTGAAAATGACCAGAAGGTCCCCCCCCACACACACACACACGGGATGGGGCTCTGGTGCCAGCTGGAATGTTCCTGCTTTAGGCCCCAACCCCCCTGCCGCCCCCTCCCACCCCCAGGAAAGAGAGGCCACTGGACAAGGCAAGTCAGCTTTCTTAGCAATTTAACCATGATCCAAGATTCATGATCAGCAAAACTGGTCTAACGGGGTCACAATCCCAGGACTGGTAATTGTCCCAAGAGGCCCTAGGGAGCCATGCTAGTGGGGACAGCTCATAACCCCACCCCCACCCCACTCCCTTTAACTTCCAGCTATACAGAGCCATTTGTGTCAATATATTTTTGTACAAATTTTGTAGTTTATGACACGTCCTGGCAGCGCTTTGGAATTACAGAGACTCGGAGAGTCGATTACAAGGAGCCAGAGTGGGACCTGTAAACGTACAGTTGGAAAAGCTGTTAGGTTCTGCCTGTTCCAACCTCACTGTTCCCGGCCTCAAGATGCAGACAAACAAAGATCTCTCTCTCTCTCTCTCTCTCTCTCTCTCTCTCTGTGTGTGTGTGTGTGTGTGTGTGTCTTTCTTCCTAACCAGCAACTTCTGTTTTTTTTTGTTGGCTTTTGGGCCGGAATACCTTACAAACAAGAATTGACCCCACACTGATTACCGGGGGGTCCTTTGGGCTGCCCGGTTGGAGTGACTCAAGCCATCGATGACTGGGCTTTGAGTCACTTTGTTCTCGTTGTCCCTTAGCTCGCAGCTGGCCTGCAGGGCCAAGCAGGGACTCAGAAGTCCTTTTTTTTTTTTTTAATCATACAGGCAATGACTGCTTGGCTGTCTGTGTCTCCGTCTCCCCCAACAGATTACGAATCTCACAAACCATCTATTATCCACTCGGCAACTGGCAACCGTGAACTTGGCCAACAGTGAGGCAGAGTGCTGAGATCCAAGTTAGAAGAAGTGAGAGAAAGAGAGAAAACGCCGAGATGAGCCAGACAGCTCCCCAACCTGTAAAAACATGTTGTATTTACCAGGTCTGGTACGGAAGCCAAACTCGGGGCTCAGTGTTTGTCTTGGGCCCTGGGCCTGGGTTATGTCTGGTGCTCTCAGAACAGTGCCCCCCACCTCCCCCTCCTCACTCACAGCTGATGATTGGCGTATTGTTTAGAGACCAAGAGGGACGATCCTGGGCTCCAGAGGAAGCTGGCAAGAAAGTTCAATATTCTATAAAAAGAAGCACGCGGTCAGGGTTCGGTTTCCTATTCTGACTGAAGGCAAAGAAGAGACTCAAAAATTCCAACCCAGAGGGTGAGGATGGGCTCCAGGGCCTGTCCCCTCAGCTCCTGCCTCCTCCCTGTTCCTGCGACTGGCCAGCTGGGATTACACAACGCGCACTAATTTTATTCCACACGCGCGGCTGTTTCTCATTAGGAACCAAGATTTTTTTTTTTTTAACCTCCTGGTGCCATCTCTCTCTCTCTCTCTCTCTCTCTCTCTCTCTCTCACACACACACACATACACACACACACACACACACACACACACACACACGCACCCTCAGATTCAGGTGAGCAATTCCACTTCAGAACAGGAACATCCTTTTTGCACGCCAGGCTGGAGACATGACTCGTTGTCCAAGCATAGACATCCACGTCTTTGTTCATGGTGCCAAGATCCAGTTTTCTCCTCTGAGTTCCTACCATCACCAGTCCCATGGGTTCTATTCCACTAGGGAGGAGGGAAAAGAGAACATTCAAGTCAACCCGTACAATGTTTTTAGATACCCAGTACCTGACAACTGCTCCCGGAGGGTTCGTCATCTCTCCCTGATCCTGCTGGGGTTTTTTTTGGGGGGTGGGGGGGGGGCTTTTTTATTTCTAAAGCTGAATTCACCAGATGCTCTGAGTGTGTCTAAAACCTATCTTTCCTGTCTTCCACATGCATTAAGTTGGATCCAAATCACAGCCCGTCCTCAGTGGTCCTGGAGAACAGTGTGAGGATGGAGTGAGGCTTCTCTCTGGGCATGGGAAACCATCAGACCTCGGCGTTGGCACTCGGGGCCTTGGGATGTGTCTGGACCAAACCTACATTCATAAACAGTAATGTGCCCTCCTAGTGTTATCCTCGCCCATTTCCTTGTATTTTCCTGGCTGTGTACCAGAAGCGGCAGAGCTCTAATTCCCCAAACTCTCTGGTAGGATGAAGTGCAAAAAAATGGCTTACATGTGACTTTGCTGAGGCTGAAGGGTTGGGGCCAGGGATGGTGTCGAGTGCTCACTTGGTTATGTGCAAAACCCTGGCTTTGATTCCCCAACACCACCAAAATAGAAAAACAAAGAAAACGTTCCAGCCACATCTGGAGAGAGCTGGGTAATCAACTGCCCTCCTGTCTTTGGGAGCCCAGCCTAAGGGAGGGGGAACTCCCCCATCCCTCCGAAGCTGCCTCTGCCTGGTGCTCTGCATAAAACAAGGCTGAGCACACTATGGCACCTTGCTAGTCTTCGCCAAAATCCAAGAACAGCGCAGAGTGCACGTTAACCAGATGGAATGCAACATGCATGTAAAGAAATAAGAGCCGTGCCAGGCAAATTGGCAGGGTTTCTGGAATGCTTTAAACAGTGTGTGTGTGGGTAGAAAGAGTGAGCCCCGAGTCGGCCAGGCGGCCTCCCTTCTAAGAGCTGTTTCCTTTACAGTCATAGCCTGTTTTACCAGTCAAAATAAATATGGTATTAAATGCCCCCCCCCCCCACCACCCCTTTTACTGGCTCCTGGTTCGGAGCAGTTTGGCGAGGCAGCTTGAAATATGACCAGGGCTCACTGGGGGAAAATGTCCTTTTAACTGAGTGGCATGGATGTGCCCCTTCTTGGAGGTAAGTAGGAGGGTCATCGCGCCAACGTTCCGAGCAAAGATGCACTAGAAGAAAGAACAGCTTGGGGGTGGGTGGGTGGGAGGGGGTACTTACTGCTGGTTTGAAAGTCACTGCTTCTAGATGGCTTCATGCAATGCTTGGGAGCCTGGGGCTGACTTTTAAGGCTTCCTGTCCCCTCTGGCTTCTGGAGGAACAATAAGACCCATTCTCGGAGCAGTTGGTTGTTTCTAAGGGCACCTAAGTAGAGAGAGCCAGGCCTTTGCCTCACCTGTTTTTATCTGTGTGAGGCATGTACATGTGTCTGTGTGTGTGTGCGCAGATAACACAGGGTAATGCTATGTAGATATGCATGTAACACTATATAGTAATGGGGCAGCACAGGATCTCATTATGTAGACCAGGCTGGCCTAGATCCACCTGCCTTTCTCTGCCTCCTGAGTGTGGGGATCAAAGGTGCGCAGTGCCACATTTCGGGACTGCTCCTCTTGATGAAGCTGGAACTCACTGAGTACACCAGAATGGAGGACCAGAAAGTGCCAGGGGGGACCATTCTGTCCCTACCTTCCCAGTGCTAGGATTGCAGCATGCACTACCAACGCCCAGCTTTGGGGATTGAATTTGGGTCCACTGAGCCACCTAACCTCCGCCCCCTCTCACCCTCTCATCCCTCCCCACCCCTACCCCCACCCCACCCCCACCCCAGGGCCTTTGTTTTATTGAGAAAAGCCAAGTGCTAAAAAGACAGGGCCACCGTTCAATCCACTTCGGCCATTTAGTTTCTCAGATCCCCATAAACACCCCTAACCACAGGCAGCAGCTTGCCACGGCCAGCCAGGAGGGGCCTGGACAGACTCTTAAGCAATCCTGCATTCTGGGGATGGCAGATGTGGTCTCTGAAGCATCCTGCTATCTCCTGGGGGAGGTCTGGGAGGTCCAGGGCTGTCTTTGTTCTTATACATGGAGAAGCCGAGGCTTACAGATGTTGAGTCATTTATCCTATCCAGACTCTCTCAGCTTCGGGAGTAGAAGGCCTTAGTGGTGTGTCTAACCCAAATAGCCCCAAGGGCAAACGGCGAGGAACCGGCTCCATCCTCAGGGCACCTCTGGCTCAGTGCCAGGGTGTTATATTCCCCCACTGGGTAGGTCATGGGGTGAATTGGCCTCCTGGGCTTCAGGCAAACAAATCATGGGAGCAGAGCGCCTTACAACAACAGAAGGTGCCCTGCTACCATTTTGGAGGGCAGGAGATTGAAATCAAGGTGTCAGCAAGTGCACACTGCCGCCACTTGCAAGGAAATAGAGATAAAGCCAAGAGGAACATGGCTGACTCGTTCACTGATTCATTCATGCATCTCCCAAAGGCTCCAGGAACTCTTGTCTTCTTCCAATGGCTTCTGTCTTTCTTGACAGTGGCTGCAGGCTTCTAACCTTCTCTGTCTTCCTGTTTCCTCCTCTTGTGTGTCTCTTGTCCTTCGGGTCCCTACAAGGACACGTGTGGTTGGATTAGAAAGCCACACTAATCAATAATCTCATCCCAAGATCTTTAACTTATTGTACCTGCAAAACCCCTCTTTCTGATGAAGCGCTAATGTTTCAGGGCTGGATATGGCTCAGCAAATAGGTGCTTGCCGACAAGCCTGGTGACCTGAGTTTGATGCCTAGAACCCACATGGTGGGGAAAACTGACTAACACCCTGCCCCCCCTCCACAACACACAGGTTGACCTCTGACCTCCACATGTGCACCATGGCTTGTGCAAGCCCATTCACATACCCACATGCACATAATATAAATAGCTGAAAATAAGATCACATCCCTGGATTCCAGGGGTTTGACCTTGTGTTTCTTGACAGCCATTCCTCTGCCTGTGACAAGGAGAAGTCAGTGACAGAAGGATTTGTCCAGTGAGAGTCCTTAAGACTTACGAGGTCTACTGAGTAGATAATTTTTTTCTGATTCCTTTCCCATCCCATTTCCTTCCTTGATTTGTTTGGTTGTTGCTGTTCTTAGTTATGGGGGTGGGGGGGGAAGGGGCACCACACCTGGAAAACTGCCTCCTCTTTCAAAAAACCACAGTGGGCTTACCTGAGCCTGGAGCTGCACACCTGCACTCCCAGCTTTTGAGAGGTAGAGTGCAGGGTCACAAGTTTGATGGGGGAGGAGCAGGAGTGACAGATCCTAAGAAAAGCCATTTCTATCTACCCCAGCCCCAGCCCCAGGCCGGGGGCAGACCCCTTGCCTTTTTAATGAGGGCTCAAAGAGATAAGGCCCTGACCATTGGCTCTGGGGTTTGCTATTCAACTGAGAAAAAGAAATCCTCAAGTGAAGACCTGCCCCGCAATGATACTCCTGGTAACTATTTCCAAAATCCAGGGAACTTAGGAAAACAAACCAAACCAACCAACCAAACAAAAGCCAACAAACACTGTCCAGGAGGATTTTGCTTTCTAGACACATAGCAATGTTTACAGGGACCTGGAAGGCCTGGCCTCTCTATCTGGGGCTAAGTGAGGTGGCTTTCCTGTTCTGGATTCCCAGTGCTCTGGCTGGGGCAGAAGAGCTCCTCTTCCTTCTCTTCAGTGTGGCCATTTTCCAAGTCTGCAAACCCCACGGGAACCTACGTCGCCCCCGCCTTGTTCCTTTCCTTTTTTGTTCCCCCAATCAGCCCCTGCAGGGGAACTGGTTCCAGCCGGCTTGGAGATCCTCATAATCACAGCCGTGCTTTCCACTTTCAGCCTTATGTGCTGACAATGTCACCTGAGGTATCTCACTGATCTGTCCCCCAGGACCACCCGTGTGGGCTCAACCTGCAGAATGAGCTCCATGCTGCCTCCCTGGGCCAGGCTCCCATCATCCTTTCCCTGCCTCACTGTGGTCCCTTCCCTGCTGGGCAGCACATGCTTTCCCTGTCTGGGTCTATTTTCAACTCAGCAGACCGTGTGGTGCCTTTGATGTGAGAGTCAGGCGAGGGCACAAACCTCCACGGGTTTTCCCATATTGTTGAACGTCAAATCTGAATCCCATTTTATTTTTCCCCACTCACATTGTGGTCCAGGTCCTTCCGGCACAGGCAACATTCCTGCCTCGGGGCCTTTGCGCTCTCCACTCCTCCTCTCCCTAGCTGTGCAGTGATTTCTCCCTCCCTTCCTTCAAGAGTATTCAAATCTGCTTCCTGGATTCAAGCCTTCCTTTGGCCCCCTGTTACATCTTTATTTCCTTCATGTCATCCAGGAGTGGAGGCTCCAGCCTGCAGTCCCAGCAACTGGGAGTCTCAGGCCAGCTGTACATTCTCAAAAAAAAGCAAAATAAAAACAAAGACAAAACCAAAAATACCTTTTATCCCAGCACCCAGAAGGCAGAGGCAGGTGGATCTCTGTCATTTGAGGCCAGCTGGTGTCCACCTCAAGTCCAGGTCTTCCAAAGGTATAATAATGAGACCCTGTTCAAACAAAACAACAGAGCAAACAAGAACAGCTCAGCAACTAACTATTCTTTTAATTATTTGTTGAGTTTATTGCTCATCTCACCTCAAAATGATAGGACTTCTGGTCTCAGGTCTGAAACAGAATGTAGCATGACCCATGTAAATAGTGTTTATTAGTTGGGTGGATGGATGGATGGATGGATGGATGGACTAATGAGTGGATGGATAGATTGATAGACTGATGATGGACTGATGAGTGGATGGATAGATTGATGGACTGATGATGGACTGATGAGTGGATGGATAGATTGATGGACTGATGATGGACTGATGAGTGGATGGATAGATTGATGGACTGATGATGGACTGATGAGTGGATGGATGGATGCATGGACTAAGTGACAGATGGGTGAACTTATAGATGAGTGGGCAGATGAGTGGACTGACAGATAGATCCATGGATGGTCTATGAACTGTATCCTAAAATCAGTCCTGTATAACAGGAGGAAACTGAGTAGGGCTGGCTAGGTACCTTTTTCAAGGTAAATTAGTTTAGTTAATGGCAAAGTTGAAACCTCAACTCAGGTATCCCAGTCCCCAAACAATTTAACTACTAAATTTACTGATAATTAGTTAAGCCCATAGTAAAATATGCTAGTCCTCACAGTCTATGGCTCAGCCAAATCCCATCTCAGGAAGTAGCATCTGGTCTGCACTTGACCCATCAGGATTACTACCTATTGTGCTAGGATTAGTCAGAATGGGGAAACTCCCACGAGTGCAGAGACGGGGAGACCTACATGAGAAATCCAGCCTTAATCACTTAATTAATATGTTTCGAATACAGTTTCCCGAGTGCTCGTGCCTTAAAAATATTTGAAATATTATAAATGAGTGAATCTCGACAGATGATTTTTAAAGTACAGATAAGAAAATTGCATAGCAATTTCAACCTATACGTGAAAGGCCTCCACCTGAGGGGCCAAAGAGATGCATAGGTGTGTTTTTTCCCCACTCACAGGAGAGCTGGAAGTCCAGCCTTCTGACACTTAAGACAGCAAATCTTAGCTGAGTGTGGTGGCACATGCCTGCTATCCTAGCACTGGGGGAGGCTGAGGCAGGAGGATTTCAAGTTCAAGGCCAGCCTGGGTTATATAAGGAGTGTGGGACTCTTTCTGTGCTATATGGTAAGACCCTATGTCAACACAATTATCCACAAGCTGGCAGTTGATAAGTGCTTGTCATGTATGTACAATGGCTTGAGTTCATCACTATAAAAAGCCAGGTATGGTGGCATCTGTAATCCCAGCTTCTGGGAGGTTGAGACAGCAGATCCCTCTGCCAGCCCCAGCCCAGCCCCACCCCCCAGCTCACTGGC